>NC_092815.1:197648531-198362531 GCF_023375885.2 Dermacentor andersoni
AATAATTTAACTGGCCCCAGTGGCGTCTTTTCGTACGCAAACGACAGCGACAAGCGATGGCCTCGTCACCGTGCGACCTGTCGCGAGGTTACATCACCTCCTGCGGTTACCACTTCCTAGCTACAAAACTGACTGGCTGAGGCGAGCGACAGGCTTGGTGGCTGACAAACGACACAAAATTTAGGGTGAGATTAAGTCGGAAGCGGACAGATTACGCAGCACGGCAAAGCACAACACAACGGAGAGTAACAATCCGCGAACACTTACCTCACAAAGGCGCGACGATCCCGTAGGCTCGACCCCGATACTGTGGAACCACACTTTCCGACGAGCTTCGTTCACTTTTCTGCGCGGTATGGTACAAAAGCTTTTTCCCTTGACTGTTTCGGTTATTATAGCCGAACGCGCACTAACACGCATAACGAGACCACGAGTGAGACGGAGGCAGACCGGCACTTCGCATGCATCCCATATGTGCACGCGGCGAGCAGAGAGGCACTTTCAAAATGGCGCTGAGGCGGAAAAAGTAAAATAACATCACTGAAAGCGAGCGCGCTTTCACAAGACAGCAATTCTCCAATCGGAGATACGGAAGATAGAGAAGTCGCAAAGTTCAAGAGATGGCGATGCTTTTCCGAAGGTAGAGGGGTTTTGACGGGTCCTGCAGAGCAGCGGCGCGGCGCGACAGTTCCCCGCAAAAGCCTCAGGCAGGAGCCGGTGCTTTGGACACGATGGGCGTCTTGCGCTGGAGTTTGAGGTATAGTAGCGGCGCCTAGTGGCGGCGCGGGAAACGACATCTGGGTCGTACCAGCTTGGGTCGCATTGAGCCCTGGCTGTGGCGAAGCACGTTTCTAGGCCGAGTTTTGCGTCGATTCGCACTTTTTTCTGCCCTGTTGGAAGTGCGAAAAGGATCATCACTTCTCACAGACCACGCTGCGAGCCGGTCGCAGCCTATAGTTAAGCGAAAACGGACTCTCCGTGTGCCGTGGGACGTAATGCTGGAAGCAGAAGGAATCGGCAACGCCGATCCGGAGGGACCTAGCTCAGTATTGAAAAAGCGTCACCGTCGATACTGCTGCGTCGTGGGCTGCCATGAAAAAGAAGGCCTGAATCCCAACATCCGATTCTATCGTTTCCCTTCAAGGCCTCACGAAGCGGAGCGTCGGGCGCGCTGTATAACTGCAGTTTGTCGCGCTGGGTAAGCGAAACTTCGCGCCATGCTGACTGCTTCACCTGTCTTGAAGCTTGCTTGATTATAGATCTGCGTTCTAAAATTCGGTCTTTTGCACCTACAGTCCCGACGACAGACCGACATAGCAGCAGGCATGGCTGGTGATTCACGATTCGAAACCCGGCCACAGCGACACTTCGACCAGTGCGAAGTGGTGAAGTGCCCAGTGTGTGCAAATGACCACAAATGGCCGGGCTGATTCGGTGAATTCACTACCCCACTACGAGCAGCGCAGGTTAGAGAGTTAAATGTGCTCATACTTGACCTCAATTAAGCCAGCATGTTGAGGCAGCGCAGCAAGATAGTATTGATTACAGCAGATCGATTTTCGAGCGTTATCATTAAAAGCTACATCAATCGAGCAGCGCACGAGCTCGCACTGCAGCGCGATTCGCACGTACGTGCGAGCTCATATGCATTGCATCAGTTATTACCAGTTACTAAAAGGGACAGATGGCCGCTACTACAACGCAGGCATAACTACTTGTTTAGCGGCATGCAGTCAACAAAGATTGCAGGAGACCCGCCGTTTCGCGGAATGTCGAAAGACCGCTGCCGTCGCGGCGCGTACCGTCGTGTGCTCGAGCAGTTCCGTACACATGATGTCTGCTTATCGCTGCTGTGGATTCATTTATAGCAAGCATTTCGTCGCGTTTGTGCGCCTGAATCTAGCAGCGTGCAAACCTTACCTGAAGTTCCACTTCGTACGCGACTCGCTTCACTTGCGATTGACACCGTGCTAAAACTTCGCCGCTTAATTCTTGAACGGCATACACGTATTCGGCACTGCATAATTTCTTGCCTTTACGCAGCGTGCCACTCCTGAAAAAATCTTCGGCGCCCGATATTCGCTGCAGGCCGTGACAACACAACCGAAAGTGGCGGGTCCATATTGTAAACGTGCTTTCCGAAGCAGACGACCGAGCTTGGTACGACCCATTTTAGCACAGAGGGCGCTTTTTCGCACCTTTTTCGCAGCGCCCCCTGGGCAATGCAAGAGCCCCATAGTCGCGGACAGCTTTTCTCGGCTAGGAAGCGAAAGCTACGGGGGCGGAGCTTCTCCACATGACTGTATTCGTACGCAATGTAGTCCGGGCTCTCTTGACAGCGGTTTCGGTTTCGCCAACCTGGCACAACCCCTTTCGTGAAGGCACATACAATTCACTGGGCGTGAACCAATGTCCGATATGTAGCAAGTTCCGAACAGCGAACATCGCAGCTTGCATCAGAGCTTCCAAGCAGCCGTATGGCGTCGGCTAGGACTTGGACGCGCAACCGACGCTGGCGTCGGTAGAGCCGGCGCAGCAGTCAGCTCCCTCACTTGTTTTTACATACGTGCCGACGGTTGCGATTTCCAGAGGGGTTCGCTTGGTTGCCGCGCAGACGCTGGAAAAAAACTCGTTTGCGCGTGCTTTTTTTGCTAAAGTTGGACAACAGCCTCTCAGAGGAGTTGATTGCCGGAACAGCAAGCGACGAACACTCACTAGTAGACACGGGCCTCATTTTACCTTTGATGAATGTGCAAAACACTCGACGCTCTCGGGTGTGCGAAAACTCGAAAGAGCAAACTAAAAATACAATAAAATACCTGTAGTTCACTAATGAATGTTACGTATCGTTTCAAATTAGGTCCGGTAAAAAAGAAAAAAAAAGTTTTGTTTTCTATTTCTCACGTAAGAAAACGTGAGCAAAACTACGGCACTATTCTAAGCAGCGGTGAAAGGCGCTCTTAGTTTCTGTAGCCTCCGCTTCATAGCCAAGAAAAGCTGTCCGCGAGTATAGTATTCTAGGCATGGAGGATGCTAGGTCATTCTAACCGTCCTCGTGTTCCAGCGCGCCATGTGAATCTCCGCATGGCTCCCATTGGCCGAGTTAATGCAACCGCTCTTTTCGACGCTAGCCGCTAGACTTCAGGTACGGCCCTTTTGGGTGGGCAATATATTATGGAAGCGGCGGCCCCCATGGTTGTTTATGTCCTCATGGCAACAGGAACAGCAGACGTGCAGCACCTTCGCTCCAAAGCAACTTTTTTTTAAATCTGATGCCGACATGCCCGGCTCGCTACCCGCTTCGCCTAGAATGATTCGAAGAGCTTCCTACGGATGTGTCAGTAGTTTTGTCACCATGAATAAATTGAAACAAAAATTTTAGTCGTTCTAGTTTGGCCTGCTTTACAGTGTTAGAAACCAGCTTTTTTATAGTTCAGTCCATGAATTCGTTAACTTTTATTTGTTATAATGAACCTCACTGCCTTCCTCTGCATCTCCTTTTGCGAGTTCTTTTGTGTAGGTAAGTCAAACAATACTGGCGTACTCCAGCTCTGGTCGAACAAACATTTTGTAAGCCAGAAGATTTGTATCTGCGGCAGCAAGACGAAGGCGCCTTCTCTGAAAGATGAAACCATTTAGTGCTCAGCATGTACTTTGACTTCCACTTGAGGTTATGTTGTTAACATGGGTTTGCCATCGGAGAGGGCATCTTAAAGTGGCACCTAAATATTTACCCTCAAAAATACCCAAATGAGGGGTGTTTCATTAATAATGGAAATTTCTGCTTATTGTTAGCGTTACTGATGTTTGGGCATTTACAGTCATCTGCCAATCCTGACACCAGGCAAAGGTAGAATTTTTTACATGGTGATCATCATTGGAATTAATTTCGCAGTGGGAAAAATAATGGTCAGCAAATAGACGGATGTTGCCATGTAATCGGGAAGGCAAATCGTTTAAATATATCAAAAATAATACTGGGTCCAAAACACTGCCTTGGCGCACTCCAGATGTAACAGGGGCTAAATTGGAAGCTTTGTTATGAATATACACGAATTGTGAGCGGCAGGGCGCGGCACACTCACTTATGAACGCACTCACTCACATTCACTTGCACTCGTTTCAAAGGCGTGAGTGCGAGTGAGTGCCAGTGGGTGTGAGCTGACGTGAGTACCAGTGAGCGTGAGCGGAGGAGAGTGAGAGTGAGTGCCAGTGCGAGTGAGTGGAAGTGAGTGCCAGTGTATGCGAGTGCCTATGATTCCGAGTGGAGGTGAGTGTGAACGAGAGCGTGTGCTCGTGAGTGAGTCCCAGTGAGTGCGAGCGGAGGTGAGTGCGAGTGCCAGTGAGTGCCAGTGAGTGTGAATGGAGGTGTGCGCGAGGGAGGGCCAGTGAGTGTGAGTGCAGGTGAGTGCGAACGTGAGTCAGTGCTTGCGATTTTGAGTGGAGTTGAGCGTGAACGTGAGTGAGTGCGGGGCCTGGAAGAATTATGGTGAGTGAGTGTGAGAGAGTATTATCTCACACTGCCGCTCTATGGTATGGAGTGGACAAATATTTGAACCTGAAAAATAATAAAAACGAAAATGGATGGAAAACATCGAACAAACATTACAATAGCCAAGAAGTTCGAGATTTAGGAATTGTTGTTCAACTTGTGATTTCTACAAATTGTACCAAAGTGAACCATTGCAGTGGGGACTTTTTGTTAGTGGTAACAGTTCTTTAATTACGTAAAAAAATCACACACGATTATGATGCTCTCTATGTGAAATTTGAGAGCATCCCTACACGTGTTTTCATTTCGACATAAATTGGCTGTCACGGAGAATCTAGCGCGTGTTTTCATTTCGACATAAATTGGCTGTCACGGAGAATCTGTCACCTGCGACACGTTGCAGATGGAGCTGAGTTTGGCGCAACTGCCCAGCTAATTGCGAGATCGTAAGGAGCAGCGCGTGGGTGACGCGTGGGTACGATTCACAGCAGCCGTAGCAGACACACCTCCCATATGACGCGCGCAACTCTGGCGCTATCTCGTAGTATCGTCGCTTCAGCGCGCATCTTGCGTGGCACTGCGTTTTTCTTCTAACGCTTTCGCCGTAATCTTCGCTTCCGTTTTTGGCTTCATGCTTCCGCTGCACCTTGTTCCGCCGCTTCCCTCCTATCGCTTTCCTCCCGCTTTTAGAGCACAGGTCTTAGCCTCTCGTTGCTTCGTTGGGTGTCGGCCTCGGCGTAACCGAGCGATCGAGCGCAGGGAAAAGAGGAAAGCGAACGCAGAGAGCAGCGGTCTATGAAAGACGTGAGGAGGAATGCGGAGAGTGCATTGGAAGTCCGAGGCTGAAAGCGGAGGGTAATGGTATGGCAAAAGGTTGAGAAGCAACGTATAGTGCGGCGACGATGGCTACGAGATGGCACGAGAGTAGCGCGCGTCGTCTGAGTGGTCTCTCGGTGGCGGCTGCTGTGAATCGCTCCCGAGCATCAGCCAGGCTCTGGCTCTCGAGATCTCCAGTTTAGCGAGGCAGTCGTGCCACACTTAGCTCTATTTGCAACTTGCCGCACGAGACAGATTGTCACCGCCAGTCAATATGTCGCGGAATAAAAACACGTATAGAGTTGCGTTCATATTTCGCATTAGTTTGTATCGTAATAGTCCGCAAATTAAAAAAAAAAAAAATTCGCGGCCCCCGCTGCGCTCCGCGCTCGTTCTTTCATCCGCTGCGCTCGTTCGCTCGGTTACGCCGGGAACACCGACGCAGGAACGAGCGCCTAACAGCTGCACTCTAAAATAAATGACGTATTTCACAAGTTATCAATGTTTTTCATTTGAGATTTTCGTTTTACTTCTTCATGTGTCCCGTAATGTTTCCATATAAGTGGGACGCGGAAATGTTTGCCTTTTTCCGGGTGAGTTCCTTTCACCAGCCTTCAAATGTTAAAAGATTCCGTTAAGCACAGCACGTGCCATTCCGCATCGCAAATTTCACGAATGTCAACGTGCATTCTGTCTGTTGGCTATGTTTTTCGCCCAGCCTTGTGTAATCAAATTGTATGCGCTGCACGAATAATATTCTACTTTCTAGAATGCACGTGGGCACAATTGACTGTGCTGAAACCTTCGAAAAGCCATGTATAAAGCCGGTGCTCTCTACTTGCAGATCACATTTCGATGATCGACCAGCATGCGTGCCGCTATCTTTCTCCGACTTGTATTCTAAGGCACATCTTCGCCCTACAAGCAGTTTCGCGACTTGCGTTGCGCCACTGTCGTTATTCACAGTCATTACCACGTGACACTAGCGCTGAAGTTGGCAACAAATAAGCAGTACAATTTTATATTCTGAAGGTTACCCTATTCTTTTTTACAGCTCCTTTATGACGCAGGGTCCTACTGGCTCTATCAGAGAAGCGCCATGGCGGACACTACATTTACGACCACCTATCGCTGCGTGATGCTGACTTATGTAATATTTGATAACATATCCGACTTGGCGATCTTATATACCTTTGGAAGCGCACTTCGTGAAAGGTATAGGAAACCGTTTTATCTCATATAAATTAAATTATGGGGTTTTACGTGCCAGAACCACGATCTGATTATGAGGCACGCCGTAGTGGGGACTCAGGTAATTTGGACCACCTGGGGTTCTTTAACGTGCACCTATTCCTAATTACAAGGTGCTTTCGCATTTCACCCTCATCTAAATGTGGCCGCCGTGGCCGGTATCCGATCCCGCGAACTCGTGCATTGCAGTCCAACACAATAGCCACTAAGGAATCAGGGCGGACACCGTTTTATTTTGACCGAGAACACTATATTCAGAACACTTTCTGAAGCACCAATTATGTAGTGGTGCATGTGATAATGGTGCTTTTGTCGTAACGGTGTTGTGGACGACATTGTGCGACTACCACGATGTAGCCGAAGACACGAGAAAACAAAGCTGGTCGCTTGGCAGCATATCTCCAGGCATAGTTGCTGCTGCTACTGCGCCTGCTGTGTTCACCTATCTTTTGGGGTGCCCTAGATCATGCAGTGTCCTCGATCAGCTGTGAACGGCTGTTCTCTGCTATGGGCGAAGCAAAAGGCCAGAAATGGTTTGTGGCACAGCCGGCAATGAGCTAGGCATCATTTTTTTTTTCGCAGTAGGCATAACAATGACAAAGCGAAACCCATAGGTTTGCCAATGTCTACATCGGCCAGCTGAGACAATGTTTCTCATGCCGTTCCCTCGAGTTTGTCTGTTTAGTACGGGGTCCACGAACCTCTTTCACCCCCTTACAAAAATTCAGTTTTTTTACAACATAGCGCCCAAGGATAGCGCCTGCGTTATAATGAAAAATTGTTTGGCAAGTCCAAAGTCTATTAAGACTGTGCAAATGAAGCCGATAGCACACGAACCTTTGTCAGGGTGAAAGCAAGTCTACTTTCTTGTTGCTTGCTTCTTTCTTTGTCCTTTTCTTATGGCCAATGCCTACTATGACGCATTTCCCATGATTCGCACGGAATGAAGAGGCTATACGCAATGGTAACAAAACAATGAAAATGTTCGGGTAAATATCTAAGTTATACGAAATAAGGCCAAAAAATGTAAAGTTAGCTCAGAAATTGTGACAGAACTCATACAAATGGCATGGTCGATGGTAATGACATTAGTAGTCCATCGATGTTGCGAAATATCGTATTTGTGAAGTGACATTTATTGAGCATCTGTACCGTTAAATATTATGCGACTTATTTTGACTGTACGAGAGGTACTCGGTATCATCCTAATTCGATATAACACTTGCTCGTTAAGGTCGCCCAAAAGCGCGCCGAGAGATTTTACGAGGAATGTATGACGCTTACGCAGCGACGATGTTGGAGTAACGAAGAAGGAATGACATCGATGGATTCACGAAGCCGGCAGGACGTCGACGCTACAACCACATTGATATACCGCTGCGAAAGTGATGGCAATTATAAAATGACAGCGTGATTAGGAAGGCATGACAACATAGGTGTAATGATGGCGCGACGATGACGATGCTCGATGACGAAGTTATATTGACCATGATGGAACGGCCATGACGGCATCACGACGACGGTAGGACAAGGAATGCAGACAACTGCATGACGACTATGGTTGTCAGTGGTATGAGGAGAATGAGACAACTACGCGTGTATAACGTCAATGGCGTGATGACGATTGTGTCAAGACGCCTGTATGACGACAATGGTGCGAAGACGATGGCTTGAGGATCCCGCCATGACGAGAGTCAGATGATGAACCTGGAGGGACGAAAATAGCGCGACCACGACGGCACGATGACGACATTATAACAACGAATACATGATGGTGAAGCGGTGGCGTAGAGGTAGACCATTCGCCTCGCATGCAAGAGGACCGTGGTTCGAAACCCGGTGGCGCGAAATTTTCCACCGGATTAAAAAAATACGCTTGTTGATAAAATTGCATAAACAGGCATGGAGTGCGGTCTGATCCCGGTGACTAGAACCGGTAACGCACTCCCTCACCAGAGCAGGATTGTCCACCCTGGTGCAGAACTTGGCCAGAACCTCCTGTATGCATACACCAATCAAACCCTGCCCTCAGTGCCCAGCAGCTGCGAGGCAACTGACCACGGCGGCGGTCAGACCTGTGACGCAGCAGAGGGTGCTAAGAATCCCTGGTTCCGGACAGGCCGCCATTGGAATCTGAACCTGGCAGCGTTTAACGCTAGAACGTTATCTAGTGAGGCGAGTCTAGCAGTGCTATTGGGTGAATTAGAGGGCAGTAAATAGGATGTAATAGGGCTCAGTGAAGTTAGGAGGACGAAAGAAGCATATACATGCTAAAAAGCGAACACTTCCTCTGCTACCGGGGCTTAGCGCAGGGACGAGAACGAGACGAAGGAGTCGGATTGCTTATTAATAAGGATATAGCTGGTAACATACAGGAATTCTATAGCATTAACGAGAGGGTGGCAGATCTAGTTGTGAAACGTAAAGATAGGTACAAATTGAAGATCGTACAGGTCTACACCCCTACATCCAGCCATAATGAGCAGGAAGTCGTGGAAGACGTGGAATCGGCAATGGGTAAAGTCAAAACAAAATACACTATACTGATGGGCGACTTCAATGCCAGGGTAGACAAGAAGCAGGCTGCAGACAAGTCAGTGGGGTAGTGCGGCATAGGCTCCAGGAAGAGCAGGGGAGAGTTATTAGTAGAGTTTGCAGAACAGAATAATATACGGATAATGAATACCTTCTTCCGCAAGCGGGATAGCCGAAAGTGGACGTGGAGGAGCCCGAATGGCGAGACTAGAAATGAAATAGACCTTATACTCTGCGCTAAACTTGGCATCATACAAGATGTGGACGTATTCGGCAAGGTGCACTGCAGTGACCATAGGCCGATCATTGAGTTAGCGGTAAGAGGGAATATAGAGGAATTCCGGATCAAGCTGCAGAACAGGTATTCGGCTTTAACTCCGGAAGAGCACCTTAGTGTTCAAGCTATGAACGACAATTTTATGGGCATTATTAAAGAGTGTGCAATAGAAGTCGGTGGTAACTCTGCTAGACAGGATACCAGTAAGCTATCGCTGGAGACGAAAGATCTGATCAAGAAACGCCAATGTATGAAAGCCTCTAACCCTACAGCTAGAATAGAACTGGCAGATCTTTCCAAGTTGATCAACCAGCCTAAGACAGGTGATATACGGAAGTATAATATGGATAGAATTGAACATGCTCTCAGGAACGGAGGAAGCCTAAAACCAGTCAACAAGAAACTAGGAATAAGCAAGAATCAGATGTATGCGTTAAGAGACAAAGCAGGCAATATCATTACTAATATGTATGAGATAGTTCAAGTGGCTGAGGAGTTCTATAGAGATTTATACAGTACCAGTGGCACGCACGACTATAATGGAAGAGAGAAAAGTCTAGAGCAATTTGAAATTCAACAAGTAACGCCGGAAGAAGTAAAGAGAGCCTTGGGAGCTTAGTAAAGGGGGGAGGCAGCTGGGGAGAATCAGGTAACAGGAGATTTGTTGAAGGATGGCTGGCAGATTGTTCTAGAAAAACTGGCCACCCTGTATACACAATGCCTCATGACTTCGAGCATACCGGATTCTTGGAAGAACGCTAACATAATCCTAATCCATAAGAAAGGGGACACCAAAGATTTGAAAAATTATAGACCGATCAGCTTACTCTTCGTTGCCTACAAAGCATTTACTAACGTAATCGCAAATTGAATCAGGAACACCTTAGACTTCCTGCCTGGTCAACCAAAGGACCAGGTAAGATTCCGTAAAGGCTACTCAACAATAGACTATATTCACACTATCTCTTAGGTGATAGAGAAATGTGCGGAATATAACCAACCGTTATATATAGCTTTCATTGATTACGAGAAAGTGTTTCATTCAGTCGAAACCTCAGCAGTCATGGTTGCATTACGGAATCAGGGTGTAGACGAGCCGTATGTAAAAATACTGACAGATATCTATAGCGGCCCCACAGGCACTTTAGCCCTACATAAAGAAAGCAACAAAATCCCAATAATGAAAGGCGTCAGGCAGGGAAATACGATTTCTCCAGTGCTATTCACAGCGCGTTTACAGGAGGTATTCGGAGACCTGGTTGGGGAAGAATTAGGGATAAGAGTTAATGGAGGATACCTTAGCAACTTGCGATTCACTGATGAGGTTTCCTTGCTTTGTAACTAAGGGGACCAATTGCAATGCATGCTCACTGACCTGGAGAGGCAAAGCAGAAGGGTGGGTCTAAAAATAATCTGCAGAAATCTAGTTAAAATTTAACAGTCTCAGAAGAGAACAGCAGTTTACGATAGGTAGCCGATATGAAGTGCTGTGCCACACGTGTCAAACATGATATGTTCTTTTTATGTTACGTCATAGGCAAGCAGCCTATATATATAGTTCGCTGTCACTGAAATAAAACAGTGCGGTACGTGCTCTTGGATCGTCTCCGTCACTCTGCCACCCGCTACAACAGTGGTGGCGGGGGTGACCACCCCGCGGAGCCCCCGCCACGAACAGTGGCGTCTCGGTAGCGCTGGGGAGTCCTGCTGGGTACTGAAAGTAATCGAGTCTACGGAGCATCGGCGGTCATGGCCCTTGCTACGAACCTTGGTACCCCAAGTTTCGACAAAAATCAAGATAAATGGGATATTTACTTGACTCGACTGGAGGCATTTTTCGAAGCAAATGGTATTAAGACAGATGATAAGAAAAGGGCGCTCTTGGTTTCGACACTGTCAACGAAGATGGTAGGCGTTCTTGCTGGACACTGCGCCCCCCAGAAAGTAAATGGCCTGAGTTACAAGGACGCACTTACCATCCTAAACAACCACTATGCGCCGAAGACTAATGAGGTTGCAGCAAGTTACAAGTTCTTTACACGGGATCAGGCGCAAGCTTGCGGATAATTGTCACTTCGGCACCAGTTTGGATCGTATGTTACGGGACCGCATTGTTTGTGGCATCCGAAATCGGGCGGTGCAGCAGACGCTGCTTGAAAAAACAGCTCACACTTGCCCAAGCTGAAACGATTGCCATAGCGGCAGAGACAGCCGCCCTGGAAGTAAGCGCCATGACTAGACCTGATAATGAGGCAGCGGTGTGTACTGTAGCGAGTAAATCGTGCCGATATCAGACCTTCACCAAAGATAAGCAAAGCCATACGGAGTGCGCACGCTGCGGAAACTACGAGCACGAAGCAAGCGACTGTCCGCACGAAAGGGAGCAGTGTTTTCGCTGTCGGAAGACTGGTCATTTCGCAAGAAAATGCCGCTCCCAATCGGGGCTCCGGGCTGGTCGTAGGCGCGATGGCGTCGCTAACGCAGTTCATTATGATAGCGCTTTATCCGAAACGGAGGAAGGCGATATTTCATCAGTCTTCACATTGCAGGAATCACGGGAAGAGAAATCTTTGCTCCAGGCGTTCCGCAGAGTTATCCGCTGGGGTGGCGTGCCCTTGAACATGATTATTGACACGGGATCACCGTTTTCTATCATTCCGCAGGAGGTGTATCTAAAGCACCGTCTGAGTTGGCCGCGCTTATCGAAATGCAAGCACACGCTCAGCTGCTACTACCCATTGTCGGTGAACTGCACCTTGAAGCCCATTTTGCGGGAAAGACTGTACCTGCCACACTGATAGTTACAGGCTGCTCGGGTCCCAGCCTTTGCGGAAGGGACTTAATCCAAGCGTTCTCGCTTTTGCCGTCCGGGTTTCTCGCTACCGTTCAATCGACGTCAGCAGATCCCGACAGCCTCAGGACCGAGTTTTCTGCCCTTTTTGAGCCAGGACTTGAAAACATTCAGGGGCCACCTGTCAAATTTCGCATTCGAGAAGGCGCCCAACCAATGTTCCACAAGGCACGGTCAGTTCCTTATGCTCTTCGTGAAAAAGTGGAAACTGAGCTGGACCGTTTAGTAGAGCAAGGCATATTATCGCCCATAGCACCTTCTGAGTGGGCGGCGCCAATCGTACCAGTACTGAAGAAAGACGGGTCCCTTCGCATGTGCGGCGATTTCAAAACCAGAATCAATGCTGCGTGCATAACTGAGCAGTACCCTTTACCAAACATTGAAGACATTTTCGCGTCGCTACGTGGGGGATCATTTTTCACAACACTTGACCTTAAGGATGCATATAACCAACTCCCTTTGGATGAGGAGGCGAGAAAGTTGGCCGTGATAAACACCCACAAGGGGTTGTTCTGCTATAAGCGTCTTCCGTTTGGAGTTGCCTCGGCTCCCGCGATTTTTCAGCGGCGCATGGAAACAGTCCTGACCGGTCTTCCAGCCGTGCAGGTGTATTTGGACGATGTATTGATAGCGGAACGTCAAGACGATAATGGCTCAGTGCTTCGGGACGTTTTGCGCAGACTTCAAGAAAATGGTGTCAAGCTGAAGGCCGAAAAATGCCATTTTTGCAAAGACTCAATCGTCTACCTTGGCCATCGCATTGACAAAGACGGCTTGCATCCGCTTGCGAAGAACCTAGCAGCAATACGCGACTCGCCACGGCCTACGAATGTGAGCGAACTGCGCTGGTTTTTGGGTCTGTTGACTTATTATCACCGGTTCTTGCCACACATGTCAACAATGCTGGCCGCGTTGTATCTTTTGCTTGAAAAAGAGCATAAATGGCACTGGGGAACGGCGCAGAAAAATTCATATCTCAAGGCTAAACAAACACTTCTGAGTTCGCCTGTTCTGACGTATTTCGATCCCAACCAACCAGTGCGCTTGGAATGCGATGCGTCACCATCGGGTTTAGGTGCCGTAATCTCGCACCGAATTGGAAAATCGGATAAGCCCATTGCCTTCCGTTCACGCACCTTAACACACGCCGAAAAGAATTATTCTCAGCTCGAGAAGGAAGCGCTCGCACTGGTATTCGGAGTAACAAAGTTTCGAGACTACCCTGCTGGGCCGCGAGTTCGTATTGGTCACGGACCACCAACCACTGGTGGGACTTCTACGAGAAGATCGACCTGTGCCCCCAATGGCATCGGCACGTATTCAGAGATGGGCTCTGTTTCTAAGCCAATATTGCTACCGCATAGAGTACAAGGCCGGCAGGGAAAACGCCAACGCGGACGCACTCAGCCGCTTGCTCGTGCCGATAACAAGCGTTTGTCGATCGGGCACCTTACCAGAATACGTGTTGTCTTCAGAGACCCTTGGCAGCTCGTTCGTGCCAACTGATGCCATACGGGCGCTGACAAACGGAGACGATCCAAGAGCACGTACCGCACTGTTTTATTTCAGTGACAGCGAACTATATATATAGGCTGCTTGCCTAAGACGTAACAAAAAAAGAACGAATCATGTTTGACACGTGTGGCACAGCACTTCATATCACTTCTCCCTTTCTTTTAAAACTGCAGTCTTTGCACGGGTCTTCGTTGTCGGGTAGACCTCCGTAAGACCGGCGGACTTGGGGGGAGAGAGAGCCTGCTCGGCTGGGAGGGACGTTGGAGGTGTTGTCGAAGGAACAGGCGCAGCGCCAGTTGGTTCTGGAGTGGCCAGGCTGCACTGTTGAGCTACATCGGTCATACCAGGGTGCATCGGGGATGAAAAGACTGGCTCGGACGCTGTTCTGGTGGCCTGGGTTGGATGGTGAGATCGAAAGCCTTGCACGTTCGTGCGTCTCATGTGTACAAGCTCAGCCAATGCCCCATCGACAGGCTACTATCTGTTGGCCAGAAACGGGAACCAAATTGTCAAGGCTTCACATTGATTATGCCGGACCGATAGAGGGACGCATGCTGTTGATAGTCGTCGACTCGCATACTAAATGTATTGAGGCACTTCCCGTCGAGTCGGCGACCACAGAAGTCACAATAGCGCGGCTTCGAGAATTGTTTGCGCGTTTTGGCTTGCCGCAAACAGTTGTATCAGATAACGGGCCTCAGTTTGCAAGTCAGCAGTTTTCCCAGCTCATGACTGTCAACAACATAACCCATCTACGTATTGCGCCGTACCACCTACAATCTAATGGTCTGGCGGTGCGTGAGGTCCGCACAATAAAGGATGGCCTTCTTAAGCACTCGATGGTGAACGATCTCGAAACAAAACCAGTGCGAGTGCTCCTAGGCTATCGACGTACCCCACTACCGTGCGGCAAGTCTCCTTCAGAGATGCTGCTGAACTACCAAATTCGTTCGCGCTTGGATACTTGCGTCCCTTCTCTACCTCGAAGTTACTCGCAGCCTTCCAGATTCCAGTCCGGCGACCAGGTGTGGGTGCGCAACTTTGGCCAAGGGAAGCGTTGGCGTCCAGGCATGGTCAAGAGCACAGAGGGTTCACGCCTTGTAACGGTTGACACTCCAGATGCCTTAACCAGACGTCACTTCGACCAAATTTTCCGTCGCGTGCCTGTGTCACCCGTGACCCCAAAAGCGGAGGCTCCCGACTCGCTTCAACCCCGCCCGGACAACAAGAATCGGCCCACGTCAACGCCAGAAGGCCGGTACAGCCTGGCCACTGCAGAACCAACTGGCGCTGTGCCTGTTCCTTCGACAACACCTCCAACGTCCCTCCCAGCCGAGCAGGCTCTCTCTCCCCCAAGTCCGCCGGTCTTACGGAGGTCTACCCGACAACGAAGACCCGTGCAAAGACTGCAGTTTTAAAAGAAAGGGAGACGTGATATGAAGTGCTGTGCCACACGTGTCAAACATGATTCGTTCTTTTTATGTTACGTCATAGGCAAGCAGCCTATATATATAGTTCGCTGTCACTGAAATAAAACAGTGCGGTGCGTGCTCTTCGATCGTCTCCGTCACTCTGCCACCCGCTGCAACAGTAGCGAGGCACTGGAAGTGGTATGGGTATAGATCTACTTAGGACAGGTAGTGACCGCGGATCTGGATCATGACACTGAAATAATCAGAAGAATAAGAATGCGCTGGGGTGCGTTTGGCAGGCATTGTCAGATGGTGAACAGCAGGTTGACATTATCCCTCAAGAGAATCGTGTATAACAGCTGCGTCTCACCAGTACTCACGTACGGGGCAGAAACCTGGACGCTTACGAAAAGGGTTCTATTTAAACTGAGGACGACGCGACGAGCTATGGAAAGAAGAATGATGGGTGTAACGTTAAGGGATAAGAAAAGAGCAGATTGGGTAAGGGAACAAGCGGGAGTTAATGACATGTTAGGTGAGATCAAGAAAAAGAAATGGGGGGGGGGATGGGCATGACATGTAATGAGGAGGAAAGATAAGCGATGGCATTAAGGATTACGGACTGGATTCCTAGGGAAGGGAAGCGTAGCAGGGGGCGGCAGAAAGTTAGGTGGGTGGATGAGATTAAGAAGTTTGCAGGGACAACATGGCCACAATTGGTACATGACCCGGGTAGTTGGAGAAGTATGGGAGAGGCCTTTGCGCTGCAGTGGGCGTAACCAGGCTGATGATGATGATGACATGATAGCGTTTGTTTGTTGATGGCGTAATGATTGTGGTAGCCGTGCGGTGGTGGCGCAATCACGATTGAATGACGACAGCATGATTACAGTCAAATGACGAAAAAGGGCTGTCGTATATGTATCAAAGAATGCGGTATGGTGGCATTATGAAGATGGGATGAGGTTGCCAATGATTACGATGGTAAACTACAGCGTGACGGCGACCGCATGACAACAATGACTTTGTGACGATGATAGAGGGACCGTGACGACATGACAACAGTAGGATGACGAAGCCATCGATCACAACTGCATCACAACATAATTATGACAACGAGTGTTAGACGACAGCTGTATGATGATGATGCAATGACGGCGATGGCGTGACAATGGTACAGTGAAAATAGGATGAAGACTAGTGGCTCATGGGGGCAGAGCTTTGATAAAAACTATCACGAAGCCTGTATGACCACGCTAGTGTGACGGCGACGGCATGACCAGTGCCAGATGACGAAAGTGAAGTGACAACGATGTAATGAACATGATGGCTGCACGATGGTAGTCACTTAGCACATGTATGACGACTGTATACGACGATACGAACGACCACATCGTGCTGCCGCGATCGTCTGTAGTCTGCGATTGTTCTATGGTATTTATTTCTCGGTCGGTCCTTGTTTCAGTCGCGCTGTTTCAGCATAGTTCTAATAACAATGAGATCACGACGATGGCGCGACGGCGATGGCATGACGAGAGGGGGACAACGAAGCTGGCAAACACGTGGTGAACCTGGAGCTTTTCATGTCTCCCTACAATTTTGTGATTGTCACTTTTCATCTAATGGCAATATTAGAAGTTGATAAATAATTAAGGCTACTAATCCAAATACGCAGAAAGAAAATTTATTTCGGGTATCTCGAAGTGACGTCAAACAACATTAGCTTGGTTTTGTCTAGATACGTGTATTCGCGTATTCTTAAGCTCTGGCTAAAGTTAGCTGGGACACAAATGGGACACAAATGTAGGCGGGAAGAGCATGTATAGTAAATCTTTGTACAGCATTTTACACGACAGGTACTACATGTAATCTGTGTCAAACCAAACTCTCGGGAAACGAACCACGAAGTGGGCTTCACGCATTTCTCGGACGATTGCGATACTTCCTAATGAAAAATGTTGGCCCATCGCTATACAAGCTTTCATTTCGCGACATATTGGCTTGCGCCGACAATGTGTCTCGTGCGGCACCTTCCATATGGAGCTAAGTGCGGCACGACTGCCTCGCTAATCTGGAGAGCGCGATAACCAACGCGTAGGTGACGCGTGGGTGCGATTCGAAGCAGCTGCCACCGACAGCCCGGCCAGAGGAGGCGTGCTACTCTGGCGCTACCTCGTATTCGGCGTCGCCGCACTATCCTTTTGTTTTCGCGCTTTCACCATGCCCTCTTCATCCGCTTTCCTCGTCGCGTTTTTGAAACCCCGCTGCGCTCTCCGTTCACTCTTTCTGGTTTCGCTGTGCTCGTTCGCTCGTTCGCTCGGTCACGCCGACGCTCGCCACAGGAACGGGCGCCTAGGAGCTGCGCTCAAAAAATGAGAATAAATATTTGAAGAAACAACTAAGTTATGTAAGACGTTAAAAATTATAACCTATATGACTGACCGAATAATATGATCCGAAATGTCAAGAAAATAGAAGTGAGATTATGCCGCACGTCGAGATGCACCAATCCCAGCCCGTCCGCACTAAGAGGCCTAAAAATATTTTCTGGCCTCATTAGCGCACCCACAAAGCCGTTGACGGAATTTGAATCTGCTAGCCGGTGGGATGACGGTGTCCGTCCTCGGCCCCGTAAGTGACCGGGATCCAGGTGCACTGTCGCTCGCCAGACGTGCTTGGCAGAATGCCGAGTATGGCTCAGCTTCAACCCAGCCCAGACCGACAGTTGGGTGATTCGAAAAGTGATTCGGGCCTCATGAGCTTAAAAATTCAAGACCATAAAAAAGTGGTAAACATTTGGTGTTAACGCTGGCTGTAAAGCCTGGCGTAATTATTAGCCTGCAAAATGTAGTAAATTTTGTTACCGGATCCTTATGGAAGCTTAAGTTCTACCGAACGTAATAAATTCGTGAGGAACAAATATTCCAGCGTTACTTTGCAGAGCGGAAACTTGTTTTCAGTACTGCGCGCTTAATTATTATGCGTCTAGCGGCAAATTGTGGTGCTTTGGCGGAACATGAGAGCACTTAATTCCTGTGAAATGCTCCATCTTGTAATACCGTGAACCGAACCACGAGCCTGATTCTTTCTTAGAGTTCATCCGTGCTCCTGCTGCACTGCCAAGTTTCTCTATCATGGATACGGCGCCTTGAACACTCGGCTTGTCTGTGCAAATGAACGCTACATCATCTGCTTCAGCTAACACTTTAACTTCATTACCCAGATTTTGGATGCCATGTGTGAAACTCCTCTGAATCGCGCTGAAGCATAGCGCTTCCAGATGAAGGGGGAAGTGTAGTGGGGGCATTGCCTTGCCTTGTTTCCCGGAGGAGCCAATAGATAGATAAGAGATTGCATTGAGTAACCAAGTTAGCATGTCAATGGGTGTAGGTAAGGCTAATGCGTTTAAGCAAATTAGAGCTGACATTGGCGTGTTCGAGAAGAGAAGGTATATAGGAATGCTTTACACGATCAAAGGTTTCAGCAAGGCTTACCAGGAGCATTGCAAGCTGCTCAGTAGAACCATAGCAGCATTGAAAAACACCAAATTTTCATGCTAGACGAACTTCTTCACTAAAGAATCTTCAAGAAGCAAATATGGGCAAGTGTGCAAAAAATGAAGTTGCTGGGGCTATATCTACGGGATCATTCATTTCCTGATAATTAAAGAGCTTTGAGTTAACTTCTACAGTTACAGAATTCCCAACAATCTTTCCAATAACCACACCATCGGATCAGAACGAAAGTGGTTAGGAAACATAGGACACTCCTCGGGAAGCGATGCATAAAGATACATAAATCCAATGAAAGTGGAAGCAAGAGCAACCTTCAACTCGTGTATAATAGCAAGATACTTGTCCTGAAGCGCCTACATCGATGAGCCCTGCACTTTTGTACTACGCAAGACCCAACTTCACTACTACAGCATCGCTGAACTTTAATCCTGCTGCGATTGGTCTGAACAATGTCAAAATTTTCGCCTCATATAACAAGATGCCGCGTTCGCAGTTAATAGGGCTAGGCAAAGTTTCACATACTCGAATTCTGTTAGCACCGTCAATAGGTGCAAAGACGTTGACTAATCCCCATAACACTCCCTGCCGGACAAAATCGCCACATATATAACGGGTATTTCAGCAAACACTTTAAAAAATGTTACTTGCAGCAATATTGAATTGCATAACGAACTAATTAACGAAAACGCGCTAATTTACACGAAGTTTAGCCGGAGCGTTCACAATGCGGATTCACTTGGAGCTAATTCTCCGAACGACACCAGTTTAGAGGCATAAATACCCGAACTTTGCGGTGAAATTCATTGGCATTCCAGTTAATGTAGTGCTTCAATGCATGGAACGACGTTTTTTTAAGAGAGTAAGTGCAACAACAGTGCATTTTTACCGCAAGATTAACGGTGCATATCTCGTAAATGGTGTCATCCACACAATTCTTTTCAATTGAATATGGCTTGCAGTCTCACCCTCTAGAATTTATAAATTGGAATATGTGCCATAAATCCACTAGTTAAATAGTTATCTAGTTCAATTTTATTAGTTCATAAATTCTGCACTTCATTTTTTTTGTAAGTAATGTGCGCTTTTTCGAGTACACAAGCTCATGGATAGGAATTGTTCTGTCTGGGACAGACAATTTTAAAGAACTGAATTCGTTCAAATACCCTGTACATTGAACTTTAGTGCCCACGTGATAAGGAGATGCTGAACGAGATAGGCCATTTATCAGACACAAGAATCAGCGCGTGGACAACACGAGAGCGTGTAAGAGCCGGATGTTATCGTCAGCGAAAAAAAAAAAAGATCTCTAATCCTTTAGCAGCCTGATCACTCTCAATCTTAGATTGCTGCGGTGATGAAATCTGGACATATTTGAAACATTTCTATGAATGACACTGCGACATTACTTCGAAGCTATGAATGCATGACGGTTACAATGAAATGGCCTAAATACAATATCTAAGTGTTCTGCGCTATTCATGCTTCAGGTCGAGGAAATGGATGCGAACAGAATACCACGTGTCCAATGCTCATTTCTTTAATAAAGCAGCACTCAGAGAAACTTGCTGGTTAAGATGCGCACAACTTATTTAAGTATTCGAGTTGGTATTCTAGGTGTGGAGGAGCTACCCAATCACGTAAAACGTATGAAGGGCACAACACACCAGAAAGAAAATTGTTGACATCGTTATAACTTACCTCAGCCGAACATACGTAGGAACAGAAATTTTCAAAAATATAGCAGTACATGATGTAATAGCGTTGTGGCGGATTTGGAAAAAAAGGTGCTGCCACGTTGCAACGCAAGAACTCTTCATTTCATGCGCAGGCTAGCTGCGGAGATGGCGGAGATTAGGAAGCTTGCGCTTTCACCCTCCTCGCCGCAACCCGCTTTGGCCCCGGTCGCCATGGGTACGTCCGAGACATCCCACGCGGTACGCCCGCCCAAGCATCGAGCGGTAGAGAACAGAGAGGAAGACGAGACTATAAAATTGCTCTCAGAACTCAAGAATACCTTCGCCAGCATACAGGCTAGCTTAGCAAAGGTCCAGGAATCTATAGCGCACCCAAAAATGGGCTTAGGTGCACTCAGTGAACGGATAAGCAAACTAGAGGATGTCGATGCCAGGAGAGAACCCAGCCCTGCTCCTTCGCAGGTCGCAGCACGACGTCATGTACTAGCACCTTCGACGGAGGGCGCGATTCTCAGGGCCGTTCAAGCCTCCTCTCAGCCTAGCCATGGATAGTGCGGACGAGAACTTTAGTATCTGGCAATGGAACTGCAGAGGGTTTCCCAACAAGAAGGCGCTTCTGCCGAAATATTTAAGAACTCTCAAGGTTAATCCTAGACCGATCAGCTTATATAAACCTCTATCAGCTAATATAGATCAGCTATCAGATCAGCTAATATAAAATTAGAGACCGATCAGCTTACTTTCAGTTGCCTACAAACTATTTACTAAGGTAATCGCAAATAGAATCAGGAACACCTTAGACTTCTATCACCCAAAGGACCAGGCAGGATTCCGCCAAGGCTACTCAAGAATAGACCATGTTCACACTATCAATCAGGTGATAGAGAAATGTGCGGAATATAACCAACCCTTATATATAGCTTTCATTGATTACGAGAAAGCGTTTGATTCAGTCGAAACCTCAGCAGTCATGGAGGCATTACGGAACCAGGGTGTAGACAAGCCATATGTAAAAATACTGAAAGATATCTATCGCGGCTCCACAGCCACCGTAGTCCTCCATAAAGAAAGCAACAATATCCCAATAAAGAAAGGCGTCAGGCAGGGAGATACGATCTCTCCAATGCTATTCACAGCGTGTTTACAGGAAGTATTCAGAGACCTGGATTGGGAAGAATTGGGGATAAAAGTTAATGGAGAATACCCTAGTAACTTGCGATTCGCTGATGATATTGCCTTGCTTAGTAACTCAGGGGACCAATTGCAATGCACGCTCACTGACCTGGAGAGGCAAAGCAGAAGAGTGGGTCTAAAAATTAATCTGCAGAAAACTAATGTTTAACCGTCTCGGAAGAGAACAGCAATTTACAATAGGTAGCGAGGCACTGGAACTGGTAAGGGAATACATCTACTTAGGGCAGGTAGTGACGGCGGATACGGATCATGAGACGGAAATAATCAGAAGAATAAGAATGGGCTGGGGTGCGTTTGGCAGGCATTCTCAGATCATGAACAGTAGGTTGCCGTTATCCCTCAAGAGAAAAGTGTATAATAGTTGTGTCTTACCAGAACTCACCTACGGGGCAGAGACCTGGAGGCTTACGAAAAGGGTTCTACTCAAATTGAGGACGACGCAACGAGCTATGGAAAGAAGAATGATAGGTGTAACGTTAAGGGATAAGAGCAGATTTGGTGAGGGAACAAACGCGAGTTAATGAGATCTTAGTTTAAATCAAGAAAAAGAAATGGGCATGGGCTGGACATGTAATGAGGAGGGAAGATAACCGATGGTCATTAAGGGTTACGGACTGAATTCCAAGGGAAGGGAAGCGTAGCAGGGGGCGGCAGAAAGTTAGGTGGGCGGATGAGATATAGAAGTTTGCAGGGACGGCATGGCCCCAATTAGTACATGACCGGGGTTGTTGGAGAAGAATGGGAGAGGCCTTTGCCCTGCAGTGGGCGTAACCAGGCTGATGATGATGATGATGATGATGAAAGTTAAGCCTCAAGTCATGGCTATTAAGGAAGTTGCAACTAGTACTCCTATCAAACTCGCAGGTTACCTGGTAGTATCCTCACATTCAGGAGGTAGGGGAGTTGCTACCCTTGTCAACAAAGGTACAATTGCCTCTCTCGCGACATCGGGGCAGTTGGTGAAGGCATCGAGTACGTCATGGCTGAAATCCTCATGAACCCACCCAGAAATGGCCTCAGAAGAAACAGCCTCTTTATCCTCAACGTATACTGCAGCCCCAGCTACCGCAGGGCGAGGGCGAACTATCTCCTCAAGAGGGCCGTCAGCCTGGCCGGTGCACACCCCCTTGTCGTCGTCGGGGATTTGAACGCCCCACATAGGGTGTGGGGGAACACCCATGACACGGCCAAGGGACGCGGACTGTGGCAGCCTGCGATGGAACTGGACTTGATTCTTATCACCGATAAGGATTTCCCCGCTAGGAGAGGCAACTCCGCATGCCGGGACAACACCCCAGACCTCTGTTTTGTCAAGAACGTAGGGGAGGTCAAGTGGG
Organism: Dermacentor andersoni; assembly: GCF_023375885.2. NCBI lineage: Eukaryota > Metazoa > Arthropoda > Arachnida > Ixodida > Ixodidae > Dermacentor > Dermacentor andersoni. The sequence continues at coordinate 197,671,421 of NC_092815.1, forward strand.
TCAACACTGCTCTAGACCTCGGAAGTGAGCCCTACGTCATCGAAGTCTTCCTTGCGATTGCCCGCTATAAGACGAGGAAATTCAAGTTGATCGACTGGGACGTTTTCCGCAAGATCAGAGCCGAGCGCGCACCGATGGTCAAGACAGATTTTGAAGGTTGGTGCAAACGGATCAGGCTTGACGCTGCGGCGGCAAGCAAGGAGGTCGTCACTGAGCTCGGCGTTGAGAAGATGGATAGCAGGTTGGCGCACCTGCTGGAATCTAACCAAGCCCTCCTCACGAGATGTAACCGGCGGAAGTATAACAGGAGGCTCCGCAAGAAGGTTTCGGAGGTTAACAGGGAGATCGAACATCACTGCAGAAACCTGTGTAAGCGACAATGGGATGAGCTCTGCGAATCCGTCGATGGTCAGCTCAGATCAGGCAAGAGCTGGGGTCTGCTCAAACACATTCTCAATGAGGGCAGCACCCGATCCAGCCAGAGACGATCCCTCGCGCGAACCATCCACCTCGCTACGGACTCTACCCCGGACGAGTTAATTGTCGACAGGCTCGTAGACAAGTACCTGCCGGTCGCGGATAGCTCTGTCCCCACCCAGGTGCCGGATTACGTGGGGTGTGCAGTGCCGGAGTTGGACCAGGACTTTACCGCGGCCGACATCCGAGATGTCCTCTTCTCACTCAACGTCAAATCTGCCCCTTGCCCAGATGGCGCCACTAACAGGATGCTGAGGAATCTCCATGATGAGTCGATCGACTTCCTCACTGAAAGGATTAATGAAGTCTGGCGTAATGGACAGGTCCCCACACAGTAGAAGGCGGCCTGCACGGTACTCATCCCCAAACCCAGTAAAGCACCAGGAATAGAGAATCGAAGACAAATTTCCCTGACGTCCTGTGTCGGTAAGGCTGCATAGCATGCCCTGCTACAGCGACTCAAGGTGCACATCGCGGCCAATGACATGTATACCCACAATATGATTGGCTTCAGAGCCGGCCTGTCGACGCAGGACGCCATGAAGCTGATAAAGCATCAGATCGTCGACCGGAGCACGGGAGATACCAGAGCCATCCTCGGATTAGACCTGCAGAAGGCGTTCGGCAATATCTCACACGAGTTCCTTCTCCAGTCTATTGCCGGCCTAGGGCTCGGGAAAAGGACCTACGACTTCGTCCGATCCTTCCTTAGCTAGAGAACTGCCAAGCTTAAGCTCGAAGGATACCTTTCGCAAGAGATCGCCCTCGGTTCACGCGGCACGCCTCAGGGTTCAGTCATTTCGCCAACATTATTTAACATCGCAATGATTGGGATTTCTAAGGAGCTCACGAAGATTCAAGGAATCAACCGTACCATCTACGCAGATGACATCACCATCTGGTGCGTCGGTGGGAGCGACGGCTAAGTTGAAGCCGCCATGCAGAGCGTCATCGATGCGACCGAGCGCTTCCTCCGCCCCATTGGGCTCAGATGTTCTCCATCGATGTCTGAGCTACTTTACTAGAAGAAAAGACCCAGAGGCGGCGGCCATCGTGATTGGAAACCGGCGTCCGAAAGCGAAATACGGCTTTTCACTGGTGACGGGTCTCCGGTGCCCAGAGTGGACTCGCTCCGAATATTGGGGATGTATATCGAGTCTAACGATTCCAATGGAACCGCACTCAGAAAGATCACAGCCAAGACGGAGAGTGCTCTCGGCCTCATTCGTAGGATCGCCAACAGGCACCGGGGAATCGAGGAAGACAATCTCATCCGCATTATACATGCTTTTGTTCTCTGCCACCTTTCATACTCGGCGGCCATGCATAATTGGCATGTTGCAGAGAGGAACAAACTGAATTCACTCATCAGAAAGGTCTTTAAGCTTGCCCTCAGCTTACCTGCAAGCGCCCACACCGAAAACCTGTTGAAGCTCGGAGTCCACAACACGCTCGAAGAAATTATCGAGGCACAAGAGCGCTCACAGCTGCTCAGACTGTCCGGCACCCCGACGGGCCGCAAGTCTCTCGACGAGATGGGCATCAATCCTGTCGACCAGTGCCCCGACGTCGTGCGGATTCCCACCGACATCAGGTCTCACCTGCACATCGTATCCCATCCCCGCAATATGCACCCCGCAAACAACGGCGGCAGACGTCGGGCCAGGGGTACAGCTGTACTCGTGCATGTCTGCAATAACCACATTGAGGCAAGCTTCATGGATGCCGCGGCATATGTCTAACAAGAGGCATTCGCCGTCTCCATCGTAGACTCCAATTCAAGGCTCACTTGCTGCGCTACGGTAGGCACTTCGAGGTCCGTGTTAGCCGAACAGGTTACAATCGCGCTGGCTTTGCTCGATGGTCGCAGAGAGGCAACATATAGTGATTCCAAGGGAGCCATTGAGGCCTACCAAACCGATATAGTCTCCCCCCAGGCCCTCCGCATTCTCCAAAGCGCCAAAAGTATCTCTCCGCATTCTCTCATTTAGTTTCCCGCTCACTTGGGGTCCATTTAGGGCTCTCCCTTTAACCCTAACGAGGGCGCACACGAGGCCGCGCGACGACTCACTGACCGCGCCACCTCAGCAGTCCCCCTGCCCCGTGGGGAACCCTTGCTTACGTTTAATAAAATCATCACACACTACTAACTGTCAAGACGGGTATTCCCCCTCCCGCACCCCGCCTTATGCAGGGCGCGGGCGGTTACCGTTCGTCTTCTACAAACCCGTGCGTACCCTAACCTCGCGCTTCTTCATGCTATATACCCTGAAAGATATCCCAGTGCGGACTGTCCTGCCTGTAGAATAATGGCAACATTGGACCATATGTTGTGGGAGCGTGAAGTCATCGGCTCCTCCTTGAGCGAGGATAGCTGGGCTGCGCTCTTGGGCAGCCCCGAACTCAATGACCAAACCCTGGCCGTCCAGAGTGCCCGCGATCGGGCCGTCAAGCTCGGCTTGGCGGTCCCTACGTGGGACTAGCCGGGAGGCGCGGGGTCTCCCCTGCGTCTTCTCTGGACCGAAATAAAGTTACTTCACTCACTCACTCACTCACTCACTCACTCACTCACTCACTCACTCACTCACTCTTCATTTTCTTTCCTCACCCGCTCCTTCCGCTCGCAGCACCACGGACTTCATCGTCGTGGGTACGTCGGCACATAGGCGCTGCGACAGAAGCAAGAACTTCAGCATCAAATGAGAACACAAAACGCGAATACTTAGGAACCGCGGGAGGGCATGACGCCACACCTGTCTGTACTACGAATGTCGAGTGTGCCAAAGTCGAAGACGGTGGGCACAGCTCGGCGTTCACGTGGCGGGGATGCCCAAAGTAAATCTGTGGCAACCAGAGCTTTTTGTAAACAATTCATGGGGGATGTGGTTTTCACCGGAACTCATGTCGAGGTTCCTGGGAAGCGACTTGATACTGATGCCTTTTCTCGGTGTTAATGCCTTTCGGCGCCGTTATTTTTCGTGAGTGGCAAGTCGATGTTGTGCCCGGTTGCACTCAGGCACGCAAACATTCTGGAAATTATTAGCATCGATAAAAGGCATGCCAGTAAGCTATCGCAGGAGACGAAAGATCTGATCAAGAAACGCCAATGTATGAAAGCCTCTAACCCTACAGCTAGAATAGAACTGGCAGAACTTTCGAAGTTAATCAACAAGCGTAAGACAGCTGACATAAGGAAGCATAACATGGATAGAATTGAACAAGCTCTCAGGAACGGAGGAAGCCTAAAAGCAGTGAAGAAGAAACTAGGAATTGGCAAGAATCAGATGTATGCGTTAAGAGACAAAGCCGGCAATATCATTACTAATATGGATGAGATAGTTCAAGTGGCTGAGGAGTTCTATAGAGATTTATACAGTACGAGTGGCACCCACGATGATAATGGAAGAGAGAATAATCTAGAGGAATTCGATATCCCAGAAGTAACGCCGGAAGAAGTAAAGAAAGCCTTGGGAGCTATGCAAAGGGGGAAGGCAGCTGGGGAGGATCAGGTAACAGCAGATTTGCTGAAGGATGGTGGGCAGATTGTCCTAGAAAAACTGGCCACCCTGTATACACAATGCCTCAAGACCTCGAGCGTACCGGAATCTTGGAAGAACGCTAACATAATCCTAATCCATAAGAAAGGCGACGCCAAAGACTTGAAAAATTATAGACCGATCAGCTTACTGTCTGTTGCCTACAATGTATTTACTAAGGTAATTGCAAATAGAATCCGGAACACCTTAGACTTCCGTCAACCAAAGGACCAGGCAGGATTCCGTAAAGGCTTCTCAACAATAGATCATATTCACACTATCAATCAGGTGATAGAGAAATGTGCGGAATATAACCAACCATTATATATAGCTTTCATTGATTACGAGAAAGCGTTTGATTCAGTCGAAACCTCAGCAGTCATGGAGGCATTGCGGAATCAGGTTGTAGACGAGCCGTATGTAAAAATACTGAAAGATATCTATAGCGGTTCCACAGCCACTGTACTCCTCCATAAAGAAAGCAACAAAATCCCAATAAAGAAAGGCGTCAGGCAGGGAGATACGATCTCTCCAATGCTATTCACAGCGTGTTTACAGGAGGTATTCAGAGACCTGGATTGGGAAGAATTGGGGATAAGAGTAAATGGAGAATACCTTAGTAACTTGCGCTTCGCTGATGATATTGCTTTGCTTAGTAACTCAGGGGACCAACTGCAATGCATGCTCACTGATCTGGAGAGGCAGAGCAGAAGGGTGGGACTAAAAATGAATTTGCAGAAAACTAAAGTAATGTTTAACAGTCTTGGAAGGCAACAGCAGTTTACGATAGGTAGCGAGGCACTGGAAGTGGTAAGAGAATACATCTACTTAGGACAGTTAGTGACTGCTGATCCAGATCATGAGAGTGAAATAATCAGAAGAATAAGAATGGGCTGGGGTGCGTTTGGCAGGCATTCGCAGATCATGAACAGCAGGTTGCCATTATCCCTCAAGAGAAAAGTGTATAACAGCTGTGTCTTACCAGTACTCACGTACGGGGCAGAAACCTGGAGGCTTACGAAAAGGGTTCTACTTAAATTGAGGACGACGCAACGAGCTATGGAAAGAAGAATGATAGGTGTAACGTTAAGGGATAAGAAAAGAGCAGATTGGGTGAGGGAACAAACGCGCGTTAATGACATCTTAGTTGAAATCAAGAAAAAGAAATGGGCATGGGCAGGACATGTAATGAGGAGGGAAGATAACCGATGGTCATTAAGGGTTACCGACTGGATTCCGAGGGAAGGGAAGCGTAGCAGGGGGCGACAGAAAGTTAGGTGGGCAGATGAGATTAGGAAGTTTGGAGGATCAACATGGCCACAATTAGTACATGACCGGGGTAGTTGGAGGAGTATGGGAGAGGCCTTTGCCCTGCAGTGGGCGTAATCAGGCTGATGATGATGATGATGATGATGACAAAATAGTGGTCCTGGTTTCCATCCCCATGCCTGTCTTATATCACAGCGTCAGGAGTCCGTTAGTGCGCACTGGGCCGTCGATCGGAGTCGCTCTGACGACGCTGCCATGCTGACGTTCAGCGCGGTGTTGCCGTAGTCGAACTTCACGTCTAGCGTATAAGAGCAAGCCTCGATGCTCGAATTAGCGGCCTGGTAACGACAAGAAATGCCGTGAAATTCCACTGTGCAGGCGTCCGGACGAACGAGGGGTGCCCGCGTTGCTGATGGCGTTCGGAAATTAAACCTCCTGGGAAACTGGCTTCTGAAATGTGCTTCGTACGAATGTAGCCACTACGCGGTGTTCCGCTGCCGAGATCTCCAGATCTTTTTACCAGCGTCACCTGGTTCGAACGCAGGTAGTGCTTGAGAATCACAGGCTAGAGTGGATTACGTAGCTCGAATGACGACAATGCAACGACTACGACGGTGTCGCGAAGAGGAACGTATACCCGCGGTCCACGGCGTAGGAGAACGGACGGATGGACGGAGGGCCGACCGACAGACCCAGGAGCCACCTAAGTTCCTTTGTGGGGGAGAATATATTCGTGCATTCAGCTGTGTCTACAATGCGAAATAAATTGTTCGTAGAATTAAATATGGGAATTTTAGGCCCATACCTGCTTCGCTGTGCGTACTGGAAACATTAAACTCATCAAGTCAACCCCACACGTGTTCCGTTCCATAGGAGTATAAACGTAGCCCCTTTTGCCGTATCGGTCCGCCCACTCGAAGTTCCTCAAGAGGAGCATTTCCAACTTGTGCTTTGGAAATGCATTAAAGAAACCTTCCCAACATAATACCTATACGAGTCTTATGGATCTTATGAGGTTATCAGCAGCAGGGCTTCCGGAGTCAGTGCACGTTTCGGTCGTAGAGGGGCTGCTAAAACGATACGGGTCAGACAGCACAAATAGGCACGCGGAAAGTCAATGGACGGAACGCAGAGGGACTGTAGCGGTAGTGCCCTATCTGCATAGAACGGCACATAGTCTTAAGATAGTGGCTAGCCGGGTGGACACATAAGTGATCTTTTCAGCGCCAGAAAAACTCGCGAAAATATGTCGTTTAGTGGCCACGTACTGTAAGCCAGCTGTCGGATGCTCTACTAATCATCGGAAAGCACCAGTGGGTTGCGTAGAAGCAGTTGTTTATGAACTCCCGCTGTCCTGTGGGAAAAATACATACGACAGAGAAGAAGGTGTCTTAATGACCGGTTACTGTCAGGAATGTCAGGAATTCACTGTCAGGAATGCGGCTGTGCGCCGATGTATGGGTCCTGCCGGGTTATTGCGAAGCACAAGGATGAAGATGTGTGAAAGATTATTGAGGCTCACGCTATCTGTCGGAATAGTGATACGTGTGTTATTGCCCCTTCGGTCGACTTCTTAGATAAGGAGACGGCTTTTTTGGATAGTTAATATTTTGATGAGGTGACGCTACTGTGCATGGGTTAAATAGGTGGGTGTTTCCTCAAAATCAAGTTGGTGAAGTTAGCGCATTGTGGTATCGTCTCCCTTCTGTCCTTGTTCGCTGGCGGTAAATATGCTTTTCGGGTCAGTTTACCAGCACACCCAACAAATGGCAATGCTGATCTGCCCTTATCTGTTAACGACACTAAAGGGAAACACTAAGTCGATGTGGAGTGTTTAAATTCCTTTGCAGAAACCTCGCAACGCTGGTTTCTTGCCAAGAAAAGACTTAGTTTAAGAGGGAATGGTACCTGAACGGTCCGAATGCCTTTTTGCGATATTCAAATATTGCGCCACACAACCGTGGGAGTGGTGGTGACGTTGCATACGCCATCACCGCCTTTTGCTGCCGCCGATGAGTAAAACATTCCCGACAGATGGCAGCACCGAGCCAAGACAGAGCAGCGGATTCGCCGCTGCAACTCCTTTTTGGTCAAGTGGCGTAGACCGTTCGGGCATACCGCGACATCCCATGGAAGTTTAATTCTCTGTTACTTGCAGTTTTCGCCAGCCAGCAAAACCAGCGCAGGAACTATGTGATCACGAATGTAGTGAAACGCGAAAGCGTGCGCGCCGCAGGGTCGAGCGAAAACGAAACCTTTCGACCCTCCACGTCGTTGTCAACGCTAATTTCAATGAGTTCTTTTTTTAAAACATAAAGATGGCACAGGACAAGTAGAATTGTATTTCATATTATAATAAAATAGGAGGATGTTTTTGCAACAAGTAGTTGAGTACTAGTGACAGAATTTAACTGAGGAGTGCTTTCGTCAGCCGGCAAGTACTCTAATGCCCCGGGGGAGGCTCTAAGCGTGTCCCACATTTACTTCTGTTTCTCAATTATTGAGGCTCTGTTCGGGATAATATTGACGCATTAGAGTTTCTCGAGCATTATTTTATCTCTTTAGCTAGACTTGGTATTTGCCTTTAGCGTCCCTTTAATGTCGAATGCAACCTATTTGCACACAACCGCATTCTCCACAAAGAAATCAATTGCCCTGATGACCACATCACCTGAAAGACAACCTTAGAGGTTACTTCAGCGTAGTCTAGCGACTGGCAAATGCACATCAACGAAAAAAAGTCCGCTCGGTTATACATAACTTAAAAAAGCATTCATTCACTTTTAATTATACCATTAATTCAACTAGCCTGTCTAAAGTTAAGGAGCCTAAATACCTAGATGTCACATTGTCACAACATTTACTATGAGATTCTTATATTCAATTTATGACCTCATCTGCACTAAAAAGACTGTGTTTTCCAATAAGACGATTACACCATACGCCAAGTTACTGGCCTATAACACACTTATTATACCCATCCTGGGATGCGCCAATACTGCTTGGTTTCCAGACACGCAGAAAACCTAACCAAACAATAAAGCTAACGAAGAAGTTCGAAGGAGCTGAAGAAGGAGCGCTTAGGGCCATTTTTATAAAATTTAGCCAAACAGACTTGCCCACAGAGCTGCGTAAGAATGCTGGGTTACTAACCATAAAAACCGGGGGAAGTTGGCACGTTTAAGGTAATGTATTAACTAATTCACAACCGCCGAAATATAGACAAGTCTCATTATATTAATCGATGCACATCAAGAACTACCCTACCGAAACACTGCCATACTCTTGCTTCTTACAAATTTCACAGATATGCCCTCCAGTTCTCGTTTTCCCCCTGGTGATCACATAATGGAATAGCCTGACCCCTTTCATTACCAGTAGCACATATTTAGCTTGTTTGTCTAAATTAATTGAAAGCAATTCTCAACACTCGCAATTTTGAAACTGTGTTGTTTTTGATTTATCCTGATTCACTAGCCTCGCAATTTTATAACAGTGTTGTTTTTGCCTTTATCCTCAATAAGTTAAGTGGGAATGTATTATTGTCGTTGCCGTTCACTTTTGTGGATTTTTTGTATGCCTTACAGCCGTCAATTGCGCGTCTTTTGGCTGTATAATTTTTAGTTTTTTTTCGCCTTGTTGTAAAATCACTCTCTTTTTCTTGACCTCCTGTTTTATTGCATATAGGGATTGACAAAATGCATAAATAAATAAATAATAAGTGTAAATAAACAAATCTACTGGCCGCGGTTTTTTTTAGTGAACGCACAACAATCTTCCGGGGCAGTTGACAAGGAAAAGCATGGCAATGACGTCAATGAGTATGGCAAGTAGGGCCTCTTTTGTCAAGTTAACGAAGCTAAATACCAGCGTCGACCCGATGAGCTCGTTTTATGCTACCATTTAGGCAAACCCTTTAAACGCAAGGACAGCGACGAGCATGTATCGTGGCTTCCGAAAGACACTATCTCATCTGGTTGCAATAAATTAGTGCACAAGAATGCTGGCAGCGCGTCCTCGAGGTAAACCCGCCTACAATGTTATGCCATTGCTTGATCAAGCAATGTTTTGAAAACTCAAGGTTGTCTTATCGGAAAATGGACGTGCTTTCTCGACCGAGTGGGTCCAGCAGTGGGCAGATAGCCCGGGTCTTAGCTTACGACGTTGTGTTTCGTTTCAACCGAAAGCAAATGGAAAGACTGGTAGGGATGTCCGCAATATTAAGCAGCTTATCTCGATATACAGAACGCGTAAATGCGGATGGAAATGTTGCCTGGTAATGGCTGTGCCTGGCTAGAATAGAACGCACGCCTGTAGTGTTGCCTGTACCGCGCATTTTGTTGCATATGGCAAATTTTTCATACTACCGGCCTACAAGATATTGTGAATTCACCAGAAGATACAACATTTTGAACACCGCAGAGCCAATGAGCAGCAAAGCGAGAAAGTTCCAATTTGGAAATAGATACCAAGGACACAGGCCAAATATTGCACTGAACAGTCTTGTGCTTTTGTGGAAGGCATGACCAGGCAGCGAAAATTATTCTTGGACCTTTCAAAGTCGTGCAAATATCGGTGCAACAAGGTGTGCGTAATATCGCAGGGTACCTCAATCAATGGCTACATAGACGCCACAGCCGTAAGCTACGTTCAGCACTATCAACCTAGGAGGAGTCAAGAAACAAAATGAGGGAAGTGTAAGGCAGACGCAAAACAATACGTAAAGCGACAGTTCGGTATAAGCAGATACCGAATAAACAGTATTTGTGACCGTATTCGTTCGCGAATTTCCAGTGTCGGTACAAGGTAAAATCACCTACGCTTTAAATGACAGTCATAAGCGGCAGTGAGCACTCGGAGAGCCAACCAAAGGCTCACACATGTATTGGAAGCGGAAAGTCGGGCTGAATCACAGGCGAAAATCGCAAGCACAAATCGAACATTTCCCACACATCATTTATTATCAAAGAATAAGAGCAAATACCACAGAACCTGCCAGCATTCCCGTTCGCTCTCTCCTGCCACTCATGATTCCCGGTATTTAAATAAAGAGCCATTTTTTATAGTTTCTGGGACAGTTCAGTTGTTAATGAAAGTTGAGCGCAGGATTTCTTGAAATCTTGCATGTCCCCCCCCCCCCCCCTGTCCCCAACAAGTCTAGCTATATATACTGGACCTCGTCGCGGAGAGATTTTGTACCATCAGCGCTCTCGGCCACCTACAAGGAAGCCGAAATGCATGGAACGGCGATATTTGCGCGCAGTATCAACAGTAGAGCGCCAAGATTAAAAACATGTCCTAAGGTGATCGTCGCAACTTGTTGAGACATGACTAAATGAACATTACACTAATTACGCAAATATAGCATTGGTGCTTATGGGAACGACTGCACTGCAGTGTATTTGAGTTTCATAACGAGGTACACATTGTGTCAGGCGTCAGGACAGACATTTGTTAAATAGTGAATATGGAATGTGTCTTATGAAAGGACACATAATGCAGAGTACCCTGCCTGCACTGCTCGCTTGCTCATCCACCAGATGACTGACCAGTCGCGGAAATTACAAAAATATTTGTTGTCTCCTGCACTTTTTCTACAATCGCTTCTACTTCTGCCGTGTGCCAAACATTCGATCAATCAATGACTTGCACCGAGAAGTGACAAAAGTTGGACAATTCCTACGCAGATGGCACAATTTCGAAATACAATCGTACAAAAGCTGACGCCAGGACAAACGATATACGGTGAACGCAGACAACCTAGTAAGTTGTCCGCGCTTAAGGTGAACAATGAAAACCTACTTGCTCAGCTTTCAGCGGCACTGGAAATGTGTGTTGTATGGAAAACTGGAGTAAATAACAATAGTTTGTTCTAACCTTGAAAGGTTCTCTAGGGGGGCCAGGATGATCAGGACTTTGTCTGAACAGGACTGGCACGCCTTCGACGCTCTCGAAAAATAAAGATAAAAAACACATTTTTGAGACACTGCAATAATAGAAAGCTACCTCAGAGGTCCCGATATAGTGATCAAATTGAAGATCAAGATTATAATTATCTGCCTATTGTAAAAGTGGGGCAATATTGGGTGCAGCACAGCACGCACGATCTCGTACTGTATATCGAGAATCATATATTAATCTGTAGGTCTCAAATATAACACTACTATGAAGCTCAGAAGCTTCAGTGTGTTGAACTGCAACTATTTCATGGCGCGTGAAATTGCGCGTAGAGTTCGATCCATGCTCTTGGAAGTCGACAGTATGTACAGTTTCTATGACTGAAAAACCTTAAGACGAAAATGTTAAGTTACGCCTTCCAGTGGCTCATACCCGGAAAACGCGCCGTCTAGTACAGGGATGCAAAAATGATGCAAAAGATATATCAGGAATGGCTGAATATTTATAGCAAATATGCAATGCCTGAATATTTATTTATTTATTTATTATATTTATTTAGGAGTACTGTAGCCCTCACTTGAGGGCTACAGTATTGTAAAATTGCCAACGAATGGTCAAAGAAAACAAATTCCCGCACCAGCAAGCTCACATCATAGAGCATTGTCAAACACAAATTACAGGAAGGATGAACGATTATACAAGTGCAATGTATGTTAGAAATGCAAGAATAACAGTAAGCATGATCAATTATTAATTACCCCGTGGCCTGTAATACAATTCTAGTTGAGTATACAACGGTTTAACATTTTGTGCTGTTACAGTGCCGTCCGCCAGGCCATTCCATATGTAAATACATAAAGGACAAAACGAGGGTTGAAAACCATCAAGGCGTGTTTTATAAGGCTGTATACTGGCACTTCGGTTTAAACGCGCACTGTCTTGTAGAGGGGGACGAATGTATGTTTCTTTATTTATTCCTGCTTGATTCCTGATTGTCTGGACAAAGAATTGCAGTCGTTATTTTTCTCGTCGTGTTTCTGGCAGTTCGAAGTCGCAACATTTCAACATGTCTGTTACACAATCAGCTCTTTATGTGAATGAAGAAGCGAAAGAAAGAATAAAGGAAAGAGCAAGGAATAAAGAAAAAGAAAGAATAAAGGAAAGGAACTTGCGAAATAACAAGGAAAGCAAGAACAAAGAAAGAAAGAAGGAAGGAAATACGGAAAGAAAAAGGGAACTGAAGAAAGAACGAAAGCACATTTAGGTAGTGCATTAAGTGCTTGCATGTGTCGTTGAAAAGGTGAACCTACAGCACCGTACCTGTACTTCATACTTCGGTTCGTTATGTCTTGCAAGAAGTCTGACGCTTCTGATGGCATAACCTAATGTATTACCGCGTGTGCTGCAGGCTTTCGCGTTCACGTGTTAAATTAGTGTAACATGTTGTATATACTTTTTAAATGGCATGATGTGACATTACACACGGAACACTGGCCTCCGGAATCAATTGCCTGCAATTCTGTGTTGTCGTTGTGACACGTTTACACGAAGCTTCGTACAATGTGACATATGCCAGATACGTTTCAGCTGTCATGCGCGCCTTTTGCTGACTGCACTACAAGTCCACACTAAGCAACATTGTACATCTAAGGGTGTCTTTTTTGTCTTTAACTCACCCTCTTACATATATAGAAAATGGGGCTTAGGCGAAATATTACGCCAGCTTGAAAGGGCCAGTTTTAGGAACGACATATTTTGTGTGGTCCTATGACGTGCTCGAACGTGGCGCGCATCGCAGAAGAAATAAACCCCTATTGCTTTTTACTCGCTTCCAATGTGGAAAAACTAGAGCACCATGTAATTCTGCATGGTGTATAATCCGCAAGAAAACACCCTTGTATTGCCCTGCTAAAGAGTACACTAATTTGTAAAATTTTCAGATATTAGGCGTGCAAAAAGGGTATTGCGACATCCACCCTAGAGGGCGTAATTTTAAGTATTCTGTAGGTTGTGTCCGCACCACTTGCATTGAACAACTACCACATATGAAACTCGAGATAGCGCAGAGTCGTTGGTTACTCCCTAGCTCCCTAAGCATTTTGTTCCTGAAATATGAAGGTTTCTGCGCTGCAGAAGCATTATTGTGTTCCTTTAGCATCTGCAGTCTGACAGACGGCAGCTTTCCCTTACGTGTGTGTTATGAATGCTTTAACTTATAAAAGAAATATTTGGTGGCTTTGAGTTATTTAGTTAAGCAATCATTTTCTCTTGTGTTATGCATAGCTGCCTCTCCTTCTAAAAGAACTGTAAATGCTCAGTACAAACGAAGCATTTTCAAGAAATAACTTAAGGTAATCTCTTTTTTAAGTTTTAATTTAATGTAATGGTAAAGAATACACAAATTCGGGACCCTATATTTTAAAAGATTTGTTAATATTGAAATACACATAACGGAAATATCGTGAATGTATAACAGAGTCTAGAAGTAACGTTCTTATGTACCATTTTACAGGAGACCTAAACTGTATAACGCTACGCTATATTCAAAGCAAAAGAACCTTATTCGATTCTATCCATTACTGAGCCAAGACACCACAGGTGAGGTCGCTTTAATTTTCCGGCATTTTATGGCTAACATAAATGGGCTGATTGATTCAAGATAACGTTGCTAAATGCAATACAATCCATTGGCGATGTAAAATTTGTTAGAAACGTTAATGCATGTGTAAAAATATAGAAGTGTCAAACTTGTTAACGCTAAACGTAGAAATGCGCTTTGTAGTTCACCGGCCTTGATCTTTAATGGATTCGTGACAACATTTTTACGCGCCTCAATGCAGCCTCGTGAGTATTTATTTTCAAGTGCTCTGAAGCGACTCGCTATCTCCCACGTTTGGCGGTGTCCCGGAGAACCTTGACAGCGAGCTTGTACCTGGCTACAATGGTGGCGTCTTAGGTGTCATGGCGAAAAAAACTGTGAAAACAATTAATCCTCCGTTGATGCTATAATTACGCTTTATATGGAGTGCTTACAATGTTTTACTTTGGTCGAAGAACTAAGTAAGGCACCTTATTCTTAATCCGTCAGCGGTGCCACAAGGTGTAGCAGACAAGTGACTGAATAAGAGCAGAATAGGCACCACACGTCACGCATACGCTGTGCAAAGTGGTAACGTCCGTGGTCTGGGCGTGTAATTCAGCACAGTAGGCGTTATTTTAGTGAAGGTAGCTCGACTTATGAAAGAGACCACACCAGACAGCAGGAACGCCGCCCTCGTGTTGGAAATGACATCAGTTCGTCGTGCAAGCCATCGAATGCGAGGCATCGCCTTAGAACGTGGAACTTAAAAAAAAATAATGACTCTGACCCCTGGAAATGTAACCGAAGGGGTGCTATATTTCACGCTGCAGCACTCGTGAGTGCCAATGACCTTCTACGGCTACATCTCTGCAGGTGTGGAAGAGTGGCTGGCCGAGTTGCAAAGCTTAGCTACGTCAACAAGTGGGACCACACGGAACTCGGGAACGAATAGAGAAGACGCGCTGGGATCATGGTCTGAGTTCCCGCGAAGGCCTTATTCAGAGGAAATAGGGCAGCTTGACTTCCAGTCGCGAGTTTCCAAATCAAACGACAGCGTGACGACGTACGTAGAGGACATGCCGCTTCTCGTTGGCCGTGCCCGCCTTGGCAAATCAGAAAACGATTAGCAAAGTCATCTAATGAGAGGAGTAACGGAAAAGCTCCTTGCTTTCTTGTCCACTGTCTCCGGCAGACTGGCGGTGTTTCTTACCGAAGCCACTACTATGAAGAATACACTTCAGCAGTGATCCAGCACGTTCAACGACAATCAAACGTTGCGCCGACTCAAAATACGTAACTAGGCTTCAGGTACGAAGTCACCTCGCTTTGCGACCTCATGCGCTCTGTGGTTCCCGAAGAGCTGAAAAAAAATGCACGATACGTCCCGTCCTCAATTCAGCTCGCTCGCCTGCATCATGCGCAACAAAGCACAGCAAGCGCGTCCGGCTTCCATGTTTAGCACTGAAGAGCCGCATCTGCAAGTGAGGCCCGGTGCAAGCCTTATGCAGAAATACTGCGATGCCCCGCCCCAGCTGTCACTCTTTGTTTTCTTATTCCACTTGGCTTGGTGCAGTCGCTGCAAGCAGGTTGGCTACCGCATTTCGATGAGTGCCAAACGCCCACGTAGAAATGAGAGGTATGGCGACCAACCCGATCGACGGCGGCTGGGTTACCACTGCAGGAATGCTGGTCACGTTTATTGGGAGACTCCCCAGAGCTGTCTCAGCCTGCGCTGTTTTTAGAGCGCAGAAGTTAGTGACCGTTCCTGCAGCGAGCGTCGGCGTCGGTGGCATAACGTAGCGAATGAGCACAGGTAAAGATGAAAGCGAGTTGAAAGATGAGAGCGCAGAGGGGCATGAAGGATGCGAGGTGAAAAGTGGAGAGGGGCATGCAGCGGAGCCATAAGGCGCAAAGCGGATGAGGGTATGGCGAAAGCGTGAAAAGAAAAGCTTAGTGCGCCGACGATGGCTACGAGACATCGCGCCAGAGTAGTGCGCGTCATCTGGTAGGTCGGTCGGCGGCGAATGGTGTGAAACTCGCCCACGTGTCAACCACGCGCTGGATCTCGCGACCTCCAGATTAGGAAAGCCGTCGCACCACATTTTGCTCCGTTTGCAAAGTGCCGCACAAGGCAGGTAGTTCGAGCCAACAAATATATCATCATCAGCAGCAGCAGCCTATTTTATTTACAGTGCAGGACGAAGGCCTCTCCCTGCGATCCAATATATAGCGAAGCGAAAACACGTCTAGAGCTGCGCTGAAAATTTGCATTATTCAGTATCCTAAGCGAACCAGGCCAGCGTTCAGAAAGTTATTAATTCATAAATGCTCTTTTCCTGTGGCCGCCCAAGTTCGGTAATAATATGTGCAGCATCAGGATTTACTGGCATCTTTTACAAAACATTTCACCGCAAGGTATATTTGTGAATTCTGGTGCAGGTACAGCCAGATAACTCCCGACATCGCAGTATTCTCCGATTAAGAACGCAAATCTGGCACACCAGCACGCCAGTCACGCGGCCACTCACCGGAACACTATTTCACTGCTCCTGATAGCACTTCCATGATAGTGAAGGGACAATCAAAGTGCGCATGCCGAATATCGGTGACAGTGAAGTTTCGAGACGAGGCTGTTTATTTACGTTGCGCTGAAAACCTCGTATAGGCCTGTTTACAGCCCAGTGGTGATACGACTATCCCATCAGCAGTTGACGTAAATAAGGTTTCAATGAACGTAGGTGTGTTAATCGACCACAGAAAACTTTGCGCACTTCTGCATAATGGAGCGACTCTTAATAGGAAACTGGCGAGGGTTTTAAAGAAACATTACGTTGCCCTGGACTGAGACGCCAGTTCATACGACTTCACTTGACAATACTTGACTTCCCCTATGCACTCCTAGCTTAAAAATCTGTGCTGGCGACACTTTTTCTCGCCACTTGGTTGTTCTGCGTGGTTGTTCGAACGATTCAAATGTTGGCCTAAACTTTCTTCGGGGGTATGGTGAGAGGATTTCTTTTGACGAGTGTTGGATGATTTTCTCGATAAAGAGGGCAACAGCACAAACCAGCGCTATACGGCACAGATCCGCACTTGTTTTGAGCGAGAATATCATGGCAGCATCGCGTGCGAGTGTGACTGTGAGTCACGTCCATGGAGCTACTAAATGGGGAAGCCTTTGATAAAGGCAACATTCCTAGTTTCTTGACCTAAAGTAGATGCGTTGCGCGAAGCCTCGTTGAAATTATTGAGGCTCACACAGTGGTCCTCCTTAGTAGATTTTGAGTGCGGGCACATTTTTTGTGGAACTGCTATCGCCTAGCGCACATGCTCGGCGAGTGCACGGCAACGTACACTAGCCCCGACACTGTCTCGGCCTAGCGGAAGGCGGCGCTCCGCCACCCGCACCTGGCCGGCCAACTCTGGGCAGTCCAGCAGGTCCGCGGAGAGGCCAACAGGCTAGGCCTGGCGGTCGCGACATGGGAGCCACCCGCTCTGCGCTAAAGCGCGCCTTGCAGGACCTCAATAAAATTTTTTAACCAATGAACCAACTGCTGCCGCCGGCACTGAACCCTCAAAATAAATGGTCGAGCGATGTACTTCTGAATTAGACACTTACGACAATTCGCTCAATGGCATTTGCTTATACTCCGTTCTTACGGAAGACCAAAACAGGGTACTACAGGAACTCTTGAACGAATTGGAAGCAGGGTTCGCTCGCTCTACTAAGGTGAGCCAAATGCCATTGACGACGCAACAAATAATGAAATGCGACGACGCGTCTCCCATCAAGCAGCAGCCCTATTGTGTCTCACCGAACGGTTGTGGGGCAATTCAACCAAACTCAGGGAAATGCTAGATGATGGCGTCATTCAGGTTTGGTGCAGTCTGCAGCGCACCCCCGTTGCATTTTCGCAAGAAAAAAGACGAGCGCTTCATTTCTTTGTTCATTATAGGCGCGCCCAGGCCGTTATCAAGAGGGGTGTTTACGCCTGCCGCGTATCGATGACTCTTTGGAAAGATTTCGACAAGCTAAGGTTTTCGCCTCTTACTTCAGAGAACCGCTATCGGAGGCAGATGAACGACACCAAAAAGTAATTGTTTTCTTCACTCGAAATTGCGTTTACGATTTCAGAGCACTTCCTTTCAGCCTCTGTTTAACATCAGCAATATTCCCGCGAACAAAGCGGGAAAGGCGCCTCGTCTACAATGATGATGTGGTTGTCTTTTCGGCAACATTTGACCAACTGAAGCGACTGCGGGAAGTTCTCCAGAAGCCATCCTATAAAATAACGTCACCCTTAAGCCTAAGAAGCTTCCTTTCGTCTACGAGGAACAGAATTTTTTCGGACACAGAGTTAGTAAGAAAGGCATGCGCCACAATTCCCCCCAAAAACCAGCAGTTGTATCCGAGTTTCCGACACTTACCGCGAACAAAATCGCCCGTAGTTTTCTTGGCGTTTCATTGCTACCACCGTTTTATTGGCAATTTCTCAAAGATGGCGCACACGCAGACTCGTCCCCCAAGGGCCGATGTATTGTCTGTTTTTTCGATTTAATTCGAACCCTTGATAGATTGCTCAAATCACCATGCTGGCCGGAGCCTGCCACCTGTGGTAGGTTTTAGGTCCAAGCCTGTCGTGAGTGCCACAGCTGGAAGTCACTAGCTGCTAAGCCTGTGGGATTGCCTAATCTAATTGGCCCACCTGGGAAATCTTTTAACCAAGACGGCCAGGCCCTTCTAGACAAGGTTCCTCTTTCATACTGTGAAAACGAGTGCACCGTCGTCATCCCCGAATATTTACCGCGATATGCTCACGCAAAGGCGCTGCCTCTAGGCAATATTTCGGAGGGTGCCTTCTTTTTCATACAGAACATCGGCCTGCGGCATGGCGCCCCATTGAACCTCATCACAGACCGAGGCACTACCTGTACAGCAAAGCTCATTGAAGACGCTGTTAAAGACAGTCACACAAACCATCGAAAGACAACTATCCTGGAGCAAAGAGCCTTCAGCGGAATGCTGGACGAAACGATGAATGACATGCTATTTATGGAAATCCAAAATCAAGAAAGGGGCTGACAGATGGAATAGCGCACTGCTATAAAGTTTGTAAACGGGGATAAGGTGCCTCAGAAGGGCTGGCTAACATTTCGATAGGAGGACTCATCTTCGTCAAAGGCCGCCTCGTCATCCTCGGCATGTTAGTATTCAAGGGTTAGTGCAGTGACGTCACGTGCGGAGGTTCTCGGTGGTGGCTGGATAACGAGCTTCGGCTGGATAACCATCACTGCCGCAGCTTCGTCAAAGCCATCGACTTGCCGGCCTCCTGCCATCAGCCTTGACCCTCTTTGATAAGCGAGAAGAAGTAGCCACTCCGAGGGCAGCGCCTAGCAGTCCACTGCCATACTACCGAGTTATCCCCCCACCTTCGGAGGCAAAGCGGGGGAAGATGCCGACGAGTAGCTCGTCCACTACAAACGAGTGAGCAAGTCCAACGGGTGGGATACAACCGCTCAGCTCACCAATGTGGTGTTCTCCCTGACTGATACCGCCCTCGTGTGGTACGAGAACCACGAGGACGCGCTTGTGACATGCGAACATTTTCTTGACGAGTTAAAGGCGTGTTTTGGGGACTCAGTAGCCAAAAAGAAGCGTGCGGAGCAGAGACTGTCGCAACGGGAGCAGCTACCAGGTGAGACATGCACAACATATATCCAAGAAGTGTTAAAGCTGTGCAAGGTGGTCAGTGCTCGCATGTCAGAAGAAGTTAAAGTTGGACATTTACTGAAAGTAGTGGCTGAGGGCGTGTACAAATTTTTAATTGGAAAGTAAAGCAAAAGTTCTGTGTTCGACGTCATTCGGCATTGCAGAACTTTTGAAACGCTCAAGATGCGTCGGATTGCGCCAATGTTTGGTCGGTTAGCAAACGTCACGACGGTTGCCAATGTGGACACGAGCCCTTGCCACGACCTTCCTTCGACCATCCGACATATTGTACACGAGGAACTTTCCCGACGCGAAGCGATGTTGCATTCAACTGCTGACCATCATCGCGTGTACACGTCACGTGACGCTATGACGGTGCCACATTCAGCCCCATGGCAACCGATGGTTACCAAGCCGAACAGTCGAGAATGACAACACGCCCTCCAACTCCGCGCTATGACCAACGCGTTCAACGCACACCTCCTCGAAGCCCGATGTATCATCGTGACACACGCTACGAACCAACCCACTACACGAGGAAATATTATAATATCCGCTTTATCGACGAACAACCAAGATTTCGACATCTCCCGATGTGTTATTCCTGTGGTTTTCCGGGTAATATATCCCGGTTTTGCAACCAGCGTATGACCACGTGGTATGGCCAGCCCTCAGAGTTTTCTCGTCACTCCGAACGGCCGCACGGGGCCCCGTGGCCAGCACACATATCCTCTGGCGACGAGTATTGGCCGAAAAGCTCCCGGAATTGCTCCCCGGCATCAGACAGGAGTTTGGCGCCCCCACCGCAACATCGTGCTCTCCGCTCTCCCTCAGCGCTGCGTCGCACCACGTCCCCTTCGTCACCGGAAAACTAGCTAGCGCGGCCGATGGTGGTGAGGTCGCTGGAGACGTGCTACTGACAGAAGTACCTCCTGTGTTGATGCTAAAAAACCAAGTGTGCGTTCTTGTAGATAAAGTCCCTGTGATGGCTCTGGTGGACACAGGCGCAACAATTTTGGTCATGAGTGTCTCTTTTACGCACGTGCTAGGGCAAAAGGTTTTATTTAAATTGGGCGAAGATTCTATGGAGTGAGTGGCGAGCCGTTGCGACCAATTGGGGTGTGTAGTGCTGACATGTTTATGGTAGGCCATGTTATTACGACGGAGTTAGTAATTATTTCTCGGTCGACCCATGATGCGATTCTCGGCATGGGCTTCTTGCGGGAGGGTGGTGCTACTGTCGACTGCCGCACAGGGAAGGTATTCATAAATGGTAGGATTCCGGCAGGACTCCTGGAGAACCCTGCAGATCGCCAAGCTTCACTGTGTGTTTGTGGTGATATTGTCGTACCTGCATCATCTACCGTTTGTGTGTTGTCTGTGGCGGCGCCGATTCCGACAGCTTCGATGCTACCGTGGACTCGATGCACATTAACTGTGTGAAGAAGAATGTGTTGGTGCCACATTGTGTGGTGTCGATCAAAGGCGGACGCACTGGCTTATGGGCCATAAATTGTTCTAAGGAGCCGCTTGTACTACCAGGCGGCATGAAATTAGCCTTCGACAGGGAACACGCGTCCTTATCAGTGGCTGAACTTACAGGTGTGCCGGAAGAACCTGATGGCCACAGTTCGGAAACGGCCCTTTTGTCAATGGTAAATAAATCACTCTGCACGAGTGAACGCCGAACGCTAGTGGGTGTGCTTTTGAAGCATGGTTAGGTATTCGACTTTGCGCAGAAGGACAAAATGCCTGCAATCCCCGCGTCCCGAACACGCCATATCATCAACGCGGGTTCGGCAAATCCGATTAGACAAAAGCCATATCGTGTTGCACCATCAGAGCGCCAGATTATCAACGAACAAGTGCACCAAATGATGAAAAAATTAGTAGTACAAGAGTCAGCGAGTCCGTGGGCAGCTCCAGTGATCCTTGTTAAAAAAAAAGATGGATCTTGGAGATTTTGCGTCGACTATCGCCGTTTAGATGCTGTAACAAAAAAAGGAGGTGTACCCACTCTCACGTATTGATGGCGCAATAGACTGCCTTGATTCCTCCTCTTACTTTTCCTCAGTAGATTTACGATCCGGCTATTGACAAATTCCGATACATCCTGACGACAAGGAGAAGACTGCCTTTGTAACCCCTGACGGGCTCTCTGAATTTATTGTGACGCCATTTGCACTGTGCAACTCTCCGGCAACTTTCAAGAGATTTCTGGACACTGTTCCGCGTGGCTTGAAGTGGAACATCTGCATTTGCTAGCTCGACAACGTCGCCATCTTTGGCCACACCTTCAGCGAACACAACTCGCGTCTGGATAGTGTCCTGAATTGCATCGGAAACGCTGGCCTAGATTTAAACTCCACGAAATGCCAATTCGGAAACCGCCAAACCCTTGTCCTTTGCGCCTCGTCGATGAGGATAGCATCCGCCCTGATCCCCAGAAAACAGCAGCCGTTACAGCGTTCAGTGCACGGTGCTCTATCAAGAAGCTCCGTAGTTTTCTCAGGCTTTGTTCCTGTTTCCGCCACTTTATTCCTAAATTCGCCGACGTCCCGTATCCGCTGACATGCCTGCTACAAAAGGACGCCCCCTTTGCGTCGACTCCGGGGTGCGACTCTTCTTTTCGTCAGTAGAAGTTTCTGCTGACGTCACGACCGGTTCTTCAACACTTCAGTCCTTCAGCTCCGACTGAACTCCATACGGATGCCAGTGGCACAGGTATTTGTGCGCTCCTAGTTCAACGCTACGGTGACCGCGAACACGTGATCGCATATGCAAGTCGCGCATTAAGTACGCCCGAGCAGAGTTGCACTGTCACGGAACAAGAATGCATCGCAGTAATATTTGCGGTTGAGTGGTTTCATTGTTATCCCGTCTGGACGCCCCTTTACAGTGGTCACCGACCACCACTTATTGTGTTGGCTTGTGAATATTTGTGCTCCTTGTGGCCGCATTGCGCTCTGGGCGCTCCGACTGCAAGAATACAGCTTCACCGTCTCCTATAAGAGCGGGCGACGGCACGCTAATGCGGAGTGCCTCCCGCGAATGCCACTTAGCACTGCGGACTGTGACGCCGACGACTTTGATCACCTCCTGCCTTCTGTGTCGCCGCGTTTTCCAGACTTCAACAGTTTCAAAGCGGAACAGCGAAAAGACGCTAAATTATTAGCGCTCTTCACCGCTACGACTGCCTCGACGACAGCAAAGCTTCTCTGTGTACTTGATGCACTCCTGTATCACAAGAACTTTTCCAGCCCTGGTGCACGTTTTCTCCTAGTAGTACCAGAGAACCTTCGCACATCGATTCTGAGTGCTATGCACGACGACCCTACGTCTGGCCATTTAGGTTTGGCGGGGACGCTCTACCGGATTCAGGTACGCTTTTATTGGCCTCGAATGTGACAGTCTGTTGACACGTATGTGGCCAGCTGCATGCAGTGTCAGTGCTCCAAACGGCCATCTACTGCTCCAGCGGGTCTCCTGCAGCCGATCCCGCCTCCTAGCACGTACTGAAATTATAGGAAGTAATGCTTCCACAGTGTAGAAAACCGTAAAATTACTTCCTATAAACAAATAATCCACAAATAGTGCGGTTTCATATTAAAGGTCGACATCACTAACTGCCTTTGTAATATATAAGAAAACGTAACATTATAACACAAACTTTACACCTGGAAGAACGACATATCCTTTGTTCTGCCGAGCAGGTTTTCCGTTAGGGCCTTTCAACGATCACTAAACATTTAGAATTAATACGTGATGTACTCCAGGTCACTGATAAGCAGGAGCGAACTGATGAAATTGTTTAAAATTCTCTGAAGCATTCGGCTGGGTTTCGCATAATAAACTAATAGGAAAATCAGCATTAACACTCATATATAATCCCATTGGTCATAAGATTAAACAATACTTTAACAATCACACACAATTTGTGCAGATACGTGACACTGCACCTAGTTTAAACCCACATTATTTATTCGCAATACTTATTGATTGTTTGCCTCTCTCCACTAATGAAAACTCAGGCTTCTTGCATTTGACTGCGTTACTTGCTAAGAAATTACACAGTGGCGGACCGTATAATACTTCATAATGCGTAGGAATTCGTGTAAAGGTCACTGGATAATGTATCCTAATCTTCGTAAATCTGCTTATGTGTCAATTGTACGATTGAAAACCATCCCTTGAAGAAAGTTGCTAATCACCAATATGTAGGTGTAATCAAGTTTCGTGTTCGGTTAAGATGAAGGACTGATGGTAAACGATCATAATACGCGCAGAATTAATATAAACACAACGCGCTTGGCAGCTTTACTTCGTGTCTATTTTAATGCTCACAATATTATATATTTTCTTCGCTTAGAAAAATTCGAACAAGTGTTGAAATCTCAATAACGTCTGTCAATTTGCACGGCAGGAAATTATCTGAGAGAAATGTAGCGTGCTGTAAACTTAGAAAGTATCGAAAGCGAAGTGTCTTTTCCCACTGGAACCTAGGTTATGGTGGAATATTATTTTCATAGGTAATAATTACCCTGGTACGATTGATTGGCTGACGGAACACCGTTGATTGCATCCTTGTATCTCGCTGTCCTTTGTATTAAGCGATTGGCCAATGGCAGAAAGAACGTTCTGTATAACTCGCCAGCCTTTAGAGCAATCTAAATCATTCTCCTCCGTGGTCATGCCCGTCTTGCGAATTGTGATGTCACAGACAATAAGGGCCTTTTGATAGACTCCATTCATTTCTATCATCTTGATCCTCTGCCGCATCACTTATGAACAGAATGAGTGCGGCAAATTTGGCGGCATTGGTGGTGCTACAGGAAGAGCTTTAGTGTTTCAGTTTGAGGATAATTCGTGGAAATTATTCCGACAAAAGAGAGAGATGGCGTGGCGCAAGTTTTGATAAAGTGTTTGCTATGCGTCGAGAAATCTCGTCCTCTAGCATGAATTTATCAGTAAATCTGTGCGAAATATGATGTAAAATATTTGAATGCACATATCACGTCGCTTTGCGCCAACTTATGTCATGAGACTTCGGAATAATTGTCGTGATGCAACCTTACAGGTAAAAGATGCAGTTGTCCTTGCCCTGTCTTATATCTTACCAACCAGTAATGATTGCCTCATTTTTATTTTTGCGAAGCGTAGTGTGAAGTGACATGATAAATGCATGTTCAACAAACAATACTCAGATGACACTGGGCATTCGATGAGTTTCAGCAACTAATGTTTAAGGTATTATCCATAATTTAACCACAAAGAGCGCATACGAAAACTGTACGAATGTAGACAGGCATATTGAAGGGACGCACTTAAGTTCGCATATATATTTGTTCAAGGTGCAATGTTCTTTTATTATCGAATCCTTCACTACTACAAAGGCTACTGCTACGTCGCTCAAAGGGTCCATGCGGATTCTGATTTAACCAAAGAGTATGGAAAATGGCGAAGTGAGTACATTTTTTTTTTCTTTTTGTATACTGAAACATCTTGACGAAACCTGCGAACATGACCATGTGTCTCGATAACCATTTTTAATTCTACACGCCCCATATACACTTTACGCTTCCAAAAACAATGTGCAAATGCATTGAATGGTAACCAAAGTGTACTAGAATATGCTCGAGTGGACAGATGTGCAAATGCATTAAATGGTGACCAAAGTGTACTAGAATATGCTCGAGTGGACAGAACGGCGCTTTCCAGTGCCGCGTGAATAAAAAATTGGCCGAGGCGCTTCGAGCAATTTGGTTTGGTGAGGAAAATCATTCTGGGACGTCTTTAACGTGCTTTCACTGAGGGCGCCAAGCACGATCGCGTTCCTATGCTGTCATCTTTTCTTATTTCAACAGCAAACTATTAGTAACTTCCTTTTGCAACATATTGTAGCGAAGTGACGCAGCTGTTAGTGTTCTGACGCATCAGCTAACTAGGGAGATGACAATAAGGGGGGATGAGCTCCGGCAGGGGCAAGTGTGGATCCGCAGGTAGGAGGACGACGAGAAGTAGCGTTCGAACAACTAGGTTTGTTAACTTGGCATTTACTTTGGGTTTACACTTTACACATATTTACATACAAAACGATGACATACCGATCGCCGACGGCCTGCCTTACCAGCCTGGTCTCCCGTGGCGAAGTTGCGCCGATCCTGCTGTCTCCTTGCCCTCTTCAAGACTATGCGGATCATTCCTTAAATTAGTTTCTGCAGCATCCAAGCGAGCCGCGGACCGGTGGGAGGCACAGTATGAATCACGACTATTGTATAGGTACCATTTGCTCGTATGGGTACTGCTAGGAGCTGACTATCTGACATAGTGCATACTGGACGGCGGGGCTGACTCCTATACGCCCGGCCGTTCTCGTTTCCCGAGGGGTTAGGCTTCCCACCCTGATTGTCGTTGCGCTCTCTCTCTTGGTGTCTGTGATCTGTAACCCGCATCCAGCATTTGTGCTGCGACGTGACCCATGCAACGGCACAGCTGGCATCGTGGACGTGCGTCGTCGGCATGGATATTTCTCGCTGGCCAATGCACTGGAGGACGATGTACATCTTATTCAATAGCCTTCAGGCGGTCAGATAACTAGGCTATAGAGTCCGCGATCGTCTTGAAGTCCCTATCGCGCTCGGTGGCCTCTCGCGGACAATGACGCTCTGCCGCAGTTCAGGTAGCGATACATGTCGGAGGTTGTTGCAGTGTTGCTACAGCGGGTGTCACTAGGGCGGGAGGCGTATTGGTACCAGGACTGATGGCCGGGAGAGAAATGGGTAACGATCGCTTCTGGTTGGTACGCACGCTTCATGAAAGCAGCCCGATTAAAACGCTGCAGCATTTGGAGGAAAATTGAGCAAATCTCCGGATTCGCGATTATTTTCTGTTGCACGACCGGACGCAGGCCACGCATAAGGTGCCGCCACCGCTCCATTTCCATCATGGATGGGTTAATTTTTGCACACAGCTGCACAACATCATAGTAATAATGTTCGGGGAACTCTGATGGTAGCTGGGTCCGGTCTTGCAGCTGCAAATACGCGATTTCGATTGAGTGGCGACTGGTGAAAGACGTTTCTAGAAATGTCTCCCACTCTTCCCATGAATTAGGGGCACTCGTTAAAATTTCAGTGGTGTGCCCGTTTTTTGCGTTCTCATCCGATGCCAAATATACAAAGTTTAATTTCGTCCCTTCATCCCAGTTGTTCAGGGAGGCTACGTGTTCGTAGCGAAGCAGCCACTCGGAAATTGATTCTTTAATTAATTAATTTAATTATGGGGTTTTACGTGCCAAAACCACTTTCTGATTATGAGGCACGCCGTAGTGGAGGACTCCGGAAATTTCGACCACCTGGGGTTCTTTAACGTGCACCTAAATCTAAGTACACGGGTGTTTTCGCATTTCGCCCCCATCGAAATGCGGCCGCCGTGGCCGGGATTCGATCCCGCGACCTCGTGCTCAGCAGCCCAACACCATAGCCACTGAGCAACCACGGCGGGTGAAATTGATTCTTCGGTCGTGCCTCTAAAGACTGGCGGTCTGACGGAAAGTTTAGCTTGAGGGGTGGACATGGTAGCGAGAACAGTAGGGGGTTCGGTCATGGTCGAGCTTTTAAAGCTAGGTTCCTGAAGTTTGTTGCCATGGACCATGATATTACAGCGTAGACGTCGCTACCCAGCAACCTACCCCAATTTGTAGCCAAGTGACGCAGCTATTAGTGTTATGAGGCACCAGCTCACCAGGGAGACGATAATAAGGGCGGATGAGCTCCGGCAGCGACAAGTGCAGATCCACAGGTAGAATGACGACGAGAAGTAGCATTCGAATAACTAGGTTTATTAACTTGGCATTTAATTTACGTTGCGCATATATTTACATGCAGAACGATGACATGCCGATTGTCAACTGCCTGCCTGACCAGCCTGGTCTGCCGTGGCGAAGTTGCACCGTGTGCTGCTGTCTCCTTGCCCTCTTCAATACTACCCACGATGACGAGTGATTTTAAGAAGGAAGAGATAAGTACAGCGCCGTTACTGCCTCTCGTGCGAGGGTACCTCCAAAGCGCTGTACGTATGGGGGAGAGGGATAAAAAAAGTAGAGGAAGAAGAGTGGTGGATAGAGGGGAGAGGAGCCGAGCAGCAAGGCACGTCAAGGAGGGCGCAGCGGCTATCGCCATTCGTAGAAGTCGGCGCCGTCCAAGTAGTCCGACCACGGAAAAGTTAGCGGACGGTAACAGAAGTACCTCGGTGCTGTCATACGGTTGACCGAGTCGGTGGTAGGCGGTCGTGAGCAGGTCAAGTCCAGCAACCTATGCTGGGCACCGCAAGAATACGTGCTCCAGGTCCTTCACATCGGTGCACTTGACCAGGGAGACGAAAATAAGGGGGGATGAGCTCTGACGGGGGCAAGGGCAGATCCACAGGTAGGATGACGACGAGAAGTAGCATTCGAACAACTAGGCTTATTAACTTTGCATTTAATATAAGTTTACGCTGGGCACATATTCGCATACAGAACGATGACATACCGATCGTCAACGGCCTGCCTGAGCGGCCTGGTTTCCCGTGGCGAAGTTGGGCCGTGTGCTGCTGTCTCCTTGCCCTCTTCAACACTACCCACGACGACGAGTGATTTTAAAAAGGAAGAGACAAGTACACCGCCATTACTACTGCCTCTAGTGCGAGAGTACCTCCAAAGCGCTGTACGGATGGGGGAAAGAGATAAAGAGTAGGGGAAAAAGAGTGGTGGATAGAGGGGAGAGGAGCCGAGCAGTAAGGCACGCCAAGGAGGTCGCAGCGGCTACCGCCATTCGTAAAAGTCGGCGCCGTCCAAGTAGTCGAACAACGCCGTGAAGGCTCGCCCGACCACGGAAGAGTGAGCGGACGGGAACAGAAGTACCTCAGTGCTGTCATACGGGAGGACGAGGCGGGGGTAGGCGGTCGTGAGCAGGTCAAGTCCAACAAACTATGCGGGACACCGCAAGCATACGTGCTCCAGGTACTCCACATCGGTGCACTTGACGCGAAAAGGGCTTCCGGTGCCTTGAAGGCGATGCGTCCTTTCCGCGGTTCGGTGGCAGGCGATGCGGAGAGGAAGCAGCAGTGCTCGGTCTCGTCGGTTCAGGCACCCGCGCGGCAGCAGCTTCGGACGATTGCCACTGGCGACGGGGGGAGTGGGAAGGGGAGGTCCGGATGTCTTGCGCATAATATGCCGGCCACGGTGTGACGGGCAATGCCGAATGGCGTCACCACGAGTGACCGGGGGATTGGCGCAGTGTGGGCCTCCTTCGCGAGCCGGTCAGATTCCTCGTTCCGGTGTATAGCAACGTGGGAAGGCACCCACTGGAGAACGAGGTCGCATACCTGCTCGCAAACGCCTTCCAACTTCCACAGGAGGCACTGGATCAGCGGGGAGCCGTGGTCCGTCCTGGCCAGCATGTACAACGCCGCACGGGAGTCCGTGAGGATTGCCGCCGCCGGGAAGCGATGCCGTAAGGTCAGCTCCCCCGCCAGGTCGATGGCCACGAGCTCCACGTCGGTGGACGAGACCGCACGCAAGACGCTGCACTGGCTCTGTGCTGGGATCTCAGGAGCGACGCAGGCGGCCGCGGCCGCACCTGCTGCTCATCGATGGTTGCAGCCGTCTCCTGCTGGAGGGCACAGATGCGCATTCCTTAAAGGAGCTTCTGCAGCACCCAAAGGACCCGGGACCGGTGGGAGGCGCAGGCATTATTGACGCATTTCGACCAATCAGGCAGGCCGACACCATCTAATAGGAGTCAGAGTTTAAGAGGCCAAAAATGGTCGCGTAAGCACTCCGCATACAATATCAATTCGCCCTTAACTAATCAATTTTTGACACCCGATACAGCCGAGTATGAGAAGAGGGCGCGACACGTGCACGTAGTGACCGTCAGCTGCGGTGGCGCCGGCCAGGTGGGAGCACATGCCCGAGGCGCCGTCGCTGTCATTTTCACACAGAGGTTTCCCCCGCACTGAGGAACCCACAACATTCGCGGAAAGAAAGAGATCTGCGGTATGCTCTCTTCGCGACAACATAGGCTATGTAATTGCAGCGTCGAATATGCTGACCAGCGTCGCATTTTTTATTGACTAGTGTTACTAGCATTCGTCTGCTAGTGATGATACGCACCTCTAGTCCTTGTTGCTGGCTAGGGTTTGGAAAGCGGAATATTTCATTCCACAAAGTTTTTCCTTTTATTTTATTATTCCGACTTACCATTAGCGCCCTATGTCTCCATTTCGTCAAGTTCTGCTCTCGCAACTTCAGTGTACTTTTTTCAGACGAGTAATACTGAAATAAAGCTCATAAATAGTTTCGTGCTATTTAACCCTGTTACAAAGATTTCGAGCCTCCGTTTCAAACTAGACCGAATTTCCAAGGTGGTAGAGTTTTAAACAATACGGAAAATTCGTGTACCAAAGTGAATTCCTCCGTATTCCAGTGTGTTCACTGGTAGTGCTTCGTTCAGAGTACTCATTTTCTGCCAACAGCGCAAATGGAGCTGTAAGTGCAACAAACACAGTCTCATCTGGCATGCCACGAGAGATTGAGAATTTGCGCATATACTGATTTTAGACAATGTGCATGTCTATTTATATAACTTGGAGGCCCCTATAAAACACCGAAGGGGTAAAGGTACACCAAATCTGCGACCAGGACTGGTCCCTGGGCTGAGCCCTGAGCGTTCCACGGATGCACGTCATGCAGGCGAACACGCCCTCACACGCACCATCCTCATTTGCCCACCCCTCGGACCGGCCTGCTTCGAACTTTGATTCCCGAATTACCTCGTGGGCGGTTTATTGTAATCTGAGAGGCTCTACGGAGGCCTCCGTTTGCCCATTACCAGTGTCCTTCTCGAGCAGCAGTTGTAAAAAAAAGATCCTGTCCTTTCGCGGTAACGGGCATATCAGTGCTGTGAATGAACTTCCCGATCACCGAAATGTCCACCAAGATTGAATATCGAACGAGACCGAACCTGTAACCAGGGTCTCATGTCGAACGAATAAGAATTTTAATGAGGATGAATTAATAAGAATGGCCACCTGGCCGTGTTGGTATCAATATATTTTTAAAAGGCGCCTAAAATGAGAGACAAAGACAATATATCCTGTCTCCATTATTTCCCTTGTTCCTTGTAAGCGCCTCTTTTAGAATCATATAGAATGTTCAAGAGACATAATGCCTAGCGAACTTGAGCGTCCGAACACTGTAAATGAACACTATTGGACATTCCGCCGTGTTGGCCATTCGGGCCCTAAGTGTATTCAGTTTGCCTGTTTGGAAGTTAGCGGTTCTTTTCTTGGATGCCTGTGACACTCTTTTCAGGCAAATAAAACAATTTCAGCGCGAATGATTCGGCATTTGGCGATTTTATGATGCCCTGCTCCTACAAGACTAAACGCAAATTCTCGCGTTACACGAATAGTTAAATGAGCATATGTAAATCACAAACAGCTCATCAGGTCATGAAAATTCATAGTGCGTCAAGTCTGAGCATTAGAACATTCAGGCATAAGACAGCAAGCACTCTCATTTGCAAATATCTAAGCCACACAAGAAATCTAGCGTTTACACAGTCAATTGACGTAAGCAATTGCAAGCACCATCAACAGAATACCAGGGAAGATTCCAAATACATTCATTCTTAGTAAACTCAGAAGTAGGCGCCCAAAAGTATCAACATGCTAGTTACGTTATATGCGCCTATGCGTAGTTTACGTATTCCGCGGTATTTAGTACCGTGTTTAGTCTTTTTAACTCCAGTAAATTAAAGAAAGTGCACAATAGGCTTAAATTACGACACAACCTATTACTCATTATTGTTGACGTTAATGTAATTCCCATTCAAGCAAAGTAGTCACAAACCACTTCGCCAATTTTTTTTTTTTTTTTCACTTCTGCGTAGCCGACCTCTTTAATCTTCTATTACTTACATCTTTTTTCACTTCTGTGAAGTTCAACTTTCCTCGTTAAACGCATGCCATGGTCCCATTCTGTTTGCATCACCTCTTTCTCTTAAAACTTCTTGTGCGCAAACAAACAGGGATGAAGAATAGAAGAAACACAAGGACGAGCGCTTTCTAAGAACTGGTTTTATTTTTGAAGAACCACCTGCTTAAATACCCACAGATCTGCGCGATCTAGTGAACGAAGCACGCCTATAGCGCATATATTACACACAGATCTGCGCTGTCAAGTCAAGAGAGCACGTCTATAGTACATATAACATTTGTGGCTTTTGTCCACGTCTTTTTATCACAAGTGTTATATTTACTATAGACGTGCTCTCTTGACTTGACAGCGCATATCTGTGTGTATTATATGCGGTATAGGCGTGCTTTGTTGACTAGATCGCGCAGATCTGTGGGTATTTAAGCAGGTGGTTCTTCAAAAATAAAACCAGTTGTTACAAAGCGCTCGTCCTTGTGTTTCTTTTATCCTTTGTCCCTGTTTGTTTGCGCCCAAAAATTTTAAGATGAATCTGTTCCGATTAGGCTGACTCGCAGTTATACTTCTTTCTCTACACTCAGTTGATTATCATGCTTCCTTTTTCACTTCTCTGTAACTGATTTCTCCAATTTTCTTTTGCCGACTTTTTCTTATCATGCCGCTGCTTTGCTTGTCTATCTGGGGGCCTTCCCAGGGCCACATACTAATTCTGGATGATTTCATCCAAGAATGGTGGCATACCTACTGTCGCATTCTTATTTGCTCATATTGAATGGGCGGCGTTATTTATTTGACCACATGTCCAGTTGTATAAGTTCCACAGGCTGACTGCACAACTGTGGCTGTGACTGGACTCTTGAACAGAACTGCCATGGAAGCTATTGCAGTGCTCGCTCGTCTCAGACTGGCTCCCATTCGGCAAGAGAGCGCGTAGCTTGACATTATCTTAGAAATGGGGAAGCAACGTGAACAAGGCAGGTCAATGAACGAACGCCAGGATGCTGCGGTAGCGGCACGAAAGTTCTAATTCTATGGAAAACCTTCGCAGTCCACAGCAAAAGATTACCGTCCTTCGTAGTGTTATAGATCGCCTATTAACTGCAAAACTACGAGGGTTCACCGACACGGCCATCGAGTTACTGCTAGCGATACTACCGTCTCTGAAATCCAAAATCGAGAAAGGGGCTCGCAGATGGAATAGCGTACTGTGGTATAAAGCTTATAATCAAGGATAAGGTGCCTCAGAAAGGCTGGCCAACGTTTCAATAGAAGGATCTATCTTCGTCAAAGGCGAAGACAGGTCCTTGTATGGAACCTTTGGCCAGCCTTTCTGAGGCACCTTATCCCTGTTCATAACCTTTATCATACACTATCTCTAAGAAATAAGAAGGAAGGGGGTTAACCGAGGGACCCGATTTTTATTACTCATATCATAAAGCCAACAAACACTGACACCAAAGGCAACATAGGAGAAATTCCTTTTGCTTAATGGATTAAAAATAAAGAAACAATAAATAACTGAAATTAAAGTGGATGAAAAAACAACTTGCCGCATGTGGGAACCGAACCCACAACCTTCGTATTTCGCGTGCGATGTTCTACCAAATAAGCTACCGCGGCACCGTTTCCCAAGCTCCTTTCTTGGGTATGTATGTGTCCTAGTAGAACCTTGGGAGTGTCAGCCAGCGCCACCACTCACAGAGCGGAGGACGTGGAACGTCCTTTTTACCGCAGGCATCACGAGAACGTCATCTTTTTGGGTAAAGGCAACTGGCCAATAAGCCCACGCGTGCTACCTGAAGACACCAATGTTGCCGGATTCGAGACCCTGGTTGTGTAATAAAAAAGAAGGGGGTTAACCGAGGGGCCCGGTTTTTATTACTCATATCATAAGAAGCCAACAAACACTGAGACCAAGGAAAACATAGGGAAACTTACTTGTGCTTAAGGAATTAAAAATAAAGAAACGATAAATTAATGTAAATTAAAGTGGATGAAAAAGCAACTTGCCGCAGGTGGGAACCGAGCCCACCACGTTCTCATTTCCCGTGCGATGCGATTAATTAATCAATTAATTTCCATTAATTTATTGTTTCTTTATTTTTAATTCATTAAGCACAAGTAATTTCTCCTATGTTGTCCTTGGCGTCAGTGTTTGTTGGCTTCTGATGATACTGTCTCTAAGAGTAACAGTGTCGCGCACAGGGACCCTACGAATTTTTCCAGGGTAGGACGAGTCGCGTTTGTGAGCTCATGTTATTTCGAATTTGGTTTTCTCCCACATACAAGAGAGCAATGCCCGTCCGGGTGCTACTTAAATTGCAAGCCATACATGCTGCCCATGAAATCAATTCATATAGTACCCAAGCTCACTAGAGTGGAAATTTACTAAGTCTCACTTCGTGAAGCAAAACACATTACGCAGGTTACAAGAACCCCACTGAGCTGTCAACAAAATCCTCAAATTCCAGAAGTCCTCACATCTGACTATCGAGCTACAGTCGGTGTACAGGCATGGTAATGGTACGAATCGCTTAAACCCCAAAGCAGACCAACTGGCTTGATCGTCTTCCTCATCTAATACCCCATTATTTCATCCGTCAGACAGTGAATATATTACAGGTTCGATCACATACCATAAGGGGCCTCGAGAGAAAATGTGTCTTAAACTTGCACATGAACCTGCTTCCGTCTGCTGGAAGAAAATGTTTTACTTTAACCGTTGGTTAAACAGAACCGAAACAACTTTTTTTCTGGCATCAGTTGTCGGTTTGGCCCCATGAAACATGGCTGGCATTATTGTTCCCGGCGGTGATTGCTTTATTTCGTGCAGAATTTTCCAAACATGTATCAGGTGCCTCGGAAAGGCTGGCCTACGCTCCAACAGCTTGTCTATTTTCTCGATGGTGGCGTTCTCATCATCGACAGGTCAGTTTTAACAGGTTAGTAGGGTGACATCACGTGCGGTCGCTCTCCGCTGGCTGTAAAGAAAGAGTTAAAAAAACAACATGAGCGCTGTCATTTTGCGTTTCCATACATGGTTAATAAGACGATGGGAAAAGAATGGGAGAGTGGGAATGCGGCAGCAGAAAACGAAAGGGAATAGATGTTGGCACGGAGAGGTTGTTGTGGGAAAGATAGGAGGGGCAGCTTTCAGAAAATTGAACACAAACCGAAGGTATCATTGGGCCGTCCCTGCCACTAGAGAAATTATAAGCGAGCTCAAGACAGCGAAGCAACTTGAAATCATAACTGCCTCAGAGAGTTTAATCATCTTAAATCTTAGTTTTCGGAATGAAATTCTCACTACGAAAAAATAAGAATGGTAGTATAGTTTTTTGGCTAGTAGATAAGTACGAGGCACACATACGCCAAAATAATCCTGAACACTACCTTAAGCTAGACAACCGTCCAACATTACTATCCACAATGACAATTACCAACAGGCCAAAGACACTTTTCTACTAATGAGCTGATAATCCTGTTTGAATTAGAATTTGTTAAACCTAGCAACTGAACTGCAGGATGATTCGACCTCATTCAGATAATTGATAAAATTCTAAGCACTGAAGAATACATCGCTAATGTTCAGTGCTGTTCGATAGTACCAAACGGCAACATGGCGACAGAGAGCATCTCCACATTTTTTAACCATATTCTTGGTAATTTCTAGTGATCCCTCGAGAGGGCGGCCTGAACGTGGGACCTACAGAGTAAGACCAATGGCCGGGGGCGTGGAGCGCCGCAGAATAAGATGACTTCCTTGTTCGGGGACCAAACGAAGACTGTCTTATTTCAGCAGAGGTGAAAGAGAACGCGGTGCACTGCCCTTGCAATGTTGGGCGCGGCGTGGTGCTAGCGGCCACAACAATCCGAAACTGAAATTGAAGACATGACATCACCTCTTCTTTAAAAGAGAAGTGGAATATGTTACCTCGCTTATAAAGCCAGATTACTTAAACACACACAAATGGCTCGCACACAAAAACTAGGAACTGTATACGTTACGCAACTAGTAACGTTTTCTAGAGGACCAATATCATTTCCAGAACAATGTATATTGACAATTTTTAAGTAAATGCAATAGAAATGAAGGAACCTACATCCAGTTTCACGATAACTTTAAAGATCTTGTGAATATACAATGCGTTAAATACCGTAGCACTCAATGTGTTTAGTGAAGTGGATTCATCCTTACGGATTAGAATACTCAAACTGAGAGTAATACTCAAGACTGAAAGTATGACTTGCATCTTCCTATCGGAGTTGCATACTATGGGCAGTATTATACAAGCGATAGCAGGAACTATCAAATTTCTCGAATAGAAAGCATATATACAACTACATAAAAAATGAGATTGAATTCTAAAATATATCCCGCATAACATTGTTTACATATAGCAAGGATGTTCACCTACACTGCAAACAAGTTGACATAATGTTGTGGACTGCGAACTTAATTACGACAAGCGTGTGCCCATTTCGGGGAAACAAAGAAGCGAGGCTCGCTGTCTCGCAGCGAACCTAAGCCGTGAATGACGGTCCTCTGACCGTTGATGATGTGGAAGTGTGCGTATTTCAGGTTTATATCGGGGGAATCTTCAAAGAAAACCCCCGCTTCAAGAATACTATTTGACCTAAGTTTCATAAAGATACAATTTTGGTGTAAGCCGCCGAAGTCCTATGAAGGTCATTTACTGTAGCTGACTTGGAGGTGTGGGTACTGCACCTTAATGCTGCAGGAACCCCCCCCCGTTTGAAGGATGCTATTTGCTTAACCGTTATGTAGGACAATATATTTTTGTCATAGAAGCAATTCTTATAGAAGGAAGAACCCTCTGTAGAGCCTAGAAAGGAAGAGGTACTCGTGTACCGATCAAGTTTATTAAGTGCTAAGAACAGCAAGATATAGTGACATACTAATTATAGCAACCTGAAGGATCTCACCAATATTGTATAAACCATAAAGGAGCAGTCTGACAGAAAAAGTTGGATGGAACATTCCCATGCAAACGAAAACTGTACAGCTATTATAAGACATAATCCTTAAACCGTACCTTGGGTTGTCTACTTCGAGTAGATGCACGGAGAAATGATTGTAGTTATGCAGCTATCAGTTATCATTACTCATAGTCCTAGATAGGCTGGGATTATGTGCATCGCTGCTCTGAGTTCCTTGAGGAGCCCTGTCTTGGGACGGTGTGACAGATGGAATGCCAACAGATTTCTCTGCAGAGCATATAACCGGTCGAAGGGGTAAGACAGCAGGTAGGAATGCAGTATGTACAGTACAAACTGTACCAGTAGAAATCGGAAGAACAGGTAGGAACTAACAAGGTTTGGGTAGTCACAGGAATGACTCCCATGATCTAAGTTTTCAAGAGAATTCTGTCGTACCTGATGTTTCACCAGTTTAGAAGCATTGCGACGATTGGCGTTTTGAAGCCAGAAAGTGTTTTATCCTATCCTGCAGACCAGGCTCGCGAGATACGTACTACAAGGCCTCCTGGACGAAACTGAGGGAATTCTATCGCGTGCCGACAGTATACGTACGTTTTCACTTTTTTCTGTTTTTGTAGCATTTGTCGTTGCACTTCCTGGCGCAACTCAAGAAACACAAATTGCTGAGAAATTCTAGCCATGTTTACGACATTGATTGAAGTTCTCGCTGAATGACTATGGAGCACTATAGCCTCAGAAGCACCTGTGGTCATATGTGGAGAATACCTATAGATTGTGATGTATTCTAGCACCGCAGAACTAAGGCTTCTTAGTTCCAATATAGCAACCTGTACGAGTTCTTTCAGGACGCGGTTGAGTCTGTCTACCTAGCTATTTTCCTGCGGGTAGTAAAGACAGGAAATGCTTAATGCCGCAATCTTTAAGGACGTTTTCAAACTAAGCAGGAGAAAATGGTTGTCTATAGTCGGACACAACGGCATCAGGAAACCTTTTTCTACTGAATAAAGAAAGGAGAGAATAGATGATAGCTTTGGACGTGACTGAACGCATCAGGGCAACTTCAGGAAACATGGAATGATAGTCAACTATGACTACGGCGATACTATGGAGCTCGATTTATACGACCTATAATGCCTGTGGCTAATTTTTGCCATGTTCGAAGAGGCCATTCCACAGGCTCAAGGGTAGCGAAAGAACATATCGTGAATTTATCTGCTTGCTGACAAATAAATCAGTTTCCTGCAGATTTCTCAGCTTGTCTATGCATGTGAGGCCACCAGTACATGCCTCTCAGACTGAGCTTGCTTTAGTGATGCCTAAATGACCTTCATGAGCAATAGACAGGAGTTTCTGATACAAGGACGCAGAAGGAACGATAGCTTCTCCTCGGAGACGCAGATTATTCACGTAGGATAATTGAGACAGTACGGAAACAAATGCCTGCAATTCCGGTAGAACATCTGCAGCATTTCTCTATCCTTTGACTACTTTGACTAGTTGATGCCTTTTAGTCCAAGCTTTGTTGTGGTGACGCCCAAAGGGCCCTGATAAGCAAAGAAGAGGAGTTTTGCACGCAAGGAAGCGGGAGGAATAATGCGATCACTTCAGAGTAGATTATTCGCGTGGGATAGTTCGGACTATAAGTATACATACACCTGCCATTTTTAAGGCAAATCAGCAGCATTGCCCCATCCTATGACTACTTTATCTCTTAAAGCCTGACAAGGCGGGTCAGGCAGTGCAGCTTTCTAAAACTCCTCTTTTGTAATGCATACAGAAACCAAAGAGATTACCTCCACATCTAGATCTGGTTCAGATTCTGCAGGAACAGAAAGGCGCGACATTGCATTTCCTATCACATTTTCATCACCCTTGCGATACTGACTGTCGAAGTTAGAGTAGAGGAGTCGAGCACTCCATCGAGGAACTCTTAGAGGGCGCTCTATGGAAGATAATAATGCAGCAAGAGTTCACTCACCAGTTTGGAACGCCGACCGGCAGCCCCTTAGGTAAACATGCCAATGTTCACATACAAAAAGGCAGGCTAATACCTCACGTCGTGTACGGAGTGCGCTTGCTCTGCGGGGGTACGATACGAGATGCGAAAGCCCCTGTAAATAGCTAATTTCTGCCAATTTACTGAAGAACGGCTCCCAAGCCAATGTCTGGAAGATCCGTCGCTACAGTCATGGGTAGGTGCAGTTAAAACATGCGCAGTTAAGACGGGAAGCAAGTACTCCGAGAGAACGGTAGCACTCTAGGTCAGCTGTTGCGATTTTCGGTGTTTTGGGTCAGCGACTTGCATGATTCCGGCCAGAGTGGGTGTGGGAATGTATTAGAATGACGTAGACACCACCCTCTGTGCTGAACCTTTGATTATTCTCCTGGGAGAATTTTAGTTTTCCCATAGCGCTCGCTGACTTAAGTCTAACAAGCTTAGCTTGAGCACGGCCTCCGGTAGGCCTCGCGCCACAGCAGTTGCTACCTCGACGTGCCCAGTAGCCCAACGACATAAAGTACGAGGTCTAATGAAAACTTATCTCCGAAATAGAATGGTCGAACGGCCGCGGAAGTAATCTGGCTACATTATTCAAGAACTACACGGCCACGAGATCAGGACTGAAGGCAAGGAAGCTCCCTGTCTGAGTGCGGCGGAAGAGAGCTCGTACGGCAGGGAATTGAGCACATGGAACCCCAAGCAGCACCCACCACCACAAGGCAGACGCGCACCGCTACCAACAATGTCGGTGGACGCCATCCACATCGTGGGACACCCGCTGTTGCCCATCTACCTCACCATGGTGCCACCATGGCAGCTAGACAAGGTCCTGCTCAAGGCAGCCTCGTTGCAATCCGGGATCACCTGCGGATGCATCCCATCAACAACACTTTCACAATGAGCGTCGTCGACTCTCTGCGTCCTCATGCCTACCTCCGTATCAAATCTATCAATGTGGGCACTCGCACCATCAGCCTTCACGTGTACCCTCCGGATGACGCCGTGCGAGGCATCATGTTTCACGCATTCGGCGATTTCTCGGACGAAGGTATACTGGGCGACCTCCAAGCCAGCTACCCCGACGTGGCTATTGTGAGCGGCAGACGCAAGGGTCAGACGGCACCTGGTGGTCGCCCTCACAAATAAGACCCTCCCGGAATGAAGATTCTATCACAGCACCTACATCAGCTTCTACTCACTTCACAACCTGGTTGAGTCATGCGACAAATTGCGCAAGGTGGGTTATCGCACAGGCGTATGTCCTTTGCCACGCAACCAGTGATGTCACCGTTGCGGCGGGGACGAGCAATTCAAACCCAAGCAGGGCGAAGCTCCTACATGCATGCCACGGGGCGTCGCCTGCGTCGAGGTAGGCAACACTAGCAATTTAAACCGCAAATTACACTTCGTCAAGAAGCCGCAAATTACACTTCGTCAAGAAGCCACACACCCCTCAAGCGAAGCAAGCACAAGAACCTGCCCGGGCCACCCTGCGCAGCCCGTCCCACATCGGCACATCCAGCTACGGCTCACCGCCCCTCCGAGCCCGGTCCACGTCATTGTCGCTGCTCCAATCCAATGGACAACCTCAACACCGAGCCAGCAGGCGACTTCCCCGAGACCGCCGCCTGAGATCTCGCTCAACCCAACAAACCCCCTCGGCAAACCGGCTCTGTTCGTCCAGCCAAGGTCTCGGAGAGCCGCCCGGAATTGCGGAACGGTAACAGCGACCCCCGCCGTTGCTGGCATCTAACTCACAGGTGAGAGAGTTTACCAAGGAGAATTCCGCCTTGACAACTGAGATTTCGGCCCAGCAAGCCTAAAATTCCGCTCAGAAGTCCCAGATAGCTAAATTAAGTAGCGTAGTGAACAATGTTATCGACACTCAGAGAACCAGAGTACGCCACTCATCCAACAAGATGACGGTTGAGAAGCCCGAAGCTTTGGCGCCAATCCCTGCTTTTGTCGGTAAATTCCAAACGTCCCCTTTATATTTGGTGGAGTTTCCTGGTTCCCTAAAACCCTGCATCTCGGCAGCTGTACCTTGCCTCCTGTTTCTGTAATGGCCACAGACGAAGAGCAGCCGGTTGCTTCCCTGCTTCCGACTCTGGTCTGTTCCGATACCGTTAGGCAACGTGACCCTGTTTTCCTCAGCGGTGCTGACGACCAGGACGTGGAGGATTGGCTTGAAGCATACGACGGGGTAAGCAAGCACAACAAATGGGACGACACGCATAAGCTCACTAATGTGATATTTTACTTGACTGACGCCGCCAATCGGTGGTTCAGAAACCACGAGACTGACCTTACCGCCTGGCTGGCCTTCAGAACGAAACTCGCTGAGCTATTCGGTCGTGCAGCCGCTCCCATGTTGTGCCGAACAGCGCTTGCGCAGTCGAGCTCAACAACATGGCGAGACCTACTCAAGCTATGTTGAAGATGTGGTCGGTCTTTGGAAGCGTGTCAACCCATCAATGACAGCGGCCGACAAGATCAAACACATAGAGAAGTGTCCATGACGACGCGTTTCAGATGCTTTCCACCAAGAACGCGAAAACGGTAGTTGATGTTATAGAACTGTGTCATAGCTATGGCCAGCTCCAGAAGAAACGCGACTCCACTTGCGGTTCCTGCTTGCCCGAAGAAACCATTTCGGCTTTAGCACCTCCTAGCATTGAGGGAGACCACTACGTGTTGACTAACGAAGTTAAGCAGTTCCTGCGCGAGGACTTTGCGTGCCAGTAGTCTCTTGTGCCTTGCACCCTTGGTACTACACAATCTACGCTGCCGGCTTCCATACAGCGCGTCGTTCACAAGCCAATCCCGATATCTCAATATCCAATCCCTAGAAGCTAAGATAGACAGAGCCCTCGCCTCGCACACATCCACACCGACATCCACACTGGTATCACTAACACAGGAATCCTCCCCCCCTTCCTCTAGCATGGCACCAGAATCACAAAGCTCAGACCAACATAGGCAGCCGCATCCACTGCCTCGCACCATACGCAGGCGCACATTGTTGGAGAAGTAGCAGTGGCTATCTGCGGTCTAGAAGCTCAGCTAGAGACGCGCTCTAACGTGATCCAACTCATCAACATAAACCTTCAGGTGTTTCGTGTTCGGCATGGACGCGATAAGCACATACACTACGCTCAAAAGCTCTGTGGAGGCAGCACAAACCAAACACAGTACAGAGCTCGTCGCAATACAAGAAAAAAGCGACTCCCACCAAAACTTTATATTAGAGAAAATTTATAAGATGCGAGCCACACACCAACGCCAGCCTGCCAGGCAGGCCCGCGCACCGACACAAACGTAACTCTGCCCCACGAACAAGGCAGACAATATGACTGTGGATCACCAGAGCTACCGAACTAAGCGGGAGCATTTCCAGCTTAAAGCGCAACACAACACCCAAGACATACCGGACATTATAGTTTCTGAGAGACGAACGCGCCCGTAAAAGAACCAGGTTACACTCCTTACAATCAGCTAGGACAGGCCGACGGGCTTCACCACAACACGGCCATCCTACTACATCGCAACCTTATAGCCACGCAATACGAAATTGAAGGCACAGACATTCAAAACACAGTCCTTGAATTACTGCTGAGGAGTAGGGAAGACGGCCCGCTCTTCTTCCTCACCATTTACAACCCACCACGAGACAGGGGCGCTGACATCTCACGAGTCCACCGCTAGGTGACTTTGCTGGCCAACGTAGCCCAAGGCTTCAGGGCCAAGCAGCCAGAGTGGGGTGATCCTCAACCTAACCGCCAGGGCACCCGGTTATGGGTGACCGCCCACGATCTCGGTCCTACTGTCCTCAATGACTCACAGAAACTAATACAGGCAGGTAACAGTCTGTGCAAACACCACACTAAACCTTTCCCTCTGCAAAAACATATCCCCAGGCACTCGGTGTCAAAACACAGTTCACGTGGTCGGCAGTGATCATTACATTTTGTCGCTGTCTTTTGAAACCGCCGCCTGTAATGCGAAGACGGCCACGGCTAGCATTACAAATTGCGATAAGTTCCGTAAGCTGCGAGAAGAAATGGCTCCCGGCTCTATATTGGATCTCAACAAGTGGATCAGGTCGCTGAACCATGACGTGACTTCGACGACGTACGAAATGGCGGCGTCTCTAGAGCAGTTATAGACGGATTGCCGCTACCGGCACATGTGGGAAGCGCGCGAAAGCCTCATGTACATATTGCAGTGTCAATGAAAGAACAACCTGGGACGGTGCATAGCGAAGCTCGCACGGAAGATAAAGGTACAGATCTTTATCCTGGAAAGTCAGCAGTTGGATCACATCTGCCATAATGTATTAATTCCTGCATTGTTATATTACCAATAGGAGGTCCCCCTGACAGT
The DNA here is from genome assembly GCF_023375885.2 of Dermacentor andersoni. Taxonomy (NCBI): domain Eukaryota; kingdom Metazoa; phylum Arthropoda; class Arachnida; order Ixodida; family Ixodidae; genus Dermacentor; species Dermacentor andersoni. The sequence goes on from NC_092815.1 coordinate 197,714,216, forward strand.
TCTTGTAACCCCGGGACCTCTTTCTGTACTAATGATGAATGATGAAATAAAATTATAAAGCAGCCTGAACGGCCCGCTTGGCTTCGAGAAGCCATACCACCAGGCGCGACACCTGCTGGAACCCGGCAACACCAAGACACCAGCATGCAAATAGTACACCAACACCCAGGCACCAACGGGGAGCTGCTCCCAAAACTGACCAGCCAGCAAATTAACACCTCGAGTCAGAGCTGCATGCTCCTGCCATACTATGCGGTAGCTCCCAACGAACATCTGGGCGCTGACATTTCGGAGGCCTAGGACTGCGATGTGCTGCACAAGCTGCGCACGACGTCAGCGCCGCGCCCTAACGGCGTTGCGAACAAGGCGCTGCGTAACCTCGACCGGAAGTCAGTGGGAGCAATAACCGAATACGTGAACAAGTGCGGGCGCTCCGGCGCTTTTCCCACCTGACTGGAAACGCGCACGGGTGGCGTTCAAGAAACCGAACGTAGAGAATTATCGCCTGATTTTATTCACCTCCTGCATAAGCTAGCTCACGGTGCATGTAGTACTGCACCTTACAGAACTTTGCAGAGGAACACGATCTCCTACCACCCCTGATGCTCGGTTTTCTGGCATAGTTGTCTACTTGAGATGCACCCAAAGAGTAGTTCGAGCAAGAAAGGACTCGAACTCCAGACGGCTTTTGACAATGTGTTCCACATAGTCATGCTCGAGAGTTTAGTCTACTTAGAGCCAGACGAATGAACCTACAACTAAGTCAGATCCTGTCTGACATGCAGGACGGTCAAGCTCGTGGTTAGTGACATGCGTTTGCCTACCATCCGGCTCGCAGACAGAGGTACGCCGCAAGACTCAGCCCTTTCACCACACCTATTCAACCTAGCAATGCACAACCTGTCTCCGAAACTGAATAACGTCCCGGGACTGCGACACAGGCTATACGGTGACGACATCGCGCTCTGAACGTGTGAAGGGTTAGATGGCATAGCTTAGGAAATTTTGCAACACGCCACCGACATCGTGGAACAACACGTGACGGGAGCTGGACTAGACTACTCCCAGAACAAGCCGGAGATCGTCCTGATCCGGCCACCCGACTGAAGAAAACACGTCTCCCCCCACACGTCAGAATATCAGTCCGCCAGCAACTAGCCACCCACGTCCAGCCCATGCGAGTACTCGCCATGGCACTACAGTGGAACTTTAGGAACGGCATCACCATCGACCGCTCACCAGGTGACGGTGTACCTGACAAGACTACTACAGAGAGTGAGCGCACGTAAGCAATGCATCGAGAAATAGGGCCTATTCCAACTCATCCAGGCCTTTGTCGTCAGCCGTCTTACCTAAGCACTACCATACCTACACTTACAGAAGGCAGAACGAGCTCACCATGGCTGCATTATACAACACACATACCAGGTATTCGTCGTCTTCCCAAGACACGCCTTCAACAAGAAATATTTCCACTCAGCATTCCCAATACCATCGAAGAATTAATTGAAACGCACCACACATTACAGGTTCTTTGTCTCCAGGGTATCAAGACTCGCTGCATAATCGCTTAGAGCGTCCCAGGCGGGCCACGACCCGCCACCATCCCACCACACATATTCTTTTTATTTATGCGAATACCTGCAGCGCCTCAAGGGCATTGTGGCAGGGGGGCACTACAGAGATACATTGGTACAGAAAGGACAGACTCGTGTAAAAAAATATGCATATACAGAAAGCTCAGATAAGAATGAAGTAAGACTACCATCAGCAGGAAAACATAGGCATAGGTAGCCGACAAAACATTAAAGCGAAAAAGTAATTTCTTGCAATAAGCAAACCATAAATCAAGACATAACGCAGAGGCATGTTTGTGATAAATCGTTCCCCCAAAACACATTCGCCGGCCACCACGACAGTAAAAGAAGAACGGGGACCTAGGCCAGGCACAATACATACGGGACCAACTTTGCCATGGCGTAGGTCGACGCGGCCTAGAACTCTGGTGAAACCTACGACTTTTGCATGGTTCCAGGCCCAAGGCTCAAGGCACACAGAGTTTCGAGTTCACTAAGCCCTTCAACCCCCACGGAAGCATAAGAAGCCACCACTGGGTTGGCCGCGGCCTAAACAGACGCCTGTATAATTATGAGCGACAGCGAGACTGCCATAATAATATGTGCGCGAGGAATAGTGGCATACCAAACTAAAGATCCTAGAATCACTACACAACAGTGAAGAACCACGCTCAATGAAGCTGATATGGGTCCCAGCTCACGCGGGGAATCCAAGGATGAAGCGCCCCATCAACAAGTTCAAGGATTCGTCAGCCGAGCGATGGGCCTCCTGGACCAGAAGGCCTCAAACGAAGTCCTGCCCTCATATGAAGACTTAACGCAATACTAATGCAGACCGTCACGTTTGTTGACGTGAGGTACGGTGAGGAAGGATTCGAAGGTGATAGTCGGACAGGTTGCGTGGGTTGACATTTAATTAACAACACTGCTCTCTTAGACAGATGCAAACTCAGCACGAATTATAACTGTCTTTTACTGCGCGAAATATTATGACGCGGAAGACTGGACAGAGGCCCCAGTTCGCCCACTAACGCGTGAAGTCCGGGCGTCGCGACATATGGTCCAGCTGAGTTCGCTCACGTGTCCTTGCTATCTTCGTCGGCCCGCCGGACGCGGCAGAGGCGGTTAGGGTTGGATGGGCAGTGGCGGCGACACGCCACTAGCGTAGTGGCTCAGGATCCCTGCTAGTGCCGGAACTCCGAGAGCACAGAAACCGTGAGAGCACAGGAACCCTGAGAGCACGGGAACCGACCAGGCGCAGGACACAGGACATCGGCTCGGAGGCCCGTCACGAGGCTGCCCCCCTGCGGTACATACCGAGTAGCCCTCTCGGAAGTATTTGCTCGAACCTCCTCGGCTCGTTCGATCCGCCTTCTTGCCCCCAGCTTCCCCTCGCTCGTGTCTACCGCCTCTTTTTTTTAACTTTGGTCAAACCTCGCGGCTGTCCTCTTATTTCCCGCGTCATGCCACTTCTGCCATCGTCGTCTTTCACCACAACTGCCTTCTTACACTACAGAGTAGGCCCGCACCACACAGCAAGCTAAACGACCGGAAAGAGACAATCTGGCGCAGGCTACAAACACCTTCATATCCGAACCCCTACGTATACTCCTACATTTACCGGGGCAGAGTAAATCCGTACTGTCAACTTTGCGGTGAGCTAGCTGCTCTCAGTCAGATCATCTGGGAGTGCTAGAAGGAAACCCCTACCCCCGATCTTCTGGCCTCTCCCTCACCTTGATCGTGCGAGGAAGTGTAGTTTAGCTCTAGCCCAGACATGCAACTCCGAGCTGTGCAGCGAGTCGAAGAGGTCGCCCTGAGGCATCGCCTGGTGGCCTTCCTGATAGGCCACCAGGCCTATCATGGGCCTTCCTGATAGGCCCATGAACTAGCGCTCCACAGTGTTAATTATTATTGTCTCTTTCTCACTCTGCTTAAGTGACTGGAAAATAAATTCAGTGCCTTGTTCCTAGACAACCTTTTGCCTTTGCCTTCGAAGTTTTTAACAGACTCTACCAATTCAGCGTAGTATGGTATGAATTTAGCGTAGGACCCTGTGAGACCAAGAAACGAATGCAGCAACTTCTTGGGGCGTCCGCTGTGGAGCCTCAACTATTGACTTAATTTGTCTGTCTATCGGTGAAATAGCGTTTGCAGAAATTTTATGTGCTACCAAAGTTACTTCAGGGACATTTAATACGAACTTATGGTTAAACTGCATGCCATCATTACTAATTTTGAAAATAACTATTCGCAAATTTCTGTCCTGGTTACGTTGAATGTTGCCCCAAATATGGAAATCATCAAGGTAACGTAATTTGCGCGGACAGTCTTTTAAAAGAGATGACGCAATCTGCTCAAAAGTGGATGGCGTGGACGTCAAACTGAAACACACAAGCTTAAAAAAAAGACCATCATGAGTAATAGAAGTTGTAAGCTCTCGGCTTTTCTTGGATAACAGGACCTGATGACGTGCAGGTTATAAGTACAACTTACTGAAAATAGCCACATCACTAAATGCAACAATTCATCAACTATCGAGCGCCAAAAGGCGTTCATCACAATGGCCTAGTTCAGATGGACACAAATTGAATACAGCTTTTTTTTTTTTTCAAACCACGCCAGTCGGGTTGATCCAGTCGGTCGCTGACACACGTTTGACAATATCAGCTGTTTCCAAACGATGCAGTTTAGGCGAAACTTGCTCGTGGAGTGCCAGGAGTAGAGGACGAAAGTTGCTGCTGCGCGTAGCGCCGAAGGTAGCTGACCGTCATGAATGAAGCCCTTTAGCAATCCCAGTTTTTCTCAGAACACATGAGAAAATTATTCTGCAGCATTGGGTGATTCTTTGCGATTCCTTGTCAAATGGACCAGCCAGAGTTCCTAAAACTTGGTGACAAGCGAGTGAAAATCCCTGTATGGCGATGCCCAGTGATTGGATGGTATCTAGGCCCAGCACGGAAGTGTGCATCGTTTCCCTCGAAGGTCATCCTTGCAGAAGTATTGCGGCATTTGACCACTGCAGAGAAATGTCCTGTGTGTAATATTTCTTGCTGTGAATATTTCTTGAGTCCGAAGCTCGAAGTAGACAAAGGAAAAGCTTGAAAATGCTCCTGGTACAAGCCGATGCTCATCAGGGAAACTGCAGGTCCTGTTTTGGCCAGTGACGTGAGCGTAGTGTTCACCACGAACACTTCGACGCGGATACGTGCCGGATGGGGACTGGATGCCCGGATGGGGACAGGAATTAGAAAAAATTACCTGATCCCTTGCAGGAGACGCTCCATAAGCTCAATTTCGCGAACAACAAGTTGGAGCCTAATGTCCCAATTTCTTGCACTTGCGGCATGTGACAGGCTAGGCCGGGCAGCTCGGATCGGATTCTATGTGTTCAGTTTACCCACAGCTGTAACACGCGGCGGCAGCGTCTTGGTTTGCAGTTCAAACTCCTTGCCGAGTTCCATATTTGCCGGCTTCCCCAGTTCGAGACTTCCAGCCATGTCGGGGGCCAGCTTGAGCCCGTCGGCTAGAGGAAGGTGCTTGGCGAGGACCACCGTCTTGAGAACCTCAGGACGGTTAGACACACCATCTTGTCACTGAGAACAAACGCGCTGCACTGAAGGCCCCTTGAGTACCTGGATTTCCGTGGGTACTTATTCGACATATCGCCCAACTTATTCTGCTTTCTTGAGCGTCAAAGGGGGTCCCTTATAAAGAAACCTCTCCCCGATTGTTGTAGATGCGGCTTCCTGCAGAATTTGGTCGCGTATCGAATTGCCGTGAGAAGCGCCGAGAGTGTAGGTTGGAACCAACCGATGTACGAAGTCACAAAGCATGGGTAAAAATCTCCCAACTAGTGCCTTCGGCCTCTGAAGAGAATTCGATGGACGAAGCGGTCGATGCTGTCCGCGTAGTGCTTTTGCATGTACGCGAGTTATGTCCTGTAACTGTTAAGAGTCGGGGTTCGCTTGCGACGGCAAGTCGTAGAAAAGGTGTAGAGCCTCGAAGCCTTACACAGCAACACGGCCTTCTTTCTTTCGTCTGGCAAAATCTCGTCTCAGGTTGCCTGTGGAAAAGTGTGAAACGATATTTTCCACGTCAGCCGAAGCACGGTAGGTGTACCTTGAACATGAAGAAATGGCGGTGAAAGAGGAGCAGACTCCATGCTTCTAGTGTTAAGAAAGGTAAAGTAAAGCGGCAGGCAGCGCATTCTCCATACTGGCAGAAAAGAAGAGCAGAAACAGGATTGTGAGCAAGAAGCCGCACAAAAGTTCACTTCATCGCCAGTTTTACTCTTGCATGGACGGGACGGCCGGAAAGCGGGCCCTACGGAGTAAGGCCAACGGCCTGGGTTGCGTAGCGCCAGAGAAAAAGATAACTTAATTGTGCAGGGAAAAAACGAAGAGTGACCTTTATTTCAGCAGGGGGAAAGGTATGAAGGAGCACTGCAATTAAAATGTTGCTCGTGGCGACACCTTGCTGTGTAAGCTATCTCAAACTTGAACTGAGGATATAAAAATTTACGTAAGACCTATTTTTCACTTGCACAAGATACCCACCACCTACTGGGAATTATGGAGGACATTGTAGGTAAAAGCATATCACCATAAAACAAAGTTCTCGAAACACTAGACGTCACTGCTGTGTACACCAACATTCCATTCCCTGATGGTTATTCTTCAATAAAAAATCTATTCATGCGCAATGCACAATACTTTATTTTAGTCTATTTATGTCCACTAAAATTAGGACTCATATTACAGTAATTCAAATTTGAGGACAATAAAACCTACAAACACATGACGCAATTATTGGTACACTTTTTGCATCACCGGACCAGCTTCATACTCAAGAACTATTCGCAGGAAGAAAGATTACACAGAGGACATTTCTCTGAAGTGGTCAAATAGCGCAATACATCTGCAAGGATCACCTTCGAGGGAAACGATGAATACTTCCGTGCTGGGCCTAGACGTATTCGGTCCTTACTTGCACGGCAGCACATTTTTCGAGGTTACCGATCACCGCACCTCGTGCTGGCTCTCCGCACCTAAAGACTCCACTGGACGATTGATAGATGGGCGCTACGGCTCCCAAGAATATTCACTTGCTATTTTATACCATTGAGGTCGTTTGCACAAGGACCCCGACTGCCTCTCTCGTCATCCTGTCGACCGCCCTGAATATGATACGCATGACACCTACTGGCCATTTCTGATCTGTACGACATCCGCATTGTACAAAGGGGTGATGGCTGCTTGCGCGTTCTCATCAACCGTCTCAATTCTTGTCATCTCACACCTCGATGCGCATATTCGTGCTGCGCGAAGACGTACTCTACCGTCGCACCTTACGCCCTGAAGGACCAGAATTTTTACACGTTGTACCATCGCATCTCCGTACATCAGTTCTAGAGCAGTTTTGTGACATCCCTACTGCTTGACACATCGGCGTTTCGCGTACTTACGATCATGTAGGGTTCCGTTTCTACTTGCCAGGCCTGTACCGCGCTATGGACCGCTACATTGCAGCCTGTGGGCTCTGTTAGCGTGGCAGAAAGCCTGCTGTGTTTCCCTCTGGACGCTGTCACCAAAATCTGGCAATCGGTAGATCGTTGTCGCGACTGATAACACGACCCGGTATGCGATCACACGAGAACTGTGAGCAACCTGTGGAACTTAGGAGGCAGATTGCCTTTCACATGGTGTCATCCTCCATCACGGCACACCCCGTCAGCTCCTCACTGATCACGGCCGCACCTTCTTGTCCTGAGTAGTGGAAAACTTACTTCACTCCTGTTCTGCAGAGCACAAGCTTTCCACCGCCTACCACTCACAAATGGACTAACGGAGCGGCTCAATCACATGTTGACAGAAATTCTGCTATGTATGTTTTCGACTACCATACTGATTGGGACAGCACGTTACCCTTCGTGACCTTTACCTAGAATTCGTTCCGTCATAAGGCCGCTGGCTTTTCACCTTTTTTTTTACTTTATGTTCAGCCGCAACCCTTCTTTGCTCTTTGACACACTGCTTCCCTCTTCGACGAACACTCCCATAGAATACGCTCAAGACGTGTGCCCGCGCGTTCAAACGGCACGCAATATTGGCGGCTCCCGGCTCACTGAGTCTCAGCCCGCGCAGAAAGCACGCTACGCAGCTGACATCGGGGCATTCGATTTCTCCTGACTCCTTTGTCTTCCTATGGGCACCATGTCCCCGCGTCGGCCTCTCTGAAAAGCTGTTGCCACGTTACAGAGGGCCCTGCACGATATTGCGTCAGCTTGGCGATGTGAACTACGAGATCGCTCCGCCAGATCCGAGTGTCCGCATGGACGTTGTGAATGTGTCTCGGTGTAAACCTTATTTTCCCGTGCTTTGACCTCCATTTTAGTTAACGCCGAGACGGCGTCTTTAGATGCGGGGTTATGTTACGGTGCAAACAACAGTGTTGGCAGTTAGAAGCAGATATTTGACGTGTACAGGTGCAACCAGTCTCGGGATCATCTTGTTCATTAATCGTTTTTTTCTTGTAAATATTGTAAATACATCTTCATTTGTGACTTCTGCAACTTAATATGTATTGACAGTGCAACACTAAAGAGAACGTTGTATAGGAAATATTTTGAGAAACAACTATCCCTAGAGTTTGACGTAATAGTACTGCAGAAACCCGCAAGGTAGGGTGAAGCGCCTTAATTAATTATTCCTAGAATATACAAGCCGGCAGCTCAGACAATCCAAACAAGCTTGAACGGTTAAGCCACACGACTCCGTCGCATTTGCGTGAAAAAACAAGATTACATAGACAGACTCGGTCACCTTGAAGAAGCCCTATCGAAGAGGATCCGCCCTAACGCTGTCCTTTAGAAAGCCAACAATGACACGACCCAACTTGAGCGAGCGCAGGTCCTCAAACCGCGCCCTAAGATCACAAGAAGAATGACGCCTCTTCTTACTACTAAATTCTCAAACGCACTCCCCAGTGCCAACAACATCCTCAATAAATACTACCCAATTCGCGCAAGTAACCAGAAACTTAATAGGATCTGTACGGACCCGCCAAGAGTAGGACGGACACAACAATATTTTCAAGGACATTCTTGCACAAGCCAAAATAAACAGAAAGACGAAGCCAACATTCGGTACCTGTGGCAGCCCCAGGTGATCAACATGCAGACATACAACTACTACTACAATGAAACTAGTCAACCGTGTCACCGTGCGTACGTGTCTCGTTGCTTTCAGGTAAGCCTCCCCCCTCCCCCTGCCAAGGCGGTGCCCTCCGCCATCTTTTTTTTCATTCGTTCTAATATAAGCGCTGCCCAAATCAGTTGAAATGTCGAGAACAGCTGGCTGCTTTCAAGGGCGCCTGTTTTGGCGCGGCTCAGAACCGCAATGTTAGAACCATTCTTAATTTTTTTCAAACTGTTCGTATTTTAGTTCTTCGCTCACACCTCTAGACGCCACAATAGACAGTGAAATATATAAATAATATCGACCTACCTACCACGATAAATCGCGATGCGTTAGGCTTGCGCTGCTTCCTAGAATAAATTAATTTTGACCTTTCAACTCAAATGCATCTCACCCATAGGATCGGACTTAGACGTGGCCCGTGCGTTGTTCTGGTTATTTGTGATTACATGGTTGTTTCACCGCGCAAAGTGTGCAAACCGTGTATGTCTGGTCGCAGACGCGTTTGCAGTAGCCTAAAGGAGGCATAAAATTTCTGAGTTGCAAGAGACTTGGTGTGAAAGTACTTCTTCGAAGCCTGTGGGCAGCAAGCCGCGTCTGAAAGCAGTTGAACGTGTCACCGAGCGAAAGTGTCTCGTGAATTTTTGGCTGAGCAAAGTGGCGCGTAAAGCCACATTTGCTCCTTTCGTCCTCCTATAAGCGCTGTCCAAACCTGTTGAAATGTCGATGATACCTAGCCGCTTTCAAGGTTACCTGTTTAGGCACGGCTCAGAATTGCTATGTTAGCAGCATTCGTAAATTGTTTCACCCCGTTTATTGGTATTCTTTTTCTTCGCTCACGCCTCTTCAAGCGCGAGGAGACACCGAAATACATAAATATTATTGACCTACCTACTAATCCGTCTATCGCGGATAATTCAAATGAGTTTTTAGACAAGTGGGTTCCTATGGGCGGGACTTCTCCGCCATAGCAAGGCTTCGCCGCCTGCATGGTTATGCGGCTGAGCTAACTCGGTTGCGCGGCTACCATAGTCAGAAGTTCAAATCCTCAGCTAATTTATCTGCACGTGGTAAGGTCGAATGCACCTCCAGTACTCTACATCTATAGGCTTGGAGTGGCGCCTCATAACGGCGAAAAATACCTAGAACCAATGAGGCCATACTAATCCATGTAAAACAAAATCAGGAAGGCCCACTCAGCTTCAACAAAGGACACTCCTTCACCAGAACAGGAATTGTCCTCCTTGGTGCAGTATTTGATCACTACTTCTCTCATGTCTCCTTCGAGCAACCAATGGCCCTCAGTCCTCAGCAGCTGCGGAGCACCTGACCGAGGCGGCGACCAGACCTGTAACGCAGCACAGGGTACTACGAATCTCTCTACCCGAACAGCGCGTCACTGGAAACTGGCCCCAGAAACGTACAATGCTGGAACCTTCTCTAGTGAATGTAGCTTAGCAGGACTCTCTGAATAACTATCACGTATTCTTTGGAATATCATTGGCATTAGTTACGTTAGTACTGGTGATTAATATAGTGCTGACTAGCGGCCAAATAACAAGCAATAGGGAGTAGGATTCCTAATCCACGAGGACGTAGCGGAAAATATTGGCGAATTCTAAAGCAGTAATGACAGGGTAGCAGCAGTCGTAATAAAACTAAACAGAAGGCGTACAGTAAAGGTGGCACAAGCCTACGCTCCATGCCCCTGTCACGATGATGATGAAATGAAACACTTTTGTGAAGATGCTGGATTAGTGATGGGAAAAGTGCAAATTTAATATGGGTGGCTTCAATGCAAAAGTGGGAATAATTCAGGCTGGTGAACAAGCAATTCACAACTACGGCATCGACTCTAGGAACACTAGGGGGAATATGTTGGTAGAATTCGCGGCAAAGAATAAGCTGCGACGAATGAACTCCTTCTTCAGGAAGCGTAGCAACAGAATGTAGACGTGGAAAAGCTAAGTGGTGAACCGAAAAATTAAATAGATTTCATACTTTCTGCCGATTCCAGCGTAGTGCAGGATGTATTAATGTTAGTTAGGGTAAAGTGCAATGATCATTGGTTAGTGAGGTCTATGATTCGCCTCAATATGACAAGATAAACAGTAAACTTGGTCAAGAAGAAAGAGGCCAACCTAGACGCCGTAACGGTAAACGAAGGCCAATTTAGGCTGATGCTTGAGAACAAATATTCATCCTTAGAACACAGGGACATAAATGTAATGAACGAAAAAAAAAAGCTACACTGGCTTCAGAAGCAGTAGTTGAAGTAGGAGGTAAGGCACCAAGGCAACCACCAGAAAAGTTCTCCCAAGTAAAAACAGACCTCAGAAACGAACGAAAAATAATGAATGTGTTCAACTCAAGAGTTCAGATAGAATTTGTGGAACCGTCAAAACTTATCAGCAAGGAGAAAGTAAGGGATATTTAAAATTATAACGAGAGAAAGACTGAGGAAGCAGTAAAATATGAACGCAGCATAAAATCAGTGAGAAGAAAACTTGTGATAGGAGAAAGCCAAGACGTGTGGACTAAACGACAAGCAATGTAATATCATCAGCAATTTCGAAGTTAGAGCAAAAGCAGCGGGAGCATTCTAGACTGGCCTGTACAGTGCCAAGAGCAGCCACGATACATCCATTCATAGCACTAAAAAGGTTACAGACGCTCCTTCTATAACTAGCGATGAAGTTAGAATGGTCTTGGAAGACATGAAATACGGAAAAGCGGTAGGAGAAGATGCAATAACAGTCAATTTAATAAAAGATAGAGGAAACACTATGCTTGAAAAGCCTGCAGCCCTTCATACGATATGTCTCACGGCTTCAAAGGTCCCAAGAACAGAATGACTGCGAAAATTATACTGATCCACACAAAGGGATACGTTGAAGAATTCGATAATTATAGACCCATTAGCTTATTTCCAGTTTAGTATTAAATGTTCACCAAGATAACTTCCAATACAATAAGGGCAACACATGACTCCTGTCAAAGAAGCGTACCGGCTGTCTTCAGGAAGGGATACCGTACGATGTATTACCACCATGTCATCAATCACGTAATCGAAGAATCTACACAGTACAATCAGCGTCTCTATATGGCTTTAATAGATTACAAGAAGCCATTTCATTTAGTGTCAGTAGAGATACCAGCTGTTATAGAGGCATTACGTAATCAAGGACTACAGGAGGCTTACGTAAGTATATTGGAAGATACCTACAAAGACTCCACAGCTACCTTGATTCTCCAGAAGAAAAGTAGAAAGATACCTATAAAAAGGGGGTAAGGCAAGGATACACAATCTTTCCAGTGCTATTCACTGCATGCTTGGAACAAGCCTTTCAGCTATTAAACTGGGAAGGATTAGGCGAGATGGTCAACGGCGAATACCTCAGCAACTTTCCGTTTGCAAATGACATAGTCCTGTTCAGCAACATTTTGGACTAGTTACAACAATTGATTGAGAACCTTAACAGAAAGAGTGTAACAGTAGGGCTGGAGATTATTATGCAGAAGACAAAGATGACGATCAATAGCCATGCGAGGGAACAACGTTTCAGGATCGACAGTGATCCTCTAAAGTCTGTGATGGAGTACGTTTATCTAGGTCAAATAATCGAAGGGCACCCTGATCATGAAAAAGAAATATACAGAAGAATAAAAGGGTTAGAGGGCATACGGCAGACAGTGTTAAAACCTGACTGGAAGCTTACCACTATCATTGAAAAGAAAGGTGTGCAGTTAATGCATTCTACCGGTGCTGACATTTGGGTCAGAAACAAGAAGCTGAGCACCGCGCGAAGAGCGGTAGAGCGATGAATGTTAGTCGTAACGTTAAGAGACAGGAAGAGAGCAGTGTATCAGTTATCAAACGGGGCAGCCTATATCCTAATTGACTTTAAGAGAAAAAATAGAGCTGGACAGGCCATGTAATGCGCAGGTAAGAGAACAGGTGGACCCCCCGTGGCTGCTTAGTGGCTATGGTGTTCGGCTGCTAAGCAAAATGTGGCGGGATCAAATCCCGTCCACGGCGACCGCATTTCAATGGGTGCTAAATGCCAGAAAACACCCATGTATTTAGATTTGGGCACACGTTGAAGAACACCAGGTGGTCCAAATTTCCGGAGTCCCCCACTACGCGTGTCTCATAATCAGAATGTGGTCCTGGCACGTAAAACCCCGTAATATTAAAAAGAAGATAATTGGTGGGCCATTAGGGTACAGAATGGATGCGGAGAGAAGGGAAGTGCTGTCGAGGACGACACAAGAATAAGTGGGGTGTTGAAATAAGCAAATTCACAGGCGCAAGTTGGAATCGATTAGCCCAGGACAGGGGTAATTGGAGATCGCAGGCGGAGGCCTTCGTCCTGCAGTGGACATAAGATAGGCTGATGATGACGATGATGAACGCAATAAAAATACAACCTCTAATTACCATCACAAGGTAGCCTAGAGATTCGCCGGCACGCCGTACAATGCAGTTTATTGTTTCGAGTGTGGTGTTTGTAGCAAATAATACATAGGGGACCTGAAAAAAAAACAAGAATAGACGGCCATCGCACAGATACAAAACAGAGCTTACCAGAACTAGTAGCCAGCCATCATGGTCATATATGCGATTAAGCAAAGCTCTACGTACTACAAAAAAAAAAAACGTCCGTTCCCCGCACGAGAGGAAATATACGGAGTGATACCTCCTACACAAGTTTAATTAGCTACTCTCGACCTGAATTATATTCGACATGGCAACTTTAAATAACTAAAAGCTCTAATCTAAACTTGAAATGTTCATATCATTAGCTCAAGTAAGAAAACAATTTATGCCACCAGCCAACATAGAGTCTTAAGCTCGCCCATTCCTTTGCCTCCAGCCCCTGCTTGCCCCTCTTCCAACCACTAAATTTAATATTTTTATCCGTGTTCCTACGCATATTTCCGCCATACGAGCCCTTTTCCATGTACACCTGCCCCTGCCACGTCTTCGGCCGATTACTTCCTATTTTATTTTTTATTTTTCATAAAACACCACTAACACGTTCCAAAGTTCTAAACGTGACCATGTTTCTCCGTCATCTCCACTACACAGGGTCGCGCTACCTCTGAACGCGACCGTGGGGACCCTAACGCCGAGCTGCTGAAGTCATCGTTCCGCTACCATCCCCCTCCCCCCCCCCCCCCGGCTCTTCTCGCATACTCACATGTCGCCATCTTAGTACCTTCAAAATATTCCCTGCCATCGCACTAACGCGGGGCTGCTCAGTTCATTCTTTCAACCTGCCCTTTTGCTGCCCCCACGCTGACTGGCTGACCATCTCTTCTAAGACCATAAACGCGCGGCGCCTGTGACGCGTATAGTATCTGTTCAATTCATTGAAGCCTTGCTATCTTCTTCTGCGCCTAACAATATATTCAAGCCGCCCTCTTTGTACTTCTCCTGCGGCCTTCTCACCCTCGCCCTCCTTTCCCGTCATCTTATAAAGCATGTATAAAAACGTCAAACAGCATTCATTTTCATTACAGCCGCCGCCGACAAAGCCCGTACGTGACCTCACTCTATTAACCTGTTAAAACCATCCTACCGAGAGGGACAAGGTTGCCTTTGGCAAAGATAGGCGCACTCTTCGAAAAGTAGGCCAGCCTTTCTGAGGCAGCTTCTCCCTGCTACTTTTGCACCGGAGTGCGCTATTCCAACTGTCGGTCCCTTTCTTGTTTTATTTTAGTTTGTTTTCAAGCAGACATGCACATGTGAAGTACATCTAAGAAAGCTTCGAAATGTGCTAGAGGGGAAGTATAGACACCTATGGGGGGAGTATTAATCGCTAAGTATGTGAAGTGCAGGAAAGTGAAACGGCGCATTGCGAGATGTGTCTAAGCAACATCTGAAAAAGCGTAATCCTTGAAATTATTATGACACGAAGTGTTTTAGATAAAGCTTTTAAATATTTAGAAGGAATCATAGGAATCGATGTGCCTCGTGTACATGGTTCGGAAATAACAGAGAAGTGGAAGTAAATATGAGCGACATAGTACTTGAAAGTAGAAATGGCCAGACATAGATGCGATGGATTGGCCTGAGTGAATTTTGTCTGAAAAGTAGGAGTCATGTTGTAAGACGACGTGGTGCAAAATCTCTGTATGAAGATAAAGTACATAGACGTCATGCACGTGCTTGACAATAGGAATAGCGGGGGTTTTACGGAGCAGAAAAGAATTGAGAGGTTAGATAAAAAAACTGAAGGTGCATGGTGAACCTTTTTGAAATTTGTGGACAAGAGAATGCTGGTGCAGTAGGCAATAAGTAAAGCACAAAATAATGTTCCGCTTCTTGGCAGCCTGTAGGAGGCAAATGCACCCAAGTATCCGGAAATGCTAACAAGCGTCTCCAGAAGCGAATAAGTAAACCATTGTTTCAGTCTTCTAGATAAAATGCATATATTAATCTGTCCCCATCACAGCTGAACTGGTCTCTTAACAAAGAAGTTTATTTTTCTGCCGGCACGCTCATCACGATCGACTAGTGTATCCTTGTGCTCGCGCATTTTATCACACTTCTTTTACCAGCGCTAAAGCGCAGAGAGACAAGGAAGATATAAATTTATATGGTCTCGAAAAAAAGTAATTCCCGTACTTCTCTTTCGGCAGCGAGGTTAAATACAGCTATCCTAGACAGACATACACGCGAATGTAGCGCGACGCTTGCCAATGAAGGGCACTTTAAGATTGCACCATTAAAGTGTTTATCACCTCTCTGGCCTATATTCCTTCGGAGTATTGAACATGACTCCCTGTTTGGCCTTTTGTACCTTCTAGCTTACAAAATGGCACCAGGAAACCGGCACAAATCCTAAATTGCGCATCAATGTTCTTCTTTTTTACTTCAGATTGTGAGTTTTGGGTGAAGATAGACGACACTACCTCGGCCCATACAGAGAATATTACAGAGAAGGCGAAAAAGTGCCAATTTTTGTTTGAACGTTTTTGTTACACTGGCATGCAACTTTATGACGAGGACCACTGCAACAAGCGTAATCGGTAATAGTATATGAAGACACGGTCTAATGATACCGATATCCTGATTACTGGAATATGAAAGTAATAAAGATAGCATTGGGTGTGGCAAGATTTCTGCACATGTGTTGGGTTTGTTTCTGGAAATCTGAAGAAACTTTTTACTACGCTACCACTTTGCGTTGCAGGTTTAGTGAGCGTGCTGCGAACTGACTTTTTGTAGGGCTGTAAAAGACGTCTTAGAAGAGTGCTGAAATGATATTCCCCACCCTCAATTTCCTTTCGATAAATCGATGTCCTAAACTTAAATCCGCTAACAAAAACTGCCGAACCTCAGACTGTCATAACTAATTTAAAATGTGAGCCGCCCGAGTACAAGGACTCGAGGTCGGCACCTAGGCTGGGGTGCTTATGGCCCCACCCCGCCCAAATCGCCGGACATTTGCAATAAAGTTTTCCCTCACTCACTGTGAGCTTTTGTGCCACTTACTTCGGTCTTCTTTACCAGGATATAAAAGCGTCGCGGCGTCCTCTCGCAAAACGTGGCCACGCCTTCGCACGATTATGCCGCGTTTTTACGCTCCCATGGTGCGCTCAGTCGCACCCTACGCGGCTACTTGTTGTGAAGGCCGACGTAGCAGCACAGCAAACAAATGAGCGAGTTGGAGCTGGCGTCAAAGCGTTGCAATGTCCTGCACCAACCTGATCAGTTTCCGCGTCATGACGTCAAGGCCCAGCAGACGCGAAACAAAAATTGACCGTAAGCATTTTACTTTAATAGTACCTTCAGGGTGCTAAAGCATGCTCGTAGTATATTTCCTAGAATTCATAGCACCTTCATTTCAAAGCAAAATAATGAACATGGTAAAATATTCTGTCAACATTTCTTTGAGGGTCATCCTGTTCGCAGAGATTACAGCTTGCACAGACCCCAGAGTTGGCGCGTTGCGCGAAGACGGTCAGTGAGAAATCGCCATCACAAGCAAACGAGACGAGAAAGCGGAAGTGTCCCCCTCATGAACTCGAAAAGGGACGTACGAAGATAGTACAGCTGCAAGGACGCTGTGACGGGTGGTGATGTTTGATGCAGTCGCACGGCGGGATATAGTTCAAGGAGCTGGCCGGACCGACATATGCCTACGCTTTGTGCTGCTGTTGGTCCCACAGTTCAAATTCCGATGTTCCAATCCTAGGCTTCCCCCCCCCCCTCACTAAGAGGCCTCGCATATGCTTGAATAGGCCTAACTATCGGCGCCAAATAACTATCCCGCCCCGTAATCGGCGTCTAACTACAGGTGCCAATTATGGGGCGGCTGCGGGGCTCTCCCCTACCCCCAACATTTTCTGAAGGGAGCAGAGCCCCCCCCCCCCCCCCCACCCTTTATTTTTCGGCGATGTCTAATACCCCTGTCACACGGACGCGGCTAAAGTCCTTTTAACTCCCTTCAACCAAGGACGTCTTTATCTCGAGGGAGATGCGCGCCGTGTCACACGGCAATCCTTTAGCAAAGGAAGTTTAAGGAAGTTCCTAGCGAAAGGAGATGGAAGATCTCCCTTGCAGACTGAAGGAAATACTCTTGTTCCCAGCGTGCTCGAATTCCGAGTGAAGAAATCACCCTCATTTATATTAATTTCACTTTTACCAGCAACTATAACTGTTTTTTTTTTGCATATAATATAGTATTTGAGCACTGACAAAGATATTTGGGTTAAGCAGATACATTCGACTCTCGAACCGGGTATTCTTGGAATGGCTGCTGCGTTTACCCTGACTGTGCCATTTACTGTTGTTTTCGTCAACGCGATCGCTGTCTCGCGCATGCGGAATGAATGATTCACGTCTTTCCCAAGAAGAGCGCCGCCGGCCGCCTATTCCACGAACGGCGTGGACCGAAGCGGAAATGTGGGCGTTAATTCGCCTTTGGGAAGAGGATACCATTGTGCAGGCTCTGCGCGCCAACGGCACTGTCAAGACACGCAAGCAAGTCCAGTCGAAAATCGACAACTTGACTCGAAAATACAGGTGAGCGTCATCTTTCTACGCATGCATGCGCTACCGCCCAGCGATCGGAGTTGACAGCACCGAATGCAAAGAGTGCAGATGTTCTGCCGTTTTCAACTGCAGATGTTGGCGAAGTGTCTGAGCAGTTTTCTCCCACTTGCAACTAGAGTTTACTTTCTTGCTGTGCTAGCTGGCGTTAGTGCTGATGTTCAAGTACATACACTGATAGAAATAACACTGTGCTGCGTTGAGCGAGCTGTACGCCTTGTATTGTTAATTCACATGCATTCTTTGTCCTATTTTTTAACTGCACTTGCCATTTATGTTTAGGAAAGAGGCACGGGATAACACAGCGGGCTCCGGAGCCACAACATAGATTTATTTTAGAGAGCTCCATAGATTTTTAGGTAGCCTTCCTGTGAACGATCGATCTCTTGTGCAAGAGAGCGTGTGCAACGCGGAAGAAACTCTCGAACAGGTGAGACGCACTTTCGTTTCCTGTTTACCTAGCGAGCAGCGTCCATATGCACCTAAGTGAAATAAATGCCAAACTTTCTTCCTTCACAGCCTCGGCATAAAGCTAATTTCTAATCACAATTTATGAGTTCAACTCTTTAAAAATCTACAAAAGCGTCGTGGTTCATTCATTGCAAGTTTTATCAAGCACCCGGCGCTATGCCTGGCTGTTTTAACAACTTGCATTGTTGTAAATTACCACTCTGTTTCAAGTCCATGCAAATGTTGCCTTTTAAAGCAACCACATTACGTAGGTCAAACTTTTACTAGACTCGCATGCTTTTGCTGTTGCTTGGTAATCATGAACTTACAAAATTTCGCATGCCACTAAGAACATCACCTCCATGTTTTCTGAAGCCATAGAAGAATGTCTCTTGATATCTTTATTTCAGATCATTTCAGGAATGCAGTTGAAAAACCAGCCACCGACGCTCATTTCAGAAAGGCAGCCAGCCAGCCATCGACATCAGATGACGAGCTTGGAAGCGTTTCAGGCGAGCGCGCTGTTGAGCGGGCTATGGAATATGGGAATATGGACCCTGAAGGCGTGATGCACACTACAGCAACGCCTTCAACCTCTGAACTCAGTGGAAGTTGTAGTGAACGCTAGAGGCCACACCGGAAGAGAAAGCGTGTGTCCCAACAGCAGAAGTTCCAGGAAGCTCTCTTGGAACAACAAAGACAACTTATCGTAGCCCTTGATGAGGCTTCGAAAGATGAGCGGGCGCTTAGGGAGAGCCAAGTGAGCGCACAAGAGAAACTGGTGGACCTGCTGGCAGATTTCTTGAATAAAACTTAAGCATGTGCTTTTACTGGCTCTGTTTAGTGCTGTCCGGTTCCCTGCAATAATTTAATAACAGCATCTCTGACTTCTACTCCACTTGCAACCTGCATGTACGTTGCATGTGATGGTTGCTCATGCAGCGTGTCCTGCAGCTCGGCTTCATTCAGCCACTGCTGTGATATGCAGCCATTGAAATTTTCACAGACATTGTTCAGTACACAGCACGCACGCAAAACAACTGGCACATTCTTGACATCGCATTCCATGCGCTTCATTGAGAACTTTAAACGCGCTTTTAGCCTTCAGCTTTTAGCCGGCACCACCCTCTTCGTCCGGTTATCTATTTTCAGTGCACTGGCTCGGCCCCATCGGATCCCTCTCCACTTGAAGGTGCTCCTCGCCTCTTGTGAGCCAATTAGATAAGGCAAACCCCTCAGTGCAGGCAATGCCATTTGTTTTTCAAGCAAACGAAAGTGATCTCCTATGAAAGAGAAGAGCGTTTGATTGGTTTGTTCAGACAACCCTGCGAGTGACTGCCTGATGCTTGCGTCAGTGGTTAGGCAAATTTGACGTCAGGAGACTGGAATAAAAACATATTAGAATAGTTTTACGTTATACGGCCCATGGTCGCTAAAACACGATTGATTTGCCGCAATAAAGCAACAGATTGTTTTCTTATTCACAATGCTTTCGCCTATTTCTAAATCTTAGTGTACGTAACTGCACTCTGTACTTACCAGCGTAACTTTTCGATGCCGGGTCACGACGCTATGCAGGCCGTCGCTGCACGGCGACATCCCGTTAAATGCGCTCTATTGGGGCTCGCGTTTTTTATTGGCTAGGCTAATAATTTCTAATAAAGCACTCAAGTAAAAACTTCAGGAGCTGATTATCTTGTCTAGATGTTCCTCCATCGACTCAGGAAAGTTTGCATCCGCGCAGGTTCTACTTACCGCTAGGACGCTTTGTTACAAAGGGGAAACACGTGCAACCACAGAGACCGGTATAACACAAATCCAAAAATGTTTGTCTTGCTTAAAATAAAAAGTAATATGATAAAAGTTTCTCAGTTTGTAGCCAATGAATACTTCTAAGAATTAACTATTTACCGTGTTTTTACCCCGACCACCTCAACGCTCAATTTATGAATAAACATAGACTAAAACTAACTTTTCTCAAATTTGTCGCCAGCTGTACAGGCCATTTCACGTTATATTCGTCCCAAATTATTTTTCGCTTATAGTACAACTAGCTGGCAGTTAGGTATTATGAAATATAACCTTTCGGTAACAAATTTCCTTCTGCTAAAAATTCCCTATATCCATCGAATTTTGCATATTTAGTGGGGTATGAAAAACTCACGAAAACGTAAAGACCGATAACACCTTTTTTAAGTGAAAAGGCTATCTTGATTTACGAGTCAGACTTTCGTGCTTTCTAAAAAAACATCACATGTTCCTAGCGATGCTGAAAATTTTTTTTCGCAAAAAATGTTTTACAGAAAGACTTCTTGCTTTAAATAGATAGTCCTCAATTTTTTCAAGGAAATCGCTGATGGTCGAGCGCCATGGTTGGGACAGTTGGCGTGGAATGACTCATATATTACGAGCGTATAAACAATATTATTGTTAGCTGAAAGTATGGTAAACACTGTATAGAACATGACTTTTAAAAGCAACATTGCAAAAGGAAACACCAGCAGTATATCGTACAAATGTTTGCTACTAGACAGCATTAGCTAGTGCTTTTCGAAAATTATTATTGTTACTATTGGAAACAATATCAGAGGGAAGTTCGCTCGATTTTTTTGACGTACGTGGCAAAAATAAGTGTAAGAAGTATCTTGTGTGACGTGCACCATTTCTTACTTTATGCTAATGATCAGTACAGCGAGATAAGTAATATGGTCACGACAGGAATTTCGGATGAAGAGTAGGGTGGTGATACAGCTAATAAAAAAATAAAAGGCGGGAAACTCGTAGACGTGTTTGTAGCGACTGAAGGCCCATATTTGATTTCAGTCAACATACGCCAGCTGCACGGATGTAGTTCCAAAAAAGAAAGCAAGTTGCGTTCCTTTGGATTAGTTTGTGGCGACAAGCGACCACGTAGACTGGTAAAGTCTCGGGCTCTCGCTGGAGAGGAAAAACCGACGTCCCTTCTCTTACCGTAGCATTTTTTATTTGCCTCTTTTGGAACGCTAGCCCGTGCCGGAGCGTGCCAGCAGCTCGTACCTACTGCAAATGCCAGCGTCTACGTAATTCTCATGCGAGAGAGAAGTGGTTCTTGTGGGGAAGGAGAAAAGGCTAGGGCTATGCGACGCCGATGCTGCTGCCTGCAGAGGTCTCCCCCCTAGAGAGGGGGAAAATTCGACGAACGATGGAAAGACCACGTGACGCGGCGTGCCTTGGCGTTGGTCTTGGGTGTCACGTACGGAGGCGGCGGCCAAAGATACAGCAGGGTTGCGTCGCACATTTGTGGGGCCGATGGCGCGGGTGCTTCAATGTAGGGGTGTTTGAGACGTTCCAGGGCAATCGTGCCTGATCGGCCGTTGACATTCACGACAAAAGTCATGGGACGATGCTCGAGAACACACTATAGGCCGGGATAGTGTGGTTGCAATGGTTTCCGCACGGAACAGTTACGCACGAAACATGGGTAGCAGAGGTGAGTGCGCGAGAAACGTTCGGAGACCTTCCTTCTTGTGAACCTGTAGGCACGGCACGTATCTGGTCCTGCTGGGCAGAGGTAGCCAGACACATTTTATTGTCAGTAAACTTTCGCGAAGCCTTCGTGTATTCATATAAAAAAAGTAGGAATGATCCTTGACGCAGTTGGTGGTATGAAAAAACTAACGATGTGTGGCTGTTCCGGAAGTCAAAGCGCTGGAGAAGCCAGTTCTTAAAATAGAAGGAATCGAAGTCGATGTAATATCGAAAGTCAACGCGTCTCGACTTGATAAAAAAGCAGAGTCAGACATGAAGACAATACCAATAACATTAGAAGATCGAGAAAGCCGTCGAGGAAGCCATGTCATCGTTATGATTCTCATGTAACATTCATTGTTAACCGCCGTTCTTGCGCCCACCGCTCATGTAATGTCCCGCCAGGGACCCTTGAGGTTCAAATAAATAAATAAAATTAATAAATAAAGATGAACAACGTTTGGCGAACACAGATGAGAACACACCCCGTAGCGGAAAAGATTTTTACTGTGAAACAGTGTCGGGAAGCATAACGAGGATTCATGAGTAGACTGTACTAGTTGAAAGCAATTTGGCATAGATGGTTCGCAGAAAGGGCGCACTGATATGCCAAGTACACACTTTAAGTTCTGTTGAATCTCACACTATAGAATCCAATGAAGAAATAAACACTGTAGAAAGATACTTTTGGGAAGTGGGAAACTTCAGTCTGAGACCACCTGAACACATCAGAAGTTCGAGCCATGGTGGCATTATAAATGCAGCATTTGACGCGATAATTTACACCTCACAGTCCCCTACCAACGTTAAATAGCACACCTTTTTTTTTTCAATTGTACACCCTCTCCGCTAACACACCCTCGGTCGTTGTCTCGCCCACCCTCCTTTTCCTCCCCTTTAAAAGAACCCTAGCCATATATATACTGTGCCAGCGAAAGCATATGTCGCTTTAGTGGGAGGTACCAGGTAAAGCTTTTGCGGAAGGAATATTGTAAGCATGAAGGGTCTCAAAGATGCTATGTAAAAGGTTATCCAAGCGTCCAGAAAGCGTCAAAAACACCAGATATCATATGCAAATATAAGTCATTCGGTAAGTACTTCCCGTGAGGAATGGCAGAAAGAGCCCATGAATTTGAAAAGTGCGGACATGTACTGTATTACATGCCAAAGCAAGCACGGATAGGAGAGCACAAGATAATGGCCATAGTAAGAATCGTGCTCGACGCTTCGTCATCGACCAGTCCCGGTATTTCACTGAATGTCCAGGTCAAAAGAAGAAGAGGAAGTGGAGAGAGAACAAGCAGATCGAATGTAAACAATAAAGAGTTGGTCAGTTTCAGATGCTGTATTTTATATTTGGGGCAGCCCAACAGAATGTGGATAGAAGTATGAGTTGGAACTACTACAGCGGAACAACCGTACGTCACGTCGTACCAAGCCCAAAATGAAAAACAAGTCGAAGTCCAGGAGACAGCGACGTCACCAATCTGCTCCAGTTCATCGCAACTAAGGCTAAAGTCACTGAAGCGGGTCTCAGCCGAGGTATGTGGAAGATCAATATCAAAATGTCCGACTATGTAATGCACTTCAGACAGTTATCAAGTAACAGGCCTTTTCGAAATGACAATAGGCAGGACATTGCTGTGCTCATGGAGCAGATGTTGAAAGTGCAGGCATCACAAATTGAGCAACATGCGCAATTGCTTGCTGTGCTAACAGGAACTCTACGCGCTATGACTGGTCCCAAAGCTTAATTAGTGAAACCGGACATGTTCCGTGGGACATCCACGTCGGCAACCACTTGGGTGAAGTTCTTTCAATACGCTTGTGAAAACTGCTGGGTGGCGTCACTCGTTAATGTGCAGTATATGGGATTGTTCCTTGTACACATTGTCAAGAAATGGTCATGAAATGGTCCCAGACCATGAAGATGATGCCTGGGACCACTGGAGAGCAAGTTTTATCTCCGCTTTTGACCAAAACCGGGTCGATCGATGGGAAAAAGCTATATTTCTTCAAACAACGCTCAAGTTCACAAATTCACTATTTCTACAAGAAGAGACAGCTGTTACTATTAGCAGATCCTACTTCACCTGAGTCGTCTATTGCGCCGTTAGTCATTCACGGCATGACAAAAGAATACCAAATGCAAGTGTAAATACGGTCGCCCAAGACGATTCCAGACCTACTGGGGTGCCTGCCATAAGGACGTGTGCCATGAAGCCCTGGGCCCGCTGCACAGCATAATTGGACTCATTCTTCCAGAGCTCGTCCCAATAATACAGCAACAGCAATTACAGCACCCACCAGAAGCGCAGCTTCTGACTATTCCCTTAGCAGCAGAGACTTCAAGGAGACAAAAAACGAATAAACGGGGGTGCGCAGCTCCAGCCGTGTAACCAGGACGAGGCTTCTACTTGATTTCATCAAACGTTTTCAAACTGCACTGCTTATTAACGGAAAAGAAGTTAGTGCTCTAGTTAAGAGCTAGGATGGATCATCTCGAACAGAGCATACCTGGATGAAAGTCAATATGCATTGGGCGTGGGAGGACTTTACAGTACAAACGCTGCTTATGTGGAATGTCAAATTCTTGCTTATACTGTCAAGACCTTACATGAAGAAGCTAAGAACAAAACATTTTCGAAAGATGAAGTGACCCTAGACTCCCTCGTATCAAGTGTCCAGACACCGACACACATGAGGACTGCCAAATGCGCTAATGATATATGGACAACTTTTCCCGAACTTATACACCCCGATGCATATCCGCCCACAGATTCTGTACCTGAAGTACCGTTTGAACTTCGTGGCGCGATTATTGTACGGAAGAGAGCCTACAGGATTTCTCATGAAGAGAAAGCATGGCTGAAACAAGATCTGCAACAAATACTGAGCCCTGGAAAAATAATGCGCTCAACATCGCCTTTTGCGTCTGCGGTAACTATTGTCCGTAAAGAAGATTGTTCACTGCGACTGTGCGCTTATTATCGGCAAGTCAACACCCAAAGAGAGCTCTATGCATTCCCTATGCCTTTGATTGCCGACATCATTAATGATACTGGGGGATTCCAACGGGTTCTCACAAATCGCTTTGTGCAAAGGTTACTGGCAGGTATCCCTCTAGGAAAAATCAAAATACACGGCATTTATAATGCGATTCGATATATATGAGTACAACCGTCTGTAATTCGGCTGGAAGAACTCGGGCACTTGGTTTCGGCGCATGATGAACAGTGTACTTAAAGATTTCATAGGACATTCCTGCGATGTTTATATCGATGACATCATGATTTACTCTGGCACAGAGGAAGAGCATTGTTCCCACGACACTCATGTACTAGAAGTATTGAGAAACTCACATTTAAATATAAACAAGAAAAGCGAATTCTTTCAGAGAAAGGTGGTGTTCCTCGGCAGAGTCTTGGACAGCTTCACCAAGACGACAAAGGACCAGTGCGTTCAACAAATCAAATAACTACATAGGCACTACGATGTGCACTCACTGCTTTTGATCTTACGACTGGCAGGACATTTTAGGGCGTTCATTAAAGACTTTGGGGCCATATCCAGGTGTCTTACAAGGCTCACTCAAAAGGAAGTTCCGTTTGTATGGAGCGACGAGTGCGGCCATGCATACAAAGAACTGGTGCGCGCAATATCTTGAGATCCAATCGTGACATTACCTGATTTACAAAACCCTTCGAGCTCTGCCCTGGCGCGTTTAATTATGGCATGGGAGCAGCGTTGTGCCAAAGAGATTCAAACCAAGACCGGAGCCACCATTTAAAGGTCATTGGCTATTACTTCTACACTTTCTCAAAAGCGGAAGTAAATTACACGACCACGGCAAAGGAGGCCTTAGCAGTAGTCCTGGCGTTACGATACTTCAGGAGTTATTTGGAGCGCCGTCTCTTCAAGCTGTTCAAGGACAATGAGGCTTTGACATACATTCTGAACCTTACACAACCGAAGAGAAGACTGACAAGATGAATTAGTGAAATTCAGCTGCTCATTTTTGATGTTGGCCACATACTTGGTGTAAAGCTACGTGAGGCAGACGCGCTATCAAGATTGCATATACGGCCAATAAGCAACTATCAAGGTGCACACATCGCAAGTGTATGGGAAGACACTGAAGAGCTAAAATCAATCTATGGAAAGTTGTCCTTCAAAGCTGCATATCCAAAACATTGCGGCTCTATCACAACAATCCACCCTCAGGTGGGCATGATGGTTTTTGACTTGCTTATTGGAAACTTCAGAAACCTTTTATGTGGAAGAGCATGAAAGCCGACTATGAGGAATACTTCAAGACTTGTCATCAATGTCAGACTATTAAAGCCAAGTTCAGCCCAAAAGGAAACAAGAGGATTATTCCTGTGTATTAAGATCTCCCCTTCGAAGTCGTTCCTTTCGATTTCGCTGAAATCAAAAAGGAAGAGGAGGGTGTGTGCCCTTTATAGTGGCTGTGGACCAGTGCACACGAATGGCGGCAGCCAAACCCGGAAGAGAAGATGCAAACAGTGTGATTGCAATGAAGGAAAGAGAGGCATTTAGAGAAACAAGGTGATGGTTTCTGATAATGGACCTGCATTCCGCCGCGAGATGCTCCGTCGGTGGGCAGCAAAAAAGGGTATCACTTTGAGACTTTCAGCATCATACCACCCGGAAGGAACTGGCCTAGCGGAACGCCTAATACGTGATTTGAAGACGTTCAGAATTTCGCTGAGGATAGAAGTGTGCTCTTCAGGCAGCGTTTAAGCATCACAATCAATCTCACATAGCTGGATCTGGCTGTAGCCATCAATTTGCTGCCGTTTAGAAGACGACGTGGTGCAGTAGGGAAGATCGATATTCCAGAAAGCAGAAAGACGTCAGAGGAATGTAGAAACTGCTTTTATGTACCATCCATTCCCTATTTAATACACCCAGGTCTCCTTAAGGAAATAAGAATGAAAAAAAAAACACTTTGTATAAACGTACAATGAAGAAATACTACGACTCCCGCCATGCAGCTTACATGCACAACATACAACCTGGAGTCGGTGGAGATGGTGTGAGTACGAAAAAATCTAAATGATTCGCCAAATGCTTTCACGGGCGCTTATGATGCCCTCAAAAGTGTGAAGCAGCAAGGTATACTGAAATCCGTGCACTGTGAAGGACCAACAGGCAAAACCAAAGTTACAACTGTAGGTAGCCTATTGCCTTACCGTCCGCGGATGGACGGCAATATAAGACCCGGAGAATGTAATGTCTCGTTCAAAAGAAGTGGCAGTTAAGAGAGAGAAAGTCGAATGTAAACAGTAAAAAGTTTGCCAGTCTCAGATCTTTTATTCTACATTATACGCCGATATAAGTCAATCGGAGAGTACTTCACGTCAGGAGTGGCAGAAAGAGTGCGTAAAGATGAAAAGTGCGGAAAAGTAGTGTATTACATGCCAATCCACGCACTGATTGAAATTGAAATTGAAATTGATTTGTTCATTATAGATTGCAGGTTATAGAAAAGAATAATATACAGAAGGAGGTCCCATCGTCAAAGACTGTATCGGGACCTCCTGTTATATATAAATATGTGTTTTCTAAAGCAACGAGAACAACTGCAAATAAAATCATATCGAAGGAAATATGGAAGAAAGTAAGTACTGGAGAATGCAAAACAAGATTAGGAGTTACAATAAATCTAACGAAGGAAATTATACAATCGCAAGGAGCAAATGCAGCAAAACTAAATGAACTAAACGAAATTGACACTAACCGAAAAAAAATTTTGCCGTACATGCAATACAAAAAAAAGAATTTCAAAATATACATGACCATAAATGCAACAATAGAAACAACAAAAAAGTCTTCGAAATATACATGACCATTATTAAAAAAGAAAGGTATCAGAACATCGCAATATTTCAAGTAATAAGGGTGAAAGAAAAAAAAGAAACAACGTTGATGGTAAATATTTTCTGTGAAAAGAAAATTTTCCAGATGTTTTTTTTTTTTAAATATGGATGTTGAAAGCGAAGTTTTGACGCAATGTGGTATGGAATTCCAAAATGAAGATGCTGAAAAATGAACTGATTGTTCGCCACAGTTGGTGCGCACCTGAGGTAAAATGAGATTATTGTTTAAAGCAAATCTAGTGACATTAGCGTTTATCAGGTATGTTTTAGGAATTATACATGCAGGAACTTGATTATTCAATAACTTAAAGTAAATATACCCAAATTATACAACACAGTTTCTTTGAAAGTCAGAATGTTATTAGAGTGTAGCAATGGGAGAGCGCTAGTATTATAGGGACTAGAAGTCACCATTCCAATTGCTTGGTTTTGCAAAGTTTTAAGTGAACTGAGGTGAGTATTGTATGCATTTCCCCAACATATTAACGAGTAGTTAATGTGTGAGTGTATGAAAGCGTAAGATAGCAAGACTGCTGTAGAATGGTTAAAGAATTGGCGGGCTCTAATCAGTAACGGAATGCCGTAAGCAACTTTCTTTTTAATATTGGAGACATGATAATGAAACTTGAGGTTAGAGTCTAGTTCTACCCCTAAGAAGGAGTAATGAGTGCTAGAAGGGATTAAATGGGAACCAAGACTCAGCAATGGAACTGAACAAGATGGTTTCTGGGGGAAATAAATACAATAAGCTTCGTTTTCGAGGGATTAATAAGAAGATTATTATTCGTGCACCAGTTTTTAACCTTACCTAAGTCATTACTGAGTTTAGTAACGAAGGACGAAATATTTTTATCATAGTTAATAATGGTTGTGCCGTCGGCGTACAACACGCAGTGTGAGGATGTTTGACAGTCTGGCAGATCGTTAATGTAAATTCAATATAATAACGGTCCGAGAATAGAACCCTGTGGTACCCTTAGGTTAGTAACCTTACCTTCGGAAAAAAACATTAGAAATTGTAACTATGTTATGTCTATCTGTCGTATTTGTTCAGCTCAGGTCGCCGCATTGTTTAGCTGGGTGCATGGTTGATTTTGCCGATACGCTTTCCAGCCACTGATTGTTGCTTGGACCAGTGGTCACCTGTCCCTCGGTGAGTTTACCAAAATGCCTATGTTGTTCTCGTTGCTGCCTAATTCTTCCTCAAGGTAAGTCCAGCTTATTTGGTCTGAAATAGTTGAAAATGTGAGGTCTGGAAAAGTGCCTCTGTGGACGCTATTACCTGTTAGCAGGGGAGAGTCCAGGATCGTGATCAACCTGATATTGTGATACTCCATCGCCTCCAAGAGGTCGCGACCTTTAGGAGAGACCGTCAGATACCCCCAGTCTGTGTGTGGATTAATACTTAATTGTGGTTTCGTGCTAGGGATTTCGCGCGCCGAAAGAGATCTTTGAAATTGGCGGTTCGTTCCCTCGGGGGGCTATAGATGATAATGATAGTTTTGGAATTGCTGCGTTTGAAGTGTCACATCGTTAAAACTTGGTGTTGAATATTCCTTTGGGAAATGTACCTTACACTCACTGCGATGTCTTTTCGAACCAGTGTTGCGAGTTTCGGTTGGTCGGGGTGGGTGTGGTAAACGTTGCCCAGTAGTGTGCTTATTTTTTTTACCGAGTTTCTGAGTACATATTACATCGGGCTAACTTGGCGCCGTTTGCGACAATTCAACCACCAAATTTCTAGGGTTTCATTTGAATTTGTAATAATACTAATAATTATTAGTACCATCACGGTCCGTCGTCTCTATTGCCTCCGGGTTGGGGCTCCTGGGCTAACATTTACTCGCATGCGCATGGGTGTCAGTACGTTGTTGAGGGGTTAATGTACATGGCTCTTGAAGCTTTGCAGCTCAGCGCAAACTTGTTTTTGGAAATTCTGCATTTGCTGCGTTAAAGCTGCGATGTGATTGGACAATATGTTTTAATTAACGGGTTCTGGCCTCGCAGATTTCTTAGCTATCTCCGTTTTAGTATTTCTGGGTTTCGATTCAGTTTGGCTGGAGCAGAGTGCGGCCAGCTCTTGTTCGATTTCTGCTTAAGTGTCTTTAAGAAATTTGTTTTTGGCAAGAATGCGTTGGTATTCGGGATATAATGTTATCGATCTTCCAGTTGATGACGCAACTCGCACACAGCTTACCTATGGACTGGTTTGTCGCTGGCCATTCTGTTGGTTCTTTGGACTTTGCAGAGGGCGTAGGAGAGAGGTTTGGGGCCTATAAAACGAGGTACAAGAAGGACGAAAGAGCATGTGCTTGCTTCGGTAAAGCTAGGAAAATGATGGATCATGTTTTATTACAATGTGGAAACGTCTGCCCAGCGGTCGATTTAGGCACCACTGGCCTCCTTGAAGCCATTGGGTTCAGTGAGAGCAGTGGCAAAGTAAACATGTCCGCAATAGAGATTAGTAAGAGGCGATCGGACGATAGGTGGTAGAAAAGTAAGGAAACGACAAAAAGCGGAGACGTACAAAAGCAAAGTTCGCAACAGGGGATCAGAAAATTTGGTGGTGAGAATTCAAAGGGTTTTCTTTTTCTTTTTTAACGTAGCTAAGACATTAGACAGTGCAATAGCAAGAGCTTGGTGGGGCAACCCACCACCCCGTTCCAGACGGGACGCTCATAACATCCATCCATCCATCCAGGCCTTAGAAGAAGGCCTGTATGAATGGATACTGACGTTGTCGCCCGCATAGGTGGCGAAACGTCTGTTTTTTTATATTTTATTGTTGAGTAAAGCCAGTGATAACAACACGTTGAAGCCTTAGAGGAAGGGAAACGTTCGTGGCGGCTCGTGCTGCGAGGTCTGGATCCCGATCGAGATCTCGTCCTGGATCTTGACTGATGCCTCGCTCGCGGAATGCGGCTGCGGGCACCGTGTCTGAGGCTCAAGAATTCTTGGTCACTGTTAGCCTGCTCTTTCTTCTTCCGAGCTGAATTATTGAGATCAAGTTGGACGTTGCAGCTTCCTATTACTGTGTGGTCGAGCTTTCGAGGGTGGTTTGTTGCGCCGAGATGCGGAGGTCTACTGCAGGCTACAGTTTGGCTTCACTCTTTTTTTTTTCAGCAACGGTCTTCGGTGAGGTGTGGCTCCCTTCACGTGGCACATCGCGGGTTGTATTCGTGTCCTGCCGTGGGCTCCAATATGCCACACGTGCTGCACACTTGGAGTTCTGGTTGTGGACACACGTCTGTGCGGTGTCCTACTTGTTGGCGTAGTTTGCATACCTGCGACCGTATTTTTGTAAGGGTAGCACGATAACTCTCCTCCTTTACAATACGAGTAGCGAGGTAGAAAAGCACCGTAAAAAGTGATCACTGCAGTCTTTGAGTATCCGAGCATGAGGGCTTGAGTGATTTCCACACCATCCGATCGGATACGTAAGTTAACCTTGAGGGTGTCAGGTGGGGTGTGGGGTGGTATGGCATGCACTACGCCGTGCACAGCCTCGTCTCTGGTAGCCATGAACGCGTTCATGACATGCGGCCTGCCGTCGATGTCGATAGAGATGACCTTGCGTACTCGTTCCACCACTTCTTGCAAAGGGGTCAATATGATACAATATTGACCGCTTCGGCGAGCAACGGGCCGTTGAGGGATAGGATTGGAAGTCCTTGTTCGGATATTATGACGACCTTGAAATTGTCGCGGTGGAATGGTGGAAGTTTGCGGTATTTTGGCCGTTGTCGGTCATTTCCGGAGGCGTTCTGGGCTTGCGCTCTATCGGAGCTGGGTCATATTTTCGATGCTTGTTGTCGGCGTGTTTTGCTGCGCTTTATGCTGTCGCGGTGAATGACGGTTAATGTTTTCTAGCATGAGAATTTATTTGTGGGAAATCCAATAGAGCCGAAGCTGGTATCATGTATCCTGAGTTAAATTTCATATCAGGGCCAATCAAAGGAGACCAACCTAAAGCCGATCGCAATGGTATAAGGTTGAAAGCAGTACATTTATTTATACACGAAAGAAAGAAATATTTACGCGTAAGCTGGCAAGGACACATTTTGCTTGACTGCATGCAAAGCAACCACCTCATTTACGCTTCTAATATGGAAGTATTGAAGAGTGGTCCCACACAGCTGCAGCGAATTGATCTTTATTGAAAAGCTTCGCACAAGCGCGCATATGCATGTTTTCTCCGAGTCCATGGAACAACACATGAAGCACCAAGTTTTAATATGTCTAAAATGGGGGCCATATTGTAGGACGTATGCAGACGTTTTATTCGAATGCATGGTTTTATTGGAGTGTTTGCAGTGAATTACTTGTTCTATCGCTGCAAAACACTTTACAAGCGTCGTACACGTGCATTGCCGCCGTTCTTTAAGAATGCAATGCGGTAGCAGGTTTAATTGTACACAAACAGAGACGCATATTACGAGCTATATTGGGAGAAAACATTAAAATGCGTAGTTTCATGCAGGATTCATAATGCTAAATAAAGTTATGAAAAAACAGATCTAGACTGCAATAGTTCTAATCCTGCAAAGTTGCTCAAGTATGCGTTTTCTCCCTTTCTTTCTTTTCTTTTTTTCTTTTTAGGGTTGGAGGGCAATGGCAACCACGGACTGAAGCGCATGCATAGAACTCAGCGTATTACTTGTAGATAACGCCGACGGGTGAGCAGGCGAATTGTACACTGGGAAAACATCACTACTTGCTTAGATGGTGGCTTTAAAAAAAATAAATATACGGTTTTACATGCCAAAACCACGAAGTGATTATGAGGCACGCCGTAGTGTGGTACTCTGTAAATTTGGGCCTCCTGAGGTTCTTTAACATAGACCTAAATCTAACTATATGGATGTTTTCGCATTTCCCCATCATCGGAACGCAGCCGCCATGGCAGGGATTCGGTGGCTTTTCGCTGTTATTTTTTGTGATCGGCTTCGAGTTCGAATCCGGAAACGCTATTCTGTTCCACTGGCCGTAATATGCCGGGTCCTTCTTTTTCAGAGAACCAGTTTGTGGCAAGGATCCCGTGGCCTCTTCGGCCGAGCTGTGTTTTCTGTCGACGTGACGTCGACAGAAAACACAGGTCGGCCGATCGCGGCGGCAGAGCAGCGCCAAGAGCAATGGCTCAAGCAAACGCAGAGGCGTGAAGCAAACATACAGCAATGCTTTCCTTTTGATTCGAAACGCACAATTAAAGAAAGCAGTCAAACCACATGATTCATGACAAGGCGCGCGCAATTCTGCGTTGATGAACGTACGTTGCCGCCAATCCCTCGCCGGTGGTCACTGTTGGAAGACTTAACGTATACATATCAAAACCGCGAACAAAGCTGCGGTCCACCCACTTCGTCCATGTGTTTCGCTTCGTTTACTGCAACGGTCAGATTCAACCAACTTCCGTACAGGGGTCATTCATCGATTTAAATTTGGCCAAAAAACTTTATGAAATACGAACGGACATCCGTGTGCAACAAAGCGACCGCAAAACACTTATAGCAATAATTTCAATGCAATAAATAAAATAAAGGTTCTGTAAACTGCATTGAAACTTCTGTTTGTGTCGTATATCACTCTGAACATCAATGTGCGTAATGTGCTCAAATCGTGGCATCAGCGTCTGACACCTTGCCCTGCATTATGCGCAACACACCCAGGATAGACTACTGCTTCTTGGGGACTTCAATGCTCCTCACACCAGCTGGGGTTACCGAACAGACACCCCCAAAGGCCGGGAGCTCGAGCGAGCGACCGAAGCATATGATCTCCAACTCATCATTCTCCCTCAAAACCCGACAAGATTGGGTAACAGCGTCAGTGAAGACACCTTTCCAGATCTCACATTCACAAATAATGTCAACGAGGTATTTTGGACCAATCTAGGAGAGAATCTAGGCAGTGACGATTTCATTATCAGCGTGTCGGTAGGCTCCCCGAAAATTCGGCGACCCTGTGGCAAGGTGGTAATCACGAACTGGGTAAATTATCGCAAAATCCCCATGCCGGAGATATCACCTCAGAACGCTGAAGAGTGGCCAACACACATACGAGACGCTCATAAAGCAACATCTAAGCGGCTAGCGCTCACAGCGGAAACGCCGGTAGTTGACAACCATCTGCTACATATGTGGGAAGCAAGAAGGGGGCTAACTAAACGATGGAAAAAACAGCGACTTAATCGCAAACTGCGCCACAGAATTGCTGAATTATCAGAGCGGGCAAACGCTTACGCACAGCAGTTAGAGACAGCGAGTTGGGCGAGCTTCTGCGACTCAGTTCGCGAAACGTTACACACCTCCAAGACATGGGCGATACTTCGGAGCATACTGGAACCAGGAAAATACAAAAACGGCTAATAACCGCACTCTTCAAAAACTTGCCGGAGAATTTTCAGGAACAGATCAGGCCCTCCTCACTAAGCTTAAAGAGAATTACGTAGGAGCAGTAATCACTCCCCCATGCACCTTGCCATACCAAGGGCAAGAAAACGCGGTGCTAGACGCTCCGATAACTAAGGCAGAACTCTTCGTGGCAGCGCAAGCTGCGAAGAGAAATACTGCTCCAGGACAAGATCAGCTCACAAATGCTATGATCCTGAATCTGAGCGACGAGCACCTAGAACAGCTTACCCGGTATATTAATGAGCAGATATGGGAGAGGGGCGTAGTTCCACAACAGTGGAAGGAGGCCAAAATCGTGCTTATTCCGAAAGCAGGAAAACCTCATGATCTACAAAATCTCAGACCGATATCACTAACCTCCTGTCTTGGCAAATTATTTGAGAAGGTGATCCACACACGTCTCACGTCTTACATTGAAGACCGCAACCTATTTTTCACAAACATATCCGGCTTTCGCCAACATTTGTCGACACAAGATGTTTTCCTGCTACTTCGCGAAGAAGTTCTTTGCAACACCACGGTTGGTGCGGAACATCTCGTCCTGGCTCTTGATTTAAAAAGCGCATTCGACACTATTTCACATGAACTTATCTTATCTGAGCTAAATGACGTCGGTTGTGGACAAAGAATCTATGATTACACCCACTCTTTCCTGACCTCTCACATCGGGACAATAGGCGTTGGCACTACGCGCTCAGACCCTTTTCCCGTGCCCAATAGAGGTACACCGCAAGGGGCGATACTCTCCCCCCTTCTTTTCAATATCGGCATGAGACGCTTAGCCAAAACACTCGACGTCATGCCTGGGCTAGGGTACGCGATATATGCAGACGATATTACCCTATGGGCAACCAGCGGCTCGTTAGGACAAAAAGAAGAAATCCTGCAAGAAGCAGCAACCGTTGTTGAAACCTTCGCTCGCAGCAGTGGAATGAGCTGCGCTCCCGATAAATCAGAATTTATCAGGGTACGAGGTCGAGGCCGTCAAACTCACGAGCCGGTCAACCTCTTTCTAGGAGACAGCCAGATAAAGGAGGTCCAGAAAATGCGAGTCCTCGGACTGTGGCTGCAAAGCAACAAACGAGTAGACCACACCATTAAAACCCTTAGGACTACGGTGAAACAGATCTCCCGTACGATCCGTAGAGTAACTTATCACCGAAAAGGTTTCAAGGAAACAGAGACGATCCGGCTCGTTCAGGCTTTTGTGCTAAGTCGTCTCACATATAGCCTCCCTTTCCAGGACCCCACGAAAACAGAACTAAATGCCCTAGATGCGTTGATTAGAACGTCGTACAAAGCGGCTCTCGGCCTACCACAGGAAACCTCTACTGAACGCCTGCTGGCCCTCGGGATTCACAATAACTACGAGGAGCTACGGGCAGCGACGCTGATATCTCAACGGGAGCGGCTTAGCTTAACCTTCTCTGGCATAAAATTACTTTGCCGCGTGGGTTACCCTACTCGTCCACAGTATGCGGGAGAAGAACTCGAATCTCTGCCCAGAGTCCTTCGTGAAAGGAACATAGTAGCCCCAATCCCTAAGAACATGAGTCCGAAATACCACCGGGGACGTAGAAGTGCTCGAGCTCGAAAGTTAATACAGCAATTCGGTGGAAACCCGGATACAGTCTACACAGATGTCGCTCGAAGTGGTGCTTACAAATACGCCCTCGCAGTGGTAGGAGCGGCCGCAAATCAAGGGCTTGTGACTTGCGCCACGCCTAGAGTTGCATCTGCGAATACCGCAGAAGCTTCAGCCATCGCGCTAGCTATTAAAACTAAGGACGCTCTGGGACAATCGTCGATAACTCTTACAGATTCCCAAGTCGCATGTAGACTATTCCTCACCGGGAGGCTACCACACAGCACCACTCATCTATTGGAATCCAACCTAACGCAGAAACACATGATCATCTGGTGCCCGGGTCACGCAGGACTCGAGGGCAATGAGAGAGCGGACGGCGCAGCTCGTGCTTTTGTCAACCGAGCGGCCGACCACTCTGACGAAAACCCCTTTTTACCACGAGACATCCTTGAGCACCAGCGGCGCGAGCGAAGAAAGTACAGTCCACCACACCCTGACCTATCCAGGCAGGACTCTTATGACTGGCGCCGAATACAGACGCACACATTTCCAAACCTTTATTTGAAAAATGCCATTCACCCAACGCTGTACAGCGTTCGCTGTCCTTGGTGCGGAGGCCGGCCAACTCTCGCCCACATTACGTGGGACCGCCAGAACAGGCCACCAAAAATTAATACACCAAAAATAGCCGGCAAACTTTCCGGAAGGGAGCAGTGGGAGACTTGGCTCGCCAGCGAGGATCGGGAGATGCAACTAGCGCTCCTCGACCAAGCACGGCGGACCGCTCAAGCCAGTGGGGCCCTGGACTAGGGGCTCCACCCACTCGCTTTCTGCATTTTTTTTCTTTTAAATAAACGTTTTGATATATATATCTGCAGCTTCGCTAACCACCACCTTGACAGGGCTGGATTGGCGGTGACTTTTTTAGTGTTAACAGATTTTTTAAGTATACCCTGTTGCATACAGCTCAGAACTGATTTACTGGATTATCCTCTAAATCAAAGTGCATCATTGTCTAACAAAATTTTACTCCTCAGCTGTTTAACTAATTATTTTATCTCCCATATTACAATTGTATACAAACTGAAGCTCATGATTTTCAAAGTAATATCAGCGCTGAGATAAGCACTGCTGTTTCTCAGCTAACTTTTTTTCACAAACCAACTTTAAAATTTTTATTTATTGAAGCTCAGAAATCACTGGAACACGGATGCGTTTAATCGCAGATTTTAGGAACGCATATCTGGAAACTGGTTTCGTCTTTACAATGTCTTTCAAGTGGATATAAATTTCAAACTGAACGCCTCGAATTTGTACATTGACATGTGGTCCATAAACTAACTAAATAAAAACGTAATTAACGAGACCTCGTTAATATATCAAATATTCAGCATGAATTCTCATGCAAATAATTTGCACCTTATTGACTAATCTAGCCAAAGAAGTCGAATTATGCTACGTGCCAGGGACGTTTGAAAAAATCCTGTCAATGTTGAAAAAGTATCTAAACATCCTTTATGTGACTAGCATGCACAAAAGCACCCTCTATATTGACTGGAAACAGTCGTTCATTAGTGCTAACGGTATGGAAAAAAAAGGATGTCGGATGAACATAAGTACACTTCCTGAACATAAATCTGCATATTTGTGCTTTTCTGAATAATGGGAGGGGATTTACATTTTATTTTACTCTTTGCGTAAGCTGGTCGAACAGCTTATTGTGATCAGTTAAATTTGACTTGTGTCATCAGTTTTACAATTGCTATAGGTAATTTTTGAAAACCCCGCGAGGTGCTAACTTTGTCCTTGTTCTTGAATCTTGCGTATTATACCGTAACCAAGTCCCTCGCGCGAACAAGTGAACAAAGCATGCACACGCGATTCGAACCGCCTATGACTTATTAACAACACTATTGTCGTCAACGTTGTTTCTGTTCCTTCTCACATGAATCCCTACTGTACGAGATGACGTCAAAGCATCAATCTTATTATTGCTGCATTTTGGCAGCGCCTAAATTAGGGGGTTAACAATATTGTTGCAGACAATTCCCGTACACTTGAGGAGGCGCTCTATACGAGGTGACGAATACGATGCTCGAAAGCCGTTATTGTCGACTTGCCATCTTGGCTGCATCTTCTCCCTTTACGTTGTAAAAATATTTCCCCTCATTTTCGCCTACGCTACCCTCGTGACAATTAGGCGGAAATGTGGAGTACTCCGAGGTGTGTATATTTGTTGGGTGATCTTGAAGCTGGTGGGGGACACTGGTAATAGGGAGTAGGAGTAGGAGTTCGCCACCATCGTAACGGCATAGAATATCTTCATGGAGCAGCAACATGTTGAGGGACGAGTACGAACACCCTAATATTACATTCATGAGGTCATAAGTAAGAACCAATCATCAAAGGTACATTTTGTCTCTTCTACATCTCCCGAGCATTATTATTAATACGCAGGAAAAGCAGGCGAGTAATCGGTACCTCTGCGGCGGCTGTCGCACAGAAAGCTTAGAAACCATACAAAGTTCAAAATATAGCCCCCTTTAGTTGCTCTAAAGGGCACAATAATTAATAATGGCTAGGCAAATATCGATAATTCATGACCTCTGTTAAAATTATTCACTTTTCGCTTGCAAGCAGTCATCCTTGTATCATCTAATCACAACTGTGGTAAGAAAAACGGCACTTATCATCATTCAAGCCCGCGTTTTTGTCGTTTATCGCTGATAACAGACGCAGCGGGAAGCGTCTGCGAATGGGTTAGACAGGCATAATTGTGCCACCGTTCTGTCTTTCTAGCTAAAATCTCAAATGTGCCTGACCAATTTCTACGTACTGCTTAAAGCGACTTTATTCAAGTGTTTTACTTGGACTGTGGGACAGCCTATATTGTCATGTAATGGTGACGGTGAAGAAAGCAACAAAACTGGGAATGATGAAACAAGCGTTTTATTGGGCGAACTTGTCCCCTAAAAAGAGAGGCTACACTCAAAGAACGACGAAAGCGGCGAACACAGTCGGTGATCGTCGAAAATCCGATCAGCAGGTGAAGCTCGTCG
Organism: Dermacentor andersoni; assembly: GCF_023375885.2. Lineage (NCBI taxonomy): Eukaryota > Metazoa > Arthropoda > Arachnida > Ixodida > Ixodidae > Dermacentor > Dermacentor andersoni. The sequence continues at coordinate 197,752,973 of NC_092815.1, forward strand.
GCTTTTATACATCAGTATTCGAAGGTTCCAGACTAATCAGTGAATCCCGCGTGTCTTCCTGAAACTTCTAAATCATTCGCATCGCGCATACATGAAATCAGATTACACAAGGTTCGGTGACAACTGATAGCTGATAACATTCGATATTATTCGAAAAACTTTCAATACATGCAGGCGCGTCCTGCGCTTTGCGATAACATTTCTTAGGCGGTGAAATGTGGTCACTCAGTCAAGGTAAAGTACACGTGTAAATATACAGGATGTTTCAGCTAACTTTAGCCAGAGTTTAAAGATATGCAAATGCCACTTAGCTGGACAGAACCAAAGTACTGTAGTTTGCCATCGCTTGAAGTATTCAAATTATATTTTCATTCCTCCTAATTAGATAGATTGTCTTAATTCATCAACCAACTTCTCAAATAATACAATTAGATGAAAAGTATCAGTGAAGAAATTGAAGAGCGAAATGAAAAACTGCCGATACAGCATTTTGTTGCTCAATACGTGTTACACAAAAGTGTTTTTTGAGCGTGGAGGAATCCCGCAAATGCAAACGACATTCGCGCGCAACTGACCGTTCGAGGCACTTTGCATTTATTAGTAAGCTTCTTTCACGCTCGGAAAATTTTATGTAGGATGTATCGAGCAACAGAAATCGGCAGAAATTTTCACGTTGCTGTACAATTTTCTCGTTTACACTTTTTATCTAATAATACATTTGAGAAGTTCATTGATTAGGGTTAAATATGCGATTAGGTAGAATAAAACAAATATTATGAGCATCTGCAAGCGACGGCAAACAACATTACCTTGGTCCTGTTCAGCTACGTGGCATTCGCATATCTTGAAACTCTGGCTAAAGATTGCTGCGGCATCCTAGATATAGTCATAAAACTCTTTCTGCTAAATCATGCACCAGGTCCGCCCAGGTGCTTGATTCAATTTTGGTGCACTTTCCATTTTTTGAGCGGCAAGGATTAAAAGTTAATTCGACCAGATATGTGAAATAACACTTGCCCCAAAAAAAGCCACCGTCTTACGTGTTTGTTATTGCTCACATATGCATAAAAGTATATGGTGGCCGATTTTTGCAGCCATCTGCTTCGTTTATATTGTACCGGACCGCTGGACCTGAGATGCAGCAGAGGACAATACGCCCGACAATCCGAAGCAGCTGTGTCAGCCCTGAAAAACGCTGCGGCTAACGCTCCATCGTCCTGAGTAGCTGGGCCGAAACCCCGCAAATCGCTCACCTCCCACCTGAAGGCACCATGCGCACTTCACGCAAAGGGCGTAGCTTCTTGAAATTTTCTCATAACTCGCAGCAGGGGATTAAGAATTCTGCTCAGCCACTGGTCTTGCACAGATAAAGGAAAGTCTAAACAATACACGCTAACCGAACTCACGGCTATACAGCATACTCCCAGCCAACTGATTCCTACCACTTGTACTGCAATCGCACAACTTCTCTATTCGAGCGCATCTTAGCACAAGCGCTGTCAGTAACCCCATCGATATTTTGGTTCCTTGTAGTATTCGGACGAAACGAAAATTCGACAGCCTTAATAGTGAATTATTCAAGATCTGCCGTCTTCGGTTGAACTGTCGCGGTTTACGCGATATGATGGTGGAACTTATCGATGCTGTCACACGCACAAGCTGGATAGCGTGATCTTTTAAGATACTCAGACGAACATTGTAACTGATAACCAGAGGAAGACTTCGTGAAGATGTCCCTGCTATTACGGTATAGGCGAAAGCGTGCGGCTGCTGAAGTTTGCGGCAGATGACAGTTGGCGATTTATTTTGAGGGCGGTCGTTTGACACGTCCGCATCCTTACAGAGGCGCAATGAATCGCATTCTACATGAAAAATTACCTAATTGTAGTCTACATGAACCCTGCGTCGCCTTTATACAACTCCATTTTTTCATCATAGGCTACTGCAGAGATCTCCCCAGAACAATTCATACAGTGTTAAGAGCAACAGGCCGCTTTAATTCCTAAGTCAATACTGATGTCTATCTTGTGAACAATTCGTGCACGTGGAAGCAAAAATCATGGATGCAAGTCTAAAGCTATGATTAATGCTGACATACAGCGTGTCGTTCGAGCGAATCCTCAAAAATCCGTTGTAGCCAGGCATTACAAGTATGTTTTCTTGTTCGTGCAGATGACACTTGATATCGAACAGATGGGAGTTTGTGACATTTTGCGCGATCACCCAAGAATCTTGGACATTTAAGTATTCGTGCTATCCGATCGGCTCGCACTTGTTTGCATAGAATTCAAGCGCAGAAGATCCGAATGACAAGCACTTAGCAGCTAGCTACAACAAGAGAAAAGTATCGGGTAAGTCATTATAGCATTCGCTTGTACTGGTATTGAGAGTATCAATGATTTTAATGATTTTTCATAATTCACCCTCATTATCACGTAGCAATGTAGATAAAACTGGCAGCGCCTAGCATTATGACAAAAAAATTTGCGGATCCCACGCATTGTGAGAACCGATGCAAGCGAAGCTTTGTATGCTTTTTGCTTTGATTTACGTGTTACTACTATCAAACTTTAATTGGGTTATGGGGATGTACGTCATTGAATTGATTTAATTGTTTCATGTATACATTGTATAAATACGTTCGTGGTTTCCACCACGTATAGCTGCATAATGAAGTCGTTATTGTCCCGCGCAATGCTTCTTTCGAGCCATGGTGTCACCGATGCTGAGTTCACGCTTTGAAGCCATTTCGCTGGCGCGTGTTAGCATCCCTTTCTGCATACGCGTCCAGCACGCAGTTGAGACGCCATCTCCAAGCGCTCTCGTCAGGCAATGGACGATTGTGATGTTTACACTATCCCAGCCCAGCAATCGACTTAAGCACAGCACGTGCCGTACCGCAGAAACTGTGAAACGCTGTATCGGTGGCGCCGGCCGCGATGCGTAAAGCCCCTTAAACTTCGTAAAGTAGCGACATGCTTTGAAGAATGTCCGCCTCCTCCTCGCGCGCTCTGGCCGAGGCCGACGCCGCATCGCTATTGGCCTAATAGTATCACGTGGGTCGTCGTGCCGGCTTCGTTTGCTTGCAGTCGCGCTTCAGCGCCATTTTTGCTTGAGAAGCGCCGGCGGAATGGGGAGGAGCGCATGTTGGCGCCATTGCTACGCTCGAGCGGTGTAGGCGGCGTAGCGTCGAGGAGGAAGCGTGAAAGAGAGGAGAAACGAGGAGGACTGAAGGCGGAGGAGGAGAGTGTGGCTACTTTACGAAGTTTAAGGGTTGATGGATGCGCGGAGGCGAGCGCCATGTGGTGGCGTCGCAAGAAGCCCAGCGGCACGCGCGAGCGAGACCACAATAAGCAGCAGCGCCCGGAAAGTCTGGAGAGTAGGCAAAGAAAGCTACGCTTAAAAAAAAAACATAGTGCAGTGATGAAGTTAATACGACGAGCAGGAGGTCACATTTGCGTCGTAAATTGTATTCAGTGGAGCCTGTGTGAATCATTACCCAACAACATTAATGAATGAAGCATTACAGGCCGCTTTAAACGCCCATGGCTTGTTCGGGTTAAGTGTAGAATCAGTGAGGGATCGAATTCACGTGACTGCCATGCCAACTTTATGAAGATTAGGGTCTGTAGTCGGAATGTTTCAAAATATTTTTCACGCTACGAGAGCTAAAAATGCAGAACTAATCAAACTTCTTACATGTTATGGTCAGCCAACCAAAAAAAGATAAATGGTTTTGATATCATAAATATACGTTGAAAATAATAATAATAATAAGAAGAAGAAGTTATCGAATCACGACATCTGAATTAGCGATGTGAACTGGAACAAGGAAGAAAACATCTTGCCCAAACAAATGCACTTAATGCATTGTCCAAATATTATAAACTGCACTGATTGAGCAGCAGTACTTTGGTACCGGATGACGTATTGACATTTAATGAAGTCAATTGGGCTAGCTAATTGTTTCATAAAATATTAATTGGTGTGCGTGGAAAACGGATGGACATTCTGCGTTGATATTATTTCCGAACCTGTATATTTCTCAAGCCTTACCTGCAAGCGATAGAAGATTTTTACGGTAGTAGAAGCTGTTCGTTGGTAATGCGCATAATTTTTCAAAAGCCAACGTATTGCACAATGAGCCTATGTGCAGTTATCGATAATCTCTTATGCGGAACTCGATTTGTTGTGTAACGAAGTTGAGCTTTACAACCTAGGCGCACACTTTAGTGCAAATAGGCTTAATGTGATCAGTGTCATTGCTTCGTTCTAAAAGCACTGTAGTTAGATATAAGTAAATATGTGATTGCTTAGCATAATTCACAAGAAATACCGAATTCAAACGAAATGTAAACTTCTCCAAATATGGTGTTAAATAAAAGGTACATGATTTCATAATAATGAGGATAACTAATAGCATATTTCGTGATAGAGCGTGTGGTGGAACTTGAGTTCACTATCTAGAATTAGCACAAGAGAAATTGCTATATTTGGCAATGGCAAAACAAGGATGCCCATATTCACATAAGGCGCGATAACAAGTTAAATGTTTGCTGCAAGCCTACTGCAAGCCGGCCTCCGCTACAGTGTGACAACCAGCTATGAACGCTGGATACATGACAACAGATTCCACAAAACACTGTTTCAATTCATACACAACACGGGCCTCACAGCACACATATAATACACATATACGCACCAAGAATTATGCCTTAAGGGCAAGTCTTTATCGCAAAAAAGGTAAATGTTTGCATAAACACTACAATTAATTTCTCTGGAACTGATGTCCAGATGCTTATTTTTGCAAGCGACGTCGTCAGACTAAGTTTTGTCTTTACTGACAATCTCTGTTTATTCTGTGTAGAAATTTTCGTGTTGTTTCCCTGTATCGCACATTTAGGATCGCTAAAGACAGTGAATAAGTCCTAAACAGACACAAGTAAGCGACTATGATAATGGTGAAGGGCATGTGTGACTTTTCAAAACGTCCGTGGTATGTAGGTCATTTTCACCGCGCTCCCGTTGGCGCCATCATGTTTGATCACGTGGTGGCGCGTCGACTGCTTGCTTAAGGTGACCTCCGACAACTGTTTAGAATGGCAGTGCATGGCGCTGGTGCAGTGCAGCAAGGCGTTATTTCACCGTTTTTCACCGAAAATGACTGTGTCAACGGCACGAAAGTTTGGGTAAATCTTAAGAAGACATTTAAATGTCGCATATTCATCCTGGCAGCTCAGAACGGCCTTAGAAATTATGCGAGCACCGTTTTACGGTGTGCGTACTAGAAGGCCGGCCTGGAAATAAATTTTGTATTCGCACACTTGTATGTAGCTTTAAATCCAGTAGCCTGTATGAAACCCTTTCTTTAGAGTGGAGCTCTTAGGCGCGTGGAGTTCTTAGAGCAGAGCTCTTAATTGCGACAGGGCTGGTGTCATCCCTAGCAGACGCAGCTTGTGCTTCCAGTGAACTTTGTGCGCATGCGTTGCTTTTGCTGCGCTCGTCGCTTCGCGCCGTCATGAGGCACTTACCGGCCGGCCAGCAGACTTAAATTATGGGGTTTTACGTGCCAGAACCACTTTCTGATTGTGAGGCACGCCGTAGTGGAGGACTCCGAAAATTTCCACCACCTGGGGTTCCTTAACGTGCACCTTAATCTACGTACACGGGTGTTTTCGCATTTCACCTCCATCGAAATGCGGCTGCCGCGGCCGGGATTCGATCCCGCGACCTCGTGCTCAGCAGCCCTGCCGGCCAGTAGACCCTGGCGCGGCACTGCGAATGTAAACTGTAGTGTTCCATGCAGACGTGTTAGTGGGCTTTCCTGCAGAGCGTTGGCGGCGCTCACGGACCAACCAGCGAGAGATAGAAAGCTTCGCTTTAATAAAGTGCACGCAAACTACAGAGCAGCAGCAATTATTGGGGAGGCGAAACAGCGCTCGCTCGGCCGCCCCGATGATGTCACGTCGTGGGGCACAGCGCGTACGCGGCCACTCTCGCGAGTCAGCTCGTCGAGAAGGCAAAACGTGCGCGGCGCGTTCTACGAAGAGACTCGCCGGTTGATGTAGAGCGTACTAGAACAGTTATGAGGGGCGCGACACGCTGCCGTGGGGAGGGCCTTTTCACGTAGAAGAGTAACGGCGGCGACGTAGTCACTCTATGACGTAGTCGACCACTCTTGAAGGCGTCGCTCGGCCTCGCAGGCGGCTGCTTGCCAGGCCGGTTGCAGAAACAGCGAGTTTGGGCAAAAAGAACGTAAAAATGGTTGTTTCATTGCAACTACACTGCCATCTCGGCTACAACTAGTGTGCGTCGGGTGGCCACCCGACAGATCGGAGAGATTTTTTTTTTGTTACGCGCAAAATGATTCTAACAAGACTGGCTGTGGTGAAGCGCGACAATTACATTGTTCTATAACACCTTATTATTAACCTGCCTCAGTATGGGAGCGATCAATGCCCTCCATTCATTTTACTGCATATTACTACAAAGCTTCTTGTACAAAACACACTGTAGTGAGCTCAGTGTAACTTGTGAGCAGTAAAGCAATGAATGCATAATAATTTTTAATTTAGAAGAAATTCTCCCAAGGCTATTCGTCGAAATTGTCTGTCATCAGAAACCATATTGGAACTGTAGGAAGCTTACACTTACCTCCTTCCTAAATGCACGCGAAAAGAAAGATCAATTTGCTCGGCATCCATTGCATCATTCTTGATAGGGTTTTGAAAAGAAAACTTCCCTTTTTTTAGAACAACTTAGCAATTATAATTTTATTGCGATAGTAATTATATGAACGCACCACCTGCATTTTTGTCCTCGGTGTCACCGTTGCTGTCGACGTCGCCCTGATGTTCCATATAGAGTCCAAGGGCGATAACACTGTCGCCGCGTATCGTGTGCTGTCTGTGCGAGTGGCCCGATCGCGGCTCAATATAGCCACATACCAAGGCGGCGCAAAAAAAAAAGAGTACGACCACGAAAGGAACGCGCAAAATGACGGACGCATACCTGTTATGTGCTCAAAAATGCATCAACTAGCCCAAACAGCTTTACTGCTCAATATGGTGCGCGCGAGGGAGGAAGCGGGGCGCAAACGCGCCGCTTTCTGTCGCGGGAAAGCCCGTGGGGGCGATAGGAGGGAGGCAGAGGACGCGGGCGCTGTGCTCCGGCAGCCACTGCGCATTTCGCAACTAGGCCCAAGGAGAACTGACAATCGCAGCTCAATCTCGCGCACCACAAAAGGAGGAAAGCGGGAAGGCAGAGCGGGAGGGTGGGAAGGCGGCTTCGAGTGCGCCAGTAAGGGCGTGCTTTGCACGGCCGCGCCCGGTCGAGGGCGCCGTACCTTGAAAGTGCTTGAAATGAATGTGCAGCCTGCTCATACCTTTGTGCGCGCTGTGTTGTAGCCGCTCTTGCGGTAAATGGACACTAAATGCAAAAAATAAGGGAAGCTAAACTGATAGATAAGTCCTCGAGAATCTCTAAGGCGCCAACAATATCGCGGACAGAGGCTTAGTAATCCAGAAGTTGACGTAAATGCAAAACATGAATAGAGACTTCCCCGGGACACTGAAGCACTTGCCCGATGACGAAAGCACTCCTCAGTCAAATTCTGTCGCTAGTACTCAACCACTCGTTGCAAAAAGCATCCTTGCGTTCTGTTATAAAACGAAATAAAACGCTACTTGTTCAGCTGTATTTCATTTTTAGGAAAAAAGAACTCACTGAAATTACCGTTGACTACGACGGCGGCGGTTAAAAAGTTTCATTTTCGCTCGACTCCGCGCAGCCCACGTTTTCGCGTTTCACAGTGTTTTCGTCATTGCGTAGTGCTACGCTGGTGAAGCTGGCTCGCGAAACTCGCGCAAACTGCAAGCAGCAGACAATTCAACTTCCATGTGATGTCGCGGGATGCCCGAACGGTCTAGCTATATAGCTGTTCTGTGGGTCACTGCCACTTGACCAAAAAGCAGCTGCAGCGGAGAATGAACCGCTCTGTCTTTACAACCCCTTAAACTTCGCATACTAGCGACGCTCTCCTCCTCCGCCTTCACTCCTCCTCGTTTCTCCTCTCTTTCAAGCTCCCTCCTCGACCTTGGCAGACCGTAGCAGACCGTAGCAGACCGTAGCAGACGACCTTTGGCAGAGTAAATGCAGGCATAGCATTGCATAGCTTTAGACGTTCGCGTTGGCTTTCACGCTCCGAGTAACGACGTGTACAGTATAGAATTTCTATACGGAGGGTTAGAGAAATGCAGTCACAGCAGCTTTTTTCCTGTTTTGATTACTATTAAAAAAGTATCTGAACAAGCGCTAACGCTGTGCTATGACGACTTCGAATGTATCGCGTGCGCTACAATTAGGTACGCAACATTTATCAAGTGAGTGTCGCAAGATGCTCTTCGAATGGTTGTAAATAACACATTTACGATCGAATGTCGACATCCTGACCTCCAGCAAGCCCTCAGTATGCCAAATAATGCGTGCCGTCCATACCATGTGAATTCGCGGCACGTATCAGCTATGACGTACATAAGGCCGACACAGGCCACGGACGATCGCTGCTCGGAAGGTTCGAAAGAGTATTACAAGCTACAGTGCCCCGAACGTGCGTACTTGCCAGTGTTCTGGGCACGACCTCAGAGGTGGGCGCTGGTGCTATTATGTTTCTCGTGCCTTAAAGTCAACACAAATACGCACAGCCGGTCATTGAGTGAGGATTCTGCGTATATAGAAAATGAAATCAGTTTTTTAGTATACGTTCTCGAAGAGGTAATGCGGTAACAGCGCTTCATTCAGCCTCAAACAAGTGCCTTATTTTTTCGCGTTAGTGACTAATCACAGATAATGCTTCACCGTGCGTTCACAAAGTAACTTACTTGTCGCGCACCCAGTTGTACTAAGGTGCATGCATTGAGGAAGGCTGCGCTCACTGCGAAATAACATTTGCGAGATATGACTCCAGCGAAGTGATGACCGCGCACAGAATTGCCTCGCTACGACGCGGCCGACATTGCGTTAATTGAAATGATGCAGTCGTTCAATTGAGGCACCATTTGTTGCCTCATTACGTGTGTATCTAAGATAATGTTATATGTAGCTGAAGCCCAATGCTGAGAATAGCGTGTCGGAGAAGTCCAGTGGCTGCGGCAGTGGCGAGCGACATGTCCAATGCGTCGGCAGTTAAAACAGATCGGCTTGTCGTCCACAGTTCGCCATTCGGAGGGGTTGCGCTGTCCATAAGAGTAAGAAGGGCGCGGTGGGGCCGTGCGTGGAGAGAGAGGTTCCGAGCATACTGAACGAATGGAGTGCAGGCCGACGTTGGACAACTTTTGACGGACGACGGCCTGGATCAAGCAGATTGTCACCGGAGAATGATCAGGTGACGGGAATGAAGGGGCCGCCGGTTGTGCCGCTTCAACCTCACGGCGAATGATGCGGGTCAAGTTGTCACATCGCGACGGCTGGTGGAAGAGGTCCTCACAGGATGACGTAGCAGCTGTGCTGGGAAGTCGCGTGATGTGCTGGGATACCCGGTGGCTTTTAGCATGCTCGAGACGGCGGCACTCCTTGAGGATCGTATCGATGCTGGTGACGTTCGTAAATACCAGTAAATTGGAGGCGTCGTCAGCAATGCCTTTGAGAACGTGATTAACCCTATCGTCCTCAGACATGGTCGGGTCAGCCTTGGCACAAAGGGCCAAGACGTCGAGAATGTACGACACGTAGGACTCGGTCGACGTCTGCACACGTGTGGAAAGGGCTTTCTTGGCATTGATTTGGCGAGCGAGCGGATTGCCAAACAGGTCGCGGAGCTTCTCTTTGAAGAGTTCCCAGCTCGAGATCTCCTCTTCGTGAGTCTGGAACCATGCAAGTGGAGCTCCGTCGAGGTAAAAAAGAACGTTCGCAAGCATAATAGTCGGATTCCACCTGTGACTGTTGCTGACACGTTAACGTCAGGACTGCCAGTCGTTAACGTCAGGACTGCCGACTCCGTTGAAAACACCAGGATCCCGGCGGGGGGGGGGGGGGGGGGGGGGGGGGGAACGGCGACGTAGGTCGGAGCTGCAGGCGGAGACGGTTGTGTAGATGAAGTGCCGCCAGCAGGAGCCGAAGCTGCACTGTCGCCGTTGCGACCGCTGGGAAGCTCCATGACGGGTACGGGGAACGTCCACCTCCACCAAATTAATGTTACGTGTAGCTGAAGCCCAATGCTACATACAATTTATTTACAGGGACACTAACGGAAGGCCAAAATGGCGACGCTATATCAAGCGGGCCCACGTCGTCTTCCTCTTCCTCAGTGCAGCCACACTGTGGCGGCTGTTCCGTACCAATATAGTGGTCGAACGAGCAAACGAACGACTAAACGAACGAGCGAACGACGACTAAACCAGCCAGCGAACGAGAGGGCGACCGCACGTTTTCCTTGCGAATGCTCCACCGCAGCATCTTAACCTACACACATTTTAAAACTGGCACGAATTAACACGTACTACGTATCAAAGACTTATGATGCTGTCGTTCGTCGCCGAACGACAGCATCATCTCCCGGTTTCATCAGAGCGCACACACTTTTCTTCGGTATCACAAATCTATCGTGCTACGGCCAATGACAAACACGAACAAAAGAGGCAAACAAGGCTACTCACTCTAAGGAAGGTTAGTTATTGGTTTTCAGGCAGGACCTTCAAATTTTGTCAAAAGGAATGCGCTGAATCCTCAAGGTTTCGTAATCACGTTTTCGCACACAGCCTCGCTTGCCCGGGAATTCAAGCCTGTTGGCGTACAATACGATCAAGCACAACAAAGTACATGTCGTGTAGGACTATACTATGAGAGACTCGCAACTACCTCGTATATTCGTGTGGAGATTGCTGGTCTGAAGTTCTCCCTCCCAATTCGATGAATCCGTGTCTTTCTTCCTAACCCGCAGCACTTACCAAACGGTATCGAAAAGAGCTTCTTGTATTTGCTGAAACAATTTTAGCACACGAAAGCGCAGCAGGTCATGGTGATAGAATATGCCGTGAAGCGACGTCGCACTTGCCACAAAAGTTCAAGCCGTTCGCAAACCAAAGCAACACAGAAGAGCAACGGCGCCAACATGTGCCCCTCGCCACTCCGTAGACGCCTCTCAAGCAAAAATGGCGCGGAAGCGCGACTGTAAACAAACAAAGTGGGCACGAGGGCCCACGTGAGGCCATTAGGCCAATGGTGACGCGACGTCGGCCTCGAACAGAGCGCGCGAGGAGGGAGTGGCATTCTTCAAAACCTGGCGCTACTTTACGAAGTTTAAGGAGAATCGCTGGGTACCTTAGCTGGGTACCGCGGTCTGTCGGGCGCCACTTCACTCACCGATCGCGCAAAGGGTGGTGATGGCGTATGCAGCGTCACCAATCGTCCGCTGAGGGGGGGGGGGGGGGGGGGGGGGTATGAATTGCGCTAGAACTATTCGGACCCGTAAGACGCAATTTTCTCGTAAACTAAGTGTTTTCTTGGCACAAAACAAGCGTTGCGAGGTTTTTGGAATGGTATTTTAACAGACCACGTCGACTTCGTATTTGCCTTTAGTCTCCCTTTAAGCGATAGGCCGTTGAAGGTCACTTCGCTCGCTGCTCCTACGGCACTTGCTCACACCAGTGTCTTGACAGCGAGTGTCCGCTCTCATCGAGTGTGATGTGTTCATGTTTGCTTGTGAGCGGAAACACCACGCTTGTTAATTATGTGAGTAAGCGAATGTTTTCAAAATACTGCCGTAACACTATTATTAATACTTCGTAAAGCTGTCTACTAATTTCCTGTCATAATCAATGCTTCGCCTTTAGGATGAAACTGCGACTTCTTTGTTAACGTTGTCAATCTTTTTGATACTAATATCGTGTAACTAAAAAATCAAGCATTAAATTGAACCCAGTACTAAGGAAAAAGGTGGCAAATATTTAGGCTGCAATTATCCACTGGAATTTCAACAGTCCGCAAAATTGATGTATTATAAACGGCTCGGAAGTACACCCATAAGTGGGGAGAAGAAATTTTGCAATATCTTCGCAACTTTGTAAATATTTCTTCTAAGCTGTATATTTATATTTCAAATTTTTTTGCTCAAGATGCTCCAACAGATTATGTTTACGCAACTGAGATGTCTTTTTTTAAACCAGATTTGCAGATATATGCGCGCTTCCGCTTGTTTCTTTATGGCCTCAATATCGTAGGTTTCTCTGGAGATGACAAAGAAAGACGCACACCGACCAAATAAAACTTATTTAAAAGACAACACGTTTCTACTTCCACACGGAAGCATGGCTCACAATGGGGCGAAAAAGGTTGAAGTACCTACAAAATAGGTATTAGCATGTGGAGCAAGCACCCCGCGTAAGGCCTGGGAGGGTTCCTTCGTTTCAATTCAGCGCGTGCTCTGTAAATTGTATCTCGAGCGACTCCAGGTACAGGCGTGACTTCCAGTTTCTTTGCTTACCCATTAGACTAGACTTCATCCAGTGAATATTGTGCGTCGCCGTTGCTGCGTTTTCTGCCAAACATTTGAAGCCACTCTTCTCTTATCCACATTGTTTCGATGTTGGCACAGTCGCTGTTTAAAGTTGCCCGTCTGCCCTATGCAGACGCCCTCGCAATCCGCACAGGGGATCTCGTAAACAGCGCCAGGAAAGGCTTCCTTTAGTAGCTAGTCCTTCCCACCAACGATTACGTGCCTGCGTTTGAAAACAGGAACGTGAGCCATTTCAACGTCACGTTTGCGCAGCACGAGTGTTAAGGTCTCGCTTATCCCGGGCACGTAAGGAATGGAAGCGTCTTTCTTCTGACGGGCACTGCCAGCTTGGAAAGGTTTGAACAAACGGAGCTCCACAGCATTCATGAACGCAGGGGGGTAACCTATCGTCGAAAGATCTTTCCGCATTGTCTGCACGTCGGAATTTAAGTCTTCCGGTTTCGTGCAAATGCGGCTCGCACGACGTAACAGGGAGGCAACTACTGGCCTATTAGGAGCGTCAGGGTGTACAGACAAGAAATTCATGTACCGACCAGTGCGTGTAGTCTTTCTGAAAACTGTGAAAGAAAGCGCACCATTGCTTCCTTTCACCACTAAATCCAAAAAAGGCAGTTTCTGGTCTTTCTCCATCTCCGCCGTGAACTCAATGCAATCTGCTGGGTTGTTTAGATGCATGGCGAAGGCTTCCGAATGCACAGAGCTTCATTACGGAAAAATAATCGTCAACGTAGCCTAGAAAAAATCGTGGTGATGGGCTGAAAGAAGCGAGCACGCGGTTCTCCAGCCATCGTATTGTAAAGTTTGCAGTGGCCACCGAGACAGAGGTGCCCATTGGTGTGCCGTCGACGCCTCCCCATTGTGAACAGGGCATCCGTATGGAAGCAGAAACGTCTTGTCTTTTAAACAAGTCTGATTTGGTCGGCCTGCGTCTTTCACTGCCATGCCTCGTCCCGGCCAGACGTGCCTCGTCGCTGCCAGACGTGCTTCCGTCGAACTCTCGATTACGTTTCGCTGGAGAGTACAGCGTCGGAAATCAAAATTCCGCTGCACCCTGTTGCTTTACTTCCAACATTATCTCTCAAACGCAACAAATTTCGCCGTCATTATCAGACGCAAGCTGACTCAATCTTGGCAGTGCCTGCGTTAAGGGGGTTTTCTTGGTTAGATACGAGGCCACTTTCGGCAATATAGTCAGCACCACGTCAGGTTGAAGAGCTGGTTACCCTCTTCGCAGTTGAACTTCTGTTCCGTTAATTATGTGCACATAGACTCCCTCGATGAAATTAGGCCCTAAGTGAAGCTCGCGCACAAAGCAATCGGCGTTGGTGGGCTTGTCAAGGCTACACAGATTTCTTTGACACGCAATTCGTCGCTCTTATTCTCCTGGAGCTTTAAAAAGCGATGCCTTGCGACCTTGTACTGCGCGAGCGTACCCAGTCTTCCACCCGGCTGCATAGCAGAGATTTAAACGCTTTCTATTTCATTTTAGTCACAAGTGTGTGGCAGAGCTCGCACGAGCACACTCACGCATTACAGGTTGTAACACACCAACTTGCTCCAAGAGTGCGCGCCCCAGCGCCGCCGCTACTTTTTCCAAAAGAGGGGACGCTGGTATGCAAGGCGCGGCGGTTTCGGTGGCACGAGTCAATAGTTCTAGTACACTCTAGTTCAAGGTCGTTCAGTGGCGATTCACCACTAGCGCCTTAGACGCGAATAGGTGGGCTTTCTGTGCTTCTTTGCCGGCTACAAATTCCTTGAAAAATTAACCATAAATGTGTGACTTACAGAGCAATTACCTGCGTTATGTATTTGTTTAGAAGGCCAAAGATATAATGTATATTTTTTAACACGCGAGTTCGACAAGTTTGGTATGATTTGTTCCAGCGAATGACGGTACTTACCCTCTAAGCGATTAGCTCATATTTAGATTGTTCTATTAACTTCTTACCCACCTTGGCTTGGATTATTCGAAGTGCCGTTAATGATCATTGATGGGAACCGCTAACTCCTGCAATCGTGTTCCTTCAGGTGTCTCAGGTTCCGTAGGATGCTAACAAGAAACAATATACGCGGAATTTAGTATGCCTCATCCATAAGCGAAAAGCTTTAATTTTTCCAGGGGGAGCGGGGGGGTCTGGCACCCGACCAGCTTCCGAACCCCATATCTTTATACAGGATATTCATAATTAAGCTTCATAGTTTTTATTAAGATTAGGCACTGGGAGGCACGCGAAGACCACCTGTGCAAATAAGTTTTATGGCCAGGGGGGAGCAAGATGACAGGATAATTATTGCTGTCAGCTGCCCAATAAACTAAAACTGAATAATTAACTCTTTATTTTTTTATTACTGATATTTATTACTACTATTACTATTACTATTATTACTGGTCAAATTAAACTATTATTTATTAGTTATTAAAAGCGTCCGCATTTGGGACTGTTCGATACCTAAATGGATATTCCATTCAATATTAGACGCTTACTGCTATATGCTTTGTATTCTAAAATTCTATATGAGCCCACCTTTAGTCTACAGCACAGCAAATGGCGTCAACCACTGCCCTGACAGATATCTTCCGTATTTGTCGGATCATCTATATCATCTCAAGTGATCTACGGTCAGAAAAGCGTGCGCCTGATTGTTGTAGCTGCCGTTGCATGGAAAGTAATGAGCCCGGTAGCCACTTCCCAGAATTCCCGAGCACGAGAGTGATGGACATTGGTGTGGATCAGTGTCTTGCGCCGCAAATATTGCTCCTTCATGAAAACTGCAAGGGTCAGTGACAAGAAGCAACGCCCAGTGAAAATGCACCGCCTTTGCTCGTTGACCAAATAATCCTTCCGGCACGTGGCATGCAGGCTATAAAGCAGAATAAATTCGTACATTCGATTGGTTCCTACCATGCTTCGTCAGATGTATTAAATATGCGGTGCCCTATGTAGCTCAGAGCCAGAGAAAACACATGCTGTTTATGCGCAAGTAGCGCGAGTTTTATCGAGCGCACGTGTCCAGAAAAGGGCGTTATGTAGCAGCTGTCACTATATGTGACTCGGAGAAAGAGCTTCTGTAAAAGGAAAAAAAAAGAAAATAGGTAAAGAAAACATTACGACGTCAATCGAAAAATGGACAATGCGTCGTGACAGTGCGGTTGTTGGTGCGAATGCTTAAAGTTCTTTAATGTAGAGCATTTCGAGCGCTACACAATTTCGAATTCTTCTTCTACCCGGTTGCACCTTAGATCAGTTTACGGGCGAGCATCTCCTCAAACTTGGTTCCGTACTTTCCTTAAAGATGTGAGAGGGATAGGATCAGTGGGAGTGACAATGGCATAAATGTTTGTAAAAGTAGCTTCGATTTATTCGCAACGAATTACGGACATATTCCATCTAAAAAGCTATTTTTGAATGGATGCAACTCGTGTGTTCAGAACACAGTCACAATGCGGGAATATAAAAAAATCTCTCCACGCGGTTACTCAAGCGCTTACAATTCCATGCAACATCATGTATTCTTAAATGATTCACCAGAATACTCAACGTTACGCATCATTATAATTTCAATAACACTTCAAGCTAATAGTCCGGCTGCCCAAATGATGCTCACTGCTCATGTTACGGAGAATGAAAAAAAAACACGGAATGTTCCTTTTTGTGACGTTACGCATTCATTGCCCCAGTTGGACACGGCAACACCTGAAGCAATTAATCCCGTTTTTCTAGGGAACTGCAAACAGAGCCGAGACAAAAATTCAACAAAAATTGCCGATGGGCTGGTGGCTTGCAGTACGGCCAGTCTGCTGGTGAAGTAAAACTTGTGTGGATAAATAAACCCTTTTTTACTACGTGTTGGAAAGCGTCATATGCGGGCAGCGTTGCCAAGAAAGTAGTAATACAGGGGTAACGTTTTAAAGTACGTGATTTAAACGCAGACACCACAAATTTTCACTGCAATTGATTATAAGAAACCACTTTTCCGCAAATACGGCACTCATTCTTGAAGGTCGCACTTGTCTACTGCCATATTTTTTTCAAGCAGCAGGGCTACCAATGAAGGCAGCCACTTTCCTTCCTGGATATGTCATTGCTTTGCATATGGCATAACTGACGCAAAAGCTGACGCGCCTGAAATGCAGCAATTCGTGACTCCGCGAAGTGCTGCGATCACAGCTGCCACCTCGGCTCCTTGCTCACACCTCTCCTCATTGTGCTACTTATCTGGGAACCAGTTGAACTTGAAAGCCATTGGTTGTTTCTGGATTTGTGTGTTTTGCGAACTGTTGTGTCAGTTCACGAGGAAGCAGAATCGGGTGCCCCTTTGCCGCAATAAGATAAAAGCGGCAGCCGTCAGGAGCGAGAAGATATAAATATTAATTCGGCAGCATGATACGCACCTGTAACATGTGAAGGCGAAAGCCTTCTCACAGTTGTTAATGCGCCTTCTTGCGTCGTTGCGTTGCTGCTTTTGCAGTTCCGCTTCTTTGGCTCGTTTTCGACGATTAGGTGCGGCTTCTCACGCTCGTATTGATGGGTCAGACTAGCGCCAACATTTCTCTTCGACTTTACGTTCCATCCTCTCAGCAAGGGATTGAAACGTATAATGTTCAGTCTGTTGCATGGGTGATTGGTGTATGCACCGTGTCCTTCACTTTTCTGAGCGCTTGTAGCCTCAGCCTCACGGGGGTATGACCCTTGCAGTTTTTCCTTTCTTAAGGGTGTATGAGCTATTGAGAAAGTGAAATATTCTTTTTTGTCACTTGAATAGGCACCGTGCTTTTGTGCGTTGGATGCGTGAGATGACAATGAATGTATGCATTGTGCGTTTCACTTACATGAGCGCTTGTAAGGCTACATTACGAGAGGGTCGAGCCATTGCTTCTTTTGCTTGCTTAGAGGGGTATGAATAGTTTATCTACCTTTGGACCAGACGACACCTTTATGCGAAGCATATTACCAGACCTCAACCCAGCTCCTCAGGCGCGGCGGTGTCGCCTTCAATGACCTTTGACCCCGTGCCATAGCACGTGACACCGTGACGTCACGACAGAGGAGAAACGGGGCTCCAACTCGCGCCGTCGCGGCGGTATATAAGCAGCTGCGCTTGTTTCTAGGTGGCTTTGGCTCAACTCTTGCAAGATGGGCTGGGTGGGAATCGAACCAGGGTCTCCGGAGTGTGAGACGGAGACGCTACCACTGAGCCACGAGTACGATGCTTCAAAGCGGTACAAAAGCGCCTCTAGTGAATGCGGTGTTGCCTTAGAAACGAGCTGTTTCTAAGGCTCAGGCGTGCGTCGCTTGCTCAGGCGCGCATTTCGTTGCCGCGCCGAACGCTGCGTTGCTCGACGCTCACCGCGTCCAATGCGCGGCGCGTAGTCGCTGCGCCGTAGCCCATTGTCTTACACCCCTTGGCGGGTCGACGGGAACGCTGTCGCGTTCCACTCTTGAAGGCGAAGCAGAGTAACGCATGAGTTGTTTCTTCGTCTAGCCGAACCAAATATAGCCAAGCAACAGCAGTTCACCAGGCTAAACAGTGGTTCAACAACTAAAATAAAGGCTAGTATGCTTCGCATCCTGGGCTTAACCTTAGCTAAGCCACAGCCATTTCTTTTGTTCAGGGCCATCGGGGTATGAGCTATTTAAGGCTTGCGCCTTAAAATGGAACCAATCAACGAGAATCAGTTTTGTAGACTTGCAATGGGAAAGCCCGCCAAAATGCTGTCGCTCCTGAAACCTTTCATCGCAAAGGCAGCGGCAGCTGCTTATGTCAAAATGTCAACCCAGACGTTATCTCTACCTCATATATGAGGCGAATTGCCGAGGATGTTCACATTTTCTGTGCAGTAAACCAATGCTCCATATCGTGCCCTTCGCCGGCATGTATGTAAGCCGCTGCGATATGTCATGCGCACGTATGTTTCTTGAGGCTGTTGTAACTAACTAATTTAGTGCAACAAATTTAAGGCACGTTTTTTCTTTCCCTCCACGCGTATGCTAACCTTAGCACGTGCCACCATCATCATCATCATCAGCCTGGTTACTCCCACTGCAGGGAAAGGCCTCTCCCATACTTCTCCAACTACCCAGGTCATGTACTAATGGTGGCCATGTTGTCCCGGCAAACTTCTTTATCTCATCCGCTCACCTAACTTTCTGCCGCCTCCTACTGCGCTTCCCTTCCCTTGAAATCCTTAATGACCATCGGTTATCTTCCCTCCTCATGACATGTCCTGCCCATGCCCATTTCTTTTTCTTGATTTCTACTAAGATGTCACTAACTCGCGTTTCTTCCCTGATCCAATCTGCTCTTTTCTTTTCCCTTAACGTTGCACCTATCATTCTTATTTCCATTGCTCGTTGCGTCGTCCTCAATTTAAGTAGAACCCTTTTCGTAAGCCTCCAGGTTTCTGCCCTGTACGTGAGTACTGGTAAGACACAGCTGTTATACACTTTTCTCTTGAGGGATAATGGCAACCTGTTATTCATGATCTGAGAATGCCTGCCAAACGCACCCCAGCGCATTCTTATTCTTCCGATTATTTCAGTCTCATGATCCGGGTCCGCGATCAGTACCTGTCCTAAGTACATGTATTCCCTTACCACTTCCAGTGCCTCGCTACCTATTGTAAACCGCTGTTCTCTTCCGAGACTGTTAAACATTACTTTAGTTTTCTGCAGATTAATTTTTAGACCCACTCTTCTGCTTTGCCTCTCCAGGTTAGTGAGCATTCACCGCAATTGGTCCCCTGAGTTACTAAGCAAGGCAATATCATCAGCGAATCGCAAGGTATTTAGGTATTCTGCATGAACTCTTTTCCCCAATTCTTCCCAATCCAGGTCTCGGAATACCTCCTGTAAACACGCTGTAAATAGCACTGGAGAGATCGTATATCCCTTGCCTGACGCTTTTCTTAATTGGGAAAGGTTTACTTTCTTTATGGAGGACTACGAAAGCTGTGGAGCCTCTATAGATATCTTTCAGTATTTTTACATACGGCTCGTCTACACCCTGATTCCGTAATGCCTCCATGACTGCTGAGGTTTCGACTGAATCAAACGCTTTCTCGTAATGAATGAAGGATATATGTAAGGGTCGGTTAAATTCCGCACATTTCTCGATCACCTGATTGATAGTTTGAATATGGTCCATTGTTGAGTAGCCTTTACGGAATCCTGCCTGGTCCTTTGACTGACAGAAGCCTAAGTTGTTCCGGATTCTATTTGCGATTACCTTAGTAAATACTTTGCAGGTACGGGACAGCAAGCTGATCGGTCTATAATTTTTCAAGTCTTTGGCATCCCCTTTCTTATGAATTAGGATAATTTTAGCGTTCTTCCAAGATTCCGGTACGCTCGAAGTCTTGAGGCACTGCTTATACAGGGTGGCCAGTTGTTCTACAACAATCTTCCACTTGTGCTTAATAAATGAATTAAAGAAACGATAAAGTAATGGAAATTAAAGTGGATGAAAAACAACTCTCCGCATGTGGGACCAAACCCACATCCTTCGCATTTCGCGTGCAATGCTCTATCGATTGAGCTACCGCGGCGCCGTTTCCCCATCCACTTTCTTGGGTATCTATGCGTCCTAGTAGAACCCTGGGAGTGTTAGCCAGCGCCCAAGTCAGACACTTTGGCGGCAGACGTGGAACGTCCTTTTGCCGCTGCCGTCACGAGCACGTGATCTCTTTGGGTGAAGGCAACTGGTCAATATACCAACTTATGCTACCTGAAGGCATCAATGTTGCCGGATTCGAGACCCTCGTTATGTGATAAACGAGAAGAAAGGGGGTTAACCGAGGGGCCTTATTTTTATGGGTCATAACATAAGAAGCAAAAAAAAAAACTGACACCAAGGACAACATAGAGGAAATTACTTGTGCTTAATAAATGAAATAAAGAAGCGATAAATTAATGCAAATTAAAGTGGATGAAAGAATAACTTGCCGCAGGTGGGAACCGAACCCACAGACTTCGCATTTCGCGTGCGATGCGAAAGACGCGTGCGTCAGAAAGGACGTTCCACGTCCGCCGCCGAGGTCTCTGAGCGGTTACGCAAGCTGACACTCCCAGGGTTCTACTAGGACACATAAATACCCAAGAAAGTTGACGGGGAGACGACGCAGTGGTAGCTCAACTGGTAGAGCATCGTACGCAAAATGCGGAGGTTGAGGGTTCAGTTCCCACCTGCGGCAAGTTGCTTTTTCATCCACTTTATTTCCGTTAATTTATTGTTTCTTTATTTCATTTATTAAGCACAAGTAATTTCCCCTATGCTGTCCCTGGTGTCAGTGTTTGTTGGCTTGTTATGATACGACTAATAAAAATCGGGCACTGCGCTTAACCCCCTTTCTTCTCGTTTATTACATAACGAGGGTCTGGAATCCAGCAACATTGATGCCCTCAGGTAGAATATGTGGGTGTATTGACCAGTTGCCTTCACCCAAAGAGATCACGTTCTCGTGACGCCTAGGTTCGGCAAAAAGGACGTTCCACATCCGCCGCCAAGGTCTCTGTGCGGTGGCGCTGGCTGACACTCCCAGGGTTCTACGAGGACACATATATACCCAACAAAGTGGATGGGGAAACGGCGCCGCGGTAGGTCAATTGGTTGAGCATCGCACGCGATATGCGAAGCTTGTGGGTTCGGTTCCCACCTGCGGCAATCCTATCTATCTTGCTATCTTCCTTCCTCCTCCCTTCACGAGCATCTGTCTGCATTATAAAACTGATCTGATGCGAAAGACGCGAAGATGACGACGGATAGTTTAGTCAAACCAGTCAAATCAATCTATTAAAACGCAACATGGCAAACATATACCAGCTGAACGTTTTGAAGTCCTGCCCACATCAAGCTGCAGAGAGTCTTCTTAAGCAGATTGAACGACTAATGGGTGCCGGCTACCCGCAACTTGTGCCAGTCCTTGTAGCAGGAGAAATCCTGAAGAACTTCTGAACTCGTCAAATGGCCGAGGAGCGACCTCGCGCAAAAGAAATGGCACCAGTGACACCTTACGTACACCGCATGTCGCATGACTTGAAGAAGATTGTCGAGTGAGCTAATATAAAGGTGGTGTGTTCTGCCCCATGCAAGCTTTTAAGAACCTGCAGAATGGCCAACCCTTTTTTCGCAAGGCACCGGCCTGAGTCACAAGTCACAAAAATAAATAGATCATGTCATATATGTCAGGCAGGAGTCGTTTTTAAATTCTTTGTCATGTCGTAGAAAGTATGTGGGACAAATCGAGCACTGCATGAATGATAGGCCGAGGCAGCATCAAAACAATGTGCCACCGGGAAATTCATCGTAGAGATTGCCAATGTAAGCCAAATTTTCATGCCGGCCAGGAGCCGGGTCCAATTGGTTAGATTAGTAATTGACACCAAAAGGATCATTGAGGCACATGATAGGCGTATGAGTGTTGCATCAATCTCATTATGTCAAAAAAGAACTGCCATCTGCTATGTGAAAAGGAGTATAGCCGTCCCCATTATAGGGTGACTACGTCTTTTTTAATTTCATTTCAATAAAGAAAAAACTGCTTTACCTGAATGAAAATGTGCACAGATGAACTGTCATAGTGCTACTTGAATATGATAGTGGCGTTTTTTTTCCCAACTGAACATTGTAGGAAGTAAATAACGTGCCCGGTGTGTGTGTTCATCTTTTTTTTGTCATCTTTGCACCTTTCACATCAGATCATGTATAACCAACATGCCCAGTTTCCCATTATAACATTATAAAACAAGGTGGCGATGATTTACTACAGAAAGCAGAACATTCTGTATGAGCATTCTGTCTATGTACATTCACATGTGCATCGATCATAACAAATTGTGAACATGCGAATGTGCCCGACCTTTCAAGTTACAATACTGCGTTTAAAATGTCCCTGGCATTATAAGTATAAAAGTCTATCCCTACTTAGTCTGAATGGAATGAGTGTATGCGCATCGTAAACCAAGTATTCAAGCCATGACAATAGACAAACACATGTATTCTTCTGAATAAGCAGGTAAAGCAAAGGAAATATGCTGAGTTGGGTTGTCCGCGTTCTGCACGAACACATTTCGCATATACTTGTCACGTTCAATATCAACTCAATGTGCTTGGGCTTATTACACAGCCATATTTCTTTACACATGCAGGTGACAACTAATTAGCCCACATTGTCAGCTGGCCCTCAGACGTAATCATTTATGTCCATTAAACTTAC
The DNA here is from genome assembly GCF_023375885.2 of Dermacentor andersoni. Classification (NCBI taxonomy): domain Eukaryota; kingdom Metazoa; phylum Arthropoda; class Arachnida; order Ixodida; family Ixodidae; genus Dermacentor; species Dermacentor andersoni. The sequence goes on from NC_092815.1 coordinate 197,775,697, forward strand.
TGGCGTTCAGCTGCGCTTGCGTTCATTTACGCTCCCCTAAACTGACTCAGTGCCTTCCCACTCTTGTGAAATCAGTGGAAATGAGTGAGAGGACTCATGCATGCGTGTAGTGATAGTACAGTACATGCAAGTGCTTCAATGTCATCCATATGCGAGCAATATTGCTAACGCTTGTCTCTTTCTGCGCCCCACCCCAATTCTGTGCTGCTAAAATATCAGCTTTTTCTTTGTGTGCTTCATGACAAGCATATGACCTTTGCGCACTGCAATGAACAGCCATTCTGAGCCTGATTCTTGCTTGCCGGTGATGTAGTCCACTCTATACATGCACTAAAGAGCCGAGGGCTCCGTTTATTTGGCGGCATTTCTATTAGTGTCGACCTCTCCCGCTTTAATCCTGTATAGAAACTAAATTCAATTAGTCGAGAATAAAATGAAATTGCTGAAATTTGATCACTTGAAAACGAAAGCTGCCAAGAAAAGTCTTATTAGGGCCTACTTTGGGGCCAGTGGTACCTTACAGCTGAATATCAACAATAGATAGCAATCACAACACATAAACCCAATCTGAAACTGGTTATTTTTTTTCTTTGCTTTATTCTTTCATGGTTTTTAGCAATGCAGCGCTGCTTTCTGACAACATTATGAAATGACGCAGCTATTGAAATCCAGATTTTTCAATGACGTTGTGAATCACTTGCGAATGTGTCTGACCCATCAAGTTACAGCTCTGTATTTGAAATATCAGTGACATTATTAGCACCAATGTCCGACCTTACTAAATCTGAATGCAATGAGTGATACCTAGTGTAAACCAAATATTCAAGCCATGACAATAGACAAACGCCCGTAATGCTCTGAATAAGCCACTAAAGTAAGCAAAATACACACAGTTGCGTCCTCCACGATCTGCGCGAACACATTTCACATATACTTGTCCTCTTCAAAGTCAATTGAATGTTCTTGGGCTTATGGTTTATTTCACACCCAGATTTGTTTACAAGTGCAGCTAATAACTAATTAGGCCACATTGTCAGCTGGCACTCAGTTGTACTCATTTATGTCCCTTAGACTTACTAGCATTCAGCTACGATTGTGTTCATTTACACTCGCCTAAACTTACTCAGTGACTTCCCGCTCTTACGAAATCAGCGGAAATGTGTGAGAGGGCTCATGAATGTGTTTAGTGATAGTACAGCACATTCAAGTGCTTCAATGTCATCCGCATGCAAGCAATATTGCAAACACTCGCCTCTTTCTCCACCCCACCACACTTTTCTGCTGGCAAAATATCAGGTTTTTCTTCGTATGCTTCATCTTAAACATATGATCTTTTTGCAATGCCATGAACAGCCATTGTGGGCCATTTTTAGTCTGCAATAAAACTTGAAACTGCTAGCTCGACAAGAGATATGGCACCGTTCAAATTTTGCCAGTTGCATATAACTTCGCCCCTTCTAGAAATAACGAGCGCACTGCTCTTCTCCAAAAGATATCGTGGCAAAGTCTGCTTCAAGCGCAAACCGATAAGTTTTCTCCACTGCTGCGTCGTCGTAGGTAAATGATTATGTTCACGTCAAACAAGCTTCGAGGTAAATTGGGCTTTGAATTCCAGTGAATTCGACGCATTGAATAGGAAAGGCAGAAACCCACGCAAGTGCACACATTACAACGAGGAAAGTGCGTAACACACCAGAAAACTGTTCAAAATGAAGCCGTCGTTCCACAAACTTAAGGTTTGACATGCAAAGAATTCATTTCGCAAAGTCGAAGAAGGGGACAAAAAAAGAAAAGACGGCATATTTCACGGTTAGAACTCTGCACGCGATTACTAGCGCCCGATAAAACGCAAGCCCTAGTAAAAATCTGCGCATGAAATTTCGACGAAAGTGCACTTGGCTACGCAAGCAAAACTATCGCCAGCAATCGTGCAGGTTGAGGAAACGGAAACGGAACTACGCCTTCAGTTATAGATAGTTCACCGGCCAAAACTTCTATGCGCAATAGTAGTACATGTTCGGACATTTAATCCTCGAGATTGGTTATCTGCTGGCTCATAGTAATGCAATGGCAGAAATTAAGCATATAGTACTATGGTAAGCAAAAATCACCCTACCGTTATCAACACTGGTTCGCAGCTGTACAGCACACATTCCAGGGTCCGAGGATCCAGCGCACATGGAGGCTCACAGCTGCTGATTGTCGCCCAGTGGTCGCAGTCGCACGAGTCGTTGAATTTGCACTGGCTTCTTACAATTTCCGATAACATCTGCGAAATTTAACATCACTGAGATCACCGCGAGCATTCATCGACGCAGCCAGATGCCTTCACAGCGCGAACACAGTCACATAACGTCGCTGGTACAAAAGAAATGACAATAATTGCCACCGAAAAGAATCGCCTCGACCGCCGGATAAAGCCATGTTTTTGCTTCTTCCCGGCCAGTGAAGTCTTTCTTCCACCATCTAAGCTACGCACAGAGGCGACGATTTCTTTCTTAGTTTATTCGTTCTCTCCTTTTACCTTTCACTTCTCTCTCTCCCTCACAGCTTCTCCTTCGCCACTCCTGGCACCTTTCACTTTGTAACGCTCTCTCAACGCAGGGCTGCATATAAACGTTGCATTTGCTCATTAGCCGCATGGAGCCGTGAGCAGCGGTTCGGCCGCGTTTTGTCACCCATGATCTTGCTTGAAATAACGATGATATGCGGTGGCCTGGGATGAACGGAGAACGTACCGCTTATGAGGAGGATGCTATGCAGGGCTTGACTAAGAGTGTAGCTACAAGCACTGGCGCTTTTACGGTGGCTATCCGTGTACATTGCTGACCTTTGTTTCTAGTAACTGAACTATTGCTTATCATCAACTACACGTAGTGGTAGCACCCAACCGGGCGAGTTTCTCGTGCTTAGAAGTCTAAGCGATGCCGCTTCTATCTCTTCTTTAAATACGTATTTATTTGTTGGCGCAAGTGTATATCTTTTTCCACAAATACACTATCTCTTTACACATTAACCTAAATAGAAGGAAGAGTGGAAGCAGTGGGAAAGCTTGGGAGTGGGCGAGTTGGCATTTCATATTGAGTATAGTTAAGGGTGAGATCAAGATGCGAAAATCTTGAACGAGATGGAAAAGCCCAACCTACCATACTATTCCTTTCAATAAGCGAAGCAAAACGATTACGTGTACAAATTTATAACGGGAACCATGCATAAGGCAATTACTCCTTCGCCCCCGCGGCATGATATCTGAAGAATACTGAGAGAGGAAGGCTAATTCTTTGTCTAGTATGCGGAATTGATGCCACGCTATCCTGTAGATCATGCGCGCTTCGGAGTTATACTGTCTCTATTTTTAATCTCATGCTGTGTCTCTGAAATCTATACACCATGTACCACTTGCCCCTTTGTGGCCCACGCCTAACTGTGGGAGAAAGGGCCGCCACGTGATCTTCAAGCGAATAAAGTTAACGAGTGGCTTCCAAGCGAAGGTGCTAATTGATTTATGAAATGCGCTGCTTTCGCATTTATTTTATTGAAACACGCCTAATCAGCGGGTATTTTAGGTAAGCGCTAATGGAAATGGATCCCTACTTTGAATTATTGTTATTTGACTTGAAAAAGCATACATACACCTAGAGAGACAAATAGGGAAGGAGCAGGCCTGTAACTTCAAATGGAGAGGCAGAAAGCCTACCCCGCCTTTAGGAATGAGAGGATACAAAAGGAAGTTGAAGATAAAGAGAAGAGAAGTAAAGAATAAAGAAAAAGGAAGATGACAGGCCACAGAAATCAAAACAAAGCAAAACAAGCTCCTGTCTCTTCCAATGGAGAGACAGAAAGCCTACCCCGCCTTTAGGAATGAGAGGATACAAAAGGAAGTTGAAGATAAAGAGAAGTAAAGAATAAAGAAACAGGAAGATGACAGGCCACAAGAATGAAAACAAAGCAAAACATGCGCTGAGCAAGTAGGAACAGAACATACACGCAGGAGCAGAAGGAAAGCACGCAATCGCACTAAGTACAAAAGAATGTAGAAATACCAAAACAAAGCAAGCACAAAATATTTCGACCCTTGCAAAGTCTTTCGCAAACAGAAACCCAAGCCAGCTTCCTGTACAAAAGTAAGCAGGGTACCATGAGCCTGGTTGCGTCCAGGATACCTCAGTCCCCAGTGGCTGTGGAGCACCCGTCCAAGGCGGCGGTGGGTGCTACAAGTTTCTTGTTATGGACAGGCGACCACTGGAAAATGAACCTGTCAACTTTTGCCTCCCAAACCCTCTCGAGTGAGCGTAGCTAAAGTAGGTAAAGTAGGATTATCAATCATAGATAGCCTGGGATATCACTGGTATTACTGTTAGGAGAACTGGCGAGGCTTATAAAGTGTCTTGAATGGTCGCATCCCCTTACACAGGCGTCATCCAAATAAGAGAGAAGACGGCTTAGGATTTATGAGCCGTAAGCACACAGCGGGCCACACTGTTTAATTCTTCAGCATTAATAACAGGTTAGCAGTCGCGGTAATAAAGCTTAAATAGATATAAATGAAACGTAGCACAAACTGATGCTGCAATCTTCAGTCATGATGAATACGAAATAGAACAGTTTTAATATAAAATTGAACTACCAATGTGAAAGGTGCAAGCTTATTATACTGGAGAGGATTACAGTGTACTGAGCTTGCACCTTCCTCATTGGTAGTTCAACACCGATGTCAAGGCAAAAAGTGTAGCAGCAACAGGCTTGAGAACGAGCAACACGAAACTACTATTGCAGGAATAGTAGAGGAGACATGACGCGATAATTTGCGGAAAGAAACAGGCTCCGAATAATGAACATCTTTTTTTGAATAGAAGTAACAGGAAGTGGGCCTGGAAAAGCCCTAATGGACGAACAAGAATTGAAATAGATTTCATACTCTGTACCGATCGCAGGAGAGTGCAGGATGTAGAAGTGTTCGGCGGGTAAATGACAGTGATCACATGTTAGTGAGGTCTAAGATTGCTATGAATTTGAAGAGTGCAAGCGAAACATTATTCACGAAGAAACAGACCAACCTATAAGAAGTGCCGATAAAATCATATGAATGCAGGCTGGCGCTTGAAAACAAATGTGCAGCTTTAGAACAAGAAGGCGAATATAGCATAGAGGTAATGAATGAAAAGGTAACTAGAATAATTTCAAAAGCAGCAACTGAAGTGGGAGCTAAGGCATCAAAGCAACCTCTAGTTAAGCACCCCCAAATAATGAGGGACAAAACAAGGAAAGATCAACGTGTTTAACAAACCATGAACCTGTTTACCTCAAGGGATCAGATACAATTTACTGAACAATCAAAGCTGATGAACAATTAGAAAGTCAGCGATATTCGCAATTCTAACGTCGGGAATATTACCGCATCAGGAAAGGAGGACCACAGCTTGAAATATCTCAGAAGAAAACTTGACGTAAGACATGGCAAGATGAACGCAGTGAATGATGAGCAGGGTGATGTCATCGCCAATTTCGGTGATATAGTAAAAACAGCAGAATAATTTTATACCGACCTGCAAAGTGCCGAGAGCTGCCACGCAACCTTCTCCGGAATTAGTGATGAATGGATCCAGAGGCTGCTTTTATCTGTAACAATGAAGATAGAAGGGCTATACAGGACGTTTCCCACGAAAACGTGGCAGGAGACAGTGGAATAACAATCGAGTTTATTAAGGAGGGAGGAGAGAGTGTGCTTGAAAACATTGTGCCACTTTAAACGCAACGCCCCACAATTGCAAGTGTACCAGGGAGCTGGAAGGATGGCAACAGTATACAAATGCATAAGAAGGTAGAAGCTAAAGAAGTGAAGAATTACAGGATCGTTAGCTTGTTTTCAGCATTGTATGATATATTCATCAAGATAATTTCCAATAAAATCACGGCAACCGTTTAATTTATTCAGCCGAGAGAATAGGTCGGTTTCAGGAAGGAATATTTTACAATGAATCACGTTACGCCATCAATGAGGTAACTGATAAATGTGCAGAGTACAATGGACCTCTCTATGTGACTTCCGTAAATTATGGAAGGGCATTTGGTTTAGTGTATATGACAACAGTGATAGAGGCATTGCTAAACGAAAACGAACAGGACGTATGCGTGAATTTCTTGAGAAATATCTATGATTCTACAGTTACCTTGGTTCACGTCAAGAAAAGAAAATTGAATATTAAGAAAGACGTAAGTAAACACAATCTCACCAATGCTGTTCACTGCCTTCTTTACAGTGTTGAAGCTGTTAGGTTGGGAAGGCTTTGGAGTGAGCACCAACGGCGAATTTCTCAACAAACTTCGCTTTGTAGATACATACAAAATATAAAAGGGTGAATATCCTGCGGTGTCAAATCGGGACGAGTTGTACGCGAACGTCAAGCAGGCCAGCGCGGCGTCCCAGTCACAGTGATTGTTGGAGACGTACATCGACAGCATCTCTGTGATTGTTCGTTTGAGACGTTCCGTAAGACTGTGCGTTTGTGAGAGGTAGGGGGTGGACAGCTTGTGCTCAGGGGAACAAGAGCGGAGGAGGTCGTCCACAACTCGAGACAAGAACGAGAGGCCGTGGTCTCTAAGTAACTATCGAGGTGCACCATGCTGCAGAATGACGTCGTGGAGGAGAAACTTGGCGGTGTCTGTTGCGCAACTAGTCGGCAACGCCTTTCTTATCGCGTAGCGTGTCGCGTAATCAGTAGCCACGGCGATCCACTTATTCCCTCTAGTCGTCGTTGAAACAGGGCCAAGCAGCTCAGGGCCTACGCGAAAGAATAATTCAGAGGGAAGTTCAATTGGATGGAGTTGGCCGACAGGTGGCAGGGCAGGTTTCTTCCGGCGCTGACACTTTTCGCAAGCGGCGACATAGCGACGCACGGAGCGGTAGAGACCCGGCCAGAAGAACCGGCGTCGTACGCGGTCGTATGCACCCAAAACTCCAAGTTTTCCCGCCGTCGGTGCATCATAAAGTTGTTCGAGAGCGATGAATCGCAGGTGACGACAAAGTACAAGGAGCAACTGCCGTCAGGGGTCATATTGCGGCGGTAGAGGATGCCGTCGTGCAGCACGAACAAGAGGCACGTGCCGTCAGGGCTGCAGATTGCACTCCGGCGATGATGGACTGCAAGGATTCGTCGCCTTGTTCTTCAGCGCGCATGTTGGCCATGTCAGTAAAAGCCATTACGCAGGTCACCGGATCATGCGCAGCAGGATCAGGGGGATCAACGGGGTGAGGAGAGAGGCAGTCAGCGTCCTTGTGGTGGCGTCCAGTCTTGTAACTGACAATAAATGAAAATTCCTGTAGCCGCAAAGCCCATCGACCAAGCCGTCCTGTCGGGTCCCCGAGGGAAGACAGCCAACAGAATGCGTGGTGGTCTGAAACGACCGAAAACCTGCGGCCGTACAAATATGGCCGCAACTTGGCGACAGCCCAAACTAAAGCCAAGTACTCCCGCTCGGCGATGGAGTAATTTCTCTCGGCAGGGGACAACAGGCGGCTGGCGTAAGCTATCACGCACGCGGTACCATTCTGTTGTTGGACGACAACAGCGCCGATGCCATGGCCGCTGGCGTCAGTGGGGACTTCGGTCGGTGCAGGTGGATCAAAGTAGGCAAGCAGGGGAGGGGTGGTCAGAAATCCGATGAGAGCGGCGAACGCTTGAGGTTGCTCAGCGCCCCATGAGAACGACGTGTTCTTCTTTAGAAGGTCTGTCAAAGGCCAAGCAACGTCAGCGAAGTTTTTGACGAAACGGTGAAAGTATGAACACAGGCCGACGAAGCAGCGCACGTCAGAAGCAGAACGCTTCTGGGAAACTGCGTATGGCGCGAACTTTTCCCGGGTCTGGTTGAACACCGGATGCGTCAACCAGGTGTCCCAACACGGTAATCTGACGGCGCCCGAATTGACACTTCGTGGAGTTCAGTTGGTGGCTGCCGAACGTGGGACAAAAAACAATAACGTCGTCAAGGTAACAAAGACAGGTGGCCCATTTGTAGCCTCGCAGAACAGAGTCCTTCGCACGTTGAAATGTCGCAGGAGCATGGCATAGGCCTAAGGGCATGACTTTGAATTGATATAGGCCTTCCGTCGTCATGAAGGACCCCTTCTCGCGGTCCCTTTCATCAACTGAAATCGGCCAGTAGCCGCATCGAAGATCGATGGACGAGAAGTATTTAGCTCCGTGCAATCAGTCTAAGACGTCATCGATGCGTGGTAGTGGGTAGACGTCTTTTCGCGCGATCTTGTTTAAATGGCGATAGTCGACGCAAAAACGCAGGGTTCCATGTTTTTCACAAGCATGACAGGCGAGACCCAAGTGGCTGGCAGATGGCTCAATGACCCTTTGCACATCATTTTTCCACCTCTGATTGGATGACTCGACGTTCAGCATGTGACACACGATAGGGACGCCACCGAAAAGGATTCGCGTGTCCAGTGTTTATACGGTGGCGAACAACAGATTATTGGCCTAAAGGTCTCTCGCCGAAATCAAAAGATGTCACTGTACGATTTACGCAGGAGTCGAATGTCCGTGGCCTGTGCCGAGGTGAGCTCAGGTGCAATCATTTTCGCGAGGTCATCTGTTAAGGAACCAAAGCTGAGAGCTGCAATGGGCGCTAGGAAACCAATCTCGGCATTCAGACTCTCAATGTCAAATTCAGAACCACTAAAAACACTAGCCAAGAACATGCCGGCCGGAATCACTTGAGGGCACAGGCTTAAATTCAGAAGCGGTAGAACGACCTTGTTGTTAATAACCGTGACCAGCGGATACGGAACAGCATGGTTCCGGTTCAAAAGCACGTCGACGATGGGGCGAACCACATATTAACCGTCAGGAACCTGTGTCTGAGCGGTCAAAGTGACGTAAGTAACTACCTCGGGTGCGAGACGCACATCGTGGCGAGCACAAGTGCGGTGGGGTGGTGCTCGGAGAATCGGCGAGTTTAGGCAGTTCTAACTGAAGAACGCCGGTCGCGCCATCGATGAGAGCAGAATGAGTGGATAAAAATTTCAAACCAAGGAAAACGTCATGAGGGCAGTTGGCGATCACAGCAAACAGAACAGATGTAGGGCGGCCGGCTATACTTAAACGCGTAGTACACATTCCAAGAACGACCAGCACGCCGTCGTCGGCAGCACGAAGCACTCGGGCAGCTGCTGGAGTGAACCTTCTTTAAACGGCTACGTAAGCTGGCACTCATCACAGAAACGTGGGCTCCCGTGTCGACGAGTGCTTGGACAGGTACGCCGTCTATTTTAACGTCTATTACGCTTCTAAGTGTGGGCACAGAAAGGTGATTTGCTGCAGTAGTAGGCAATGCAGCACCACCTCCGAGGGCTGCAGTTCTTATTTTTCCAAAAAGTTGTGGCCAAAAGCCACAGGGGACGAAAGGCGACGTGGCCGCGGCGAACGGGAAGATGGGCGACGTTCTTGCGGTGAGCTCGTCTGGTGTCCGCGCGGCGATGGTAGGCCGCTGTACCACGTGTTCCTAGCAGAGTTGACGGCGCTGTTGGACCCGGCGGTGGGCGAAACATTGCGGGAATTTCCATTAAAACGGCTCAGGTTGTTCGGCGTGCGAGGTGTTGAGGGCCACGAGTTGCGACACTATCGGGCGACATGACCAATGCGGCGACAGGTATAACATATCATCTGCTCGGCCGCAGTTCTCGACTCAGCCGGGTTGCGATAACGCGGAGAGAAGCGTCGGGGTGGAGCGAAAATAGTAGAAGGGCCCTCGTTGGCACTGTGGTTCTCGAAAGCTCAGACAGAATGTACACCAATGTTTTCAAGTTCCTGTCGAGCGATGGCTTTTACGAGGGGAACCGAAAAAGCGGTAGCATCAGGGCTACGCGAATAGAAAGCTGTGGGTGCCATCGCATCCATTTCACGTCGAATGATTCGCACCACGTCCTCAGATGGCGACGCATGCTGCTGTGTGGGTTGATCTTCACACGTCGACGTTGCGGCATTACTGGGAAGTCTCGCGAATGGTTGCAAGACGCGTCGGCTTTTGGCCTGCTCGAATTGTCGGCATTCTTTAATGATTTCATCAACTGTACAACAGCTTTTGCACTTGTGCAGATTAAAGGCTTCGTCAGCAATGCCCTTAAGCACGTGCCCGACCTTTTCGCGCTTCTGTCATGTTGCGATCGACTTTACGACAAAGTGCCAGCACGTCCCGGATGTATTAGACATAGGCCTTTGTGGGGGATTGGGCACGGGAGGCCAGTTCCTGCTTTGCGGCAATATTACGGCTGGCTGGTTTGCCAAACAACTCTGTCAACTTCTCTTTGCATTGGTCCCAGCTGGTGAGCTCCTCCTCGGGGTTTTCGTACCACATCTTTGCCGTGCTCCGTAGGTAGAACAACACGTTGGTTGGCATAAGCGTAGGGTCCTATTTGTTGATTCCACTCACGCGTTGATATATAGCCACCTACTCTTCAACGTCGGTGCCATCGGTCCCGCAGAAAGTTCCAGGATCCTTGGGTTGCGCAACCACAACCGAAGGCGATAGCGACGTGGGTGGCGACGATGACGTTGGAGGCGGCAACAACGTTGATCCTGCGTGCTCACCGTCATTCATGGTGCGAATGGTGATGCGACGTCCACTGCGGAGCTCCGTTTCCAGCCGTGGTACCCCGCACCTCCCACCAATATGTTACGGGGATGTTAGGAATATATAAAGACTTTATTTACAATATATATACAGGATGAGTCAGCGTAGACAAGATGGCTGACAGCCAACAACACGCAGCAGCCAGCGTCTCGCAATCTTATTCTTCCTCTGTCTACTTTCATCCTTCCGTAACTGTATGAAGTTGTTAAAGGTAATGTTCAATAGCCTGGGAAAGGAACATGGACTCGTGATCGCCAGTCAATCTCTAGAATCTGTGAAGGAGTATGTTTATCACATCACATCACTTTATTTTCCTTAAAGACCCCGTTCGGGGTGTTACATAAGGGGCGGGGTTTACAAGATGCAGGCGTTCACAGAAGTCGAAAATGTGGATGGACAGGTTATGGCTGCGACATGGTGGGGAAGGCCGTTCCAGTCAGTTGCTGTTCGTGAAAAAAATGAGTTCATGAAGGTAGTAGTGCGGGCTCGTGGACGCAAAACTTGAAGAGTGTGACCGATGCGATGGGATCTGCGTGGTGGGGGTGCGCAGGTGTATGGTTCTTGTCTTTGAGGTGAATAAAAAAACTTGTGATACAAAACAAGACTTGCAATGCGACGGCGAGCAGAAAGATCACACAAGCCTGATTGTAATTTTAGAGATGATATGCTAATGTCGTATGAGTATGAAGAGAGAATAAATCTGGTAGCTCGGTTTTGTACAGCTTCGATGGCATTTGTTAAATATGCTTGATGAGGGTTCCAGATGGGCGATGCGTATTCCAGTTTAGTTCTGATAAGTGAGATGTATGCTTGTAGTCTGACGTGTTGAGGGGCTTCCCTCAGGTGACGTTTTAAGAAACCTAATGTTTTATTAGCTGATGATATTAGGTTAGTTACGTGCAGTTGCCAAGATAAGTCATCAGAAATGGTGATACCTAAGTATTTGTAAGACTGGACGAGGTCAACAGGGGAGTTAGAAATTGAATATTCAAAAACAAAAGGGTTGCGACGGCGGTGAAAAGACATGTACTTACATTTGTTAGGGTTGAGTGTCATCATCCACTGCGAACACCAGTTTAGCACGAGGTTTAGGTTTGCCTGAAGGGATTCTTGGTCAGAAGGGTTAGTTACCGAACGATAAATAACGCAATCATCAGCGAACAAGCGGATATGGCAAGATACGCGCTGGGGTAAGTCGTTAATGTAAATGAGGAACAACAAGGGACCGAGGACGGAACCCTGCGGGACGCCAGAGGTGACTGGGAGCGGGTTGGAGGATTGGTTATTAATGAAGACAGACTGAGAGCGATGCGTGAGGAATTCGTTAATCCACGCGATGATGTTTGGATGTAGGTTTTACTGGGAAAGTTTAAGAAGCAAGCGTTCATGAGGTACTTTATCGAACGCCTTAGCGAAGTCTAAGAAGATGGCGTCAGTTTGTAGATTAATATCAAGGTTGGCGTGAATGTCATGAAGAAAAATGGCTAGTTGAGTCTCGCATGAAAAACCCTTACGAAAACCATGCTGTGACGGATGAAAGAAGTTATTGGAATCTAGGAATTGCATGATTTGGGAGTAAATGACGTGTTCCATGATATTGCAGGGAATACTTGTTAATGAAATGGGCCGATAATTAAGAGGAGAATCAGTATTACCTGTTTTGTGCACGGGAACGACCTTCCCCACTTTCCAGTCGTCTGGAATGGTTCCTTCGGAGAGTGATTGTGAAAACAATAATCAGAAAATACTGGAACAGGCTGGGTTAGCGTTTTTCAAAATTTTTGCATTGATGTCATCTATGCCGGCAGCAGATGAATCTTTTATTTTATTTATTATGCACGAAATTCCACTACTGCTGAAAGTTATGGCGTCCATGGCTGTAGTAATAATAAGTGGTAATGTAAAACATGGTGCTTCGGATTCGTCGGTAAAAACAGATGAAAATGCAGTGTTAAAGATGTCTGCACAGTCGGAATCAGCCACGATTTCACCAGCATTGTTAGTGAGGGTGATAGCGCGCGCTTCCTTCGGGTTTATCACCTTCCAGAATTTCTTGGGGTTATCAACTATCATTTTTGGTAATACTACTTCGTAAAATGAACGCTTAGCACTTCCAATCTCGGCCAAGTATGTGTTCTCAGCTTCATAATATTTTTCCCATGCGTGGCGTTTCGCTGTACGAAATGCGCGTTTTTTTCTTGTTTTCGAGCCTTTTCAGTGTCTTTGTGAACCAGGGTTTCTGATTACTCTTCCGTAAACTGCATGACGGAATGTATTTATTTGTTAGTTCGATAACTTTATGTTTGAAAAGGGTCCAGTTCTCATTAACACTTCTGGAAAGATAGGACGCTTCAAAGACCGATAGAAAGTTCGTTATTTCAGAGTTGATTGCTTCGTAGTTTCCCTTTTCGTAGAGCCTAATAGATTTTGGAGAAGTTTGTTTTAATTCAGGTTCGAAGTTAAAGTTGGCATGGATTACTTTATGGTCGCTGATTTCTCGGAGGCCTGTAATGAAATTAAGACTGTCTGAATGAGTGGTCAGTATGAGATCCAAAGTGTTCGCTGCTTCCCCTGCGACGCGTGTCGGTTCGGATACAACTTGGGTCAAGTTAAAATTAAGGCAAACGTCAATGAAGTCGTTCGGCTCTTCTTGACTAACTATGGGCTGAGGTTGGTTACTCCTGTCGATATTGGGGTAATTGAAGTCCCCAAATAGTAGGATGTGTGCTTTAGGGTGCTTTGATACTAGTTTATTTAGAACATTGTGAAGCTTGCGGGGAAAGTCGGGACTTTTGCGAGGTGGCCTATAACACACACCAATTAATAACGTCAGAGGTGAGGCGCGGCACATAATCCACAGCATTTCTAAGTCTGACGCGACATTAATGGCAGAACAAGACAACTGTTCGCTGACTGCAATTAGGACTCCTCCCCCACGAGAATACTTGCGATCAGCGCGAAAAAGATTAAAGTTGGGCAGGTCAAACAGAATTTCTGAGTCAGTGATATCGTTGTTCAGCCACGTTTCGGTTAATATAAGTAGATTGCTGCCTGACGAAGTTACAAGGTTCGATACGATATCGCGTTTCGGCAGGAAGCTGCGAATGTTAGTAAAGATTACTGATAGTGAAACGTTGGCACATGGCGTAGGTGGGGGATAGCGCGATGACCGGCAAGGATGAGTTGATTGTTAAAATATTTCTTTTACAGATTCTGAATGTTCATCAAAGACGTAACGTTTGGGGCCAATATGCAAAGTTTTAAATCTCAGGGAAAAAGGCACGGACTTCGCCCTGGCAAAAGCGACAAGATGTTTCCGGCAGTTTTGAACGCGGCGCGAAAAGTCTTCACCTACACTGTAGTCTGTACCTTTGAATATTGAACCTTTAGAAAGAATTGATTCTTTAGTTTTAAATGATGTAAACTTAACGATAATTGGGCGTTTTCTCTCCTTAGAGTGTCGTCCGAGGCGATGGGCGCGTTCAATGTCGTTAGGGCTCAACTGGGTGTCCAGGTGGTCCGAGCAGTGGCGAATGATCAAGTCTTCTGTAAGCGAATACGTTTCAGTGGAGTTGGTATCTGGTAAACCATAGAAATGTAGGTTATTGCGCCGAGAGTGATTCTCTGCGTCATCTAGACGAGCTTCCAGCACACCAACTAAACGAGACGTTGCAGCCGAACTGGCCTGAATCCCCTCCAGATCATTGCGGAGTGTAGATAGACTTTCGCAGTGAGTTTCTAAGGCGCTGAGACGCGTAGTTAGATTAGTCATTTTCTGGTCCATTGAGAGCAGTTGGCCCTTAAGCTCTTGCACTTCCTTAACCAATTCTGTCTGGCCAGTAGACATCTTTTTTAGTTCGCCAAGGATTACGTCTAGCTTGTCGGGGCCGGGGTTGCTCTCAATGTCACCGCACATCAGTAATAGGGACCGAACAACATGAAAGCACTCGATACAGGTAGCAAGGCGACACTGGGGGCTCGGAAGCTGTACCAAAAAGTTGTTGCTGGTTTTTTTTTGTGAATAGAGTTCGATGGTTACCAACCAGCATGGCGAAGAGAAGTTGATTATGCAACCGTGTTGTGGCACAGCCACCGAGCCCACAGGGTGCGGTGGATGGTCGCTGCTCCTTTATAGTTGGCACGGTGAGTGTTGTTGCTGACGATGGGGCCTCCCAGTCTGCGCTGAGTGTCAAGTTGACTTGAGTCGGCGGGTTGGAAGTTGCTGCGCACAATGTCCTTCCGTCAGCCGCGCCGCGCAACGGCGCACGCTCAATCGCGGTCTCCCAGGTAGCGCAAAAGACAGCAGGGAGCATGACGCAGATGATCGAGGGCGAGTGCACCTGCATGGCGAAGACAAGTGGATTATGCAACCGTGTTGTGGCACAGCCACCGAGCCCACAGGGTGCGGTGGATGGTCGCTGCTCCTTTATAGTTGGCACGGTGAGCGTTGTTCTGACGATGGGGCCTCCCAGTCTGCGCTGAGTGTCAAGTTGACTTGAGTCGGCGGGTTGGAAGTTGCTGCGCACAATGTCCTTCCGTCAGCCGCGCCGCGCAACGGCGCACGCTCAATCGCGGTCGCCCAGGTAGCGCAATAGACAGCAGGGAGCATGACGCAGATGATCGAGGGCGAGTGCACCTGCATGGCGAAGACAAGTGGATTATGCAACCGTGTTGTGGCACAGCCACCGAGCACAGGTCGATGGCTGTGCCAGGTCAACTGCTGACAGAGTACCCTGATCATGAACAAGAAATTTACAGAGGAATCAAAACAGGTAGGAATTCATACGGCATGTATTACCAAATCCTGAGTAGGAGCATACCACTGCGTTTAAAATAAATGTGCAACCATTGTATTCTGCCGATCCTAAGATATGGGTAGGAAACTTGGAGGTTAACATGAAAGCTCGAGAACACATGTAGGCCCGTACAAACAGCAGTGGAACGAAAAAAAAAATCTTAGATATAACGGTAAGGTACAAGAGAACGGACGGGATCAGGGAGCAAACAGGAATAGCCCATATTCCAGCTCACATTAAGAGAAAAAAAATGAGTTGCGTCTTCCAGGTAATGCATACAGCTGATAACCGGTGGACTATTACAGCCACAGAATGGGGCCAAGGGAATGGACGCGCAGCCCAGAACGCAGAAGATTAGGTGGGGGGATGAAATTTTGAAATCTGGTTGCGCAAATTCTAATCAGCAAGGAAAGAAAGAGGTAATTGGAGATCAACCATAGGTCTTGGCCCGGCGGTGGACCTGAGCTGAGCAGAGCTGGAGTCACATGTGTAAACTAGCTATGGATGCTACGCCCGAAAGACGAGTTGGCTTTTTTCGAAAGGCGTGTGCGGGCCAGTCTTCTATATTTCTATTTGTATGGTTGCTCTTCCCGGTGTGATTGTCATTTATGTAAACCCACAAAAGGCTGTTTTCGCTCTCCGTTCCAGGACATTACCTTTTTTTGTCCACATTTCCGTGCATGGTATTCAATAATATTGCCCCTTTTTGTTTTTGTAATTTGCTTTCATTCGCCACCGTTAAAGTTCGTAAACGCTGCAACCAGGTGGATATTAACCGTTTATTCCCATCATCGGGCTTGATGATGATGTTCATTTTAATCCGACTGAGCATATTGTTTCGCTTTTGTTTGCTCGTTGCTAACATATGTAGCCTTTATTAATGACGTCATTTTTCATTTCGAATTCTTTCAGTAAGGTCACCCCTACATCGCGTTTATAGATAATGTGGTTTTACTTCTAATGACCTACGTCCTAATGACCTAAGTCATACCAAATTGCGTGCTTCGTTCTGGTGATAACACATTGCCGGCTTTGATATGTTCGCTTTAGACTGCGCTACTAAATGATTTCTTGTACGCACGACCGTGCGTGCTTTTACTTTCAATATAAGCAGTATCACGAGAGTTGTGGTAGGCGACAATATAAAAACGTGGTGTTTGGTGTGAGTGAGTGAGTGAGTGAAAACCTTTATTGAGTCTTTTAAGAGTTTCGCGGTTACGAGGTCTCCGTCGTCTTCACCTTCTTGGCGCTGGCGACTTGAGACTTCTCCTCAGCAAGGGTGGGCCCCTATTCCAAGGCTCCACTGAGTCGTGCTGCATCGCTCGCGTGCTGCACTAGGGCCCTTTGGGCCCTGAGCTCACTGCTGGTGAGCCGACTCTCCCATTGCTCCGCACTCGGGTGTTCGTGTTTGTGGAATGCTTTGTTGCGTTCGCACTCCCAGGTGATGTGGTAGAGTGTAGGTGTGGCACCGCACCAAGGGCAGGTGGCCCTGTATTGTGTCGGAAACATCTTATTGGAATAAATGTTTAGTTGGTATACGACGCTGGTCCTATGTATACCGTGTTCTCGCATCCTCGTTTATTCGCGTTGGTTAAGTTTGCAGCAAGATAATTTCTTCGACAATAATATGTCAAGCATGGTCTATACAAAAATGTTTTTGATACCGGCCCTGCTTTTTCAAGGCACTGGTATTTGTTGAGTTCATTGTATCTTGGTTATGTCTGTTACAATCAAACATATGTAGCCTTCCTGTGGAATTTTACGTTCAGCGTACAGTAGCGACGCTCAATCTGTTTTTTTTTTACGATCTCTTCCTTATTTGAGTAGATTTACTTGCCTTCTATCCTTGCACCTTCCGCACGAGCCGTATCTTGAAGGCGATCAGCGATGGGGACACAGCCTAGGTGCGCCGCGGGCTGATAGCAGCCTGTGTGCTGTGTTCATGCCCCTTAGTTTTTGTTGCGGCAAGAAGCAGCTAGAAGGCCAGTTCGCTCGCTGCTGCTGCCGCTTTTCACCACGCCAGCGTTCTGACAGCGAGTGTCCGCGGTCAACGAGTTATATGTTTTGATGCGTTATTAGTAATTATTATTTTATTAGTATTATTTTGAATTAGTAATCGCATGTTTACAAGTTTATTACGGCCGATGAAACTTCTATCCTTTACTCTAATAATTTGCTATCGTGATCGAAGCTTTGCCATTCTGGTGAAACTGCGACATGTTTTCAACATTGCCCATGAAATATCCCGCGACAATTTGTGTTCATGATGATTATATGAAAAAGCGACCTTACTTACTCGACAAATTGAAAGGGACATTTGCATAATTAAAAAGCTGCATTATTGGGCCGCACTATTTGTTCACATGTTCAAGATGTGTAATTGAAACCACCACATGGTGAAGTCAATGTGCCTAGCATTAATCCCGAGAAAATCATCGCTTTTCAGATATCAGTCCTGATTTTTGCGAAAATGTGTATTTGCGCGCAATTCCCGTTCGCAGATTTTAGGTGGATGTTTCTTTTTCTGAAAGTTACCAGGAACAGTGGTATATTTTGTACGAAAGTTACAAGGCCCACTTGTCAAAATTAGGGCCAGCTTTAGGATTTCCGCTAGCCAAGCATGAATTCACTACTATTCAACTTCAGGATTCTGACACAATTAATAAAGTTAACAGGAAAAAGTCAACAATACTGAATACTTTCCATTGTAACTATGTGTGCACTGCGACCCGCCATGCAAATAATCTGAGCTTCTTCAAAATAACTAAATATTAAATACGCCCAATAATGAAATCCACAAGCGCAGCAACATAGAAAAATGTATACTGCAAGTACGCCTACATGTTAGCTTCGTATAGGGATTGCTGTCATAGAAAACAGTGACGAATAAAGAGTGGACATGACAAGGTGGTGTTATCTCCGTACTTTCTTGTCCCTATTTCCGCACAAAATATTTCGTCACAAACTTCGTGTAAAAGAAAGGCGCCTATTTGCACCGTAACAGAGGCTTTGAATCGCAGCATATGAGCCTTTGATAAGATAGCAGTAAGCATCGTTGTGCCAAAGTTTCCGGAGCGATTCTAAAATGCTTTTTCTCTGCAGTGACATTTCGTGCATCCCTATGCCCTTCGCACCGGCTCAATATTTTTTATGCTTTTTTTTTGTCTGATTGTTTACCACAGATTATCTGCGAGCCACAATGCGGCTAAGGCTTCCCTGACGTTGCAGAAACTTTAGTTCTCAGCACGCTCTCCCATTTCTGATGCGGCTGGTGTGGACAACGCCATAGAGCTTCATACAATAATTTGTACAGGTAACTCTCGCGCTGAATTCGTTCAGCCACCACGGGAACGGTGGGGAGCACAATTGTTTGATCATAGTGCGTGTGGATTTAGTATTATTGCGGCTTTATTTATTACGCTTTATTTGCATTAATTGTCTAAAATTTCAGAGCAAGCCCTAAGTTAAAGTACTCGTTCGTTTAGCAAATGAGCAGTAGCGTGTGTTTCACCTATGAGGTGGCCAAGGACGACGAGGTGCAACTTTTGAAAACGTTCTTTACTCTATGCAAACGGCGTGTGCATGTTTAATATTTGTAACATTTGTTAAGTTCATGTTAAATGTCAGCCTTATGAGTTCAATATACTACGAATCGTCTACTGATCTCTTCCTGAAATTCCGCTTTCTCTTCTCACTCTTGTAGAGAATGCTAATATGATTTCGTGTCGACTAAGAAGACTCAGTTCGTCAATTTATTCATGGTTTGCTCTAAACCACGGTGGATCCTTTTTTACAAACAACGTCATGCTCAGTGTAATAGCTTCGGAACCATTCCTACAGCTGTAGGCATTTCCGATTCTACAGGAACTAACTACGCATTACACCACCCACGATATCACTTACGATGAATGGTGTCAGGTGAATGCTGATAAACCAGGATAGTAGTTCTTTCTCTAACGGTGTGCAAAATTTTAGGCAGAAATATGAACGGCAATTTACTGCTCAAACGTCACTTTAAACGCTCCCAAAATATTTGCGCACTTTTGTAAGTGCATTCTAACGTGCCTAAATGTTTACATTCCTTCGGTTCCATTCCCGAAACACACTTCGTTTGCATAGAACGTTTTTCTTTTGTTGATATGCCGATAGCTCTTGGCAAGGAGGAAACATTTATTTCTCTGCCTGGCACTTAGAATTTTTATAACGGTAAGGTTATGAAACTAGGCGCGATTTCGTCTCACACAAATAATGGAACACTTTCAATGCAGTAAACGCCATGCGGATACTTGTATCTAGCCCATAAGTTACAGGGTTTAACAAGCGTGATCACTGATTAATACGAGTGTTAACTGTCAACTATAAGTTTTGGCAGAACTCACCGATGTTCTTGAGCATTCTTCTATTATTGAATTGAGGCCGCGAATTCGCAATACGCGCAGGAGGCCGTTTTTTGACTAGAAAAGATTAAAGAAATGAAAATTTCCTTTCCCCCTGATGATTTAGTAGACAGCTATCTGAAAGCGATGCGCTTTTTTTTTTTCTTCACTGCAGCTTCTTTGTGCACTCTCTCCTCTTCCCCTCTCCTTTCGTTCCGAACCGAGCCCTCGTCCTCTAGGTTATGGCGCTCGGATCAAGAGCACGCTAGCAGTTGATATTCAATGTTTCGTAATAAATATGTGTTTTATCCTTGGTGCTCGCTCCTGAGGAGGCGAGTTCTTTATATTTGAGCAGCTCGGGAAACAAGATTCTAGTCGTACAATGGGACCGGAGTTCGGTTAGTTTGAAAATGAGACGATGAGCGTCCGTGTCTTGCGAAGCACGTGCAACTCTCTTAAAGGAGAGAGAGACAGAGATAGGGGAGAGTTTGTTGCTGTGGCAGCGGCCACAGCGCCTGCACCTGTGAGATGCGCTTTGGCTGACGCTGGTGAGTATCTATCAGAGAACTTTCGGTCAAGCCATCAGGAACGTTCAGCGTTAAATTTGGCGCTTCCGTGGTACGTAATATTGAATTATGTTGAGGATTCAGCTAGGCAGGAATGCCATTCCACCGTAAAGGACGGGTTAACAGAACCGTTCCTGGTACAGAAGCCACATACTTATGCGTCGAACAGAAAGATGCCCTAGGTCGACCTCTCGGTGAATTCTATCAACGCTCCGTGAAACAAAAATCGCACACAATCGCTTCTCCCGGCTATTTTTACGACAGAGGTGTCCTTGTTACGCAAAGAATAAACAACCTGCTATGATAGTGGCCTGATGTTTATTCTAAAAGCAAATACTTTAAAGCAAAGCAAAAGCTAGAGCTTTTACCAGAAGCATATGACTCAACGTTCAGCCCGATAAACCGTTATACTCTTCGTTGATTCACCGTTTGAGTGTAGAAGTATTATCCCAATAAGTAAGCCTTATCTTAAAAGATTTTTAGCAACCTGAACTTTTTTGCAGGGCTGGTGTTCACGTAAAGTGGATGCTATCACTATTATTCTAAAATGCATTATGCTTGCGTGAAAATTTCAGAATGATCGCGTGGCTTAAAAAGTGAACTGTAGCATTGGGTGTGTGAATTTTGTGAAAGCGCCAGTGCTTTTTTTTATTACACACAAAAGAGTTGCACACACTTATTTTCTTGTTGTATTGTAGTCAGCTGTGTGTCACGCTTGTCAGGTCACACGGTCGCACATTGACTGCTGTTCTCTGCTCCAACGTGATAAGTCGGTTATAAAAATTCGGAATGTTAAATATGAGAACGCTAACTTACTGCAAGAAGTGAAATTACCACATAGCCGCAAAATATGAACTGTAGTAAAATGTATTGAAATGTGTCCATTATAACGTAGTCACAATAAATATGAAAGGTAAATATGAAGCGAAGCGTTATTACCACTCACTGTTTAGTTTGCGGTTAAATGCCGTTGTTTGTTCGTTGCCGCAAGAATGCGGTATGTCATACTCAATTTCATGAGTGCGTCCTCCACTTTTGCCTCATCATGTATACTAGATAAAAATCTAAATGAAGTGCATAGGAGTAGTGTATGATGGTCCGAAGTACACATCTATCAATGGGGGCGCAAGATTTTCTCACATTCTGAAATTGCAAAGCTCGCTTCTTAAGTCTGAAAAAGAGCGAAACGATTAGGAGAAAGGAGTGGACAGGAAAGAGCGTCACGCGCAACTTTGTCTGCTCACTGAAGACAAGCACGCTATATCACAGAGGACACAAGTGCACGGCACACATTTGCGAACTAAAATTTGATTAGATAGCAATGAAAATGAAATTGGCAAGCCATATGCTCATTCTAACATTAGCTCACCGAATGGAATGAAATTCATATATATGGGCACATATGTATCGTTGATTCAAATGTAGTTTTGTGCCAGTTTGTGCCGATATCATAGGAATCCATTAACTCACGTGCCAAAGCATCTTGGCGTTTGCCGAGTGTACAGAATATAGAAAGGATTACATAATACCTGCAAGAGCCACAGTGCAGAAGCAAACGTGCAGAAATCATATTCTTGGGGGAAAGGTCGTGCTGCCTTGCTTTATTTAACGCAGCAGCTGATATGGCAAACATAAACATCGCAGCAAGATAGCGACATTTCAATGCGTAGCCTTCAAGATGCGTAATAGGCAAAACGTACTAGATTACTAGGGAAACATTTCATACCACTCGAAACACTGGCACGCCTACAAGTTTTCGCGTAATACGTTGCAATTTCTGGTGCTCTCGTTTCGCGACCGACAAAAAAAAAAGACTACACGCGGCATATGTTCTTCAAAGGCAATGCTGGACATTTTGGGACATCCTTCACAACGTTTACGCTAAGACAGTATAGATTAAGTAAGGTAAGTAAATTTAGGTAATGAAATTTACTAAATATCTATTTTAGCCAAATGCAAACAACATACGCAACCACTATAACAATGTCCATTCACTTCGCTGAATATCTTAACCTATTTTTAATATTTTTACGGCAATAATTGGAACAGCGTATGTCTTCGCCAATGCCCCGCATTGTTATTGGCAGTTCGTGTGGCAAAAGCACCGAAATTAATTTGGTTGATTTCTGTGGCTGCTTTCCCAGGGAATCTCCTTTGACATTCTGCCTCAGGTGAATTTGGTTATTTTCGCTCCTAATCTTCCATTTGCCTCCCAAGAAAAATATTCTTGGCACACTGAATCAGGTGAAGTGTCCTGCCCAGCGTGACAGCAAATGGCCGAACGAGTGGTACGTATTTCACCTGGTCGAAGCGAGTTATTTGTCTTTATTTTAAGGAATCACAAAAATAATTTATAAAATATGCTTTCATCTGTTTGAATGCCTCTTCAGCAATTCTCGGACCCAATAAATGATACTCAACTGGTGTATTTTTTTTTTCAAATTTTTTTATATCCCAGACCCACCGTAATATTGGTAGGCATAAAGAAGTTTGATAGGAGACAAGGCCAGGTGGACTGTAGAATATGTGTGCCTTGTTGCCTGTGCCGAGGTATGCGTGGCCGGCAGGAGGTCTGGACCCCACTTCACGCAGAGTCATAGACGAGGAGAGCTTTCTCGGCAAACAATTCTTTACACAAAGTTTACATGTTGTCGTGATTATCAGGAGAGAGGAACAGAGCAGCCGCAAGTTGCTTAAATAACACCCCACATTCCCCAGATTCCCCAGATAGCCCGAAGGACGATACAAGGTCAACAGAGAGGGGGTCCTGGCAGCCTCTGTGGTCCTAACGCCGCTCTCGGTGGCTGGCGCTTCCTGTAACCGCGCTGCGGCGTCAGACCGATCTGGCGGTCGATTAGAATGGTGCGCTGGGCAAGTTTTACTGCCCGGCATAGGCCAAATGGAAGCAACTGCAAGTCACGGGGTCGAAACACAGCCCTTCTTTGGAAACCGTCCCAAACACAGCGGGAGTCGTCCGTGGTGCGGGCGCCGCAGGACGCAGGGAGGGGGGCGGTCCATTGCTGCCGGCATAGGGAGGGGCCGAATAGCAGTCCGTGAGCCGGTGGCCGCTTCCGTCATGGACGCCGTGCCGCCGCGAGGAAACCCGGGCCGTGCACGTAGTGGTCGCGTGCTCGAAGAAGGCACCATGCGGGGATTAATGCTGCCTCCACCGTCGACAGACCGTAGCAGTGGCCTCCCGTCACCCAAATCCCAGGGCACAAACAGTCTACGATTCTGCTCCCCACATCTGGGGCACTGGATAAAGAAATCGCTGCTGGTGTTGGATTTGACGTTGCCATTGCGCTCTTGAAGGAAACGACTTGGAAAACATTCCGCCATGCAGCAGATTCTGAGAGATGTGAGTCACCTACAAGTTGCAAATTACCGCTGTCAAACATTCTCTGCTGCGAAGAAATGCCAGAAGTACCGAAATAGGCTGCTACTCTGCCAGTATTGTACGGTTTCTGAGCCAATATTTATTCGTACGCATGTAGCCCACATATATCTTATCTGTAGTCCACATATAACTCTTTCCGTACTGCTGCCTATAGCTGCCATGTAACCAATAATCTTCAATTGCCTTGAATAGAGAGACTTTGTATTTTAGGCGCACCGTGCGCTTCACTTCTAGCGACAGTTTCAGGGCAGTGGTGTCAGTTCGCGCTAACAAGATTTTTGATGGTTCTTTTATTTTAATTTTACAGGCGCAAATATTGCTCTCGAGGAACATAAGATATGTGATAATGAGCGCTCAGTATTTCCTCCCTTCGACACCCCTTTTCTTGCGTTCTTTTCACAAGAACCTGTGCCACTAAGGTCAAGTTTACACTCTCGTAAGGTGTATGCGGAGCACCTGTCCCTTCGCAGATTCAAGTGCACGGTATTTCTTTTACGTGAGGGGGCATCTATTCATGGGCCACCTTTCACGCGCGTAACGCTTGTGACAGTTATCTTTGCGATAAGGAAGCTCCGAGCGTATATGGCCTACCGCTTGGAACTACACATAAATGTTTGTGAGAGCGGGCCCAGCAATGCTCAAATGCCGTGGCGATATCTTGAAGAACTACAAAACGGTGGGAAATACATTCAATTAGAACAACAAGTTACTGCTTTTTCATGAAGGAACTGAAGCGAAGCCACAATGTGTTCTGCGCGGACGAATTCATTCTATTGATTGGTCCTCTCCTTAAGCTAATAAAGAATGCGCGTACTAACATACTTTTCGTAAACGACTAAATAGGCAGCTAAGTAAAGAACAGCCACGTTGAGTCTCGGTCCAATAAGCCACCAACGAAGACGCATTAGCGAATACAGCGTCGCAGTTGAAACCTGTGCAGGCTGTTTTCTTTTTCTTTTTTTGCTGTCCAAACGACATGGTGACTGAGAACCTTGCCTGAAAATTCGGCGGAAACATTCCTCGTCCAATAGCCTAGCTCGGGTTTATTTTGCACTGACAGTGAGCCATGCGTTTTCCTTGGCTTCGTGCGCGCCATGCGTTAAAATGTCACCTCAATATTTGTTTTGTTCGTTTGTTCTATTCACGAGGGGGCACCGAATCAAAGAGGCAGGTTCCAAGTGGGGTGCAATATATGGCTCCGAGGCTGTGTTTTTAGTTGTCAAAACAGGCAGCCTTCAATGCTGACGAGAATTCGACAAAGCGCAGTGTAATCAGCGACACACCAGGCAGTCGCCAATGTTGGAGACTTCGTAGTATCCTAATCTATAGTCTATATTCATTATGCTTAAAAATGTTCAGAGGTTTTAGGACCTCCTGCTGAAGCTACCATTCTAGAAAGCTTACTCAGATAAAACGACGCTTTCCTTGATCTTCCGGTTTCGTAAGTTTCGAACCACACAACTGTGCACTGATATGCTGCGGATATTTCCGCAGACCCTTTTCCGGCAGGCAGCTCTGCTGCATCGCCCACGCCTGGCACTGCTCATCGCTTCGATACTCCTGCTGCTGGGATTTGTGATGGAGCCAATATTGCACACCGGCCTCAGGTGAGCACGAATCGCAGCGCGCTTGCCAACTATAATTTTCCTGAGTCATTCATTATTGACCACGCGTTGCGCGCATTGACCTTGTGTTTAGGCATGGTGTAGGTAGGTTGCAACGGCGTATATCAAATTGAATGATTTGCCTCTGCCGTCCAGAATGCATATGACCCCAAAATTGTATTGTTTTATTTGTTCAGCGGATATATGAAGTGAGCGCTCCATTAAGAAATTTTCGCTCACATTAAAGGACCACGCAAGAGAGAGAGAGAGAGAGAGAATGGAGAGGAAAGGCAGGGAGGTTAACCAGATATGAGTCTCCGGTTTGCTACCCTACACTGGGGATGGGGGATTGGGGTTAGAAAGATGACAGAGAGGAAAATGCAAAAAAAGGAAGAAAAAAAACACGTGCACATGGAGGCACACACACACAAAAGGCGTTCCAGGTAAAGTCGTTCACAGAGGCCGGTAGATCGCAAAAAGTGCAACGCTTGCACGGCCTTCTTCTGTGACGGTAGGTCCTTTCGATGTTGTAGAATTCTTTTTTCGGATAGCGCTTGGTCGTCCAGTTGGTCAAGTTCGTGGCGAAGGCATGTCCTCTGTGTACTGCACTGTGGGCAGGCACACAAAATATGGCCAATTGATTCTTCATGGCCGCAGTGGTCACAGGTTGGGCTGTCGGTCATCCCTATGCGGAATGCATAGGCTTTAGTAAAGGCAACGCCCAACCAAAGTCGATATAAAAGCGTGGCGTCTCTACGGCGAAGCTGTGATGGCGCTCGAAGACTTAGTGTTGGATCAAGTGAGTACAGTCGCGAGTTTCTTAAATGTGGCTCGCTCCATTGCGACGCGGGGCACTGCCGAGCAAGTAGGCGGAGCTTCCGTGCTGCGTCAGTTCTAGAATGAGGAATTGGGAGGTGGCGCTCCTCAGTATGGGCTGAGGGGGCAGCGTGATCCGCCCGTTCATTGCCGATAATCCCGCAGTGACTTGGAAGCCACTGAAAGGTTATCTCATGGCCTGCTTCACTTATATGTTGCAATGTCTCTGTAATATGGAATATTAGTTGTTCGTGTAGTCCGCGTCGTAAAGGTGACAGTAGAGACTGCAGTGCCGCCTTCGAATCGCAGAATATTGTCCATTTATGTGGTGGTTCATCGCCAATGTGATGAAGGGCAGTAAAGAGCGCTGCGAGCTCTGCTGCCGTCGATGTTGTCGCGTGGGTCGTCTTAAATTTGATTGTTGTAGCTTTCGCTGGTATGACGATTGCCGCCGCGGAGCTACTTGGAAGGACAGATCCATCAGTGTAAATATGCGTAGAATCACGGTAATTCTCGTACAAATGTAGTAGCGTGAGCTGTCTAAGGGCTGGCGCAAAACGTTGGAACAGTTTTATGAGTATATAACACCTAGCCCAAAACAGAAGTTTAGCTCCTAAGCCAATACACCGCACAGGTTCACGTCGTGAAGCGGAATTCACCAAGAATTCCAGACATGCTTTAGTTTTAGCAGTACACAATAACGTAGCCATAATTTAAACAGCAGCCCTGCTGTTGTGCAGCAATGTAGAAATGTTGCATAATTTCAACGTTAAGAGAGGTGATTTATGAAAGTACCAGCCGTAGTGCACCATGTGGCAGCGACATTTTGGGAACAATTAAATGTAAGATTCAGTATACCTAGCACGTATACATTAAACCACAAATTAAGCAGCTAAGCCAATACTCCCCACATGTTCCCCTCATGATGCGGAGCTGAACAAGCCGTCCAGAGATGCTTTAGCTTTAGCGGTACACAATAACGAAGCCATAATTTAAACGCATTCCCAGCTGTTGTTCTAGCAATGTAGAAATGCCCCATGAATTTAACGGTAAGAGAGGTCGTTTACGAATGTACCAGTCGTATCAGTACTGCACCATGTGGCATCGACATTCTCGGAACAATTAAATGCAAGCTTCTACTTAGCGCCAGGACAATTTTAACAATGCGCAAATAATACACCTTCAAATGTGCTGCATTGTAATACTGGCCCCGAAAGGGGCTGCGCGAAAACATTGCGTAACTTACCAACGCATTATGAGAGTAAGTTTCTTAAGCATTTCCCAGTTGATGAAATGGGACCGTTCTGCCTTTTTTTTGTATTGCCTTAGTGAAATAAAGAATTTCTCAGTATTTACAAGCTCTAAAGATACATTAATAAACCATATCTGATTATACTTCACGCTTCTCTATTTATAGAAGAATAATTTGTTAGTTGGCATTAGTGGCATTGGCATTTTATTTTCTCCTCGTTTCTTTGAGGCGCGGCGTACTTCAGCTAGCAGCGTCCCGCGCGAGCAGTCGCGATTGCCTCGTTTCGCACAGCAGACGATTTTGCGTGCTCTGCACGAAGACACCTGACTACCGGTACAAGCCAGTACTGCACGAATACTGAGGCAGATGCAAGCGGACCACATAGCATGATCGCGCGCTGTCGCACGGTTGAAAATGACATAGTTTCGGTGTCTGACCGTGCGACTCCACGCCTTGGGAATATGCACACGAAATGGAAGTACATCTCTCTTGCTGCGGTGCGAAGTAAAACAAAAGCACACAGGCATTCCGTTTGTGTCTTTTAATACTTCTTTAAACTTTAATTTGTCTATTCAAGCAACAGATTACACATATAACACATGTTGCCTTGAATAATTTTCGAGGTGACGTGTCGCTACGAGTGACGTGACAGAACAAACGCGTGTACGTGAGCGCGCTAGCACGTGTATATCACCCTTCGGTTTACAGCACGGCGGCCGCGAGGAGAAGGAACAACGGCGTCCAGATTGAAATTTCACATCTTTTCCCGGCGCGTAGTGAAGGAATATTTAGCAGACACGATCATTAGCGCGCATCGCATGCTCTGAGTTTGTCAACTCAAAAAAGATTAGGGATATAAGAGTGCCTATGGAACTCTGTTGTCTGACACCCAATTTTACACAACAAAAGAATAATGTGAGGTTATTTACTTATGTAGATTTGGGGATGTTGAAGTGGCAAAACTCCTCAGCCAAGACAATGTTATGGCTAAGAGGAAGAGAAGGTGCATTTCATATGTGGCGACCATTTCCTACATAGCCTAACCCGCCGTGGTTGCTCAGTGGCTATGGTGTTACGCTGCTGAGCACGAGGTCGCGGGATCGAATCCCGGCCTCGGCGGCCGCATTTCGATGGGGGCGAAATGCGAAAACACCTGTATACTTAGATTTAGGTGCACGTTAAAGAACCCCAGGTGGTCGAAATTTCCGGAGTCCCTCACTACGGCGTGCCTCATAATCAGAAAGTGGTTTTGGCACGTAAAAACCCATAATTTAAATAAATTTTACATAGCATAATGCTTTAATAAAATCTTGAAAGATGCAATCGGTTTGCTTATATTAATGCTGGAATACAAATTAGTAGCGAGTTCTAATATCCAGGCGATGGATAATAAGAAACCATTTTCGTATATATAGCCGCGAATGTGAGAAGCAATAACATTTTTCAAGCGCTTACGACACATAAAACTAAATGAAATGTGGCGATAGTTACAAGAAGCATGACAGTTCTCGTCTTTTAAAAAAAGGAGCTTTGCGGGCAAATTCTCAGTTCAAGGACAGTGTACCTGTGGTCAAAAATCGCTCAAACATACCATAAAAATTGTGGCAGGACACAATTAGAATGATACAGATAGAAATATAATCTTTATCTACCTTGCCAAGGCTTTCATTAAAATTTTTGAATTATTGATGTCGGCACCAGTCGTTGACAATACATTAAGACTACGGATAGGATTATCAGATTATCCATCCCCAAATAG
This sequence comes from Dermacentor andersoni, assembly GCF_023375885.2. Classification (NCBI taxonomy): domain Eukaryota; kingdom Metazoa; phylum Arthropoda; class Arachnida; order Ixodida; family Ixodidae; genus Dermacentor; species Dermacentor andersoni. The sequence continues at coordinate 197,804,904 of NC_092815.1, forward strand.
TTATCTTGATGGATGACATATAAAAACGATGAAGTTAGGACAACACGGAAGTGTGCTGAACATGTACAACACTGGACACACTGAGAATTGAAATACGGGAAGCCGAACATATCACAGGTCTCCAAGGACACATTATGGAGAAAAGTTATCTGTTCGTCAAGATTAACATATTAAAATCGTATTACAGATTATTGGTGCTGAGGAGCGCAGAACAAGGCAAGCGGTGTTTCACCACGAAGAATGTCGCTTGTGACTCGGCGTCGATAATTTAACGCTTCGTCGACGCTTCTGAGGAGACTGTTAAAGTCAACTGTTTCGCTGCCCGTCGCGCAGACGTAGCGTCAGGCACTCATGCCACGAATATACGGACAACGCGCGGTGTTTCGGGTTCTAGTCGTAGTTTAGGCCTGCTGGCACCAACCTGAGTGAATATCGCTCTATGGCGTTAATCAACGTCTGCCTTCATGTCACGACACTAGATAAATTTGGCGATCGTCGTTTGCCTCCTAACTCTAGTGTCTTCCTTTCGAGAGCGCAAGCGTTTGAAGATGCATCGTCATTGCCTTCGCGTTGTTGTTGATTCGTCATAAAATCATTTATAGATTCGCATAGCGCGCGTTCCAATGCATCCGCCACCCCCTTCATACAGCCTAATTAAGCTGTTACACGAAAAACAATTAAAAGAAAAGCATTGAGTAACGTCTACCAATGTGCCGGTTCTGAAAAGCCATAAAACAAAGTTCACGTAGCACGTAGCGATCTAATGATTTGAACAGTAGCGAGTGTGACTGTTACATAACGTCGCAGAACTGTAACCGGCTCCCGAGGTGACTATCATTACTAGGTGGTGCACCCTGATTTTTCAAAGGTATACAAAAAGACTAGTATGATGACTAGTTTTTATCAATCAGCGGTACCTACCACAACGCTGACTTGTGCAGCTCAACTCATCGCGCAGTTACGTTGGCAAGGCGAAATATTACAGTTGCAATTATGTCTCTGGTATTAGACGAATCCTGTAAGCGCATCCTGCTAGCCGGTAGACCACAGCACAGAAACAAGAGCAGGTTGCCTTACGTGAGACTTGTTTTTATGGATCTAAGTGATGAACCATTAACCATGGCCAGGATTTCATGTAGCGGCGTGTGCATTCTACACCTAAAGTCGTGAGAAGCGAGCTGCCGCAACGAACGGTGTGTCCGGCTAAGTTTCAAAATAGCAGTTTGCATTTTTGGCGAAGGCTTGATGTAAACACTTATTTTTATTACCCCTGCATATTTCAATACTGCGCGATGTGAAATGTGCGCTGCACTCAACCGAAATCTACAATTAAAGAAAGAACTGAAACAATCTTGATTGATACGGTCGGCAACATGCGGACATGCTAAACGAAAATGTGATAGAAAAACAAGTTCTAAAGGCGTTAACAAGAATACACAAATTTTAATCTTTGCAACGTGGCTAACCTTCCAAGTTTATAATGCACCCTGGCAAAGAAAAACTGAGCCCTTTCTACCGTCCCGCTTTAAATGTGGCGATGTATTGTGGGGTTTGCAGCGTTGAGCCTTCTTTCACTATTATTTTTATTTCAGCAGTGCTTAAATGCTTTCACTGGATGCCGCAGGTTGTTGCCTGTGCCTGCAGGTAAAATGCTCCAGTGTTCTATGGAACGGCAGCGCAGTGTGTGCTTCGTGAAAACGCACAAGTGCGCCAGCTCGTCCGTGCAGAACATGCTGATGCGCTACGGCGAGAGCCATGGCCTGCGCTTCGTGCTTCCAAAGCGCCCGAACTACCTTGGTCATCCAAGCCTCTTCCACCCTTCGATGGCGCCAGCCTGGCCACCGTTCGACATGCTGGTACACCACGCGAGATTCCACGAGACGGAGATGCGCGCTGTGCTGAGACAGCGGCCGTTCTTTGTCACCATCGTACGGGAACCCGCCGCGCTATTCGAGTCTCTGTACTCCTACTATACTCTAAAGGTGCGTTCCAAAACAGATGAAAAGAATTCGCAGAATATGACTCCACCATGTTCGCATAAACAAGGTTAATGGTTTCGATGAAAAGTGTAAGGTCACGGCGCAAAGATAAATATTGCGCACGAAATCAGAAAGCGTTCGTTTCACGTGCACTAATAACTTGTTGGCACAGACAAGAAAGTAAACCCCAGAAATGTTCACTGTCTACACAGACTAAAATGAAATGACCATCTTATTAACTTGGCGCTATAGAAAAATAGGGAACATGGTCCCTGAAACAAAGTTTTTTGAGAACTTCAGATGTTATCATAAAACAGCATTTGAATTTTTCACTGCGATAACAAATATCAGGGTGAAAGTTTATTGCAGAATAATGAGGATAAGTGAAGGGTTGGAAAATTGTAGAAAAGAAGCAAAGTTAGAAGACGGATTGAAATATGAAAATGAAAATGTTGTGCAGCCATCACTAGCACCAGGGTCCTTCAATACTTTTCTTTGCGAAAAGTATTGAGGAATACCGGTGGCACTTAGCTACAAAGGTTCCGAGGCGGGCTTTGCAGCATAAAAAAGGGCCGTAGACTAGCTCGGAGGCCTGGCACGATACTGTCACGTTCCTGTGACTGTTAAGAATACAGTAGCGACAACTGTTGATCACATAACTGATTCTTACTTGGACGAACTTGCATCCAGCAGAACGATGAACACTCAGGCGCAACGACAGCTACGAGCGAATTCGGCGACCGTTGGAAATACCATCTGCGGGTCTGGTGGTTGGGCAAGCGCCGAACGTTCGAGTGGAATCGCTGGTGCAGGCGTGCCTTCCATAAATTACTGGAGAATTTGCGTCGCGCCTACAGTGAGATTACAAAACATTCAGTTACAACAGACACAACAGATAGAATCAACCTTATCCTTCTAGTAAGTTCCGACTTATGCAGTGGCGTCTTGCTCTGAGCGATAACTTTGATTTGTTAGCGAGTGAAATGCAGTTGCCGAGAAAAATATAAATTAGTGCATGCCCTAATGCCTCCTCTTGTTAAAGCATCCACCCGATGCTACAAACAAGAGAACAAGAAACGAAAGCACATGTAGAAAGAATAACTAAGACAGAAACAATCGAACTGCCTTAGTTCGTCAGCGCCGGTAGAACGGCCTAAGACGCACGACATGGGCTAGTTCAGGCCGTGAGGGGTGCCGCTTTGATTGGAAAATGTTGTCTGGCACAACCTCAGTCGGGTGCGCCAATACGTCGGATGATATTATATGGTCTAGGATAGCATCGCAAAAATTTCTCGCTACATGGGCGTTGGTGTATTGGGGTCCAAACACAAACACCATATATAGACTGGTATCCTCAAAAGGTACAACATATGGCAATCAGATTTATTTTTAACAGGTATCGAAGACTCGACTCACCTAGTACAATAATGAAAGTACATAATATTCCTTTGTTAGAAACAAGAAGAAAGGTGAGTCGTTGATGTTCTTCTAGAAAACCATCGCGGGATAAACCACCCTAAATGTACCATGTTGTCTCCAGCGAGCCACTGCTAGGGTAACCCGCCGTAAACATAATCAATCATTAGCACCCATGTTTGCACGAACTAACGCTCACAAACACAGTTATTTTCCCAGAACAGTTCAAGATTGGAACTCACTGCTTCAGTTGAGTGATTTTCGCAGTTGAGGATTTTGCTACAACACTGGAAAATTATCTCTTTGGTGTTTAGTGTTCAAATGTATTGTACTCTTGTTGTGGTTGCTTCACAGACATGCTGTTCTTTTTAGCGTATTGATGAGTGTTTAAAGCAAGGAATTCATGTTTTCTTGTTCTTGCTGTTACGATTTCCTTTATGTTTCATTTGCCCCTCCTATTTGGACCAAGATGTTTGCCCGCAATATGTTTAAAAAAATGAAAATAAAGTATAATAAACGTTCTACATAATTCGCGTCGCATACAAACAGATCACACAAAGTTCGCTGACGGATAGGATCAACGATAACCTTCGCATAAGTTTCAAACAATGCAGGCGCATATTGCGCTGAGCAATAGCTTTAAGCTCTTAGTGGGTGAAATGCGGTCCCCGTGAAAAGGTAAATAAGTACGTGTGTCAATATTCGCGAGCGATGTTGCTTTGCACTTTCCCGGTGTTCGAATTGAGCGGTACACCAGTGCCAGTAGTATGAAAAGGAGGCGAGCAACACTGAGGGCCAATGGCGTAAAGCTCAACACCGCTTGCACGCCCACATTTGAATGTCTGCCTTTCGGTTCCACGAACCCGTATCAACTTTCTGAGCTTCTTTTCATCGTAGCTATCTTGATTAATTCATTTATTTTGAATACTGCTGGTATCAATTGAGAGCATAATAAGTGGGGCTACAATAATAAAGAAAGGCAGTAACCTAAGAGAAAGAGCGTACCATCATATTAAATCAAGTGTACTTAAAGGGAAGCTGAAGAGTCCGTCGAATTCCATAAGACGCTCATATACGGATGCAGGAACCTTATATACCATGCAGGTAAAATGTTGGGGGAATTTTTCACTTAGGAGCGACGTAATCGTTGGTTAAAATTGCGCTGTAGCTCAACCCTCCGCAGATCGCCGCGTGCTGCTGCTGACGCTGACGATGCGAGCGGAGATTGGAAACCGCGGCGTAGTGACGTCAGCACTGGTGTTCCGTTCCTTCGCAGTCTCTGCGACCGTGCCTGACCGTGCTTATTTCTGCGTGCGTGCCGTCCTAATCTGCTTTGCTCGACCCTACATTCCTTTGTTTGTGCGTATGTAGAGTGGTAGTTGACGTGCGCAGCATCAAATGAACTTGCAGGCCAATCATGCCACCGTTCTGTGCAGCCTACGGTTGCACGAACACCAGCGGCCGCGACGATGTTCCGATGTTCCATTAGTTCCCGCAAGACAAGCAGCCTTCAACAACGTGGGAGGCTGCTGTGGAACGAAAGAACTTCAAGCGCTCAAGAACAACAGTGCTGCGCTCTAACGACTTCCTTGATGACGATTACTACCAGAGTTTATCAATAATGCATGCTTTGGGTTCTCCTTCGTGTTAGCACGCTCAACGGAAGGTGCATGTTTATCTCCCACCCTTGACGCAGGTTTCACCGCCAAGTGCCGCGAATTTTCTATTCGCACTTGTGTTTTGAAACAGACTGCATGCAGCTACCATAGTCCAGTGCAATTGTAAAGTTTGCATGTGTTGGAAAGCCGGCTCACGCCAGGACGCGGCGCTCTCGCTTCTCTCGCACACATAGAGAAACCGACCATCTCACGTAGCCGACGGAATTCGCCGGTTAAGAGTAGCGTGCGGATGCCGCGCTGATGAAGGTTCTATACTACACGTGCTACAACAGCCGGTAAACTTTTCCCGCTTTTAAACCGTCTGTGTACATTGCCGACAGCTTTGGGGCAGCGCACAAATGCCGAAGATCGCGTCACCGCTTACGTTCTACGAAGAGGCATACAGGAACATAACACTACAGTTGTTTGCCCGGAAACGTACTCACTGGATTGGTGAGTGCAGCTTAGAAAAAAATGTACTCGCCAAAGAACATTTCCAACACAAGGAGATGCTAACACTTCGCCCTCGTTGGCGTGGAAAGCACTGCTTGCACCAGCATTTCTTGCTTCTTGGAGAGTCCGGCTCTTCGCCATTTGCTCGTACATGTAGGGAGTAAAGTATAAACCCCATACAAGTGATCTTGCACGCGACAGCGACAGCGACAAGCGAGGCGATGGCTGTAGCGTTTACTCGTCGCCTACAAGCCGAACTCCATGCCTGCGACGGCTTTGAGTGACAATTTCCCGTTATGAGGGGAGCAAATATACGCGCCGAAAATAGCGTGACGCACACTTTATCAATTTCAGTTGATGTATTTTGCTGTAAAAATGAGCATAATATGCTTCTGAAGGTCTTGCGCTAGGTGTAATTCTTGCACGTGTAAAATACAATAGTTTGCTCGTTCCGTGCGACAAACAGTAGTATTTGAGTTATGTACATCCAGTTCCGGCTTCGCACTATTGGCTAGTCGCTCATACCACTTCCGGACGATGAGCGACGAGTTCTACATTTCTAGAAACGAGTCATCGAGCGACAAAACAGAGCGATCTGTTCAAGCGACGGCCTGTTTTGTCACTGGAAGCCGTCGCCCGCGCCGTCGCGTGCAATATCGCTCTTGTGGGGTTTGGACTTAACGCCGAACTCTTTAGAGAAACGCAAGCTCTCGAAATTGTTTGTGACAGTCTCAGCAAGACAGCACCAAACTATCTTGCACCGTGCTTCATGTGTAGCGGCAGCAGTCGTTCCGGACGAACACCATTGTTGACGTCAAGAGGCGCCCGAAAAATCACAGGTGGAAACTAGGCGCGCGAGCTGCCCCGAGTCCGCTGCTGCACTTTTCGTCGAAATAAAATCTAGTTGCGCTTTCTTTCGCTCAATTTCGATGCGATATTCGAAGTCAGAGGGTTGAAAACCATGACGTACTGCTGTTCACTCATTCTTTCTGCGAAAGCTTTCAGCTTCCCTTTAAATAAAACGGAAAATAATGAAAAAAAACCCTCAATGCTACCAAGCTCTCGTTACGCATTTCCTGTTCAAGAAAGCTATCACGAACTTTCTTTTATCTTTCAAACTTTTTATGGAAAGAACCATGTGCCAACAGATTCTGCACGCATCGCGATCACCGTTGTACGTGCTCAAATATGCACATGAGTACCAGCGATTTAACTGGAATGTACAGGCCTCATCAGACTTCACCTAACACTAAAGACACTTGTGTACCATTTGTGTTTTTCGTTTCTTTTTTTTTCTTTTTTGAGGTGCACCAAATTTTACAAGATTGTCTGTGGCAGATAGCGCAATTCTAATCCCTGATCTAAATTACTCGATGAGCCGATCAATATTTCGACGAGAAATAAAAATATCTCATCGATGAATTAACAAATTTAGGTTAATGAACATTTTCAATATTTACTTAATGGCACATATTTATTTCTAAGTATCGTATCTAGCTAGTACGGAAGGCATATCGACTTGGAACTAATTCTGATAGTGGCACCGGTTTCGGGATATCCGCCGTCAAACATGCGCCAAGAATGCACTCTTGTGCCACTTAGTTTTTTTAGAAAATGCTATTTTGTACATTGCAGCACGAAAGTAACTCGAACGCCAATATATTTTACTAGACCACGTTGAAAATTAATATCTCAAAACTAGTACAGTCCTGAGAATCATTTCCCGATGAAAATCCGTCGCATGCTTACTACCTGGCATTCTTGTGTTGAAATATGTGCCTTAAGGTAAATAAATGAAAATAAACTTAGCTTAATTATGTTAAATAGTCAATTAGGCGTTCTGACTTCTCGTAGAAGTACCGGCCCCCTCAGCGGGTAAAAACATCAAGGGTTTGAATTGTGCTATTTACCTCAGCCAATTTTTAAAGATTTGGTGCAGCCAGAAAAAATAACCTCTATAGTGGCCTTAGTTTGGCGATCGTGAAGTGTAAGAAGCGATTGGGGGAAGCACTGGAAGGAAAAAGGCAGTCTGACTAGATATCTGCAGCGCTCTCCGCAAGAGACGCAAAGCAGTGCCTCGGGCATGTTAGGGTTAAGTATGGCACCGACTCTAGTGATACATTCAGTCACATTAAATTCGACTACCAATCACTGTGCTAACCAATGCCATTGTTTTGGAGTATTGCTTTTCTTTCCAGTGCACCACTTTGCCTTACAAAGAAATACTTAATTCGCACCTACTGCAGGGTTTGCATTCTTTTAGATCGCTGAAACACTAAAAATTTTTACGTTGCATGTTAAAGTATAATGCAAGACATTCATCTGACGTCTGATAATACAAAAGAATTGCTCCGTATGCTAAGCTCTTGCAAGAGCAATACGTTCTTGTTTGAAAAACCGAAGTTGGTAACAGCAGGAAACAATTTTTCTTTTGCGGATGTCGCAGAGAAAGACGAACATGAGTCTGGAGCAATTTTCCAGCGCTGCTTTGGCGAACCGGTCAGTGATGGGCCTGCTTGGCCGCACCCGGAGCCAGCAGGGCTTCAACCAAATGAGCTTCGACTTGGGAATGGCGCCGGCGCAATTCGGCAATGCTTTCTCAGTGCGTCGCTTCGTTGAGCAGCTTGACGCAACGTTCGACCTGGTCATGGTGGCTGAGCGCATCAACGAGTCTCTGGTCCTGCTCAAGGACCTGTTATGCTGGGACACGGACGACATTGTCGTCTTCAAACATAACGCCCGGCAGGTGACCCTCCAGAACCTTGCTACTGCTGCCATACAGTTGTGCTCTCAATACCATACCCGGTCGCCTATTTCCAACTGCTTCTAGGTACAGCGTGGCGCGGCACTTGCGGAGACGACGGACGTTTGCGCGCATGCGCGAGTAAGAGTGGATACGATGGAGGGAATGTGGATAGCTTTGCTCCTTGAAAATACGACTCTCCCTAGGTACTACGGAGGAGTTTCTTGGCGCGCGTTGTATGCGCTTGTCCCTAGGCGTGCCGGCAGAAGTCCGTGCCGGCCCCAACCCACGGGCCACCCTGCTTCCAGCTTTGATCCCCCCGCTAGCGCTTGGGTGCCCCGGAGATCCTGCGCAGCCTACTTTAATATAACCTCAGGTGCTCTCCTGAGGCCTCCGTTTGCCGGTTACATGTGGCCTCCTGGAGCAGTGCTTGTAAAAAATCCGATCTATCGCCGCGACGAAAAAAGCGACCCGCGACTAATACAACACCAGTCAGAACATTGTCTCTTCAGACAAAGCGATCACCAAGCGGCGTCCGCGCCACTGCCTCACCGTGCGGGCAGCCAGAGGATCGACCGGACTCCGCAATGCCGGCATGTCTAGAGGACAAACGAATACAATGCGCGTTAAGAAACCTCCTCCGTAGTGCCTAGGCCGAGTCATATATTCAAGGAGCAAAAGCCCCCAGATTTTCTCTCTCGCGCCCGCTCTTATTCGCGCCTGCACAGAAACGTCGAGCTCCGTCAAAAGTACCACGTCCCACCGTACCTGCTAGCAATTCTAAAAACGCTACCCGGTTGTCTAAAATGCACCAGTCCTTCACTTGCCTTTTACCCTCAACGTGTATCATTTGAGTGCGAAGATGAGCACTCATTGAATGGGCGCGAGGATACGGCAGTGGAGATGTAAAAAAAAAGCCTGGAAGTGTTACAGAACAAATCCAGCAAATAACAGTCGGAAGGGGGAGAGGGCGAGAAGGGGGCAACATTAGGGTTTATCGATGTTGATGCAGCACCCGCCCTAACGATTCGCCTTCAGTATGCGGTCATCGTCGCCATGAGATAAATTTTATTAACCAAGCAGAACTCTGTGCACCTCCTGCTGGTCCATTGTCCGCTTTTGATGGAGTCGCAACATGTAGCCAATAAAATTGCAGTATATTAGGCAGGAAATAATCGCAATCTGTACATCTTTTTCTACTTCCACACGGTAAGACAGGTGTGGGAAGCAGCTCTCGAGTATGCTGCATGTAGCCTGCGGACCACAGCGCAGATTGGAGAAGAAATTTCCGAGATGACTGAGTATTCTGCCATAAGAAACGCTTTTAAATGACATTACTAAATTACAAAATGAATCATAACTTCACGGTTATCACATGCACAACTCGGTATGCCACATTATGATTGCGGTCATTTCAGAAGTAATGGGGATATGCAAATTTTATCTGCATAAATAATGTGTGACTGAACTAGAGCAAGGCGCACAGGTAGCCGCTTGCATTTCTGTGCAGTTTTAGAGCGCAGCTATTAGGCGCCAGTTACTGCGTTTCGCGTCGGCCCTCGGCGCAGCGAAGGATGTAAGAGCGAACACGAAGAGCAGCGGGGGATGAAAGATGGCGGTAGCGGAAATAGTGCGAGGAGGAAAGCAGGAAAAGACGGTGCAGCGGAACGATGAGGCGGCGGAAAGCGGAGGATGAGGGTGTGGCTCTTAGCGGCGAGAAATTGGAGTGGCGCCCTCTCACAAGGGACGTCACGGCCAGGACGCCGCACCCTCCGGCTCGCTCGGCTGCCACGAGCGCTCGTTTTCTAATTGGGTGCTTGAGGTATTGGCGGCTTGAGCCGCACTTATAGAAGGTTATTTCAGATTATTTCTGTTGCCATGCGTGGACCGCAGTTTCTTCTATGAAACCTTGTGAGTCATGAAAATTTGCGACTTGGATATCGCAAGCTGTGCAGCACTGAAGGGGTCTATTGGTTTTCCAATGCATATATGCACCCTGTCTGTTCATAAATTTTGCTTAAAAAGAACGTCTCCAAGTTCAACACGCGAAGTTATTTATGATGCTCGTCTAAACACTTAACATTCCCTTATTACTTAAGTATGAAAGACATAGCACTTTACATGGAAGAAATACCTTGATATTTGGTGTCATCATTATATATCCGTGTTAGAAGGACACTGCCCAGCGAAGCTTTCATCATAATTCTTATCACTCTGGTGAGTTGTTTAATCAAATGTGGCAACTGTATTAAGGCCTAAATGGAAGAGATAGGTGAGCATTTTGTGTGAAAAGGTTCAGTACTACTTTCACCGTTCTCTGAAATAGGCACCCAGAAACGCATTGGCTGTTAACACGACGGCGCATCGTGTATAGTATATATATACGTCACGAACACCTTAACAGCAATCACATGAAAGAAAATTTTGTGGTTAAGATCGAGAACCATGCAGTCACCTGCAAGCGATAAAATGTGTCATAGTGACCCTCACTAGCTTTTATCGACAATATGGCGAACCTTCCCGCAACGGAAGCAACTGGCTGTCGTTATGGCGAGGCGCGCTTTGTTCGCGAAACCCAACATTTCACTACAACTTCGAATTGAAACCATGAAGTAGCTCTTTACAGCTCGAATGACAATGCCTATAGGATACTCGAGGCACTACAGCGCAGCTTAGGCTGCGTTGAAATGAAAAATGCAAACACATCCTGCCTCAACATGTCTCAATCCTGCGTTGCTTAATTACACAGACTGAAAACTATTTGCTTCGTCAGTGCGTAAAAGAAAACCCCGCGTCCCCGCCTCTTAAAGAAGACACCACAAGTCTCACATGAACACTTGACCTCCACTGGGGAACAATGATATCTTGAATATGTGCAACACTATTAATGAATGGGCTAAGGCCCATTCATTAGTAGTGGCTTCTCGCTGGCTGCAGCGAACCGGTCCGAAAGGCATATTTCACTCAAATATTTGACCACTGCAACCTGTGTCACTTCTTCAAACAGATGTCTGTTTCTCAAGCAAGAAGCACCAGTAAATTGCTCAAGTGAGTTGAACGTGTAGCACGGAAAGGGAATAAATATTGGTACATTCCTTTCTGTGTGCAGCAAACAGCTGTTAACCTCAATCAGCTTTGCTTCAAGTTACCGCCACTTAAATTTAGCCTGCGAAGAACGGCCTAATTTTGAGAACCAGTTAAAAATGCAAGTGCTGCTGGTGGAATCAAAACTGCAGTGGTAGTTATTGCCATTTGTTGGGCGTGTTGGTAAATTGAAAGCATATTTAGCGCCAGCAAACAAGGACGTAAGGGAGAGCGCATTGTGTTGTCGTCTCCCTTACGTCCTTGTTTGCTGGCGCTAAATATGCTTTCAAGTGGTAGTTAAGTCCTCGTTTTACTGCCGAAGGTTTCTGTGAAGGAATAGAGAAAGAGAGAACTAAACTTTTATTTTCCGAAACGGTAAACCGAGTCAGAACCTGGTTCACCCTAGGTGGGAGGATTCCTTATTCCAAGAACTCTCTGGCTTGGGCCTTGGCCCGGGCGACGAGACTGCTTTGGTCGTCCAGGTGATCGGAGGAAAGCTTGGCCTCCCACGTTTCAGTTGTCGTATGGATCTGAGGTGAGTTGGGGCGCTCTTTTTGTGCTTCTATGCGGCGGCTTTCTTTGAAGTCATCTTGTGGAGCTTGTGAGGTAGGGTCTGCGGATGTGTCACGCAGTGGGCAATCCTGGACCATGTGTTGCAGGGTGTCTGGAAAGTCGCAATGGGGGCATGTGTACGAGTACTGCGTAGGATACAGTATGTGCATGATTATTCCGTGCACGTAGGTGTTGGTCTGTAGGCCGCGCAGGATGACTTCTTCCTCTTTGCTCAGATTCTTGCGTCGTAAAGCGTACGTTCTTCTGCTGAGTAGGTGGTGTTGCAGAAGCTCCGAGTACTTTAGGGCGATGTCATCAACATTGGTGGCCGGCCTAGTGTGGGATGGCAGGAAAGCCAAGCTGGTATGCTCGCGGGCAGCGGCGTGTGCCACCTCATTTCCTGTCATGCCCTGATGGCCTGGAACACAGTTGATGTGGGTGTCGGGGAGCGGGGCGCGTGAGACGTGATTTCTTATTATTTTGAGCGCGGTTTCTCATACGCGTGCTTTTTGATAGTTGCGCGCTGCTGCTTGGGAGTCAGTTAGTATTACTGCTACTTCAGGGCAAGTTGTTATTGCCAGAGCAATTGCCATTTCCTCTGCAATCTCGGGGGCTCTTGCTCGGATGGTGACAGCTGCAAGTTCTTTGCCTTGGTGATGCGTGACGCTTAGGGCAAAGGCGTTTCGTTTAATATACCGGGCAGCATCGGTGTACCTCGTATCAGGGTCGATCCCGTATTTCTCGCATAGTGTGCGGATTCTGCTTTGCTACCGCTCATTATGATAAGTTGGATGCATATTACGCAGTATACTTGCAACGCTGATACAGTCCCGGACTGCAGTTGGGATTCTTGCTTTCTGGTCTGTGTCTGTAATGAAGCTTTCGCTGTAGTTGAGGTAGCGCAAAACTGCACGTCCGGTGGGTGTGAGCTTGAGCCGCTCTTGTTGGCTGATCTTATGAGCCTCGACAAGCTCTTCCCACGTATTGTGGATGCCGAGCATGAGGAGTTTCTTCGTTGATGCCATGGGTGGGAGGGTCAAGGCTACTTTGATTGTCTTTCGAATGACAACATTGAGTTTCTTGATTTCTGCCGGCTTGAGCGTCAAGTAGGGGGTTCCGTAGGTGATACGCCTAGTTAGGAGAGCTTGAATTATGCTTAGTGTGTCGTGCTCCTTGAGCCCGCTTCTTTGGTTTGTGATCCTCTTGACGAGGTGCGTAACTTCTGACAGTGTACGTTGGAGACGCGGAATAGTGGCCGCCCCTGATCCGTCCTTGTGGATGTCAAGTCCGAGTACGCGAAGAGAGTCGACTGTAGGGATCTTGGTTCCGTTGAGCCAGACGCTAGGATCGGGTTCGATATAGTTAGGTGGTCTTCCTCGTGTCCGTGCTATCAGGACGAGAAGCTCCGACTTTTCGATAGTATCGACGGCTTCTTGTAGATTGCGTTCTTGTTGCCCAGTAGTAGGTGCTTTGGTCCAGAGCGTGACGTCGTCGGCGTATAGGGCATGGCATAGGTTTGCAATGGCGTTCAGATGTTTCGGTAGCTTGATCATTGCGATATTGAAAAGGAGGGTTGAAATAACTGATCCTTGTGAGGTTCCTTTGTTGGGTAGCCGAAATTTAACGCTGCGGAGGGTGCAGACGCCTGCTGTTGCTGTTCGGTGTGTCAAAAAGCTGCTGATGTAATTATAGATCCGGGCTCCGCAGCCTGTATCTTGGAATAGAAATAGAAAAATTATATATTGTAGCGTGAACTATTGGTCGTGAGCAAACATATTTTAGCGGGTTAAAATCGAGATAAATGTTGTAGAAGTCATATATAGTCAGCGTTTATTGGTGTGGAATCTTAACTAGATTCTTACATGGTGTGCTTTTTCGTCTAGGACTTTATTATTCACGTGAGCTACCACTGGAAAGCGTAGATCCGCGCATGAAAAACCCGTAATGGGCTGGTCTTAGCTCCCTGGTGTGGCACTGTAGCGTTGCCTTCGAGAAATACATTGTCGCATAGGAAATAAGCTCCTTGATTACATTTTCGCGCACGAAGACATCGTAAAATATGCATTTGAGAGGCCCGTCATAAGTACACAAGAATTGGGAACGAGAGGGAAGAAACGGAAACACTGCAGATGTGCGGACACCACCCGAACTGCATCAGACGACAGGCGCGACTCCGTGCCATGACGTCACGCGAGCGGCGCTCGCAGCGCCCCTCTAGGTCGTTCTCGGGGCTATAGAAGAAAAGCGTATTGCCGTGCAAGACTGGCTCTGTGGCGACGACCGATACGAGATGGCGCCAGAGTAGCGCGCCGTCATCTGCTCAGCAATGGCATGCTGCGAGCCCGTCCATTGATATTATATGTGGAATCAGAATGCTGCATGAGTGGAAGTCTGTCGGCGGCAGCTGCTATGAATCGCGGTCATGTGTCACCTACGTGCCTCTCGTGATATTCCGATTAGCGAGACAGTCACGCACACTTCTCTCTGTTTGCAATGTGGCGCCCAAGACAGATTGTCTGCATCATCCCATATATCGCGAAATCAAAACGTGTACAGATGTGCGCTGAAATATTGCATTAGAGAGCATCGTCATCGTCGGTGAATTTTTGTAGTATATTCCGCATAATTTGAAAACGAAGTTTTACTTTGTTTTTGTAAGTGCTTCTTAGCAGTCTGTCTTACGCACGTTCGACTAAATTAAGTCTTTCAAAAAGTGCAAAATCTTGCTATTCGCAAAAATTTGATTTTAGAAAGAACCACGAAAAGGGGTTTTGAGGTTCGGTATGAAAAAGATAGTTTTCCCGGTGTTTGAGTTTGGAGGGAAAGTACTTACTTAGGCAAATCTATAAATTTAATGTGTTCAAAACAGGGTACTCGAATACTAGGAGTGTGGTGTTAATGAAAATGCCCTGCTACTGAGGTTGCGTCATCTTCAGCCTGCCACCAAGAACAAAGAAGAAACTTACTACGTACCTAATAAGCCTCATGAAAACAAAGTGAAATCGAGTTTCGTCTAAGTATTCTTTAAGGCCATAATTAGGTCTGAACTGTTTGCCGCGCTGCACACAATGAGTAACACTCGTTTCAATCGAAGAGAAATTTGATGTCACCTAGACTTCTCTAGAAACACTGAAAAATAATGCTAATAATGGACGTGCATTGATTTCAAACACATCCTGAAAAAAATTTTTTACAACAGCTGGAAATTGTTTGTTGACACATAAATTCGCGCTCAATTTACCATAAAATTCCACAAATATTTCGCAAAATATGGAATCCGTGGCACTTAATATTATCTCAGGTGAAGGAATTCAATAAAAACCTTCTAAACTTTGCTTAGAAATTCCAAGTAATCTGCCCTATCCATATATATACGAACTACGCGTATCACGAAGGTGACTTCTTTGGGTCGCCAAAAACATTGTGGGAACCACGTATAACGCTTGAAAATAGAGGCAATAGAGAGAGAACGTAAACTTTGTTTTGAAATCAATGAGATTCGACTAGGGCGTCTTTTTAGTGGGTCTGGGCACCCGCCGCGCACGCGGTTCGGAGACTTTGTCTCGAAGCGGCTTCCTCGGCTCGATGGACGGCCCAGAGTTGTGCTGTCAGGTTCGAGATGAGCAGTGCGGTCTTCAAGCGCGAGCGGAGGCTGCCGGTGGAAGAGACGGAGAGGTCGGCACTGCCCAACTTGTTTGTTGAGTCCCGACACTCCCATAACACGCGATTAAGTGTGGCAACCTCACCACACGATGTGCATGTGTTTGTAGTGTACATGTCTAGATACATGGCGTGCATGAGTCTGGGGTTCCTGTAAGAATGGGTTTGTAATTGCCTGAGGTGTACTGCTTGAGTCCTGTCTAGCCTAGCGTGACGGAATGGGTATACGCGTTTTTGTAACTGGTAGTGTGTCGTGATGTCATGAAACCTGGGCATACGACCCTCCCATGCTCAGACGTTTGCAGTACCGCACGGGTCTCTTCCTCCGATGATGATTGGTGAGTGAGGCCTCGAGCAATGCGGTGAGCCGCTTCGTTGGGGATGCTCAATCCAGTGCGTGCCGGGATCTATAGCAAATGCCTTCGGTTATCGAAGTCGGCCTCTTCCTGGTGTATGGGTTGTCGCTGGAGTATGGCATACGCCTCTCGCGAGATGCGCCCATTTGCGAAATTGCGAGTTGCCGCTTGGGAATCGCCGATCACGTATGCAGCTTCAGTTTGCGTGAGGGCCAATGCTATGGCCGCTTTTCCGCATCGGCATGTGCCATGTTCACGGTGACGCTTGTGAGGTGGTTGCCTGGGTGGCTAGTAACTGCCGCCTTGAAACTGTTCCTGTATCAATAACGGGCAGCGTCGGTGAAGACCGCCTCCTTGTTGTTGGAGGCAATAGAAGGGTTCACTAATTATTTCAAACGCTGGTACTTAAGCCAAGTATTTTAATCGTTCGCCACATATTACAACTACAATGCCCCTCACACCCATCCCCCTCAGTTTTCCCCAAGCGTGAATTTGTGGGATGCACGCTTCTCTAGGGAGACTTCGAAAGGGAAACATAGGGGATAACGGCCGTGTCAGGCCTTCGAGCACTTGTTGAAGCAATTATTTGTAGAACGGCTCTATTTTGTCGAATGACACTTACGCTCTAAAGACTATTGAGCATGCAGTTTCACTACTTTTACTAAATTCGGTGTTAGTGAAGGTTACTCTACCCCCAGGAAAGCGCACTAACTTCTGCGGCTCTCATAATATACCACTCGCCTCGGAGCACTCGCTTACGCAATTCACTCCAGAGATCAGCCCAGGCACCTTGAACTTCACTTACAGATCACCCATAACATTGCACTTCTTTGCCTAGATTATAAAGAAGGCGTCTATTTTAGTTATCCTGAGTAACCTGGATATTAACTGCTAAAGTCTTATGATGTATAAATATGAGGAAGAAACGGGTATTTGGCAATTAATTACAACAATCATATTTAAGCCATAAATGTCAAACGTTCTCCATATGTCAGCCCTAACATGGCTTCCAGTACATAATAACTCGGTGTGATGTAGTCTTATCATAGGGCTCTGGGACACATTGCGGATAACGGTGGTGTAGCGCCTCCTACCACTTTCTTATGAAACTTTTCTGCAATCGGGCTTTGTCAATTTTTATTCAGCATCTATTTAACACGTGTACTGATAACTTTTCCTGCGTGCCACCCTCAACCAACCCACCCAACTGTCAGGTTTGGTATAGTAACGTTTCTAACAGCAGCAGAAACAATGTCCATATCATATCGCCGTTGTCGGTTTGTTTCTGTTGTGCCAGATACGAATGGTGGTACACACGGAATTTCTGCCCACATAAAGACATTGGTACCCATCTCGAAACGCTTTCTAGATACGAAATTATACTACGCGGCCAGATTTTCGCTAAATTCTTTCTGTAACGAAGATTCTTGCAGTGTCTAGGAGCTGTGTTCGTGCAGAGGCAACAATCAGCCAAGAGAGCCAGTGCTTACGCAAGCAGGAGGCTCTCACGGTCTAAGTCTAATTACTCAACGACAGAAAAGGAATGCCTTGTGGTGGTATGGGCTGTTATGAAGTTTCGCCCATATCTCTATCGTCGTTCCTTCAGTGTTTTCAGCGGTCCTTATTCACTTTGCTGGTTGACGAACTTGAAAGATCCGTCCGGTCAACTAGCGCGTTGTAGCCTAAGGCTTCAAGAATTTGATATGATAGTGGTGTACAAGAGCAAGCGACAGCACTCTGAGGACGACTGTCTTTTATGGTGACCAATTGAGCAGGAAGTCCGAAAAGACGACGAAGACATGACTTTTATAGGAGTTCTAGACACGGCCACCATTGCTCGTCAGCAGCGGGAAGACAGCAAACTGATTCCGCGAATTGATTTTTCAGAAGACCAGCTTACAACCGCGCCCCGGACATTTGCAAGAAGCTTGCCATCATTCTGCTTCCGTAATGATGTTATCTACAACAACTTCTCTGCAAGTGGAAGCAGACGCTTCCTTTTCGTCCCAGTGTCTATCCGCCATGAGGTCTTGGAAGCCTGCCACGAGGAACCGACCTCTTGTCAACTCGGCTACACGCGAACACTGGTACGGGTCAAAAGAAATATTACTGGCCAAGGATTACCGCCTTTGTGAAACATTACCTGCGAGTTTGTCTCGATCGTTGACGACGAGAGCCACCATATATGAAACCAGCTGGGCTACGACAACTAGTCGAAGTGCCCACGACCACGTTTGCCCCAATCGGCATGGTCCTTTTCGGACGATTCCTGACTTTGAATATTGTCATTAAGCGGGTAATAGTTGCCACTGATAAATCTGACACACTATGCAGAAACCAAGGCCCTTCCAAGTGGCACCGCATACGAAGCAGCGCGATTCATTATTGAGAACGTGGTGCTGAAGCATGGTGGGCCAACGGCGATAATAACGGACAGAGGGACTGCCTTTACGGCTACACTCCTAAAGACAGACATTAGCATCAGCGGCACGACCTATCGAAAGACCACAGCCTATCACTCGCGAAAGAACGTCCTAACAGAACGCTTGAACAAGACTATCGCGGACACGCTGAATGTGTACGCAGACGTGGAACACAAAAATTGAGGCGACATTCTGACGTACATCACATTCGCTTATAACACTCTGCAACAGGAAAGAACGCAAAATACGACATTTAGCCTTCAGAGCCGTGAAGTGACGATGATGCTCGATGCGACATTGCCATATAACTGTGGTTATACAGGCACGGACGCTGAAGCTTTCGCTCAACTGGCTGAAGAAGCGAGACAACTCGCCCGCGTCAGGCTCACCCGACAACGGAACTGCGATGCACGACGCTGCAATCTACGGCTCCGGTATATCACATATGAGCCAGACAAGAAAGTGTGGGTGTGGAGTCCCATCCGTCGGTGAGGGCTTTCAGAAAAGCTACTCAGAAAGTACTTTGGTCCGTACAAGGTTGTATGACGCCTCAACAACCTGAATTACGAGATTATCCCTGACAGTACTGCTTCCTCCATGTCAAGGCAGCGTCCACGAGAAGTCGTGGACATTGTGCCAATGAAGCCGTGTTGTTCGGAATGTAGTGAAGTGCTCACATCTCGCCTGACACATATTCTCGCCGCTAGGTGAGTATCAAGACGATGCCCTCTCTGGAGGGAGGCAAATTCCACATTCAATATGCGGGCACGTAGAGAAAAACGAAGATCTCGCACATCGCGTATCTCATGGCCTGAAGAACGTTGCAGGGCGTTATGGGGGGCAGGTTGTCTGTTCGGCTCCTGGAAAATTGAGTGCTATTTGTCCGGCGGTCGAAAGGCGGGAAAGTGGAGCAGAACTTAATCCTAACGTGAGGTGCAAAGTGAAACATGTTAACAAGTATGTAGGCTGCACTACCAATGTGGTATACTGTTTCCCGCTCAAGTGTGGCGAGTGTAGATAGGGCGAACCGGCCGGTCCATAAATGTAAGACTTAGAGTGCATGATTTGTCCTTGGACACGAATGATTATGCGCATGTCTCTGCCCATTGCCGGCAAGGTAAGTGTAAGCCTCTGCTCAAAGAGGCAAAAATTTTTTGTTTAAACATACTGATTCCACCAGATTAGTCGTGGAAGCAGCCCACATTGTGTGAAAAGGCACGTGGTGCATTAGCCAGCCTTCAATGGCGCTTTTTCAGCAGGAATTAAGATAGCTCGATACGGTAACAGATGCCCTGTATACACGTGTACCGGTTGTGCGTTCCTCGATTGACCATGTGATCGCCTGTGTCTCTTATATACCTGATGTGTGTTTCAGTAAACGTAGTTGTGATTTAGCACTCGTCGTGTGTCCTTTCACTCCATCGTCGTCTTGTTCGCGCTGTTCCCATTATGAATGTATACCAACTCGCTCAAGTTTCTACTTTAATAAAGGAAGAAGAGAAGACGAGGTCCCTGCCTAATCGTTTTCAGTTTGCCTATAATTAAAATGTCCTGCCCTCTTTCCTCAGTTCCTGCACCTTGAGAGTCGTGACAATATGATGAAACATTGACAATAATGGCACAATAACGATATGAGGAAAATTAACAAAAGAGTGTATGACGACGATAACGTCACAACGACCCCGTAACTATTACGCCATGAGAAGAGCCGGATGAAGAAGCTAAAGTGGCGCCAATAAAATGACCACGATGACATCATCGCGACGTTATAACAACGAATTACGACTCTATGATGACGATGGCGCGAAGACGAATACATGAGCGTCAGATCATAAAGCTTGACGGATGACGAGGCAACAACCACGACACCATCGCGATCTCGGACACATACCTAGTAGACCAAGCTATGAGTGAACTCGGGTCACTGGGCCCGTATGCAAGGCGTGACGTCGATACATGACGAGAGCCTGATGACAAAACTGGAATGACGACGACGGATTGACCGCGATGGGATTCTCACCCACCACGGGCACACACCTAGTTGCTTCAGCTAGTATACAACTTGAACTACTGGTTCAGTGGAAGAGCAAAACGTGAACAAGGTGAATGCAGGAGCCAACGTTTCAACAAGTGGACTTGTCTTCTTCAAATTGAAGAAGCCAAGTCCTTGAAGCCTTAAAGGCCTTGACGAAGACAAGTCCACTTGTCGAAACGTTGGCTCCTGCATTCATCTTGTTCACGTTTAGCTCATCGTCTTGAATTTCCATCTCCCGCATTCCCCGTCTTTTCCCTAGTTCAGTGGAAGAGGCTTTATAGATAGATAGATAGATAGATAGATAGATAGATAGATAGATAGATAGATAGATAGATAGATAGATAGATAGATAGATAGATAGATAGATAGATAGATAGATAGATAGGCATGTAGGTTGGTTAGTTGGTGTTTAATAGCGCAAAGTCCGCAACGCAACGCAAGATTAAAGCAGGTAAACCTGCCTTGCATGATAGTTGGTGTAAATAACCCGTGGTTTCTGAAAAGTCAAACAAGTTAGTATATGTCGCTAGCGGGTCATCTGCCAGTAATATGGCAGGGTGTAAAGCTATCTGTAAATTATATTGGTTGTGTGAAAACTTCCGTCTCTGTGTTTCAAAGCGTGGACATGTCATAAGGATATGTATTACTGTAAAGGGTTCGTTGCATTTTTCGCAAGTCGGCAGGTTTCCTTTATGGAAGAGAAAATTGTGTGTTAGATGTGTCTGTCCAATACGAAGTCAACAGAGGATAATTTCCTAGAACCGTTGCTGGTGAGGGGTGCACGACTTCCACTCGCCAATTACGGGTTTGGTAAAATGTAGCTTGTTGCTTATACAATGGTCCCATTCTTGTTGCAATTTTGAGGTCGAGGCCTTCCTTATTGCAGTGATACTATCCTTATATGGAAGCGTTGTATTTGTCATGTCTTTGTGCGCTGCCATTTAGGCGCATCTATCCACTGCTTCATTACTCGGTATATCAACATGGCTTGGTAACCAGGAAAAC
The DNA here is from genome assembly GCF_023375885.2 of Dermacentor andersoni. Taxonomy (NCBI): domain Eukaryota; kingdom Metazoa; phylum Arthropoda; class Arachnida; order Ixodida; family Ixodidae; genus Dermacentor; species Dermacentor andersoni. The sequence continues at coordinate 197,826,268 of NC_092815.1, forward strand.
CTAATTGATCTGCCGTATTTGCTTGATATTACCACGTTTAAAATAACCCCTAAGAGTGGTTCACATTCCGATTCTATGTGTAGAGTCTTCAGCGTGATTAACGAATCAGTGTATATGATTGTGTTTTCCTGTTCCTCAGCGATGATCTTTTTAACCACAGTCAATATTGCGTAGACTTCGGCTTTGTAGACAGGGGCACGCTGTGGCAATCGAATTCTTTTTCCCACTTTTTTGTCACGGCCCCCACGCCCACGTATTCGTATGTTTTAGAGCCATCAGCGTAATATGCCATGGAATTTTGATATTTGCCATGAAGGGCGCCGAATTCTTGTATGATGTGTTCGTGCGGGGTGCCATTTTTCTTTAGAGGTACCAATGCCCAATCACATAAATGTATGAATTCGCACCACGGGGGTAGTCGTTGTGGCCGTTTAGCAACCTGAAGGAGCTCATCAGGAATGTCGTAATCACGGCAGTATTCCTCACATCGAGAAAGAAGAGGTCTAATCATGTTGGGGTTATTTGTGTAGTGTGAGCGTGAGTCGCTCTGTGTGACAATGTTGTAGCATATGTATTGCGGTGAGTATGCAGAATTCTGAGTATGCAGGAAAAAGTTGGTAGCGCTTTCCGATGCTGTAAAGGAGGCTCATTGCATTAAGCGTGTAAGCTCTGGACAAGCTCTGGAGAAGCACTATTTGCCAGTCGTATGCCTTGGTTATCAACCGGATATGTTGATTGTAGTGCGATTAGCACTCAAGTAGAGTACAAACACACCCTGTTCCTGAAATCACGTTTATTTAGCATTCATTTGGTGAATGTGAAAACATGGTACCTTGGACTGAATGGGACATACTGCGGTATCGTCCCATTTTGGGATGGCACTCGCCCTCATAGGTCGTTCATGAGCACCTCGGCATCACGATGACTGTGATGCCGGCGCAGAGACGACAACGGATTGGCAAAAACAGAATGACGTCGCTAGAACGACAAAGACGGTATGACAATAACGGCTTGATTACAATCAGATGTCAGTTCCTAAATAATGGCGACAATATCCTGATAACTGCGTGACGGCGACATGAGGGCGATGTGATGCTAACGGGTGTATGACGGCGCCATATGACGACAACGGAATGAAGAGTCTGTAATGTGAAATAACGACTACTAAGGTATGACGACGATGGTATGATAGCGGATGCATGATAACTACCGTCTGATGGTGACGCCATGACTATGACAGCATACCAACGGTGTCATAAGCACGATTGAATCACGACAAAATCATTAAAATATAATGATGAACGAGGAACGATGCCGATGCATCGACAGATAGATAGATAGATAGCAGTGGCGTAGCCAGAAATTTCGTTCGTGGGGGGCTCACTTTGCAGCTCGGCCTCCCCTTATAGAATTAGTCGAGGGATAAATAAATAAATAAATAAATATATATATATATATATATATATATATATATATATATATATATATATATATATATGTGTGTGTGTGTGTGTGTGTGTGTGTGTCTGTCATTCAACAACCTTGTTTACATTTTCGTACATATGCAACGACCAGGGGAAAATCTCAATGACGCTGTCCTTTGTTAGAATGTATTGCGCAGGAGCAGCTGTCACCGGTTGTGTATTGCGAGTAATTGCTCGGAAATTATAGTCGCAACAGAGAGCACATATAAAAAGCAGGAGTTCTGCAATATATACGAGGGCGAGTCAAATGAAAGTGAGCCAATGCGAATATATGACAAACGGGGTACTTTATTTAAAAGTAGTCACCATGAGTATTTAGACACTTGTCCTACTAACGAGTCGCGTAATTCCCGTCTCATAAAACTCCTTGGGCTGCTGCCTCAAAAATCTGTAATTGACTACACGTCATCTCCCCGACACGAATCTGGTTCCCTTGAGCAGTTTTTTAAATTTTACCAAATGTGGAAGACGCAACGCAACAGGTCTGGACTGCATGAGGGATGTTGCAGCGTTTCCCACTTGAACTTTGCCAGTTTTGTATTAACCACATCACCGACGTGGGAACGGGCAATGTCGTGAAGCAAGATGTTCCCAATGCTCAATTTTCCACGTCGTTTGTTCTTGATTGCGACAGGCAGCCGATACGACCTTTCACAATATCTGAAACGATTTAGAGTATCTCCAGGTTTAGAAAATTCGATCAATAATGGCCCCTAACGATCTAAAAAGAAGTCAACACTTTTGCGGCAGAAATGACGGCCTTTGTTTTCCTTGGGAGTGGTGAATTCAAATGTTTCCACTGTAAGCTTTGCCGTAGTGTTTCAGGCTAGTAGTAGGGGCACCATGAGTCATCCCCTGTCACAATTGCAGACAAAAAGGCACCACCCTCATCTGGCGTTCTTTGACGTGCACCTAAATCCAAGTACACGGGTGTTTTCGCATTTCGCCTCCATCGAAATGCAGCCGCCGTGACCGGGATTCGATACCGCGACCTCGTGCTCAGCAGCCCAACACCATAGCCACTGAGCAACCACGGCCTTTTCAGTTGTGTTGGGGGTGATTGCACGGTGGCTTTGGCCCGGCCATGTATCGTCTTTGTAACTTTCACGTCCTTCTTTGAACAGTTTGCTACTACGCTTAACAGTGGCCAATGAAACACAATGTTCAACGCATACGGCAGCCATACGGCGAATAATTTCTTCTTGGGAAACATCTTCATTTGTCAAAAACCTCACGACACCAAGCTGTTCAACTTTTGGAGTGTCCATTATGTCACGCAACCATGTTCAACCCAGTGTATGAGAGCATTAAAGAACATTTAACCTCACCTCTGCATGTCACTTGTAAATGAGATGCGTATGTGCTACGCGCATGCCTCGAAAATAATGAACCGAACCATCATTGCGCGGGGCGGGTTGTCTCACTTTCATTTGACTCGCCTTCGTACATTAGAAATGCGAAGATACAATGGAATATACAAATGTGAAGATACAGCTTGATACAGGGCAAAAAATTGTCACCGGAAACAAAGTTCACTGCGCATAGACACGAAACCTCGCAACAAGATATTTAAATATACGTATAAGTCTCCAATAAATCTACGTACCTAAGAAAAAGTCACTATATATAATGCGTCAAACAAGGCAAATAAACTGGTTGCGCAACCACAGATTCACAGATCACAGCACCCCCCCCCCCCCCCTTTCCTTCACTCCCAAAATGTATCGCGTGCGACGGAAGGCGGCGCGCTTCCTCCCCACTTTTCTCCCTTGCGCACACAAGACTCATCGTCAGCTAATCCCCTCCTCCTCCCCCCACCCCCGCTTTCATTCGCACATAGAGCATGAGGCGCGCGGCCACGATGTTATCGCCCTTGGCCTTTATTTATACGGAACATGAGGGCAACGGCAGGAATGCTTCTGGAGTCTTCATATAGCTGCTGTCGCAATAGTATCCGGCAACTGAAGCGTCCCGTGGCTCGTTACTTTCCGTAAAAGAAGTAACAAAATCGAACTTTCACCATGCGACAATTCGCTGCGCCGCAACAATGTCTTCTTTTTTTCTTTTTTGGGGCGGGGGGCGGCGAAATATAGTAACGCAAAGGAAATCATGTTGGCTACAATCAAATGCTTACTTTGGGCACCTAGTGTGGCTGCCGAAGGAATATCGAAGAAAACGTGTGACGCTTGGTCCACAGAAAACCATACGCATACTGCTCGGTACCCTACACCGGCAAGACAAAATTTTCCGGAGAGGTTGCGCTCAAGCGAACGCGTTGCAATCCGTCGAGCCCCCGCAGTGGTGGCGGCGAGCGACTATGCATTGTTTCTTTTTCTCGTCTGCTAGCCAGAAAACGTCCAAAACTCTGCCATGCGAAAATGCACTCGGCCAGAGAAAAACGAACGCGCATCCAAGTGCGCAGCGCGGTTGTCGATGCAGCAGGAGAAAAACGAATGCGCTCTGGCTGGATCGGCAGCCCGCGGGTTACGAGAACAAAAGAAAAAAAAAAAGAGGCTCAATGTATCCTCGCGAATAAAAGTCTAGGTAGAAAAATAAATAAGAACTTAGTTACAATGGTGGATTTAGTGTCTTGACATGTATGCTTTGGCGCAGGTGAAAAAGAAATGTTCATATTCTTTTCTGTGACCTGACGGCACAAATGAACCACCACAACGCTTTGTCTCACCAGACCTCGCTGCGTGCTTTGTCAACTTGTCTGATAGTATGTTGATTTGGCTTGTCTCGTTGTATGGCCCGATGTACTACTTTATAGAAGTCGATGCACCTTTGGCGTCAAATGTTTACAACAGCATTAAATCCACAAAGTACCGTAATTGAAAATCTAAAGCACGACTTTAGAAATGTCAATGCACCTTTCGCATCAAAATGTTATGAGCTTTATACCGACAACGTTTCAGAATTGAAATTCGAGCGCTCCGTAGATTCCGCGGCCTCCGCGAGATGCCGAGACGAGCCCGCTCGCCATCAAAACGCCCTCAAAATTTTGTGCTCGGTGGGGCTCCTTGCGTTACGATATGTGACTCCCGAAGCATGGGCGTTGCTGCGAAACCCAGCCCGATTTCGCAATGTTCGCGCTGAAATGTCTTTTCGAGCGTGAATTAAGGTCATTCTAGACAAAATCGAACATGATTTCCAGCGCCGGGAGTTGTTTTGGTCGGCGGCGCAAGACAGCACGAAAAAATTTCGGGGGGGGGGGGGGCTGAAGCCCCATAAGCCCCCCCCCCTGGCTGCACCCCTGATAGATAGATAGATAGATAGATAGATAGATAGATAGATAGATAGATAGATAGATAGATAGATAGATAGATAGATAGATAGATAGATAGATAGATAGATAGCGGCTGAAGTTAATCGCACAAACATAAGTCTTGCGAAGATGGGTCGGAAGTAGTTATTTTTTTACAGTTATCGTATGGACGGTGATACTGCCGCTGGTGTGTTCACGTCCACGTTAACATTATTTTTGCAGAGCGTATACCGGAATCTCCTAAGTCCCCAACTGGCGTCTCAGATACGTTGGCTGAATTCGGCTGATGGGCCCTTGTACGAGCACTTCGCTCGCCGGTTCGAGCTACGGGTGCGCCAATTCGGTCAGGAGCGAATGGCCAAGGAGCTGCATTTGCTTCAGGAGCGCACGCGCTATTGGTACGAACGCTGCGTCAAGGACGTCAAGCAACCGGACAGAAGCAGGCCCACTTCTGAAAGAAAGTTCTGGACTAACCATAAGGTAACAACTGAGTTTTACTTCCCATGCATATGAATGTAAGGGAGCAATTATCAAGCATGACCTTTCTAATGGTGCCCTCCAAATGTGGACAAATATATGTCGAAAGAGGTATTGTGCTTAGCGAAGTAAAATTGAGCGGGGATGTTGATAATGTCAAGAGCAATGTCCATGCGGATAAATTTCTGCTTGCGCTCACGTTCAAATCATCGATATACTTTTTTGCTGAATCAAAAAAGAGCAGATTATGCCATTCCTTCATCAAAAATTTTATACTTGCCATCGTCATTGACATTGCCCTCGCGTAATTCACATTCAGTCTGATATGCGCAGCGACACAATGCAAGAAATCGCAAATTTGTTACACTGTATATTTTGCTCATTTGCAATAGATTGCATGATAATCATAATATTATGTACCACGCAGGGGCGTAGCCAGGGGGGGGGGGCTTATGGGGCTTCAGCCCCCCCCCCCCCCCCGAAATTTTTTCGTGCTGTCTTGCGCCGCCGACCAAAACAACTCCCGGCGCTGGAAATCATGCTCGATTTTCTCTAGAATGACCTTAATTCACGCTCGAAAAGACATTTCAGCGCGAACATTGCGAGATCGGGCTGGGTTTCGCAGCAACGCCCATGCTTCGGGAGTCACATATCGTAACGCAAGGAGCCCCACCGAGCACAAAATTTTGAGGGCGTTTTGATGGCGAGCGGGCTCGTCTCGGCATCTCGCGGAGGCCGCGGAATCTACGGAGCGCTCAAATTTCAATTCTGAAACGTTGTCGGTATAAAGCTCATAACATTTTGATGCGAAAGGTGCATTGACATTTCTAAAGTCGTGCTTTAGATTTTCAATTACGGTACTTTGTGGGTTTAATGCTGTTGTAAACATTTGACGCCAAAGGTGCATCGACTTCTATAAAGTAGTACATCGGGCCATACAACGAGACAAGCCAAATCAACATACTATCAGACAAGTTGACAAAGCACGCAGCGAGGTCTGGTGAGACAAAGCGTTGTGGTGGTTCATTTGTGCCGTCAGGTCACAAAAAAGAATATGAACATTTCTTTTTCACCTGCGCCAAAGCATACATGTCAAGACACTAAATCCACCATTGTAACTAAGTTCTTATTTATTTTTCTACCTAGACTTTTATTCGCGAGGATACATTGAGCCTCTTTTTTTTTTCTTTTGTTCTCGTAACCCGCGGGCTGCCGATCCAGCCAGAGCGCATTCGTTTTTCTCCTGCTGCATCGACAACCGCGCTGCGCACTTGGATGCGCGTTCGTTTTTCTCTGGCCGAGTGCATTTTCGCATGGCAGAGTTTTGGACGTTTTCTGGCTAGCAGACGAGAAAAAGAAACAATGCATAGTCGCTCGCCGCCAGCACTGCGGGGGCTCGACGGATCGCAACGCGTTCGCTTGAGCGCAACCTCTCCGGAAAATTTTGTCTCGCCGGTGTAGGGTACCGAGCAGTATGCGTATGGTTTTCTGTGGACCAAGCGTCACACGTTTTCTTCGATATTCCTTCGGCAGCCACACTAGGTGCCCAAAGTAAGCATTTGATTGTAGCCAACATGATTTCCTTTGCGTTACTATATTTCGCCGCCCCCCGCCCCAAAAAAGAAAAAAAGAAGACATTGTTGCGGCGCAGCGAATTGTCGCATGGTGAAAGTTCGATTTTGTTACTTCTTTTACGGAAAGTAACGAGCCACGGGACGCTTCAGTTGCCGGATACTATTGCGATAGCAGCTATATGAAGACTCCAGAAGCATTCCTGCCGTTGCCCTCATGTTCCGTATAAATAAAGGCCAAGGGCGATAACATCGTGGCCGCGCGCCTCATGCTCTATGTGCGAATGAAAGCGGGGGTGGGGGGAGGAGGAGGGGGTGAGCTGACGATGAGTCTTGTGTGCGCAAGGGAGAAAAGTGGGGAGGAAGCGCGCCGCCTTCCGTCGCACGCGATACATTTTGGGAGTGAAGGAAGGGGGGGGGGGTGCTGTGATCTGTGAATCTGTGGTTGCGCAACCAGTTTATTTGCCTTGTTTGACGCATTATATATAGTGACTTTTTCTTAGGTACGTAGATTTATTGGAGACTTATACGTATATTTAAATATCTTGTTGCGAGGTTTCGTGTCTATGCGCAGTGAACTTTGTTTCCAGTGACAATTTTTTGCCCTGTATCAAGCTGTATCTTCACATTTGTATATTCCAATGTATCTTCGCATTTCTAATGTACGAAGGCGAGTCAATTGAAAGTGAGACAACCCGCCCCGCGCAATAATGGTTCGGTTCATTATTTTCGAGGCATGCGCGTAGCACATACGCATCTCATTTACAAGTGACATGCAGAGGTGAGGTTAAATGTTCTTTAATGCTCTCATACACTGGGTTGAACATGGTTGCGTGACATAATGGACACTCCAAAAGTTGAACAGCTTGGTGTCGTGAGGTTTTTGACAAATGAAGATGTTTCCCAAGAAGAAATTATTCGCCGTATGGCTGCCGTATGCGTTGAACATTGTGTTTCATTGGCCACTGTTAAGCGTAGTAGCAAACTGTTCAAAGAAGGACGTGAAAGTTACAAAGACGATACATGGCCGGGCCAAAGCCACCGTGCAATCACCCCCAACACAACTGAAAAGGCCGTGGTTGCTCAGTGGCTATGGTGTTGGGCTGCTGAGCACGAGGTCGCGGTATCGAATCCCGGTCACGGCGGCTGCATTTCGATGGAGGCGAAATGCGAAAACACCCGTGTATTTGGATTTAGGTGCACGTCAAAGAACGCCAGATTTGGGTGGCGCCTTTTTGTCTGCAATTGTGACAGGGGATGACTCATGGTGCCCCTACTACTAGCCTGAAACACTACGGCAAAGCTTACAATGGAAACATTTGAATTCACCACTTCCAAGGAAATCAAAGGCCGTCATTTCTGCCGCAAAAGTGTTGACTTCTTTTTAGATTGTTAGGGGCCATTATTGATCGAATTTTCTAAACCTGGAGATACTCTAAATCGTTTCAGATATTGTGAAAGGTCGTATCGGCTGCCTGTCGCAATCAAGAACAAACGACGTGGAAAATTGAGCATTGGGAACATCTTGCTTCACGACATTGCCCGTTCCCACGTCGGTGATGAGGTTAATACAAAACTGGCAAAGTTCAAGTGGGAAACGCTGCAACATCCCTCATGCAGTCCAGACCTGTTGCCTTGCGTCTTCCACATTTGGTAAAATTTAAAAAACTGCTCAAGGGAACCAGATTCGTGTCGGGGAGATGACGTGTAGTCAATTACAGATTTTTGAGGCAGCAGCCCAAGGAGTTTTATGAGACGGGAATTACGCGACTCGTTAGTAGGACAAGTGTCTAAATACTCATGGTGACTACTTTTAAATAAAGTACCCCGTTTGTCATATATTCGCATTGGCTCACTTTCATTTGACTCGCCCTCGTATATATTGTAGAACTCCTGCTTTTTATATGTGCTCTCTGTTGCGACTATAATTTCCGAGCAATTACTCGCAATACACAACCGGTGACAGCTGCTCCTGCGCAATACATTCTAACAAAGGACAGCGTCATTGAGATTTTCCCCTGGTCGTTGCATATGTACGAAAATGTAAACAAGGTTGTTGAATGACAGACACACACACACACACACACTCACACACACACACACACACACATATATATATATATATATATATATATATATATATATATATATATATATATATATATATATATATATATATATATATATATTTATCCCTCGACTAATTCTATAAGGGGAGGCCGAGCTGCAAAGTGAGCCCCCCACGAACGAAATTTCTGGCTACGCCACTGGTACCACGAATATTTTGATGAAGCGACAATAGATTTCGCATAACTTGATCAGCCTGTTTATCGCTCAGCAAATCAAATTCAGGGATTGATTTCCCCCATTTACGATTTATATAGCGAAAACGATCTGGACAGAACTCATGTCACGATGTCTGTCGACGGTAATACGAACAGCATTCGAGCAAGGTAGCGCCGAACCATATTCCTGAAGTGACGTTTAATTAACGCATGTAATGGTAATTTTGAGACATTTGTTGCTTTGGCTGTACGCCACATACTTCGATATAGTGCCCGTGTGTTCTGAACGTGAATTGCCAAGGTCACCCGTGAGCATGATGTCATGGCGATGGCTGCATCACGCCGCAATAGAGATGATTGAACGACGAAGAAAGAATAATGATGTCGAATGGATTACAAAGGCAGCCTAACGACGACAGTATGATGGCGATGAGATGTCTGTTCCTAAATTTAAGGATATTGTAACGGCAACACGAGGACAGTGAGGTGACGGCGAAAGTATGATGAGAACTGCTTAAAGGGACACTAAAGGCAAATACTAAGTCGACGTGGACTGTTTAAATACATTTTCAGAAACCTCACAATGCTTGCTTCATGCCAAGAAAAGACATTTTTTACGATAAAATTGCATCTGAAGGATCCGAATACCTTTTTCGAAATTCAAGCCTCCCGCCACCCAACCAAGGGAGTGGTGACGTTGCACACGCCATCACCGCCCTTTGCTGCCGTCAGTGAGTGATACGGCGCCCGACGGGCGGCGGAATCGAGACAAGACACAACGGTGGATTCGCCGCTGCAGCTGCTTTTTGGTCAAATGGCGTAGACGGTTCGGGCAACACTCGACATCGCATTGAAGTTGAATTCTCTGCTACTTGCAGTTTGTGCGAGTTTCGCGAGCCAGCAAAACCAGCGCAGCACTACACGATCAGCAAAGTACTGAAACGTGGAAGCGTGCACGGCGCAGAGTCGAGGGAAAACGATACCTTTCGACCAACTTTGTCGTTCTCAACGGTAATTTCAACGAGTTCTTTTTTCTAAACATGAAATGGAACTGAAAAAGTTGCACTTTATTTGATCTCATCACACAATATGAGGGCATTTTTGCAACGAGTAGTTGAGTACTAGTGACTGAATTTATTTGGGGAGTGCTTTCGTCATCGGGCAAGTGCTTGAAAGTCTCTGGGGAGTCTGTCATCATGTTCTGCATTGACCTCTATGTCTCGGTTATTAAAGCTCTGTTCGCAATAATATTGACGCCTTAGCGGTTGTCGAGCACTAATCTATCACTTCAGCTTGACTTAGTATTTGCCTTTAGCGTCCCTTTAGAAGAGCGGGGAATGACGACAGTGGTCCGACCGTGTCCGCATGACAACACTGGTATGACAAAGCATGCATGATGGCGCATTACTGACGATGACGCAATGACGACGACGGCATGACAACGGCAGCATAATCACGATTGAAAGGCGACAACATGATTACAATAGATTGACAAACAATGAATGATGTCGACGAACGGACGAAGACGGTATGGCGACGACGGGTTGATGACAATGGGACGTCCTCACTGAACTGATGACGACAGTGAAACGACAGCATGAGAAGCCTAGTTGAATAAATGATGGCACGATTGAATCAATTTCGAATGATGGCAGGTATGATTTAAATAAAATAACGAAGGGAGACTTATGGTGCGCGATCGACGAAGATGGTATGACGATGGCATGGCCACAAGGCACTGATGTTATTGAAGTGGTGACAATAATAAGAAGATAGCCTAACGACGGTGGCACGATGGCAGTCGAATGATGAAGCTGGAATGACGACGATGCCACAACCACGATGGCATTACGACAACGAACACATACCTAGTGGCCCAAGAAATTAGACAATTTATGCCACTAAATCGGACCAAAATGCATGACGATGACAGCATGAGGAAACTTAGAAGTGTGATGGTTTGAGCTTGTTGGTTTTACATTTTAGGTTGTGTGGTGCAGCGCGAGGCAGGGACAAGGGATGCAAGAAAAACGAGGACAAACGCTTACTACCAACTGAAATTTTATTGGCTGGTGCAAGGTGCTATATATAAAAAACAAAAGGAAAGCTACATAAAAAAATGTCAATTTTTCATTTTTTATTTTTTGCACATATATCTTTTATGTAGTTTTCCCTTTGTTCTTTATATATAACACCTTGCACCAGGCAATAAAATTTTAGTTGGCAGTAAGAGCTTGTCCTCGTTTTTCTTGCGTCCTTTGTCCCTCCTTCGCGCTGTACCACACAATCTAGCATGAGGAATGTCAGATCACGAAGATGGGATGCGATTGGACGACCACGACGGCAAGGGCGTCCCGATGGCAGTGTGACAAAGAATGAATGACCACAGTGTGATGACGGTGGTGTGACGATCAAGGCATGACGAAAGTCGGAGGCATAGCTGGAATAAAGACGGGGCGATGACCGTGAGGGCATCATGACCAGAAGCCCATACCTAATGGCCAAAGTTATTAGACAGCTTGGGCCATTGAGTGCTGAGTAGATGGCCGGCAGACGATGGAATGACCGCTACAGCATCGCGGTCAGGAGCACCTAGTAGCCTAGTAGCTCACCTAGTAGTTCATGCAAAAGACAAATTGGGTCACTGACTCGGCATTAGAGAATAGATAGATAGATAGATAGATAGATAGATAGATAGATAGATAGATAGATAGATAGATAGATAGATAGATAGATAGATAGATAGATAGATAGATAGATAGATAGATAGATAGATAGATAGATAGATAGATAGATAGATAGGCTGAAGCAGGCATTCAATGTTATTCGTATTAAAAAATTGTCTAATGCAGCCATACTTAGACGCTCTTTCTCTTGCAATAAAAGACGTTTTATACACAGTGTAATTTACTCATTCCGTTTTCGGAGGGATTCTAGCTGTGTATTTGCAGTCACTAGCTGAAAAATACTGTCCAACGCGATTTGAGTGTAAAGGCACCAGTACATGGTATATATTGCTTGGGAATTGGAACTGAGTTCTTGCACTCATTGTATATATTTGCACTTATTAAGATATAGAAGGAATTTAAAGCAGCTAGGGCAATTATGCACCATTGCACCATTCTGTATAGTATGATAATAAGTATTATCACACCATGACAGCAGCCACTCAAGAAACTTCACTCGCAGAGAAAACGGCTCAAGTCCTCAACTTCGAAGTGTCTGTTTGTGCAAAGTATGGTGAATATAGGCAAAATGAGACCGGGAGGGAAAACGTCTTATTAAAAGAAAGCTGCCTGTGCGGACCGTGTGCCATTGTTATCGGAGTTTGATAAAACTATCATCATCAGCAATGGCTCGAGCATCGTCCGTTCTTCCATAGGTGGCCCCGTTACCGCTAGCCATTCAAGCGTAGCATTTCACTTCTCTTCTGTCGTAATGGGGAGGCCGCGTTTACGGGGGTATAAGTCATTGGTTAAGGGGGTATGGGCCATTCATTAGTGAGTGAAGAAACCTTATTGTAGGTCCGTTGACGACGCGAATTCGTCACGCACCTGGCTAGTCCGACGACGGAACCGGCAAGTCTAGCCCACTAGCCAGGTCGCGGGCACGCCGGACAGCCAGCATTTGCATGTGTAGAGTGGAGCTACGAAGAAGCGAGTCCCATTTGATAAACTTGGGGTCTGTCGACCCGCACTCCCCGAGCGTGTGTGCTAGAGTGGAGATCTGTACGCAGAACGGGCAGGCGTCGTCGCGATATACGTCGGGGTAAGCCTCGTGCAGAACGGACAGACACAGATATATGCTGGTCGATAGAAGTGTAAGCGAAAGGGCGTTTGCCCTGTTCAACTTGGGGTGAGGGGGTAGAAAGGCACCTCCAGACATGAAGAGGAATTGAATAACCTCGTGGTGAGTTGCGGGAGCCTCCGTGTGGCCGTAGGGAGGAGGGCAGTGGGCGCTCCTTAGAGAGGAGGGGCGGTCCTTGAGGTCACGTGCAGCCTCGTGAGCAGATTCATTGAGGTTCAGGGGAGCACCCTCATATGGACTCGAGCAGCTAAGAATACGAGCAGCTTGCTTGGCGATGCAACCCTTCTGAAAAGCCCGAATTGCCGTTTTGGAATCGCTATAGATCTCGGACCTATAGATCTCGGATCTATAGGGTAAGAGGGAAAATAGAGGGTAAGAGGAAAAATAGAGGAATTCCAGATCAGATCAAGCTACAGAACAGGTATACGGCTTTAACTCAGGAAGAGGACCTTAGTGTTGAAGCAATGAACGACAATCTTGTGGGCATCATTAAGGAGTGTGCAATGGAAGTAGGTGGTAACTCCGTTAGGCAGGATACCAGTAAACTATCGCAGGAGACGAAAGATCTGATCAAGAAACGCCAATGTATGAAAGCCTCTAACCCTACAGCTAGAATAGAACTGGCCGAACTTTCGAAGTTAATCAACAAGCGTAAGACAGCTGACATAAGGAAGTATAATATGGATAGAATTGAACATGCTCTCAGGAACGGAGGAAGCCTAAAAATAGTGAAGAGGAAACTAGGAATTGGCAAGAATCAGATGTATGCGTTAAGAGACAAAGCCGGCAATATCATTACTAATATGGATGAGGTAGTTCCAGTGGCTGAGGAGTTCTATAGAGATTTATACAGTAACAGTGGCACCCACGATGATAATGGAAGAGAAAATAGTCTAGAGGAATTCGAAATCTCAAAGGTAACGCCGGAAGAAGTAAAGAAAGCCTTGGGGGATATGCAAAGGGGGAAGGCAGCTGGGGAGGATCAGGTAACAGCAGATTTGTTGAAGGATGGCGGGCAGATTGTTCTAGAGAAACTGGCCACCCTGTATACGCAATGCCTCATGACTTCGAGCGTGCCGAAATCTTGGAAGAACGCTAACATAATCCTAATCCATAATAAAGGGGACGCCAAAGACTTGAAAAATTATAGACCGATCAGCTTACTTTCCATTGCCTACAAACTATTTACTATGGTAATCGCAAATAGAATCAGGAGCACCTTAGACTTCTGTCAAGCAAAGGACCAGGCAGGGTTGCGTAAAGGCTACTCAACAATAGATCATATTCACACTATCAATCAGGTGATAGAGAAATGTGCGGAATATAACCAACCCTTATATATAGCTTTCATTGATTACGAGAAAGCGTTTGATTCTGTCGAAACCTCAGCAGTCATAGAGGCATTACGGTATCAGGGTGTAGACGAGCCGTATGTAAAAATACTCAAAGATATCTATAGCGGCTCCACAGCCACCGTAGTCCTCCATAAAGAAAGCAACAAAATCCCAATAAAGAAAGGTGTCAGGCAGGGACATACGATCTCTCCAATGCTATTCACAGCGTGTTTACAGGAGGTATTCAGAGACCTGGAATGGGAAGAATTGGGGATAAAAGTTAATGGAGAATACCTTAGTAACGTGCGATTCGCTGGTGATATTGCCTTGCTTAGTAAATCAGGGGACCAATTGCAATGCATGCTCACTGACCTGGAGAGGCCAAGCAGAAGAGTGGGTCTAAAAATTAATCTGCAGAAAACTAAAGTAATGTTTAACAGTCTCGGAAGAGAAGAGTCGTAAGGGAATACATCTACTTAGGGCAGGTAGTGACGGCGGATACGGATCATGAGACGGAAATAATCAGAAGAATAAGAATAGGCTGGGGTGCGTTTGGCAGGCATTCTCAGATCATGAACAGCAGGTTGCCATTATCCCTCAAGAGAAAAGTGTATAATAGCTGTGTTTTACCAGTACTCACCTACGGGGCCGAAAGCTGGATGCTTACGAAAAGGGTTCTACTCCAATTGAGGACGACGCAACGAGCTATGGAAAGATGAATGATAGGTGTAACGTTAAGGGATAAGAAAAGAGCAGATTGGGTGAGGGCACAAACGCGAGTTAATGCCATCTTAGTTGAAATCAAGAAAAAGAAATGGGCATGGGCAGGACATGTAATGAGGAGAGAAGATAACAGATGGTCATTAAGGGTTATGGACTGGATCCCAAGGGAAGGGAAGCGTAGCAGGGGGCGGCAGAAAATTAGGTGGGCGGATGAGATTAAGAAGTTTGCAGGGACGGCATGGCCACAATTAGCACATGACCGGGGTTGTTGGAGAAGTATGGGAGAGGCATTTGCCCTGCAGTGGGCGTAACCAGGCTGATGGTGATGATGATGATGATAGATCTCGGACCCACGACCGCCTAGTAGGGTGAGGTCGATGGCGGTTTGCTCGGCGACTCCAGCGTCTGAAGTGCGAATGCAGGCGCTATTGGAAATCTTGCCGCTGGAGTCGACCACAACGACGACAACGCTCCTCCCATCTAAGTACTCCGCGGCGTCGATGAAACGTGCTCTAATGTATTGTTGCTTCATCTGTTTGCGGCTCGCTGGTGCCCTGGCGTTGGGTCTGCCCTCGTTGTGGACGGGATGGATGTTTCGGGGCACACTGGCCACTTCGAAATTGTCTCGAATGCACCTAGGGATCGTAGTATGGAAAATCTGGAGTCCTGCAGGGGCTAACCCCAGCTCTTCGAAGATGCGTTTACCTGCCGCTTTGGTGGTTAGGCGAGTGAGGTGCGCGCGTTTTTGGGCTTCGGCAATATGCTTGGCAGTGTTATGCACCCATAGCTTGAGGAGATCCTCGGTATGAGTCCTGATGGGTAGCCCGTGAGCCCTCTTGAATATTTTGCGGATGACAGCGGCGAGCTTGTCTCGCTAGGCTCTGAGCCAGTTGTCCATAGAAATCGTGTACGGGAAGTGGCATTGTACGGTGCCATTCATTGTCTTACGTGACGGACAGATTTAATATTGAAGCAAGGTAATTTTCAAGAATCCCAAGAAGCGATGCCGGGCGGGTGTTGCTAACCAGGCCACCAAGCAAACTCGAGACGTCGAACGCAAGCGACAACGGCGTCGTTTTCTCAGTCGCAGCCGAACGTGAATACAACCTCATTAAGAAACACAAAGATGTCAATCGTCAAACTAATCCAACCAATCGTCAAAACAATTGCTGCGCCCGCATCTCCTGTGGTGGGCCTTGATCCCAATTTCCGAAATTTGGATTAGTGTTTCGGCACATTCCATTCTAGCTGTAACTATGGGAAGACCACAAGTACATAGTGCATACTCCTAAGAAAGAGGCTGCCTACCGTGACCCTCAGCGACAGATGGCTCGTGAATGGCCTCGTTGTCGTAGGGCCGACGCCGAGCTGCGTGCCCGAGGCACGGAAACACGTCGGCAGCGTCGGAACGAAGAACCCGGGCTCCATGAACGATAAGCTCTAGAACGGCGTTAACGCGAAGAAGCAATCATTCTAAAAAAATGCATGACAAAACACATAAAGAAACCTCACGCGCGAAAACAAGAACAAGAAAAAGACTGGTGCAGCGAAAAGAAGAGCACTCATAAGCGAAAATGACGTGAAAGAATGGTGAAACAAAAATTTACAATATAGACTGCTTATGCAGTATGACTTGCATGCTCTAACATTGGTGTAACTAACAAAGCTTCTCTGTTCGACCATCTTCACGGACTGGAAGGGGCGGCGACATTTTTGAGCTTCCCGTTTCCTCTGTGCCACTTGCCAATTTCAGTGACGTGATAGTTTGCCCCAAATAAAAGTGTCTTGGTGCACTTTATTTAATTATAACACTGCGATACGGCGCGGCGCATCGGAAGAAAAAATGCATACTGGGGATCCGTCAGATGGCCGCCTGATAAAAAGAAGCAGAAATCATCTGACTTGTTTTCTCTTAGGAATACACAGCTCCCCTAAACGTGTTCTCTATGAACGGAAGTATTTCCGTTATTTCTTCCCTTCAATTGTCCATTTACACGAAATTAGAACTCACCAAGCTGACCTAACAAGTTTTGATGGGGCGCATTCTGTGCCATTGCTGTATATAGTATCCCATATCCTTGCCCCTGCTGGCGCTGAGCCGTGCTCCCGCAACGGTTGCAGAAGATAGTGCCAGCCTTTCCTCCTTTCCCTACAAGAACTGCTTCCCTCTCTCTCTCTCTCCGTGCTTTTGACTAGGATGATTCGGACGTACAATACAAGAGAACAACATTTACGTGCTGCATTTGTCGGAAAACGTTCAAAAAGGAACTGAAGCTGTCCTGATCCGGTATGACTTTAATAGAGCTGTACCGGATGTTTCGGCGTGCCGAATAAACACTGTGCAGAGGAATAAAGAGAAACCCGTTTAAACATACCAGTGGTATAAAAATATTCATAGCTCACGTCTATCTCACGTCATGAGGAAGAGAATCGAAGAAACGCTCTCACCTTGTCTTTAGATAAAATAATTTAAAAATTGGTTGCCTCATTTTACCTAACCCTACGCTATTTGGCTGCAGGGGATACTTACCTGGCTCTAAATAGGAGATGCATGGAGCCTCTGGGCCATACAAACACAGACCAGTAACCGGTTTCTGCCTCAGCAACCATGTAGTCATTTTCATTAAGGCCCGTCCTTTGAGAGCGTCGTCGTAAATGTAGCTAGCCGCGACATGGCTTCAGGATTCAAACGCTGTGTCGCTGTGCATGCTAAGCAACACAATAAGTGTCACTGGCTTTACACACTAAGAGAAATAATTCCCAATAGGAGTAAATCCCTCATCACCTAGCACACTCCCGAAATAGAATTTAATATACTCCATGGATACTGAGTTATAGTTAACTCCATCTCTCTCAAGGGTTTTGTGGTGTTCAAATAGGCGTAGATATTCACTCCTCTCAGCAAGTTTTTAGGTGTTCCAATTGAAGTGAATATTGCTTCATTTGCTGTAGGGGTATCGAAGTATCCTGTATGAAGTGAATATTGCATCATTTCTTGAAATTTTTAAGTGCTCCAATTGGAGTGAATATTACTTGCATGCTTAAATGGTTTTCGGTGTTTCATATGGAGTAAGTGCTACTCCATTTCTGAAGGGAGCTTCTCGATATCCTTCAACGCAATTTCTGCTTCATCGCCAGCAATGAAACGATGGCGCAGCTTTCGTGCCTTAGCTTTTCGACACTTACTATTGAATATGCGGTGAGCTGCAGGCGCTTTGTTTTGTGCCGGTAACAACAATTACCTTAAGTTATTTTGTTTTCCACCTTTCTAGCTATATTTTCTTAGGTTTGGAACTTATTTACAATACTTCTCTGGAGATTTATATAGTGTCGAAGTATAGTAAGAGCCTTTACCTACTCATGTAGTTAACCACCCTTTCTCCTCTAGGCAAATCTCTTCAATAACATAAATCGAAACGCTATTAGCAGAAATAGAACTCCCACAATATCGCTTTCACCTTCGCAGGAGCATGCAACATTTATAAGATTGAAGTTCGCAGTATTCAAGTTTTTGTTTGCGTTTCAACAGACGTTATGATTCAATGAAGAAAACAAAAATGACGGTTGTACGGTAGGAAGTGTATCTTATTATCTGTTTATTATTATTTTATTATTATTGCAACATCACACGAGAGACAAAGCATAGATGAAAACGCAGCATTCGAGGAACTTTACGCCTAATAACAGTGCATTCCTTGAAATGATACATATAATTTACCAATATAAAGTATATACCATACATCAACAAGGCCAAAAGTCCAACATATTGCACGTTGAATAAACAAGCGCACATGAGAATAACACAATCCAGATGATGAAAGGAAGCGCCGGCTGCACTGAAGAACAGAGCGATGCGCAGCCAAGACTAACAACAAATTAATTATTCCAGTGCACCATATAAAGTATCGTTCTGCTTAACTTGGAGATAACCACATTTGAGATAGGTCTAATCCACTTATGATGGTATTTCTTTAAATAAACAGCCTAGCATGGCAGTAAACCTTCAAACTTCTGCAAATCATTTTACTCAAAATAAGGGTTTGTGAGAAGTGCGTAGGTCATCCCAAATTGGATGGAGCTGGAGTCTTCCTAAATCATTGAGGACAGAAGTCCCGCAACTGCAACAAGTGAACACGCTCGCATGACGCGTACACAAAATTTCGCTGCCCAACCGACGTTCAGGTTATGCATCGTGCCTATTGACCATACCACATTTAGGTTGGCTGAATGGTCTCGTCCTCGCCTGCAGAGGGAGAACATTCAGGCACGCCAGCGGCAATGGTCACTCCGTTTTCCGGTGGCGTCAGTTTCCACCAAACCTGCCACATGCGTGTCGGACTGACGAGAGGCGGTGATTGTTCTCGCTTCTACAACTTGCTTGCTAGCCCCGTGCCTGGCGTCGCTTTGGAACCTGTTGTGCGTCTTTGCCAGATGACAAAACCTCACAAGTGCGTGAAAGCGCTGCTACCACGAAACCACATGCACATGGGCACACATATCACAGTACATCCACGAGTGTCGGAAATAAATTCACGTGTTTCATATTGTTTACGTTCCCACTGATGAAATAAAATTTGGCGCCGAGGAGTTTTAGAAGGTTGCGCGTCATAACTCGCTATATATCTCAGCTATAAGTTTTGTTTACAGTGCATGGAGCAAACGCCGTATTACTGCATTTCAAAGCACGAGGTTTTTGAACTAAGAAGCTCCAATTTGTAAATGGAGTGCTATGACATTCCCATTTTTTACTCCGTCATTTGGTTAAAGAGTTATATCATTGTTCTATCCTTTTTTGTTCTATGGGGGGGGGAGCAAATATATTGCGCTATGGAGTTTTACAACGTATTCAACCATGTGGCTCTGTAGTAGTATAACAATATAACCTAGAAAATAGTCCCTAGCCATTGAAGCTACACACGAACGAACGCACACCCCTGATTTTTGTATATGCAGACCCCCTTTTCATGACACAAAGATAGATATCACGTAAAAGGAAATACATTAAAGAACAGCTTCTATCGCAATACCACAAGCATTGATAAAGGCTTCTTCATCATTGTCACACACTATGCAGCATTTAACCTGGGCATGTGGAAGGGAGAAATATAAGTTTTCCACATCTGCGCTGAATGCACACCGGGCGTTCAACGAACTGTCTTTCCGGTACTTGCACAAAGTATTCTAGAGGAAAACGCGACTAGAGGGCCACATTGCTAAGCTTTTCAGTAAGGTTTTCCGCTATGTTGGCGATTGCGTTATATTTTGAAACAGTGACATTCATCCCGAGGTTGTTCATGAAATTATGACGGTATTCAGGCAGCACGACATGGGCCTTGATTTTATTTCGAAGTGCTTAAAGATAAAGTGCAGTTTCTAGACCTGGGGTTAACCTTTCGTAAAAATCAGGTGCACTTGAAGTATGATCCCAAGTCGGTTAAGCCCATGTTGAACTATAGATATGGTCGTACTAAGGCGATGAAGCGGACTATTGTGAAGACTATCCTAAATGCTGCATTAAAGAAGTCGTGTTTTCATATGTCCGAGGCTGCTTTTTCTGATCAGGTAAATCATTTACTGGTCGCTGGTTACCCCAAAGTGATCATTTCATTAGTGCGTGAAAGTATGATTCGTGGCGTCAAGAGTATAAATGACCAAGGTTGTAAAACTGAATGAGAGGAAACAAGAAAAACGCAGAAGTGCCTTGTGCACACAAAATGGCGCATGGGCTGAAGAACGTAAGTTCAAGGTACAGCAGCAATATATGTTTTTCTGCGAGACATAAGATAGGTCACATATGCCCATTAGTTGATAATGTGCTGAAGGATAAGCAACCAAAGGGAAAGTTCACCGTCAACATTGTCAAAGGGTACATCACTAGTGTTAAGCAGGTTGCATATGACATTCATTTATCTTGTGGTATAGAGTACGTGGAACAAACGATGCGCTGTGTGAATGTTCGGCTTAGGGAGCATGAACTATGTCTTCAAGGGGTTGCGCCACTACATCTCCCGGAGCATTGCAAATCGGGCGCTTGTCACCCCTATTTAAAAAAACAAAAGAAATGTATTCTATAAACACGCGAGCAAATTGACAAGTGAAATCGCTGAGGCTTACAATTTAAAGATTAGGGACAAGGCATGTATCAGAGAACCGTCTGTCGCTCCTCATGACAAGGAACTGCGTTACATTTGTCACTTTTGATTATGTGTAAGTTGGTCACAGTTGACGTATATCTGCGTCTCGTGCATGTCATAGTTTTTGAACTGGCACTTATATACATGTAAGACATATCTTGAATAAAATATCAGTTCAGAGTCAGCGCTGTGTCGCCGTTCTTAACCTATTTTTGTTCTTTTAGTGCGTAGCACTGTTACGAACCTTACAACGAATCCCATCTGATTGGCCCAACATGCCGTCTTGATGTTCCCTTCCTCGCAGCCTCAAGAGGCTTCGATTGCAGGTATCATACGCGAGGAAATCCAGCGACTAGAAGTCTTTATAAACCGCCTCAGCCACATGCGATGAGCTACGCCGCTGTAACCCACTAACCTCCCCCCCCCCCCCCCCCCACTTCCGCGCCCACGTCGGTCCCCGTCGTAATTCCGTCGACAGCCACCGACGGCGCCGCAGCCTGTCAGCCCGCGCAGCACGCCTAGGAAAACAGACGTATGGTGTTCCCCCGACTACTGCACGCTGTTCTACCACTACGTGGAATCCGGTCACGTCTAACATCGACGCCAATACCACGAGATTAGCTTACGAGGGTTCACCGCCAACGCGCCGCGCAAGATGCAAGGCCAACGACCACGTGACATCAGCGACTACACCGCAGTTCCTGAGGGGAGACCTCAACGGCCTTCCCATTCACCTCCGCCAGGAGGCTACTTGCCACCGTTGCAATGCCCATACACTGGCCCATCCCGTGGCCGGTCCGTCAGCCCTGTTCCGGAAAACTGAAAGTGGCAACAGATGTAGGGCAAGTTGCTGTTCGTCGGAATACCTATGGTGATGCGACGCCGACAACGACGTAGCACGATTCACCTAGACGACGTAGCGACGACAGGCCGCTATGACTCGAGGCAATGAAAATGCCGCCGAGAAAAGAGTTGACTGCATGACGTCCCAATAGTAGGACAATGCGACACAGACATGACTCAACACCGCGACCTAACTCTAATCCAAGGCGAAGACAACCGATCTCAACATGCTCCTCGACCGTCACCAAGTCACCACCCTAGTAAACACAGGAACCAACTACTACGTCATCAGTGGATCCTTCGACGGGAAGGTAAACAAGTGATCATGGGGCGGCCGTTCCAGCACCAGAAAAAGTTCCAGCACCAGGAAGTTCTTGCACTGCGACCTTCGTTATTGCGCACGAATGCTCACAGGGCGTAATACTCAGCACGACTTCCTTAGTCAACACGTGACCGTCATTGACGAAATGTGTAAGTGGGTAATAACGGCCAAAGACCAGGCGATATCACCGGAAAGGACTTTCTCTTGCTGCGCCTTGAGAGTACTTAAAGATGAATTTAGCATCCCCCCTTGCGCCAGAGTCATAATTTCCGTCAGCGCCGAACCACCTGGACATATACAAGCCGTCGTCATGAATGGGTAGCGCCTTCTGCTCAACCGTGAAACTTGCGTCGCGAGGTGTGTCATCCAGTTACACGAATAAAAAGTGCATGAGATAGTCAGAAACTTCACGCACGAGTATAAACACCCGAACAAAGGCACAGACATCACATACGAGGAGAAGGCTACAGCAGTGAGTGATGCGTTTGTCCTCTCAGATTGTACTGAAGCTACGACGATGGGTGCGTTTTTCTGAAATAAATTTCGACGCCATTCCGACTATTCTTAGGGATAAGCAAGAATAGCTCAGAGGCCTCCTCCAGAAATACAAGGACTGCTTTTCATCGTGATCAAACAATCGATAACCCCGACATGTAGACATTACACCCGCCGTGTAGACAGTCCGAGAAACGCTAAATATTGCGTAATAAACAAAGAATGCAGCCCGGCCACTCCATCGGAGCTCATACCGAGTTACGGCTGGGCCAGGAGAAATCATAAGGCAACAAGTTGCTACCGACTACCTCGCCCGCTACGCCATATTGAAAGCACTGCCCAAAGCTAGTGAGTCCGAAAATAGCGTAATTCTTTGGCGAGAACATCACGGTAGGATATGGTGCCCCAGAAATCTTCTTCACCGACGGAGAAACAGTTCATACAGCGGAGCTGTCTCAAGCCATTCCGCAATACAACCAGACAAGTCACTGCAAGACGACCACCTGCCACTCTCAGACGAACGACCTCATGGAGCTCCTAAGGAAGACCCTCGGCGACAAGCGAGCGCTGTGCGCTGATAACGAGCACAAGACCCGCGATGCGCTCCTTCCGTACGTAACCTTCGCTTACAACATCGCCCGGTGCGAGACACAACGCACATGACGCAGTTCGAGTTGTTCTGTGGAAGAAAACTGGTGAAGACGCTCGGCACGATGCTACCGTACGTGACCGACGAAGGCAACCTCGACGTTGCCGCCTGTGTACAGGGCAGCGATGGAGCCCGAGAGCTCGCCCGCTTGCGCATCAAGAATCAGCAAAGGACTGACAACCGTCGTTAGAACCTTCGACGACGCTATATCAAATACAAACCTGATTACCGTATTCAGCTGTGGACTGCGATACGCCGACGTAAACTACGTGAAAAGCGACTTCGCGCTATTTTGTGCCATGCACGATCATCCGACTTATTGGCGCCCGGGAATATGGTCTAGTGTTTGATGCGATTTCGCTATCCCAACGTCGCCGCGTGCGTCCTCAAGTTGTCTACGAATTGGCTCTTCAACGCTTAAGTTCTGCGCGCGCTGAAAAACAATCGTGCTTGAATTTTCTGTTGCATCGCTTTTGTTTCTTTACGACCTATGCTTTCATTCGCTTTTGCGGTATTCGCATCATCTGGACTGTGCTTTTAAGAGGAGGGCATTTAATAGTGTACTTCTTTATCTTTTTCTTGTGACCGACTTTCACCGGCTAGCAAATGGTAAACATCATTACCCAAGGCAGCACCCAGCTGCATCTATATGAAAAATTCCAGATTTTTACAGCCCATTCTATCTCTTGTCTGTGCTGTCATCGAGCTTTTGTATTCACAGTGCATGTATGAGGCAAATGTTGTTATTCATTCTAGTACTGAACGAACAACTGATTGTTCACCCGCTATTACGCTGGACTCTTGAACGAATGCCATAAATGATCGACCCGTCTCACCTGACATCATATTTAGAGAATCAACGAGTGTGCTGCTTGTTTTGCTAGGCAGAGGTTCGTCGAGAAACCGTTCGTTCCATCACTTGCCCTGTGCAATAGATGTTGTTCAGGGTGACGACAAAATTACAAAAAGCCTGCACATCCTACAATCTGTTGGAATCGACGTTAGCGGAAGCAGTGGGCTGGGAGCCTACGAAATTAATAAAACGACCATGAGACCACCAAGGCATAGGCGGCTGCTTCATAACCAACATGACACGCATGTCATGACCTAAAATTTACATTCGTCATACACACTTTCTTTAAGTATTTTATTTACAGTAGGCAATATACAAAGCTCACTGCAGGGGCAGGGCCTGAAGGCAACACCAGCTAACAAATGTTAAACATCATTACCCAGGGCGTGACCCAGCTGCATCTATATGAAAAATTCCAGATCCTTATAGCCGATTCTATCTCTTGTCTGTGCTGTCATCGAGCTTTTTGTATTCAGAGTGAATGTATGAGGCGAATTTTGTTATTCATTCTAGTACTGAACAAACAACTGAATGTTCACCCGCTATTACCCTGGACCCTTGGACGAATAGTATAAATGATCAACGTGCCTCACCTGCACATCATATTTAGACAATCAACGATTGTGCTCTCCGCTGTCATTGTGCTAAATGTTACCTGTTTTTCTTGGAAGAGGTTCGCCCAGAAACAGTTCGTTCTATCACTTGCGCTGTGCAATAATAGATGTTGTTCCCGGTCACTACAACATTACAAGAAGCCTGCGGATCGTACAATCTGTGGGAATCGAAGTTATCGGAAGCAATGTGCGGGGAGCCTACCAAGTTAACGATAAGACCATGAGACCATAGGCGGCGGCTTTATGACCTACATGACACGCATGTAATGACCTATCATTTAGATTCATCATACACTCTTGTAATACTATGCCAATTTTGGTACCGATTAGGTTTTCGAAACGACCATGAGAGCACCAAGACGCAGGCGGCTAGATAGGTACTGTCAAAATGACAAATGTTAGCCAAGAAATGCTTCGCATTTAGTGAAGGGGCTTTTTTATGGCTTGCTATGAAAACCGTCAAGGAGGGGGGGCTGCCGAGAGTGCCATGGGGCCAGCTAGAATAGATACAACAGATGCGGGGCTCAGCTGGAACAGGAATATATATATATTCAGCTGGAACAAGAATACAGAAGGGCAGCATTGAGTCGTGATATTTCATGTTGCTTTTTTCGGCCATTAATGTTTCGGTCATTTTGGTCTCTGTAGGTTTTTCCGCAAGACAGTTGTATGTCATGCCACCCCAACAGCCTTACTTACGTATGGAATTTAAAGATTCTTGCCCCAGCCGTGCTTTTTGCCATTGCTTGTTTGCAGCCCTAAGAAAATTCGCTCAATAGCGCCCGTAAATTAACAGGAGAGAATTTCGTCACTAGCGCTACGTATGCGTAAAAGTTGAATCTATTTCCGCCATTTCCGTCATTCTTGCATACAAGTTAGTTAAACAATAAAGATAGCTTCACTTGCTACCAATTCTAATATTTTATCGGTGCCCGTCGTTTGCTTTTATTCATTGCATAGATAGAAGAAGCCTTGCAGTCAATAAAGTTTATTTCTCTCATTATTCATAGCAAGTGTAAGTACCCGCAGTGTACATTTATGGCGCCGACTTTCAGAGTACACGGAAATATAATGCGGCAAGATCAACCATTTGGTATACTATAATGCCTTTCGTGTAATTAGAATTTTCAGTTTATTCAGTAATTCACGGATACGAACCTCTGCTCTTCCTGTTTGAGCTCTCCCTATTTTTCTCCCACGTCGTATCGCAGTAAGAATTAAATGAAAATGAGGTAGCGTAATTTCCAGCCATTTCGTCTTGCCGAATCTTACTGATCTCGCTGTCTTTGTTCTTTATTTCCTTACATTATTCAATGATAAGTAAGAAATAAGAACGGAGGGGACAGATTTCACGTATCAGCGACATAAGACACGAAGAGCTGGTGTTCGTGCTCTTTGCTTAAGGGAATTAAAGGTTCCAAGAAGCCCCACATTCAAGACACCAAAAGCGCTCACTTTGAGACTACTTCAAATGAATACATACCCAACACTCAAACGCCTACACTACTACATGGCGGAAAAATTCCCCTATACAGAGTGCGCGAACTGTAATGAATCACTTAACCTCAAACATGCGCTCTCGCCCTGCGGCCGAATCACCAATGCCGATTACACTTGGGACCTGGCCAGGTTTGAAGCTGCCATTCGCAGTCCGGATCTGGTTGAACAGCCTTGGGCAGTGCAGCAAGCCCGTGACGCGGCAGCGAAGCTCCGTCTTCCGGTCCCGACGTGTGATTAGCCCTTCAAGGGTCGCCGCATAGACTTGCAGGACACGATAAAATTTTCCATTCATCCATCTATCCATCCATCTATTCATCCCTAGACAGACTGCGGATCTCTTGCGCGTTAAAAAGAATGTTGGATTCTACAAAGCCTTTGCGGCTTTATACCTCCGCATGCCTGAGAGGCGGTCACTACCAGCTGGGCCACAAGATAACATGGTTGGCGATGCAAGAACGCCACGTACACAGAAAGCAATACCCCCTAAAGGAGGGGAGGAGAGCCGTCCTTGTCGCTCGACTGCTCATAGGACACTGGGACACGAAGACATTGTATTACGCTTGCATCATAGCACGATGATTTCTCTACTGCTTTTAATCTCTTTCCGCTGTTTATGCTGCCTAAATAAAAGTAAAAGCACATCGTTTCACACTCCTCCGTCAGCTACAATAATTTAAAGATCTCATACATTACTTGTGAACTGTGACTGTTGGCATTTTGCACGATGATAGAAGTTAACCAGACCTTAATAGCTTGCTACATAAGCTTCGTTTTATGGGTGTTTCCAATTTTAGTGCAACTATCTTTTGGACGCACGTAAAGTCTGCCTAGGGTCCTTCATTGTAGTTTCTTGTAGCCTAGACTATCAAAGTATGACCTTGCAGGATTGAGCTACTCAGGTGCTTAATAACATGCATACTCTTGTATTCTCTGCAGGTGCTGGTGTTCCGTGTCAAGAACGAGAGCTCAGAGGAATGCGTCCGCATGACGCTGCCCGAGCTAGTCTATACAGAGCGTCTGCGAAAGAAGCAGTTCGGGAACACAATGGCACGTCGCCCATGGCGGCGCCCTCTGTCACTGCAGATGGGCCGCTGATCCCTCGGCGCCCTCGCAATACGCTGTCGACCTCACGCTTTCCGCTGTGCGAGACCAAAAACTTTGGGTTGGAAGCGGAAAGAGTGAGAGGCGAAGCATTGCCCGAGCCATCGAGACAGTCTGCTTTCTTGCGGAATATTGTCGGCTGACATCACTTGACAACACCGTAGCGCGAAAACTTTGTCTGTGACGTGTCTATATGATGCGCCAATGCCCGTACACTGCTTCAGAAACAAATGCGACAATCGTGGAACATCTGATGCTGAATCACCGACCGAGGACATCTTAATAATATTGCCTCTGCGCGTTGTCGGCCGAAACGAAAATTGTTGCCCTCCCAGATACCAGTTGTTTCAATTTACACGAGAGGAAAATATGCTTCTTTGGACCTTCAAACTATAATCCAAGGCTATTCCGTTAAATACCTTATTTGGCGTGTTCGCTTGGACAAGTTACCTTCGAAGCTTTAGATGGTTTATTGGCCTACTTGTGCCTCGCGGAACTAATATAGAAGAAGCAAAAAGCAACCACACTTGTGGGCGCGGCCATTTATGTACACGCAACAACGCATCTGATCGTCCTATGTGGGCACATCCTTCCTCTGAAAGGCTATTAAAGCCGTGGAATCCTAGGAGACGCGGTCTGCTGTGAAGGGTCTCTTAATTATACCAAACACTTAAAAAAACTGATATATGCATTCTATATACCCAGAATGTGCCCAGGGCGACCCTTTCGCATGCAGAAAATTTGCTCTCCACACTGAAACTCCGGCCTAACATCTCTGCAAGGAACATCCCCTGGACGTATACGGCACCTACCAGAGATATCCGTATCATCGCGGTCGATGTAGAAATGACGCTTAGCGGATACCACTTGAGACCGTGCGAAATATATGTCACTGAGACAAGCTTCCTTTGGGCCGAGCTGTACGCTCTATATTGCGGTGGCTGTGCTCGTTGTTGGCGTGTTCCAAAACACAAGTGTGTGATCGACCAGTATGTTTACCGTCTGTACATTACCGTGATTTTTGGAAACAATAAATTGCGCTAACGTACCCAGAATGCCTCATCTAGGAGCGACACCCGTCGTATACTGCTACCATAGAATATGTAACGTCCCACGTTCGGAACAAACTATCGCAACTGCAACGTTTCAATGTACCTGTAACCCTGCAAGATTATCATTATCCAGAATCGAAACATAGGTTCGAGGCAGCATAGCTTGTGTCGTGGCCAAGAAATGTCCTAAATGATGCAAACTATTGCCGAGCTTCCTTATGGCGTACATTTGAAGCAAAGTTCATAAGCATCTTTCCACTTGGCCGCGACATTACGTAGGACTAATGATCGGCTCGTGAGCCAAGCCGACCCGATCGAGATTAGTCAATACGTGAATCTTTGCTTTTGTTAAGGGACATTGCCGTACTGGTGTTCCGACCCCCTTCACCTTACTGTTCACTCGCAACTGTAGGTTACCATAGCGCCACAGCAGTGACTTCTCAGTTCCTGAAACTGATGTACCCACGTGAATAAATTTCGAGAATTGTTTTGCACAGTGCTAGTCTAGGAGCGCATTTCTGTATGAAACCCTCAACATGGCTTTCAGCTCACATTAAACACCTTTGTTCCAAGCTTGCTTACGGATGTGAATGTGTCGGGTATCCTGTCCTACGTATTATGTACTTCTTCATTCAGAGTCACATATCGTGTTGTATTGACTCATGGGGAAACGCTTTTACAACTTACCTTGAGCCTCTATTCCGTCTGCAAAAACGCGCATTAAGAATTATCGCCTCTCTTAGATGTACACAATCCAGTACGTACTTGTATAGCGCATTGCATGTGTTGCTAGTGCAGGCATTGTATGAATTCAAAATTGCTGAGGTAATTCTTAGTATTATCGAAAACAATAATTCACTTCCAATTACCTTGTTTAAAATCCCGTTACGAAATACAAGAGCTGCAAGTAATCAGTGTTTTAATTTGCCCTCATGGCATACTCTGTACGGGAAAAGGCTCGTGGAATTTAACGGCGTACTTATTAGTAATTCTCTGCCGAAACATATAAAAGAAGCCCGTAACTTTAGGTCTGCAGTGAGAAAATATTTTTTCAAACATACTGTCGATAAAAGGATACTTCTTCATATTTACATTCCTGTCTAAGTTGTACATGTCAATTGCTCAAGTTGTGCATGTCAATGTTATTGTTAAGTATTAAGTCTGTTTTGTTGCTCGCGCGCGTTAAGGATAAAAGAACACTGAGTTATATTTACCTTCGTGTCTGAGTTATTCTAGTCTAGTCTAGTCTTAGTGCATTTCCAAGAGAGAGAGAGAGAGAGACTTCAGTATGATGGAGCACGGAGTAGGGTGGATTACAATTATGGGTGTAACCTTCAGTCAAACGCCCCGGCGGTGGTGGCAGCACTTACGGCTCTAGCCATCAGCTTTCGTTGATACACCAGTGCCCATTTGGTCAGCACCATCTCCCATTGCTCGTGCGTTATGTTTCAGCTGGGGGAGTTATTAGGATTTGTTTGGCAGTCCTACATGTTGTTGTATTGCGTGGCTCGCTCTGTACAGAAATGACGAAGGGGTTGGTGAAAGGTGGGGTACATCGCATGGAGGAGCGTGAGGTGAGGATAGGTATGATTAAGGCTTGCGTTGGGGCTAGTTGGGATTTCATACCTGTGTTTAAATATACAGTGCTGCAAAGTTGCATCAATGAGACGTTTCTTTTACCGGCGCAGAAAAAACGTGGACAGACGAAAGAAACACGCACCAAACCACGAGTGCAGACTGCGAAGTGTTTGTTTTTGGTAAGCAAGCAACATACATGTATTTTATTCACGAACCTGTACACGTGTCCGGAAGTCTCTTCATTACCAGAAGAAATCAATTTTCTGAAATGTGCCTTGTAAAAATATTTCTTTTGGCGGTCAAAAGTTTTTTTTTGTCTTTTAGTTTGTTTGTTGTACGTGTTTTGTGCTGCGATTGCAGCCTGCCATTTATCTTTTCACCAGGTTTCACTATTTCCATAGCTAAGTTTGTAAATTCTGTCACCGTCACCCTTATGTCTACAGTCGTTCTTAGTAAGCCATATTTTGAGCCGTTATGCTGTCACGCTGTCAATGCCACATTTGTTGTTCGGTATGATATGTATGTTTGTTGTCTTGTATTTTTGTTATTTTGCCTTTTTTAATTTTTTCAAATGATTCTATGCCCTCATCCTTCGCCTTTACAGTAAAGTGCCATATCCGCTTCCTTCGCGTGCCTCGCCGCCTCATGGCGTTTTTTCTTTCTTTCTGTGCTCTCTTCTTTCATATGTTATCTCTCCCTCTTTTGACAATACTGTAAGAATGGCTCGTGTTTATTTTGGTGATTGCTTGTCGCAACCTTGGGCCACACATTTATGAAGCAAATAATTCATATGTTTTTATGTTTATCGGCACATGTGAGAGTGACAATGCGGACACGTGTACCGGTTCCTGAATGAAATCTATGTATGTTGCTTGCTTACCAAAAATACACAATTGACAGTCTGTGCTCGGAGTGGTGTGTGTGTGTTTCTTTCGTGCATCCTCATTTTTTTCGCGCTGTTAAAAGGAACGCCTAAAGATATGAACCAACTAGCCCGCCATAACGTCGTAATAACTCACAGAGAGCACATATGAAGCGCATCTATCAACTATTGTCTCCACGCCGTGGCTTCAGCTCTGGTGACAGATGGGTCGGGCGGCGGAATCGATGCTCTCGAAAAGTAGTAGTGCTGCACTATTTCGCAGTAAGTGTGTAGTTCTTGTGGACTGGAGTTCTCTTGCGTCTCTTTTAGTGCCCAGTTGCAGTGACCTTGGGCTATCGTGTGCGCGATGGTTTCCGCTGACGGAGGCACACTAAGAAATTCTCATACCTACGCCAACATTGTGATATAAGAGACACCCTCCAACAAACGGGGTTAGTGTGCCCACACCACGAGAAAAACAATCAAGATGATTCTTCAGAACCAGTACAAGCCATG
This sequence comes from Dermacentor andersoni, assembly GCF_023375885.2. NCBI lineage: Eukaryota > Metazoa > Arthropoda > Arachnida > Ixodida > Ixodidae > Dermacentor > Dermacentor andersoni. The sequence continues at coordinate 197,857,736 of NC_092815.1, forward strand.
GGAGAAATGTGGGAGGCAATGTTAACCGCACAGAGCCTCAACGACCAGCAGTTCTTCGTGCCTGCGTCCTGTCACGGTGATTACCATGTCCTCCCCATTCGGGTACTTGGCCGCATCTGTCGAACGAGCAGTGCAAGTACCGACGCGGTATGCAAGGTAGCAGAAGCAGTGACAAAATAAAGAGGCATATGGCATGTTGACGGCATACGTGTGATATGCGTAGTGCGCGAAACCAAGTGCCGTGAATATCAAAACTAAAAGATGAAAACAAACAGTGCGCGCGTACAGGTTAGCCCAGTGCTTTAAAAGAGACGACGGCGTCTAGAAGAACACGCGTGAAATAAAGGAAACATAAAACAACATTAAAAATTCACGCAGCTACAAGGATACAAGCTTTAAAAAACATGGAGCCCCGAAAGTAACAAATTCCGGAAAGGCACAAGGGCCCGATCAAAATCAAGAAATTGTTGCAGAACCTATCTCACGACGACGGTTGTGTGTTATTGCACAGTCTTAAAATAAGGTTTGCAACCGCATGTAAGCGCATTACCTACCTAAACAAATAGCGCCGTCCTGACTTCGCATGCTCCGATGGGGATTGGGTTTCTGTGGTCTACGTGCGCTATGATAACGTAGATTATTTCGGGAGTGTAACGTTCGCAAAGTTTACGGACGCTAAGCAAAAGCGTTGCGGAGCATGGCGGCACCCATGTCTCAGGCTTGAGCGTGAATTCTCATGATGATTAAGCACTGACTCGCGTTGATCGCCAGAATTACTGTAATGAGGTTTCGCTTTTTCTAAACCCACCTGAAAGGTAAGTTATGAGCTCATAGCGCATACATTTTCTGATATAGTTGGGCGATGCTGGCGCCCGTAGGGCTAACGAGACGCGTCCGCATAGCCACAGTAGGATGGCTGCTAATGGATCGTATTGGCTTGGATACGTTTGGCACGAGGCACCAGACGGCAACCATGGTTTATAACGTCTTCTTTGCGTTTGCGTTCCCGTACGGTAAACTATAAAACGAAAGGACGTGAACAGTACTGTCCCGCAAGGGTGCTTACGTTAAGCAGGGATGCAGTTGTTCCACGCCACTTCGTGCCTGCGATTCTGCGGAGAACATTTATAAAACAACTAATTTGGTCCTCCAGGGCGGTCAAATGATGAGTCCATCGAAGCTGATGGTCTAAAATCACGCAGAGAAAACGATATTTCCGAACCAGCTCGATCACATGGCCATGTGTTGAAAGACCAAAATTTCTAACCTTTTTTCTTGTGAAAGGCAGAACCGCTGATTTGGCATAAGATATCTTCATGCCCCGTTTTCTTAAATAATCACCTATTGCGTTCAAATATTCCTGCAACCGTTGCCTGACAACTTTTAGAGACTTGTTCGATGTCCATGTGCAAATGTCATCAGCATACATAGATATGTCTGCTGCAAGTAATGCTGGTAAACCTGCTATTGCTGCATTGAAGAGAAGTGGGCTTAATACACTTCCTTGCGGAACTCCTTTATTTATGGTGCATTCGTCGCTTTGGCCGTCATTTCTATTTATACATATATATATATCTATCTCTCCTTCAGGAAGTTAGCGATTCATTTGAGGACTCGACCATGCACTCCGACAGTTGCGAATCCAAGCAGAGCGTGAAGGTGACTAACCGAGTCTAAGGCCTTCTTAATATCAATAAACACAGCAACAGCAATGTTCCCACAGCTAATCTCGTGGTCAACAAACGTTACCAAGTCAAAGATGCAGTCCATTGTACATCTGCGTTTTCTGAAGCCAGCCATTTGATCTGGTAGACAACTGCTTTATTCTATCCACCATTGCACTCTAATATCGATCATCTTTTCCAGCACCATTGAAACACAGCTCCTTAAACTAACAGGACGGAGGGAGTCAAGAGACAGTGGCGTTTTGCCAGGTTTTTGCAATGTAATTAATATGAAGCATTCCATTGCGCGTTACGGCATGAACGCTGTACTTCTGAGGAACAGCTTGCATAATTACATGATCATCTATTGTGACTAGTTGAAAATGCAATCTAACTAAAGTATAGCATGGCTTCAGCTGTGGACCAAAAATCACATGTGATGAATGTGAAGCATCAAAGGGGACATAAGCATATGTACAGGCTCGGCAGTGCAGGATAAAGACAAAGAAGCAAATCATAAATTGGCAAAGGCACCATCCTGTTTTACATATCCCTTCCATGCACGTGGATTTTACATGCGGCTATGCATATACTTGCACAATGAACCAACTACTTGAAGCCAAAATTTTTGTTACTGAAGTGGTTCAGGTAAGCTAAAGTAAGAAAAATCATCGCACTTCACAGAATAGTACCTTCGTTTCGAAACAAGTAAATATGTGTCTGGGAAGACTAATACAGTGCCTCACTGTCCGCTCTATCTTAAGTCCAGAAATTTTCAATGTGCAGAAGTGCTTTAAATTTGACTTTGTCTTATGAAAATTATCTCGGCAGACGTCATCAAACAAAGGGGTTCCGCTTGATTATTACTATATATTAACATCTGCCAATTGATGAACAAGTGTTCCGCGCAAATGCTCTCAGTTCTTTGCACTGAACGCATACCTGCATTCACTAGCATACTTGGTTGGCAAGTACATTGATTTACCCTAATCAAAATCTCAAATAGCTGCGAGAAGCACTCGTATGATTATTTCACCGATGGAGAAGCCACAATTTTACATGTGCCAAAATAATTTCTCAATTGAAAGCGACTCTGTGGCTGCTAATTAAGGCCTAAGGTGCGCGCTACGGTGTGCACAGTTAAAGGCCTTGCCCCTCGCTCTCGCTTCGGCAGCCGCGAGCAGTTCTCATGAACTGGTTAGGTGAGCATGAACGTAAACGACGAGGACTGCTTAAACATTGGATTCTCTTCCCCCAAAGCTTCCCCTTTCTGGAACATAAGAGGAAGGCATACTTCTAAAATTAGGTGTAAGAAGTAGATAAAATGCATGACATGAAAATCTGTCAACTTCATGTCAGCGTTTAAAATACAGAATGACAGTGGTTTGAATCTGCACCCTTGTATATACGTGCTGTTAAATTATGTCAGCAGCGAACAAAGCATGAGCTGTTGCTTTTTATGTTGAACACAGACACCGCGCTCACTGGAAGTATGTATGATGTCACTAAGCAAATCTGCAATGTTATTGTACAACTATATTTCTGTCACATAGGTACATCTGTTGAGAGTCAAGACAGAAATGGGTTACTTCTCATAAAACTAATCAGCTCTTCTTTAAAACACATTTATGTATTTTCAATTACACTTGTTCTTATGTGTATTTCTCCACAGATGATCCTTAATCTTGACTTCCGCATCAGAGACATTACAATAAAATACATGGTAAGATAACTGCTTAGAACACGTGAGAATTTTCATCTTAGTGTGACATACTGTATTTTGGAAGTTTTGTTATCATTTACTCAACTGGTACACCCATATACCCACATTCTAGTTTTCTCGTCCAAACTGCATGCTAATGTATTTTGATCCTTTGGACTGCGCTCCAGCGCAATGTGGAGTCATGCTGGGCTGACTCTGCGGCATCCTTGTGTTCGTGCAGCTGCTTTCTTGCGTTGTATAAAGCGGATGCCTGAAAAATACCGTGTGCAGAAGAAAACACCAGCATATGGTGTAAAAAACAAGACCGCCAAGAAATAAAATCACTGCACTAAAAGAAAGTCTTTGCTCTTAGTCTTCCTACTGATATGCATGCGAAACATCTAAACGATTGCAATAGTCAACTGCTAAACTAACTTCAGTTTTTATATTTAAAGAAAAAAGAAAGTTAATTCTTTCAGCGAAAAGTGGTGTTCCTCGGCAAAGTCCTGTACGGCTTTACCAAGATGACAAAGGGACAGTCTGTTCAACAAATCAAAGAACAGCATAAGCCCTGCGATGTTCACTTACTGCGTGTGTTCATAGGACTGGTAGGGCATTTTAGGGCGTTCATTAAAGACTTGGCGGTGATATCCAGGAGTCCTACTAGGCCCACTCTAAAGGAAGTTCCATTTGTGTGGAGCGATGAGTGCGACCATGCATATAACGAACTGGTGCACGCAATATCTTCAGATCCAATCCTGATATTACCCGATTTCGCCTCTGCTCTGTGAAGACGCCTCCAATTATGGCACGGGAGCAGTGTTGTGCCAAATAGATTCAAACCAAGACCGGAGCCACAATTTAAATGTCATTGGCTATTACTCCTACACTTTTTCAAAAGCGGAACTAAATTACACGACCACTGCAATGGAGGCCTTAGCAGTAGTGCTGGGCTTACGATACTTCAGGAGGTATTTGCAGCGTCAGCTCAAGCTTTTCACGGACAATCGGGCTTTGACATATCTTCTGAGCCTTACACAACCGAAGGGAAGACTGGCAAGATGAATTAGCGAAATTCAGCAGTTCACTTTTGATGTTAGCCACAGACCTGGTGAAAAGCTACCTGACGCAGACGCGTTATCATGATTGCATATACCATCAATAAACAACGATCAAAGTGCACACATCGCAAGTGTATGCGAAGACACTGAAGAGCTAACATTAATCGATGGAAAGTTTGTCGTCCCTCAAAGCTGCATATCTAAAATATTGCCGCTTTATAACGACAGCCCACACTCAGGCAGACATACTGGTTTTTGGCGTACCTAATGGAAGATTCAGGAACGTTTTAAGTGGAAGAACATGAAAGCCGATGCTGAAAAGTACATCAAGACTTGTCATCAATATCAGACTATCAAAGCCAACTTCCGCCCAAATGAAAACCAGATGGTAATTTCTGTGTATTCTGATCTCCCCCTTCGAAGTCGTTCATCTCGATTTCGCTGAAACCAAAAAGAAAGCGGAGGGTGTGTGCCGGACTCAGCCCTTTTTACTGTCTGTGGACCAGTGCACACGAATGGCGACATCTAAACCAGGAAGAGAAGATGCAAACACTGCGATTGTAATGATGGAAAGAGAGGCATTTAGACACACCATGGTGATTGTCTGTCATTATGTACCTGCATTCCACAGCGAGATGGTCCGTTACTGCGCAACAGAATAGGGTATCACTTTGAGATTTTCCGCACCATACCACCCGGAAGGAAATGGCCTAGCGGAGTGCCTAATACGTGATTTGAAGATATTCATTTCTGTATACGCATAGCCTCGTGGAGGATGGAAGTGTGCTCTTGAGGCAGCGGTTAAGCGTCCCAATCAATCTCACACAGCTGGAGCTGGCTGTAGCCATCAGTTTGCTGCCTTTCAGAAGAAGACGTGGCATAGTAGTGAAGATCCATATTCCAGAAAGCAGGAAGACGTCAGAAGAATGTAGAAAAAGTTTTTATGTAGAATCCACTGCTTATTTATTACACTCAGGTGTCCTTAAGGAAATAAAAATGAAATGAAAATACACTAGGTATAAACGTACTATGAAGAAATACTACGACTCGCACCATGCAACTCACATGCCCAACATACAACCTAGAGACATGGTGCTAGTACGAAGTGGTCTTGATGGTTCGAAAATGCTTTCACGAGCTCTTATGACGTCCTCAAAATGGTCAAGCAGCAAGGTGTACTGAAGTCCGTGCACTTTGAAGGACCAGCACACAAAACAAAAGTTACAACTGTAGGTAAACTAGTACCTAACCATCCGCGGATGGATGAGAATAAAAGACCCGGGTATGTAATATCCTGGTCAAAAGAAGAATAGGAATCGAAACGAGAGAAGAAAAGAAGATCGAATGTAAACAGTAAAAAGTTTGTCAGTCTCAGATCCTTTATTTTAAGTTATACGCCGATATAAGTCAATCGGAGAGTACTTCATGTCAGGAGTGGCAGAAAGAGTGCATAAAGATGAAAAGTGCGGACATGTAGTGTATTACATGACAAGCCAGGCACTGATACGAGAGGACCAGATAATGGACACAGTTGGCGTCGGGTTCAACGCTTCGTCATCGGCCAGTCCCATAATGTCGCTGGAGGACAACTTACAAGCAGGAGCAAACCTGAACCCCAATGAAGCATTAAAACGACAGGCACTGACCAAAAGAAATGCTGAAAATGAATAATGCTTTAACACGTTTCGGTTTCGCTACAGAAGCCTTGTTCAAAATGGCTTCAAGGAAAGTTCATGAACGCTTATGTACGCTTCAGCACGTCACCTAAGTAGCACTTGTATTGGTAGCACTTGGTTGTGGGATCGTTCCCCACCTGCCGCAAGTTGTTTCTCATCCACTTTCATTTCCTATAATTTATTGTTTCTTTATTTCATTTATTAAGCACAAGTAATTTTTCCTATGTTGTCCTCGGTGTCAGTGCTTGTTGGCTTCTTATGGCATGATATGGGACACGTTAGATGGCACATTAATATACCCAGTGAAAGAAATGGAAAACGGACATCGCGGACAGGCTTACGAAATTCCCAGTACAACAAGCAAGTGTCAGAATATTCCGCCCTATAGGGTTTATAGCGTCAGTCACAATCGTTGCCAAAATCCCAAACAACGGTAATTGAAAGCGGATATTTTGTGGGACGAACAAACTAATAAACAGAAAACGCTAAATAGAAGAAATCGATGGAAGGATTACATACAATTGAAAAGCCAAAATTCCCAAGGCCATATATGGAAAGATTAGGGAAGCCTACAAGCATGAACGCCGATGTATTCTCAGGCACCAGTACCGCGGCATATGTAACGGTGGCGTACATGATAGTATCCTATCAATGAATCAATCAACTTTATTTCCCTTTGAATAGGAGGAGTACGGGTCTAAAAGCTTGCGCAGCTTGACGAGGTCCCAACCGCTTTAGAGTTGGCAAAACAGCAGAATGACGGTCAGTCATGCTCAAAGAGTTCAAATAAATCAACGAATATTCGATAACATCGAGCAACACAAAATTTTTTAACAAAGCGCAATAACAATACAACCCATTTCCACAGGCTTTAAATGACATGAACATGCTCGGCGATCGAAAAATAGAGGGACAAAAAGATTCGAAGGGATCGACTATTACTGAAAATAAATGAACTGGGCGAAACGTTTAAGGAGACAGTTTGATTACACGAAGGATCAAAATCTTCATGGTTTAATAGGTTTAGAAGGGAAGGTAGCTTGTAGGACAGAGATCGTTCATCATAAGACGTTCTAGGGGTGGGTACAGTCCGTATTTCATTGTGCTTGGTTGATGAACACTTGTGCTTGCATTTAACTTAGCAAGATTAATTATGGTATCGGTATCATACTTAACAAAAGCTTTATAATACAACATCAGCCTATAATTATATAAACAGAACACTGGGAGAATTTCGTACTTTGAAAAAAGAAGTTTTGTAGAAGAAGCAATGTACAGCATCAATATGTCGTATGGCTCTTTCCTGCACCAAATACAGCATGCGCAAATTTGTTACACCAGTAGTACAGCACACTATGCTGCAGTACTGCAACATAGAGGACACTAATGCATTATAGATCATAATCTTCCCCTTTGTAGGAAAAATACATCGCATACGTGCTCGCACACCAATGACAGATGACATCTTTGAATGGACGTTTTGAACATGTACATTCTATGCCAGGTGCTTTGAAAAATGTATTCCAGGGTTTTAACAGAATCCACCAAATCTAACTGCTGAGTGCCCAACAATAAATTCAACTTCTTTGTCAGCGTTTTTCCTTTAGGCGTGTACAAAGTAACTTGTGTTCTTGAAGGGTTTATTTTTAAAGAATTCACCGTGGCCCAGGCATCGAGGTCACACAGCGTTTTGTTAGCCGTCGCGTCTATCTCTGTTTCAGAGTTACCTGCACTAAAAGATGTCGTGTCATCAGCATACGAGACGAATGTTACGTTGTCTATGCAGTGTAGAATATAACTTATGTAAATCAAAAATAAGAGTGGCCCTAGAACGCTTCCCTGTGGCACAACAACGACCGGCTTCCTTATTGTATGTATCTACAAATTGTGTGCTGTGTGATACATAGGATTCTAAGAGCGCATGTGCTGTTCCACGCACACCACAGTTTTCCAATTTGCTAAAAAGAATGGTATGATCAATTAAGTCAAATGCATTGGAAAAAGCGACGTATATGCCAGATTCCCTTTGATTACGGCTGAATGCACCTATAGTTATTTCTTTTTGAGTCAAGAGGACTGTTTCGGTAGAGCGATGCTTTCTAAACCCATGTTGAAAATCTTGAAACGAATTGTGCTGACTAAAAATGATAGAAATCTGATATGCATTAATTTCTAAATACCTTTCAAAAACACTGGCATTATATAAATAGGTCGAGAGTTGTTTAGTGCCCCCTTATCGCCATATTTGAAGACTGGAACAGCGCGTGAAGCCTGCATTTGTTTAGGAAATACGCCTGTAGGTAATATTAAGTTATAAATATGGGTAAGAACAGGGCATATAATATCAAGCACGTACTTTATGGGGCGAATGGGGATGCCATCGGCGTCCAGGGATCGGCTGTTACCTATATCGCTGAAGCAAGAAAATACTTCTAAGGGGCTAGTTGGGGCAAGAAATAGAGTGTTACTAAACGCGTTTACAGGCAGGAACTTAGTTCAGGCCATCAACGTCATTTAACTGTGACTTTAATGTGAAGATTTCACTAAACGCGTTTGGTATAACATCTCCGGAAAGTTTCTGTCCGTTATGACACAAAACATCTGGAATAGCTGAAACTGAATTAGACTTTACCAAGGTTTTCGATTTGTGTCAGAGAACATCACTTTTTTGATTGGCTGGGTCACTAAAAAGTGCCTCGTAATAAGCACCCTTAGCATCCCTAAGCTGATTTGTGAGATTTTTTCTATATTTAGTAAACTCCCTGAGCAGGGCGGGATCTGTAGATTTCGCATATCGAGCATACACGGCCTGTTTGAGTTTAACCATACAAAGAAGCTTAGATGTTAGCCAAGGTTTTCGTGCTTTGAATGGCCATGTCATTTTTTTCATGGGAAGTGTTCATGGTAAACAGTTTTGAAAGTGCTCATGAAAGCTTTATGCGCAGTCACTATCTTCTGCATGGTAAACGCTGTTCCAAGCTACAAGAGTAATAGCTTGGCGAAATGCTTCAAGATTTGATGAAGTAATGGACTGAATAAAGACAGCTTTTCTTTAGTTCTACTAGTCATGCAGTAAATTCTATTTATTAGTTATATAATACCCAGATAATCACTGATGTCAGTGTACACACCTTCGGCCTCTAATGAATCAGTATTTAATGTTCGAAATGAATACATCTAATAGGGATGCGCCTTCAATAGTCATGCGCGTTGCAGTAGGTATTGTGTTCGAAAAGCCATAGGTTGTGATAAAATATTGAAAATCGTTTTGTAGCGGGGAAGACGAAAGCATGTTTATATTGATATCACCACCTAAGATTAGCTTTATGTTCTCTCCTAATGTACAGCTGAAAAATTTCCAAGAAACGCAATAATTGTGGTTGCGTCCCCTGATGGTGTTCTGTACACAACGGAAAACATTTTGCTATGACTCTGCATTCTTAACATCTCGTAGTCGGAAGTTATATAAGTGAATTCATCTACGGCCTTAGCCACAATATCGTCCCTGCGCCAAAGCGCGACACCACCCCCACGCTTAACCTGTCGACTTCGGAAAATTGATTGACTGCGAGAAGACTGAAACATGTGCGATGTGGGCGTCAACCAAGTTTCAATTAACATTATTGCTGAAAACGGTACTCCGAAAGTGTCGATTAGCAAAGTCAAGTCGTCTGTTTTATTTGGAAGTGATCGAACATTTTGATGAAAAATACGTCAGTTGCGGCTTTTTAACTGACACTAATGGTTTTATTTCGGATGGAACATAGCCCATTACCAAGCCAAGTGAAGGATGGTTAGTCCCAATTAGCAAATTTTAGACAGGTCCCTTGCGCTTCCAATGACATACACCCGGCTAACTTCCGTTTCCCTCGCCTTTATGCAGCAACCTTCGGTCCAAAGAAACTTAAATTTTTTTCTTTATTCACAGCCAATGTCTGGGCAAAAAGGCGCTTGTTGTCGGCCGTCGAGTGTTTATTGATAAAGAGTGGAGTGCCTGGGGTCTCAGAGAGATCTAAGTCTGTCGTAGTTATTCTAACCTTTCTAGCTTTGCTGATAAAGCCAGCCTTCTTTGCTCTCAGGCAAAATCGGACTATTATGTTTTTTGCCTTTCTTGGCGGGTATACGGTGAATGACGTCAGTGTCGGCAGAACTCACTGGACACCCAATATTGTCTCCGATGTTTTGCTAAATGCCATTGCAGCCCTCCGCTCGCGTGCACGGCATACCCTTAATCTCGATGTTGTTGATTCGCGAGTACTGCTCCGAGTCAGCGAGCCTTTTGGCTAAGTGCTCGTTTTCTTGCTTTAAAGCTTTGTTGTCTAATGCTAGCGCTTCGTGATCTTGTGTCATTTTTTTTCGTACAGGAAGTTGAACATCTCTGGGCTGTTGCGCATTTCAGCCAGTTCTCGTCGAAGTACGTCAACCTCGCGTGACAATTCTGCATTCGTGACCATCGGTCACAAAGATACAACAGGCCGGCAGCAGTAGGTGTGGCAATATGAATTGGGTGGAAAGATTCGATTGAATGAAAACTAACCTGTGTAGTGAAATGCACGGACTTAGCGGGAGAAAATTGTTGCCACAGCCGCTGCTGCCAACCAAAGTGCATAGCGATTAGCGCGGTCTCGCTTAAGTAGCGTCGATGGCAGCGCCACGTCAGGTTGCACTTCCACTCGTCACTGCAAGCAATTGCACGTGCCGATCTGTCATTCTCAAGGGATGATACCGACGGCTTGGAATGGTGACCGCTGAAAGCACTGCCTCGGCGCCTGCGTAGTGAAATGCGCGAGCTTAGCGACAGAAACTTGTTACCACAGCCGCTGCTGCCAAGCGGAGAATGGAGAATGGAATAAAAGAAGTACAAGTCATACTGGCGAAGACGAAAGTAGCTCCGGCTAAGATCACTAGGCTGCTGAGGTTAGGCCTTCTGGGAGCATTCCTCTTAGTAAGAATGTGAAAAACCTTACACCAGGAGTTCCATATATCAAAATAAGTTTATCAAGTAATGTTTTGGATTGAGTTACCATAGTACTTTATAAGATCACAAAGCACAATGAGCTAGAAGCTTTCGATGACAACAGAGTAAGTGAAATAAAGAGTCCACCGCGAGAAAAAACAATGGAAATACCTGAAGTGTACCGAAAATGCAGCGCACTTCTTAACGAGAGGTGTTTCCGCGCAGAGGCCACTCTGAGCTGAATTGTAGTAGAAAGGATAGGAGTTGTGGCGCACTAAGTAGCACACCTATTACGATATTAGTGATATAGAAGAAGAATCAAAATAAGGCGCCTTCACCCTAAAGAACACAAAACAATGTACAAGAAACAAGTCATCAACCGCAGCCAGTTTAGCTCATACCAACGATTCATTAGATTTACAGCCTGGGTGTCCAGATTTATAAACAGTGTCCGTCGATGGAGATTGAGTGGTAAGATGAGCAGTAGACGCAGTAAACGTGAATTGCGTCAATAAGGATTGAAGGGTGAGTGCGGGTGGGGGGGGGGGGGGGGGGGGAGCTTCTGTACAGGGCTGGCGTTAGCGGCTCGCCAGCCCCGGACAGAACTGGCCCTGCATTCGAGAAGGGACAGTTCGCTCTACCGTTACGTGCAAGCAAGTTAGGTCGCCCACTGCCTGTTTCTGGGTGTTTGCCTCTATTTGGGGGACTTGATATTTGGGGGAAGCGATCTGGGTTACCCCGTAATGTGGTCAATAGTTGGCCGCTCTCCACAGCACGAGCCGGAGACCGCGTATGGTGTGGTGTTTATATGGTGTTGTCGGTGCAGATCTGTACGTGTTTGTTTGTAGTCGGCGCCAATCACGCGTATATCCCCCGGTAATGTTCAGGTGCAGATTACTGTAATTTTGGTGGTCATGTCGTTGGTTTTCCAAGATGTCACGTGAGTCAGGTAGAGGTTCGTCGATAGGATTTGTCGGCGCTCGGGTGTCAAATGCGCGAGCTAGCCGATCTGTCCTTTGGTTTCCCTCCAGTCCCGTTTGTGCTGCGCACCACAACATGGCATGATGTTCTTCTAAACCATGTCCCAAAATTTTTAATACCGCCTTGGGGATGTTCCAAATAAATATATGCGGGAAGCTACATGGCAGTCTGTGAGTACTAAAGCTGACTCTCCTCTGTGGTCTTCATCCGTGATGGCTAGGGCGATTGCTACAGCCTCTGCCGCACTCGCTGATTCACATTTCGTAGAGGCTGTTATGGTCGATCGATGGCTTACAGCCGCTATGAAGTATCTGTTATTTTGCATTTTAGCTACGTCCGTGTAGATCGTTCCGGGATGCTAGCGTAGGCACTTTTGTAGATTGCCCAAAAGATAGCCACCAGTTTAGCGTTTGTTATTGCGCATGCATGCATCGAAGTATACGGTAGCCGATTTTTGTAGTCATCAGCTTGGTTTATATCGCACCGGACCGCTTGACCCGAGTTACAGCAGAGGGTAATAATACCGACCATCCGAAGCAGCTGCATCAGCCCTGAACAACGCTACGGCGAACGCTCCTTCGTCCTGAGTAGCCGGGCCGAAGCCCCGCAAATCGCTGAGCTCCCACCTGAGAGCACCATGCCCAACTTCACGGAGAGGGAGTAGCTTCTTGAAACTTTGTCGTGATTCGCAGCAGGGGATTAACAATCTTGCTCAGCCACTGGTCTTGCACAAATAAAGGAAAGTGTAATCAATGCATGCTAACCGAACTCACGGCTATGCGCCATTCTTTCAGCCAACTGATTCCTACCACTTGTACTGTAATCGCACAACTTGTCAGTTCAAGCGCATCTTAGCACAAGCGCTGTCAGTAGCCCCATGGATATCTTGGTTCCGTGTAGTATTCGGTCGAAACGAATATTCTACAAAATTAATAGCGACTTCACCAAGATCTGCTGTCTTCAGTTGAACTGTCGCGGTTTACACGATAAGATGGTGGAACTTACTTATCGATGCTGTCACACGCACAAACTGGACATCGAGATCTTTTAAGATACTCAGACGAACATTAAACGAGACGAGAGGGGGTTAACCCCTGGGTTCTACTAGCACACATAAATACGCAAGAAAAGTGGACGGGGAAACAGCGCCATAGTAGCTCAATTGGTAGAGCCTCGCACGTGAAATGCGAAGGTTGTGGGTTCGGTTCCCACCTGCGGCAAGTTGTTTCTTTCATCCACTTTAATTTACAATAAATTATCGTTTCTTTATTTTATTTATTAAGCACAAGTAATTTCCCCTATGTTCTCCTTGGTGTCAGTGTTTGTTGGCTTCTTATGATATGAGTAATAAAAATTGGGCCCCTCGGTTAACCCCCTCCCTTCTCGTGTATTACATTAACGAGGGTCTCGATTCCGGTACCATTGATGCCTTCAGGTAGGATATGTGGGTTTATTGACCAGTTGCCTTCACCCAAAACGATCTCGTTATCGTGACGCCTGCGGAAAAAAGGACGTTCCTCGTCTGCCGCCAAGCTCTATAAGTGGTGGCGCTGGCTCACACTCCCAGGGTTCTACTAGGACTCATAAATACCCCAGAAAAGTGGATGAAGAAACAGTGCTGTGGTGTAGCTCAATTGGTAGACCATCGCATGCGAAATATGAAGGTTGTGGGTTCGGTTCCCACCTGCGGCAAGTTGTTATTTCATCCACTTTAATTTACATTAATTTATCGTTTCTTTATTTCATTTATTAAGCACAAGTAATTTCCCCTATGTTGTCCTTGGTGTCAGTGTTTGTTGGCTTCTTATGATCAGACTAACATTGTAATTGATATACAGAGGAAGGCTTCATGAAGATATCCCCGCTATTACGTTATAGGCGAAAGCGCACGGCTGCTGAAGTTGGTGGCAGATGACAGTTGGCGATTTATATTGAGGCCGGTCGTCTTGACACGTCTTCATCCTTACAGAGGCGCAATGAATCGCATTCTAGGTGAGAAATCACCTTATTGTAGTCTACATGAACCCTGCATCGTTTTTTTACAACTTTATCTTTTTTATCGTAGGCTACTGCAGAGATCTCCCCAAAAGAATTCTGAAAGTGTTTAGAGAGAGATGGCGCTGTCATTTCTAAGTCAATACTGATGTCTATCTTGAGACCGATTCATGTGCGTGGAAGTAAAGATCATAGATACAAGTCTAAAGCTATGATTAATGCTGACATACAGCGTATCGTTTGAGCGAACCCTCAAAATGCCGTCGCAGCCAGGCGTGTCACGTATGTTGTTTTGTTCGTGCTGACGACAGTTGATATCGAACAGATGGGAGTTTGTGACATTTTCCACGACCGCCCAACTCTCTTCGACATTCAAATATTTCTACTATCCTATCGGCTCGCACATGTTTCCGTTGAGTTCCAGCGCTGAAGGTCCGAATGAGAAGCACTTAGTAGCTAGCTACAACACGAAAAAAGTATCGGGTAAGTAATTGTAGCATGCTCTCGTATTCTTATTGAGGATAGTAATGACTAACAGTTTTTAATAATTCACCCTGATTACCAGGTAGCAAATAGATAAAACTGGCAGCGCCTAGCATTATGATAAAACATTTGCGGGTCCTACGCAGTGTGAGAATCGATGCAAGCGAAGTTTTGTATTCTTTTTGCTTTGAATGACGTGGCAGAACTCTCAAACTTTAATTGCGTTGTGGGGATGTACGTCATTGAGCATACAAAGTGCGTACATACAAAATTATAAACTACACCGATTGAGCAGCAGTACTTTGGTACAGGATGACGTACAGACATTTAATGTTGTCAATTGGGTAGGCTAATTGTTCCATAAAGATGTCAATTGGCGTGCGTGGAAAATGGATGGACATTCTGCGTTTATATTATTTCAGGACCTGTATATTTCTCAAGCCTTACCTACAAGCGACAGAAGATTTTTTACGGTAGTAAAAGCTGTTAGTTGGTAATACGCATATTTATCAATAGCCCACATATTGCACAATGAGCCAATGTGCAGTTATCGATAATCTCTTATGCGGAACTCGCTTTGTTGTGGAGCGAAGTTGAGCTTTACGAACTAGCCGCACACTTGGATACAGATAGGCTTAATGTAAGCAGTCTCATTGCTTGGTTCTAACAGCACTGTAGTTGTTAGATATAAGTGCGTGATCGCTTAGTGTAATTCACAGCAAATACGCAATGTAAACAAAATGTAAACTTCTCCAGATGTGGTGCTAAATAAAAGGTGCATAAATTCATAATAATGCAGATAACTAATACCATATTTTGCACTAGTCAGGGAGCATGTGGTGGAACTTGAGTTCACTATCTGCAATTACGCCAAGATAAATGGCTATATTTGACAATTGACAAAAAAAAAAAAACGGCGGTATTTCCAGAAGGCCCGATAACAAGTTAAATGTTTGCAGAAACACTACAAATAATTTCACTGGAAGCGATATCCATATGGTCATTTTTGCAAGTGACATCGTCAGAGTAAGTGTTCTGTTTAGAATGACAATTTCTGTTTTTCCTATGCATAAATTTTCGTGGCGTTTGCCAGTATCGCACATAGAGGATCGCTAAGGACAATAAATAAATCCCCAATAGACACAAGTAAGCAACTGTGATAATGTTGAAGTGCCTGTGTGATTTTTCAAAACGTCCATGGTATGTAGGCCACTTTCACCGCGCTCTCGTGGGCGCCACCATGTTTGATCACGTGGTGTTGCGCGCATTGCTTGCTTAAGCCGGCCTCCACCGACTCTTTAGAATGGCTGCGCATGGCACTGGTGCAGCGTAGCAAGGCGTTATGTCACCGTTTGTCACCGAAAATGATTGCATCAATGCCACGAAACCTTGGGTAAAACTTAAGAAAAAATGTATATGTCGCATACACATCCTGCCGAGCTCAGAACGCCCTTTGAAATTATGCGAGCACTGTTTTACGGTGCGCGTGCTAGAAGGCCGGGCTGGCAATGAATTTTCGATTGACACAGCTGTACGTACCTTTGAATCCAGTAGCCTGTATTAAACCCTGCACGTTTGTATTAAACGACAATGACGTTAATTCGCGCATCGCTTTGTTTAGAGCGGAGCCCTTAGGCGCATGGCGTTGTTAGAGCAGAGCTGTTAATCGCGACAGGGGTGGTGTCATGCCTAGCAGACGCAGCTTGCGCTTACAGTGGGCTTTGTGCGCATGCGTAACTTTTGCTGAGCTCGTCACTTCGCGTCGTCATGAGGCACTTAGCGACCGGCCAGTAGACGCTGGTACACTGGTAAACTGGTACACTGGTAAACTGGTACATAAGAAGCGGATCAATGAGTTAGCGGTAAGAGGGAAAATAGAGGAATTCCAGATCAAGCTACAGAACAGGTATTCGGCTTTAACTCAGGAAGAGGACCTTAGTGTTGAAGCAATGAACGACAATCTTGTGGGCATCATTAAGAAGTGTGCAATGGAAGTCGGTGGTAACTCGGTTAGGCAGGATACCAGTAAACTATCGCAGGAGACGAAATATCTGATCAAGAAACGCCAATGTATGAAAGCCTCTAACCCTACAGCTAGAGTAGAACTGGCAGAACTTTCGAAGTTAATCAACCAGCGTAAGACAGCTGACATAAGGAAGTATAATATGGATAGAATTGAACATGTTCTCAGGAACGGCGGAAGCCTAAAAACAGTGAAGAAGAAACTAGGAATTGGCAAGAATCAGATGTATGCGTTAAGAGACAAAGCCGGCAATATCATTACTAATATGGATGAGATAGTTCAAGTGGCTGAGGAGTTCTATAGAGATTTATACAGTACCAGTGGCACCCACGACGATAATGGAAGAGAAAATAGTCTAGAGGAATTCGAAGTCCCAAAGGTAACGCCGGAAGAAGTAAAGAAAGCCTTGGGATATATGCAAAGGGGGAAGGCAGCTGGAGAGGATCAGGTAACAGCAGATTTGTTGAAGGATGGTGGGCAGTTTGTTCTAGAGAAACTGGTCACCCTGTATACGCAATGCCTCATGACGTCGAGCGTACCGGAATCTTGGAAGAACGCTAACATAATCCTAATCCATAAGAAAGGGGACGCCAGAGACTTGGAAAATTATATACCGATCAGCTTACTGTCCGTCGCCTACAAAATATTTACTAAGGTAATCGCAAATAGAATCAGGAACACCTCAGACATCTGTCAAGCAAAGGACCAGGCAGGATTCCGTAAAGGCTACTCAACAATAGATCATATTCACACTATCAATCAGGTGATAGAGAAATGTGCGGAATATAACCAACTATTATATATAGCTTTCATTGATTACCTGAAAGCGTTTGATTCTGTCGAAACCTCAGCAGTCATGGAGGCATTACGGAATCAGGGTGTAGACGAGCCGTATGTAAAAATACTGAAAGATATCTATAGCGGCTCCACAGCCACCGTAGTCCTCCATAAAGAAAGCAACAAAATCCCAATAAACAAAGGCGTCAGGCAGGGAGATACGATCTCTCCAATGCTATTCACAGCGTGTTTACAGGAGGTATTCAGAGACCTGGATTGGGAAGAATTGGGGATAAAAATTAATGGAGAATACCTTAGTAACTTGCGATTCGCTGATGATATTGCCTTGCTTAGTAACTCAGGGGACCAATTGCAATGCATGCTCACTGACTTGGAGAGGCAAAGCAGAAGAGTGGGTCTAAAAATTAATCTGCAGAAAACTAGAGTAATGTTTACCAGTCTCGGAAGAGAACAGCAATTTACAATAGGCAGCGAGGCACTGGAAGTCGTAAGGGAATACATCTACTTAGGGCAGGTAGTGACGACGGATCCGGATCATGAGACGGAAATAATCAGAAGAATAAGAATGGGCTGGGGTGCGTTTGGCAGGCATTCTCAGATCATGAACAGCAGGTTGCCAATATCCCTCAACAGAAAAGTGTATAATAGCTGTGTCTTACCAGTACTCACCTACGGGGCAGAAACCTGGAGGCTTACGAAAAGGGTTCTACTCAAATTGAGGACGACGCAACGAGCTATGGAAAGAAGAATGATAGGTGTAACGTTAAGGGATAAGAAAAGAGCAGATTGGGTGAGGGAACAAACGCGAGTTAATGACATCTTAGCTGAAATCAAGAAAAAGAAATGGGCATGGGCAGGACATGTAATGAGGAGGGAAGATAACCGATGGTCATTAAGGGTTACGGACTGGATCCCAAGGGAAGGGAAGCGTAGCAGGGGGCGGCAGAAAGTTAGGTGGGCGGATGAGATTAAGAAGTTTGCAGGGACGGCATGGCCGAATTAGCACATGACCGGGGTTGTTGGAGAAGTATGGGAGAGGCCTTTGCCCTGCAATGGGCGTAACCAGGCTGATGATGATGATGATAATGAGTAGACGCTAGCGCGGTACTGCGAATGTAAATTGTAGTGTTCCATGCAGACGTGTAAGTGGGCTTTCCTGCAGAGCGTTTGCGGCAGTCACGGACGAATCAGCGAGACATAGAAAGCTTCGCTTTAATAAGCGTACGCAAATCGCAGAGCAGCAACAATTATTGGGTAAGCAAAGCAGCGCTCGCTTGGCCGCCCCGATAAAGTCACGTCGTGGTGCACAGCGCGTACGCGCCCGCTCTCGTGAGTCAGCTCGCCGAGAAGACAAAACTTGCGCGGCGCGTTCTACGAAGAGGCTCGCCGGTTGAAGTGGAGTGTACTAGAACATTTATGAGAGGCGCGACATGCTGCCGTGAGGAGGGCCTTTTTAACCAGTGGGACCCTACTGTCATGCTCGCCAACGTAGTCTTTTACCTCGGTGGCACACCTCGAGTTTGGTTTCGGACGCACGAAGATGAGCTCACCATTTGGGATTCACTTAAGCAAAAGCTTCGAGACTTGTTCGGCAACCCCTACGGTCTCCAACTTGCCGCGCAGAAGGCGCTTTCCCGCCGTGTGCACACGTCAACAGTGCCCTATGTCACGTGCATTCAGGACGTCTTGGCTCTGTGCCGCAAAGTTGACGCACACATGACTGATTCAGACAAGGTTTCCCACATCCTCAAAGGCATTGTGGATGACACCTTGAACTTGCTCGTTTCCAACAACGTGGCGACGGTGGATGCAGTTATAAAAGTGTGCCGCCACCTGGAACTCGCTAAAAGCCGACGTATTCACCAGTAGTTTGCCCGTCTGTGCAACACCCCAGCGGCATCTTCCTGTGCCGACGCTCCTCGTCCCAACAACACTGGCGATGTTACCAAGATCGCCCTGCGTGAGATCGAGGCAAGCCTACCGGCTGCCTTCAACTCCAGCCCCACCAACGCATCTGCACTCATGGTTTCCCTGATCCAGGCAGTTGTCCGCGAGGAGTTCGAAGACATGGGTCTTCACACCATCTGCTCGGCCCATCGCCTTGATACTCGCCCGGCTTCTTCGATTCCGCCCCGTCCCGCATCTTCTTACCCACCACGTTTCCGCAACCCATCTGAATGGCGCACTGCTGTCGACAAGCCCATTTGTTTTCATTGCCATCGAATCGGGCACCTTTCTCGGCACCATCGCAGTCGCTGGAGTTCCCCGACCCAGTCTACTTAAACTGCCTACTCCCACCCAGCAGGTGGCCCTTCTCGTCCTTATGCCGCACGCTCCGATAATGCCGCCGCTGATTCTCCTGCACTGAACCGCCCCTATTCTCATTCGCCTTCACCCCAACGACAACAATCTCGCTCTTCCCAGCCCCGTCGCTCCTATTCGCCGACTTCCTTCGGACGTGGCTCCCAGCCGGAAAACTAGACGATGCAGCGCATCGAGGTGACGCTGCATTGCTCCCTACGCCGCTAAATCCTCTACTTACGTTGCCCACTCATCTGAGCCTTCTTGACGTGCAAGGCGACGGTATTTCTGTGTCTGCTCTTATAGACACTGGGGAGCATTTATCGGTAATGAGCGCTGACCTTCGCAACTGGCCCAAGAAAATAATCACGCCCGCCACGACGCATGTTGTCCGTGTCGCCGATGGCGGAACAGCCCCGTAAATGGTGTGTGTACGCCCGCGTCTCATTCGCCGATCGCTCCACTATCGTGCTATTCACAGTCATCGCCCACTGTCCCCACGACATCATTACCCTCAGCCTTGACCTGCCTGTTCTGGATCCCGCTGAACCACACCCCAGTCGCCTCAGTTCGGTCGACTTCGCTCGCTTGCCACCTTCGGCACTGAGTTACGTTGACTGAGTGTCATCGCCACCAGTCTCCGACGGTCACTGCAGCGCGGCTCCTGTGCAAGACGTCCTCCTTACACACGGGATCACAGTGCCTCATACAGTTTTATCTATTACGGCGAATCGCGTCTGCCTGCCAGTGGTCAATTTGGGCTTGACGACACAAGTGCTGCCACGCGAAATGTCTCTGGGCCAGCTTTGCTCATTCGAGGATCACTCAGTAGCATCAATTGCAGTAGACGATAATTCATCCGATCCTCCTCTACCATGGCAGTTGGCAACTTGTACCATCGCCGGCTTACAGAAAATGATTGCGCCCGGCTTGCCGTCCGAGCACGCTCTTGAGCACTACCGCGTTTTTTTTCTTACCACAATATTTTTTTACTTTAACGTTCGTCATTTGGCCCAAACTACAGCTGCTAAACATCGCATTAATACCGGTGATGCCCCTACTATTCATCGCCGCCCGTATCGAGTGTCACCGGCTGAGCGTCAAGTTATGCACGCAGAAGTTCGCAAAGTTCTAGCCAAGAACATTGTTCAACCGTAATCTAGTCCATGGGCGTCACCTGTTGTACTGGTCAAAAAGAAGGATGGCTCATGGCGCTTTAGCGTGGATTATCGGCGCCTTAAAAGGGTTACCAAAAAGGACGTGTATCCCCTACCTCGGATTGATGACGTCCTTGACTGCCTCCACGTTGCTCGCTATTTCTCCTCTATTGACCTTCGCTCCGGCTACTGGCAGATTGCCGTCGACGATCTCGACGCCGAGAAGACTGCTTTTGTAACACCCGACGGTCTTTATCAATTCAAAGTGATGCCGTTCGACCTATGGAACGCTCCTGCCACTTTTGAACGCATGATCGACTCTCTTCTTCAAGGTTTGAAATGGTCCACGTGCCTGTGCTCATTGGACGACGTTGTCGTATTCTCCCCAACTCTCGCCACGCATCTCGAGCGCCTCTCAGCAGTCCTGGACGTTTTTCGTCCAGCCGGTCTGCAGCTCAACACATCGCAGTGCCAATTCGGCCGTCGTCAGAGTACGGTCTTTGGACATCTCGTTGACGCGAACGTGGTGCAACCGGACCCAGGTAAGATCCATGCTGTTACGCACTTCCCTGTTCCGAAGTGTGTCAAATATGTGCGCAGCTTCATCGGCCTTTGTTCGTACTTCCGCCGTTTCGTGAAAATTTTCACCGCCATAGCACGGCCACTAACCGAGCTTTTGAAAATGACGCCCCCTTCCAGTGGGGCGATAACGAGGCCTCTGCATTCTCGCATCTAATCGACCTTCTCATAACGCCTCCCGTTCTGGCCCATTTCGATCCTTCTGCACCTACCGAAGTTCGTAGTGATGCCAGCGGTCACGGAATTGGCGCAGTACTGGCACAACGCCAGCGCGGCCACGACCGTGTTATCGCTTACGCCAGCAGGCTCCTCTCACCCGCGGAGCGCAACTATTCCAACACTGAGCGTGAATGTCTGGCCCTAGTTTGGGCGGTTGCGAAATTCCACGCATACTTATATGGCCGACCCTTTTCTTTGTCACAGACCATCACGCACTTTGCTGGTTAAGCTCACTGGAAGATCCTACAGGAAGACTTGGTCGCTGGGCCTTACGCCTCCAAGAATATACGTATACTGTCACCTATAAATCTGGCCGACTACACAAGGACGCTGACTGCCTGTCTCGCTACCCGGTCGACGAGCCTGATGACGCCGACAGTAGTAGCGCCAACGGCATTTTCTCTGTGTCTGCCTTCGCTGACATCGCCGATGAGCAGTACTGAGACCTATCGCTGCGAGCACTTATCGAGCGTCTGCGCTCTACACCTACCGACACATCCGTTCGCCGATATGTCATCCAAGGCGGCATTCTGTTATGAAGGAACTTCCGCCCTGACGGCTCTGATCTTCTTCTTGTCGTGCCAAAACATCTACGACAGACTGTGCTCTTTGAGATGCATGACGCACCCACTGCAGGAGATCTTGGGGTAACCCGCACTTATGACCACGTCCGCCGCCGCTTCTATTGGCCTAGTCTCGCTCGCTCCGTCCGACGCTATGTTGCTGCCTGTGATCCCTGCCAGCGTCTCAAAACACCTCAGGTGCTTCCTGCAGGTCATCTCCAGCCGATCACCGTCCCTGTGGAACCGTTCTTTCGTGTTGGATTAGACCCGCTCGGTCCTTTCCCACGTCATCCTCTTGGAGCAAATGGGTAGCCGTCGCAACTGATTACGCCACTCTATACGCTATCACGCGGGCTCTCCCTACCAGTTGCGCCACTGGCGTCACGAAATTTCTCTTGCGTGACATTATCTTGCTTCATGGCGCCTCGCGACTGCTGCTTACTGACTGTGGTCGAAACTTCCTCTCGAAAGTTATCGCCGACATTGTGCGTTCAGGCTCCATTCAACACAAGCTGACTACCTCATACCATCCTCAAACCAGCGGCCTGACAGAGCGGTTAAACCGTACTCTGAGCCATATGCTATCGAAGTACGTTTCCAAGGACCACCACGACTGGGTCGTTTCCACGACCACCACCTTCCTTACGTCACAATTGCGTACAATTCTTCCCGGCACGGCCCCGGCGGATTTTATCCATTTTATCTACTGTACGGTCGCGAACCTACCTTGCCCCTAGACACGGCACTTCCTCCTGCTGCGATCTCAACAAGCGAGTGTGCGCGCGACGCCATCGCCCTCGCCGACCATGCACGCTAGCTTACCCGTGCTCGACTGACGGCCTCACAAACCACTCAGCAGTGTCAGTACAATGCCCGCCATCGTGACTTACAGTTTTCGCCTGGTGCGCTCGTGCTCCCGTGGTCACCCTCTCGTCACGTCGAACTTTCAGAGTAGCTGCTTTCGCTATACACAGGGCCCTACCGCGTGATGCGCCAGGTGACGCCTGTGACGTACTAAATTTCTCATGTGGGCTCAACCTCGTCCTCTCCTCTGGCATCTAGAGATGTCGTGCACGTTAGTAGGCTCAAGGCATGCTACACTGCTTCCGAGTCTGGCCTTTAGTCACTCCGGGACGGCGCTTTTGCCGCCGGGGGTAGTGCTACGGAACAGTATTTGCAATGACGAAGAGGCGAGCAGCGAGAAGACGACGACGACGATTGGAGGCTAGCGCTGGCTGTTGCCTCTTGGCCAAGTGCGGCGTATTTTCTTGTAAATATACTTGTATATAGCTTTTCGTCTGCGTCTTCCTACGTAACAATATTGTCTGTCATCCGAAACCGTATTCGAACTGTAAGAAGCTTACACGTACCTCCTTGCTAAACGAATGCGAAAAGAAAGATCAAATTGCTCGGCATTCATTGCACCGTTCTTGATAGGGTTTGTTGCATTTGAAAACTTTGACTTTTTCTTAGAAAACTGCAGGAATCATAACTTTATTGCGATAGCAATTTTATGGACACACCACGTGCATTTTTGTCGCCGGCGTCACCGTTGCCGTCGGCGTCGCCCTGATGTTCCATATAAAGTCCAAGGGCGATACACTGTCGCTGCGCATCGTGTGCTGTCTGCGCGAGTGAAAGTGCGCGATGGAAGCGACGATCGCGGCTCAATATGGCCACATAACACGGCGCCGCCAAAAAAAAAAAGGACGAACACGAAAGGAACGTGCAAAGGAGGGAGGCATACCTGCTATGTGCTCATACATGCGCCAACTAGCCCAAACAAGAGCTTTACTACTCAATATGGTACGCGTGAGGGAGGAAGCGGAGAGCAAACGCGCCGCTTCCTATCGCGGGAGAGCCCGTGGGGGCGATAGGAGGGAGGCAGAGGGGGCGGGCGCTGTGCTCCGGTAGCCACTGCGCATTTCGCGACCGGGCCCAAGTAGAACTGACGATCGCGGCTCAATCTCGCACACCACAAATGGAGGAAAGCGGGAAGGCAGCGCGGGTGGGAGGGGAGGCGGCTTCGACTGCGCCACTGAGTGCGTGCTTTCCACGGCCGCGCACGGTCGAGGACGCCGTACCTGGAGTGTGCTTGAAATGAATGTGCAGCCTGCTCATACCTTTGTGCGCGCTGTGTTCTCGCCGCTCTTGCGTTAAGGGGACACTAAAGGCAAAGATTAAGCGAAGCTAAACAGATAGATCAGTGCTCGAGAATCTCAAAGGCGCCACTATTATCGCGGACAGAGTCTTAGCAATCGATATATTGACGTAATTGCAGGTCATCAATATAGACTTCCCCGGGACACTGGAGCAATTGCCCGATGACGAAAGCACTCCTCAGTAAAATTCTGTCGCTAGTACTCAACCACTCGTTCAACATCCTTGCTTTGTGTTATAAGACGAAATAAAAGGCCACTTCTTAAGCTATATTTCATTCTTAGAAAAACAAGGAACTCACTGAAATTACCGTTGACTACGACGCCAGTGCTTGGAAGGTTTCATTTTCGCTCGACTCCGCGCAGCCCACGTTTTCGCGTTCCACAGCACTTTCGTCATTGCGTAACGCTACGCTGATTTTGCTGGCTCGCGAAACTCGCACAAACCGCAAGCAGCAGAGAATTCATCTTTCCTGTGATGTCGCGGGATGCCCGAAAGGTCTATCCATATAGTTGTTCTGTGGGTCTATGCCACTTGACAAAAAGCAGCTGCAGCGACAAATCTACCGCTCTGTCTTTAAAACCCCTTTAAACTTCGTAAAGTGTCGACACTCTCCTCCTCGTTTCTCCTCTCTTTCAAGCTCCCTTCTCCACCGTGGCACCGCCTGCACCACTGGGGCATAGCAGACGACCTTTGGCAGAGTGAATGGACGCATAGCATAGCCTAGCTTTAGACGTTCGCGTTGGCTTTCTAGCTCCGAGTAACTACGTGTACAGCATAGAATTTCTATACGGAGGGTTATAGAAATTCAATGCCGTCAGCTTTTTTCATGTTTTGACAACTATTAAAAAAAGTATCTGAACGAGCGCTAACGCTGTGCCATGATGACTTCGAATGTATCGCGTGCGCTACAATTAGGTCCGCAACATTCGTCAAGTGAGTGTCGCAAGATGCTGTTACGAATGGTTGTAAATAACACATTTACGATCGAATGCCAACATCCTGACTTCCAGCAAGCCCCCAGTGTACTAAATAGTGCGCGCCGCCCCTACCATGCGAATTCGCGGCGCGTATCAGCTGTGACGTACAAAGGTCGACAGAGGGCACGGACGATCGCTGCTGTGAAGGCTCGAAAGAGTATTACAAGCCGCTGTGCCGCGAACGTGCGTGCTTGCCAATCTTCTAAGCATGCGCAAAGGCACGGAGGTGGGCGCTGGTGCTATTATATTTCGCGTGCCTCAATGTCGACAGAAATATGTGCAGCCGATCATTGAGGGGGTATTCTGTGTATATAGAAAATGAAATCAGTTTTTTAGCATTCGTTCGCGAAGCGGTAATGGGTAACAGCGCTTCATTCAGCCTCAAACCATTTACTATATTTTTTCAATATAGTGACTCATCGCGAATAATATTTCATTGTGCGTTAGCTCGTCCATTCACAAAATGACTTGTCGCGAACCGATTTGCACTAAGGTGCACGCATTTAGGAAGGTTGCGCTCACTCCAAAACCACATTTGCGAGATATGACTTCAGTAGAGTGATGGCCGCGCAAAGAATTGCTGCGCTACGACGCGGCTGACATTTCGGTAATTGAAATGATGCAGTCGTTCAATTGAGGCACCATTTGTTGTTTCATTACGTGTGTCTTTAAGACATAGTGGTCGAACGAGCAAACGAACGACTAAACGAGCGAGCGAACGACGACTAAACCAGCCAGCGAACGAGCGGTTGACAGCACGTTTTCATTGCGAATGCTCCACTGCCGCATCTTAACCTACACACATTTTAAAGCTGACACGAATTAACACGTAGTACGTGTCAAAGACCTAGGATGCTGTCACTCGGCGTCGAACGACAGCATCATTACTGGCTTCGGGAGAGCGCGCATACCTTTCTTCTGTATCGCAGATCCACCGTGCGACCGTTAATGACGGACACGAACAAAAAAGGCAAACAAAGCTATTCGCTCTAAGGAAGCCTAGTTAGTAACCCAGAAATTCAGAGAGTTTCTTTCCTAAGATGAGTCTTAAGGCTGGACCTTCAACTTTTGTCGAAAGGAATGCGCTGAATCCCAAAAGTTTCGTAATTACGTTTTCGCGCGCAGCAACGCGTGCCCGGGAATTCAAGCCTGTTGGTCTACAATACGATTAAGCGCAACAAAGTACACGTCGTGTAGGACTATACTAGGAGAGACTCGCAACTACCTCGTATAGTCGTGTTGAGATTGTTGGTCTGAAGTTCTCCCTCCCAATTCGATGAATCCATGTCTTTCTTCCTAAACCGCAGCGCTTGCCGAAAGGTATCGAGAAGAGCTTCTTGTATTTGCTGAAACCATTTTAGCATACGAAAGCACAGCAGGTCATGGTGACAGAAAACGCCGTGAAGCGACGTCGCACTTGCCCCAAAAGTTCAAGGCTTTTACAAACCAAAACAACACAGAAGAGCAACGGTGCCAACATGTGCTCCTCGCCACTCCGTAGACGCCTCTCAAGGCTCTCAAGCAAAAATGGCGCTGAAGCGCGACTGTAAAGAAAGGAAGCAGGCGCGAGGGCCCACGTGATGCCATTAGGCCAATGGCGACGTGACGTTGACTTCAACCAGAGCGCGCGAGGAGGCAGCGGCATTCTTCAAAGTTTGGCGCTACTTTACGAAGTTTAAGGGATTTTACTCTGTGTTAGCTGGGTACCGCCATCTGTAGGGCGCCGTTTCATTCACCGATGGCGCAGAGGCTGGTGATGTAAAGCCCCTCAATCTCCCAAAGTAGCGCCATTCGCTTCCCTCCTCCTCCGCTCGGCGCGGCCTCGACGGTGGCGCCGCCGGTGGTGGGCCTGCCGTAGCAGACGACGGCTAACACGCTAAGGGAGGAAATCCGCTGAAAAGTTCGTTCGAGCCCTGCGGAGCAGTTTTTTCAATCGAGATCTTTCTTCGTCAGTCGGTAACTGGCCTTTAGAATTTCGTGTTAGAATTGCGGAGGAAATAGAGAAAATGACCATTATGCAAGGCGTATTTAAGGCGTAAAGCGCGCGACGTTGAGAGTTCGTGTTGCTGAAACACGACGCAAGCACGCGGTGCACTCAAACACGCGCGTAATTACCAAAGTTTCAGGTGTTGACAGCGTGAAAGTATGTGTACGTGGTTTCGTAGGTTCATTCACGTACCTGCAGGACACTTTTGTTCGGTCGGCGCGTGAGAGATTCCGGATGTGTGCGGTCAGCAATGCCTGGCGACAGGGCCGTTTTTTCATTGCGGGGTGCTTTGGTAATCGTGACGATATATTGTTTTTTTTTTAGAAGTACTGCTCCAGGAGGGCACATGTAATGGCTAACGGAGGCCTCTGAAGAGCACGTAACATTACACTAATGCAGGCGTCGCAGGGAGTTTTCGCATACAAAATTGGCTGTCCGCGATCTTATACCCCCTTGGCATGCACAGGCTTCGGCGAGCCCCATCCAGCGCTGGTTCTAGCTTTGGTGTTCCCGTTGCCGCTTTGGTGCCCTGAAGGCGCCGTCAATAATACGAAATAATGACAAGTTGTTACACTAGTAAATAAAATTTATTGAAGAAATACAATCGCGCCGATGCGCCAACTTCTAAAGCAGCGCTAGCGCACGAGTATTATGAAACGCCAACGATGAATTTACCGGCCCACGTACGACTCTACGATCAAAGTGCACGTTAAACATCCCCAGGCGAGCTAGATAAAGTTATCCGGAGCCATCCACTACGACCTCCATTCTAGCTTTAGTCGCTTCGGAACGTTAAAAACATTAATCACCACAAACCAAATCAATACATGCGGACGTACATTCGAAGCTAAAAGACTGCATCGTAAGTCATAGTGAGCCTTGCAATAGCGTCGAGAATGTGCTAACTTCTGGTGGAGCTCAAAACACACCCTGAATAAAGTCGCTTTTGTGTCACAGGCCAGCTGCAGATGCGTGCATTTCACCGCAAGACGATACTACATGAAACAAAGAGAGCACATTCGAAAAAAGAAAGTCAAACAACGCGCTAAAAACCCCGCAGAGCATGAACACCCACTTTTTCGAAGCGGAAGGCGTGAACTAGGCTCAAAATAAGAGGTTGTGAGTAGCCGTGGCCCTTACTTCACTAAGCTGTGCGCTCTTTGCCACTTCCTCGAAGTCAGCCCGCCCGATCCTGCGAATTCACACTTCTTTTTGCCTTGCGCCCGCCGGACGGCAAAGCAAAAAGCTTTTTGCCCTCGCTGTGTCTGTTGCGGCAACCGAAGGTGCAGCAGCATGGCATCGCAATTAAGTTCTCGGCCCTGCACATTCCATTACGCTAACGCACTCCGTCAGTCCGCCTGCCGTACTTTCGTCGCGCAGGCCCAACAATGGAGGTCGGCGCGCGCTGGAAAGAAAAAATATACAAAAGCGCGGCGCCTGCTCCGCACTGGAAAGAAAAAAATATACAAAAGCGCGGCGCCCGCTTCCACGTGACACAGATTGGCCAATGGGGGAGCGGAGGAGGCTGGGGCGACAGGAGAAGTGGAGGAGGACGCGCCAGGGTGAGCGGGGTGGCGGAAAGATCTAAGAATGGCGCTACTTTTGAAAGATTGAGGGGTTTTATGGTGATGGCATATGCAGCGTCACAAATCGTCCGATTGGGGGGCAGGAAGTATGAATTACTGTAAAGCTATTCGGAGCCAATTTTCTCGTATACTAAGTCTTTTCTTGGCACGAAGCAAGCCTTGCGAGGTTTCTGGAATGGTATGTGAACAGTCCACGTTGACTTAGTATTAGGCTTTTTAAGCGATAGGCTGTTGATGGTCACTTCGATCGCTGCTCCTACGGCGCTTGCTCACATCAGTGTTTTGACAGCGAATGTCCGCGCTCATCAAGTGTGATGTGTTCGTGTTTGCTTGTGAGCAGTAACACCACGCTTGTTAATTATGTTAGTACGCGAATGTGTTCAAAATACTGCCTCTAACACTACTATTCATACTTCGTATAGCTGCCTTTAATTTCCTGTCGTATTCGATGCTTCGCTTTAGAATGAAACTGCGACTTTTTTTTTAACATTGTCGATTTTTTTAATACAAATGTCCTGTGATTTTAAAAAAAAACAAGCCTTAAATTGAACTCAGTACGGAGGAAAAATGTCACAAACATTCAAGCTGCAACATTCCACTGGAATTTCAACAGTGTGCAAAATTGATGTACTATACACTGCTCGGAAGTACACGCATAATTTCGGAGAAGGAATTTCGCAAAATCTCCGCAAACACTGTAAATATTTCTTCTAAGCTGCAGATTTATATATCACATTTCTTCGCTCGAGATGCTCTAACATATGCAGTTTAGTCAACTGAGATATGTGTTTTTAGAGCAGATTTACAGATATATGCGCTCTCTCGCCTTTGCTTTCATGGGCTCAATTTCGTACGTTTCTCTGGAGATGACAAAGAAAGACGCACACCGACCAAGTGAAACGTATTTAAAAGACAACCACGTTTCGACTTCCACACGGAATTCTTGCTCGTAATGGGGACAGAAAGGTTGCAGTGCCAAATTAAATAGGTATTAGCATGTGGCGCAAGCATCCTACGTAAAACTTGGGAGAGTTCCTTTGTTGCAATTGAACGCGTGTTCTGTAGATTGTATCTCGAGTGACTCCAGGTACAGACGTGACTTCCAGTTTCTTTGCTGGCCCATTAGACTAGACTTCATCCAGTGAATATTGTGCGTCGTCGTTGCTGCGTGCTCTGCCAAAGCATTTGAAGCCACTGTTTTCTTATCCACATTGTTTCGATGTTGGCGCAGTCGCTGTTTAAAGTTGCCCGTCTCCTCTGTGCAGACGCCCTCCCAATCCGCACAGGGGATCTCGTAAACAGCGCCAGGAAAGGCTTCCTTTAGTAGCTAGTCCTTCCCACCAACGATCACGTGCCTGCGTTTGAAAACAGGAACGTGAGCCATCTCAACGTCACGTTTACGCAGCACGAGTGTTAAGGTCTCGCTTATCCCGGGCACGTAAGCAATGGAAGCGTCTGTCTACTGACGGGCACTGCCAGCTTGGAAAGGATTGAACAGACGGTGTTCCACAACGTTCATGAACGCAGAGGGGTAACCTCTCGTCGAAAGATCTTTCAGGATTGTCTGCACGTCGGAATTTATTTGCTGCGCTTTCGTGCAAATGCGGCTCGCATGGCCCAACAGGCAGGCAACTATTGACCTATTGGGAGCGTTAGGGTGTACAGACAAAAAATTCAGGTACCGACCAGTGTGTGTACTCTATCTGAAAACGTTGAAAGAAAGCGTAGCATTTCTTCCTTTCCCACCACCCATACGTCCCCCCCAAAAAAGTTTCTGGTCTTTCTCCATCTCAACCGTGAACTGAATGGAATCTGCTGGGTTGTTTAGAAGCGTGGCGAAAGCTTCCAAAGGGACAACGCTTCATTACGGAAGAATAATCGTCAACGTAGCCTAGAAAAATTCTTGGTGATGGGCTGAAAGAAGCGAGCGCGCGGCTTTCCAGCCATTCTATTGTCAAGTTCGCAGTGGTCACCGAGACATAAGTGCCCATTGGTGTGTGCCGTCGACGCCGCCCCATTGTGAACAAGGCATCCGTATGGAAGCCGAAACGTCTTGTCTTTTAAACAAGTCTGACTTGGTTCTCCTGCGTCTTTCTTTGTCATGGCTCGTCCTGGCCAGACGGGCTGCCGTCGATCTCTCGATTACGCTTCGCTGCAGAGTACAGCGTCTGAAATCAAAATTCTGCTGCACACTGTTGCTTCACTTCCAACATTATCTCTTCAACGCGACAAATTTCGCCGTCGTTATCAGACGCAAGCAGACTAAATCTTGGCATTCCCTGCGTTGAGGGGGTTTTCTTGGTTAGACATGAGGCCACTTTCGTCAAAATAGTCAGCACCACGTCAGGTTGAAGAGCTGATTTCCCTCTTTGTCCTTGCACTTCTGTTCCGTAAATATGTGCACATAGACTCTCACGGTGAAATGAGGCTCTAAGTGAAGCTCGCGCACAAAGCAATCGGCGTTGGTGGGCTTGTCAAGGCTACACAGATTTCTTTGTCACGTAAGTCGTCGCTCTTAATCTCCTGGAGCTTTAAAAAGCGATGCCTTGCGACCTTGTTTCGTGCGAGCGTACCCAGTCTTGCACCAGGGTGCATAGCAGGGATTTAAACGCTTTTTTTTTTCATTTGAGTCACAAATGTGCAGCAGAGTTCGCACGAGCACACTCACGCATTACAGGTCGTAACACGGCAGCTTGCTTCAAGAGTGCGCGCACCAGCGCCGCCGCTACTTTTTACAGAAGAATGAACGCTGCTATACAAGGCGCGGCGGTTTTGTTGGCGCGAGTCAGTAGTTCTAGTACACTCTAGTTCAAGGTCGTTCGGTGGCGATTCACCGCTCGCGCCTTAGACGCGAATAGGTGGGCTTTTTGTGCTTCTTCGCCGGCTAGAAATTCCTTGAAAAAGTTACCATAAATGTGTTTCTTACAGAGTAATTACCTGCGTTATGTATTTGTTCAGAACGCCATAGTTATAATGTATATTTTTTAACACGCGAGTTCGATAAGTTAGGTATCGTTTGTTCCAGTGAATCACGGTACTTACCCATTAAGCGAATAGCTCATATTTAGATTGTTCTCCTAACTTCTTACCCACCTTGCCTTAGATGATTCGAAGTGCCATTAATGATCATTGCTTGGAACCGCTAACTCCTGCGATTGTGTTGCTTAAGGTTTCTCACGTTCTGTAGGACGTCGACAAGAAACAATATACGCGGAATTCAGTATGCCTCATCCATAAACGAAAAGCTTTAATTTTTCCGGGGGGAGGGGTGGAGGGCTGGCGCACGACCAGCTTCCGAACCCCATATCTTTATACAGGGTGTTCATACTTAAACTTCTTATCTTTTCTTAAAATTAGGCACTGAACGACACGCGAAGATCACCTATGCAAATAAGTTATGTGGCCAGGGGGGAGCATAGTTAGATGATAATTATTGCTGTCAGCAGCCCAGTTAACTAAAACTGATTAATTGCCTTTTTTATTTTTTTATTATTACTAATATTTATTACTATTATTATATTACTATTATTACGGCTATTACTAAACTATAATTATTTATTACTGAAAGCGTCTGCATTTCAGTTTATTCTATACCCAATTCGATATTCCATTCGATATTAGATACTTACTACTACATCATTTGTATTCTAAAATTTTATATTAGCCCAGCTGTAGTTTACAGCACAGCAAATGGCGTCAACCACTGTCCTGACAGATATATTCGGTATTCGTCAGATCATCCATACTACAAAAAAAAGCAGTGTCCTCGTATACTCATGTGATCTACGCTCAGAAAAGCGTGCGCCGGATTGTTCTAGCCACCGTTGCATGGAAAGCAATGAGCCCGGTAGCCGATTCCCAGAATTCCAGAGCACGAGAGTGATTGACTTTGGTGTGGATCAGTGTCTTGCTCCGCAAATATTGTTGCTTCATGACAACTGCAAGCGTCAGTGACAAGAAGCAACGTCCAGTGAAAATGCACCGCCTCTGCTCGTTGACCAAATAATCCTTCCGGCACGTGGCATGCAGGCTATAAAGCAGAATCTATTGGTACATTCGATTGGTTCCTACCGCGCTTCTTCAGACGCATTAAATATGCGGTGCTCTACGTAGCTTAGAGCCAGAGAAAGCACATGCTCTTTATGCGCTAGTAGCGCGAGTTTTATAGAGCGCACGTGTCCAGAAAAGGGCGTTATGTAGCAGCTGTCACTATATGTGAGTAGGAGAAAGAGCATCTGTAAAAGAAAAAAAGAAAAATAGGTAAAGAGAACAATACGACGTCAATCGAGAAGTGGAGGATACATCGTTACAGTACGCCTGTTGGTGCGAATGCTTAATGTTCTTTAATGTAGAGCATTTCGAGCGCTACACGATTTCTAATTTTTCTTCTACCCGGTTGCGCCTTAGATCAGTTTATGGGCGACCATCTCCAGAAATTTGGTTCCGTACTTCCCTTAAGAATGTGAGAGGGATAGGGTTAGTGTGAGTGGCAATGGCATAAGTCTTTGTAAAAGTAGTTTCGATTTATTCGCCGCGAATTACGGACATTTTCCATCCTAAAAGCTATTTTTGAAAGGATGACGACTCGTGTGTTCAGCACACAGTCAGAATACGGGGATATAAGAAAATCTCTACACGTGGTTACTCAAGCGCTTACACTTCAATGCAACATCACGTATTCTTAAATGATTCACCAGAATACTCAACGTTACCCATTATTATAATTTAAAAAGCACTTGAAGCTAATAGTCCGGCTGCCCAAATGTTGCTCACTGCTCATGTTACGGAGAATGCAAAGAAAAAAAACGCGGAATGTTCCTTTTTGTAACGTTACGCATTTATTGCCCAGTTGGACACGGCAACGCCTGAAGGAATTAATCCCGTTCCCCTAAGAGAAATGCAAACACAACCGAGAAAAAAATTTAACGAAAATTGCCGGGGCGCTCTTGGCTTGCGTTATAGCAAGTGTGCTGGTGCGGTAAAACTTTTGTGGATAAAATACATCCTTTTTACCATGTGTTGGAAAGCGTCATATGCGGGCAGCGTTGCCAAGAGAGTAGTGAGACAGGGGTAACATTTTAAAGTGCGTGATTTCTAGCGTCCTCGACCACCTTGCCCCGGGGTTGCCCCGAAACCAGAATGGTGCGCTTTGCACCGCGGTGGTGGCGCACTGCGGAGTGTCAACATCGAGGACAAAACTGCACCCCGCGCACGGTGCTTGCATGCAGCGCTACTTTGCCCCTGGCGCGCAAAACGTGCGCTCGCACACGCGCTCGCACACTTTGTTATTTGCAGGTGCTGAGCATTCGCGGCAAGCGCTCAAACCTTGTCAAACTGCGTGCTCTGGCATACCTGGTTGCAAGCAAACACCAATGTATTTTATAATTAATCCTGACGACCCGTTCAACGAATCTGTCCACTTTCGGTCGCTCTTCACCACATTGTTTTTGGACGAGGTCGATCAGCATGTAGTTGTCGCTGTCAAACGAACTTGAGAAAAAGCTCATCGATTGCGGCAACTAGCCGCGCTTCCTTTCTCATTGCCGACGTCTCCACTAGCTAACTCCGTCAACTCCGTCGCAACCGCAGCTATCGGGCCAGAGCGTCCGCGGTTCTCCTGTCGGCAGTGCTCGCGCGCGTCCCGCAGTGCTTGTTGGGATTGCACCCCGGCGCACCGCCGATTTTCTCGGTGCGAGACCGGGCAACGGAAAACCGCTCCAACAGGGTGCGCTTCAGGTGATCGAGGATGGTCGGTGCGCACCGGTGCGGTTGATCGAGGATGAAAGTGCCCACAAAGGCGCCCCGGTGCGCACCGGTGCGGGGGATCGAGGACGCTATTAAACGCAGACATCACAAGTTTTCCCTGCAATTGATTATAAGAAACCGCTTTTCCGGAAATACGGCACTGATTCTTGAAGGTCGCACATGTCAACTGCCATAGTTTCTTTCAAGCAGCATGCATACTAAGGAAGGCAGCCGCTTTCCTTCCTGGATATGTCATTGCTGGGCATATGGCATAAGTGACGTAAAAGCTGACGCGCCTGAAAGGCAGCTATGCATGACTCTGCGTACTGCTGCGATCACAGCTGCCACCTCGGCTCCTTGCTCACACCTCCCCTCCTTGTGCTACTTATCTGGGAACCAGTTGAAAGCCATTGGTTCTTTTTGGATCTTTGTGTTTTGCGAACCGTTGTGTCCGTTCACGAGCAAACAGAATCGGGTGCGTTTCTGCCGCAATAAGAGAAAAACAGCAGCCGTCGGGAGAGAGAAGATATAAAAATTCATTCGGCAGCATGTTACGCCCCTGTAACATGTGAAGGCGAAAGCCTTCTCACACTTGTTAATACGCCTTCTTGCATCGTTGCGTTGCTGCTTTCGCAGTTCCGCTTCTTCGGCTCGTTTTCGACGCTTAGTTGCGGCTTCGCGCGCTCGCATAGCTGGGTCAGACTAGCGCCAACGACATTTCTCTTCGACTTTACGTTGCATCCTCTCAACAAGGGATTGAAACGTATGATCTTCTGTCTGTTGTGTGGGTGACTGATGTATGCACAGTTCACTTCATTTTTCTGAACGCTTGTAGCCTCAGCCTTACGGGGGTATGACCCATTGCAGTTTTTCTTTACTTAAGGGGGTATGAGTTATTGAGAAGGTGACATGTCTTTTTTATCACTCGAATAGGCGCCATGTTTCTGTGCGTTGGATGCGTGAGATGACAATGAATGTATGCACTGGATGTTTCACTTTGATGAGCGCTTGTAGCCTCTGCATTACGAGAGGGACGAGCCCTTTCTTTTTTTGCCTGCTTAGAAGGGTATGAATATTTATTGTACCTTTGGGCCAGACGATGCGTTCTTTAGGGCCATCGGGGTAGGAGTTATTTAGCTTTCGCCTTAAAATGGAACCAGTCAACAAGAATCAGTTTTGTAGACCAGCAAAACGAGAGCCCGCGAATATGCTGTCGCTCCTGAAACCTTTCTTCGCAAAGGCAGCGGCAGCTGCTTATGTCAAAACGTCAATCTAGATGTCATCTCTGCAGCTCATATACGAGGCATATTGACGAGGATGTTGGCATTTTGTGTGCAGTCAGCCAATGCTCCATATCGTGCCCTTTGGCGGCCTATGTGGAAGCCGCTGCGATATGCCATGCGCACGTATGTTTCTTGTGGCTGTTGCAAATAACTAGTTTAGTGCGACATATTTAAGGCATGTTTTTCCTTGCCCTCGATGCGATATGCTAACGTTAGCACGTGCCACCATATGCTTAGGTTAACATTACACTCTTAGTCAATACCGCCTTAAAACAACGCATATAACACGGAAAGTAGATCAAAATCTCGACGCTTATAAATGGCTCAATCTAAGCGGTCTAGTATGCGGCCTATTATGCGGCTCTTGCATATGTGGCCCGCATTTAAACGGCCCCATTTGGTGCAGAGCAGGGAGCCTCTTGGAAGGTGTCACGGATAACGCCAAATGTTTATATGCGATATTTCAGATCAAATCTGTCCGGCTTACTAGGTGGCAAAAATGTGATGCGGCTGAAGATTATGCGGTCCAACGGACATTTTTCATAATAAATAATTTTTTTATGAGCAGGTGCTGCCCAGTGGTGCTTTTCTCGAGGTTTCATTCGCACAGCTTCGAACCACATTATTGGAAATGTGTCATATAGTCACACAAACATCAAGACACACATTGCACAAACATGGGCACACTAGGAATCAAACCTGGTTACACAGAGTGACAATCGAACACTGTAACCCCTACACCACATCGCCACGCTGACAAGGAGGATTGGCATAGCTAGTTGTACATACATTTGTGCTTCTGACGCTGCCGTTTTATGCACATTGGTCCCTGTCAGCGATCGTGTTTGGTTTACATATTTCGTGTAGCTGTTGCTGATGCGTATGTGGTTCGCGATAGTAAATAAGCATTTAAATAAGTAGCAGTATACGCTTTCAACCGCTGTGATGCGCGGCGGAAAGCCTAAAAGTGGTAAGGTAACCGAGGATGGGAGCTGCGCGAAGACAAGCTGCTTCGCTAAGCGAATTTTGTTCTTCAACGTTTTGTCTTTATTCGCTATGCTGCGGATTGTTCGCTGCTGTTGCTGTTTAACCGGACACTTGGCTCTGTCTGAGAAACGTTCAACCTCATTCACAAGGTTCAGTCAAATATGATCCGCCGCCAACCTCCACGCCTGCAACTGCACTTGGTTCAACGTTGCGCTGCCTCGACGTTATACCGTCAATACGGCTACACTATTCTGAGACGTCGAATAAGCGGGCGGGATATTGCGGGCACGTGTGCAAGTTTGTTGAACCGACGAATATTTCTGTTCTTCTTCCGCTGGCCGCAAGAAGGTTGCCCCGTCCGTAGAACTGACAAATATAACTTTTGTGAGTACGACAAACATGCTCCCGAACCCTGCCTTTATGGCGCTCCGTGGTAGTTATCGATACAGTGTTTGTTTTGAAGCTGCAAGGCGCGTCACCACCTCCGTTCGTGAGCCTCACATAACTATTGCAAATATCGCAAGATTCACCGCTTTGCACACGCTAGCTTGTTTTCACCTATTTACCTGCCAAGTGCAAGTGGTCGTATCTGCCGTGCTGTCGATGTTAAGAGAAGGAAGGGAGGAAAGAAATCAGGGTATAGTGAAAGAATTGATATAGCGCGTCTTGGCTTCCCGAGACTGCTGCAGATTCCGAGGCACGCAGTAATAAAGAGCTCCGGAATAATTGTGACCACTTGGGCTGAATTAACGCGCCCCCAAAGGGTGATAAAAGCGTGTTTGCGTTTCATCGGAATTATTTATATATATATATATATATATATATATATATATATACCATACATATATATATATATATATATATATATATATATATATATATATATATATATGTATATATATTGTAATGAAGAAGAAGAGCACAAGAACAAGGCCAGCCAGATCGTCTTTTCCATGCCTGCTGTGCAACCAGTTGGCCAGCCGGATCGCCAGTGCCTGGCACGAGTGTGAGCCGTTCGGGCAACCAGCTGTTCCTGCTCTGCGTCACCTGCCTCCTCGGTTACGAAGAGACGTTACCCTCGGAACTGTTCAGTGCACCCATTACAATTGGTGGAAGGTGCGGGGTACTCACGCACATCTAAACCCTGGAACTCCGGTCTCGGACTCTGCCTCCCACCATGCCTGACTCTCCCCAGCCGACGTCGCCGCCAGCTCCCGTTGCCTGCTCTGGCGGTGTTCCGCAACGCCATCCAGCGGTTTTCAGCGGTACGGATGAACAGGACGTCAATGACTGGTTGGCTACGTACGAACGGGTGAGCTTGCACAATCGATGGGAAGATACCGCCAAGTTAAAAGCCATCATATTCTACCTTGCGGGAGTGGTTCACCTGTGGTTTAAAAATCACGAAGCCGACTTTCAGTCCTGGTCCGCGTTGAAGACCAGTTTCGCTGCAGTTCTTGGTCGCCCTGCCGTCCACAAGTTGCGCGCCGAGTATCTGGACGGGACATCGCGTGTCTGGTTTCACATCCATGAGATCGAGCTCTTCAGCTGGGACATTTTCAAATAGCGGCTTCGCGACATATTTGGCAACCCATCAGGTCGCCAACAGG
Organism: Dermacentor andersoni; assembly: GCF_023375885.2. Classification (NCBI taxonomy): domain Eukaryota; kingdom Metazoa; phylum Arthropoda; class Arachnida; order Ixodida; family Ixodidae; genus Dermacentor; species Dermacentor andersoni. Next base: position 197,896,233 of record NC_092815.1, read on the forward strand.
CTGCACGCAAAGAGCTTGCCACCTGTATGCAGTCGCCGACCGAATCGTATGCCTTCTACATACAGGAAGTGCTCGCGCTTTGCCCGACAGTCGATGAGCCCATGACCGAGGTTGACAAGGTGGGCCATATCTGAAAAGGCATCGCAGACGACGAGTTCAATTTGCTCGTCTATAGCGACGTTTCTACCGTCAACGCCATCGTCAAAAAATGCAGCCGATTCGAGGTAGCCAAAAGCCGCCGCGTCGTCCCACGGTTTTCCCGGCTACCAAACACCCCTGCCACGTCCTCTTGCTCCGCCTTTACCGCCACACGACCATTTCAATAGAACGTCACACGTATCGTTCGCCGTGAGGTTGAAGCGGTGAGTCCGGCCTCCCTTCATCCTTGACACCCTGACGGTACCTTTGACCAAGCGGCACCCACTATTTTCGTTATTCAAGCAGTTGTGCGGCAAGAAATTGCAAACCTTCGTATCCCTACCGCCTGCTGTGTCCTGACCTGATTCGGCACCCATTCCCATCTCCACAACCTGTACTGACGAGTATTTCGCTCTCACGCCTTCATCTTCCTGAACAAATGTAAACTGACGTCCTGAACAAATGTAAGCTTCAGTGTTCCAGTATTTCGCTCCCAGACTACGCAATCCTGCTGAATGGCGAACCCCAGACGACAAAACGACCTGCTTCCGCAGCCACCGCGTTGGTCATGTATGCCGCCACTGCCGGACCACCTGGATACCACCGTACTGGAGCTCATGCCCTGCTCCTCGCCCATACGCCGATGCTCGCCGTTATTCACCTCGCCGTCTGTGCCCTACTTCCGACGCCCCTGACAGCCGCTCCCCCGTGCGATCACCGTCGCCTCAACGCGGTTCCTCCCCGTCGCCCGACCCTCGCCGCTTTTCCTCGCCAACCCGATGGATGGAAAACTAGGCCATGCAGCTCTTGGAAGTAGTGCTGCATCACGTTCTTCCTGTCCAAATCCTCCGTTGACGCTCCTGACCAACACGAACCTAATTGAAGTAGAAGTAGATGGTATTCCGTTGACGGCATGAATTATACTGGAGCCCAAGTCTCCATAATGAGGGCTAACCTATGTCGTCGCCTCAAAAAAGTTCTCACGTCTGCCAGTACTCGAGCCGTACGCATCGTCAATGGCGCTACTGTTGCCGTGAGGGGTATGTGCACTGCTCGCGAAGGAATTGCTGGCCGCCAAGTTCCATTCCTGTTCACCGTGCTGACCAGTTGCCCTCATGACCTAATCTTCGGGCTCGACTTTCTGACGACGCACTCAGCCCTCGTCGACTGTTCCGCCGGTACGCTGTGCCTCGAGCTTCCTCATCTTCAGACGTTCGCCCCGTAAAACAGAACGCCATCTGCACTAATTCTTTGTTCGCTTACCTCCAAAAGCCCTAACCTTCGTCGAATTGTCCTAAAGGGTACCATGCCTGATGGCGCCTATGTTGTCGCACGTATTCGTGATGTCCTCCTGGCGCGCGACATCTCTGTTCCACACTCCGTCGTTACCCTTGCCGCTAATCGGATGTGTCTCCCCTTTATTAATTTTGGCTTGACAAAGCAAGTGATACCTGAAGGCATAGCGGTGGCCACGCTCGGGTCAGTGACAGACGACCAGGTCACTGATTTTGCAGCCGACGCGTCTGCAGATCCTCATGATTACCCGCAGGATGCCTTGAAACTCGACGGCCCATTACGTCTCATGGTCCCGCCGGACTTCGCACCTGACCAAGCAGCCGCCCTATATTGCCTTTTGCTTTCCTACCGCGATATATCTGACACTGAGAATCGACCACTTGGTGAGACGTACCTTGTTACGCATCGGATAAACACTGGTGATGCTGTTCCCATTCACCGCCTATCGTATCGCGTGTGCACGGCAGAGCGGTAAGTTATTCAGCAGGAACTGAACAAGATGCTCGCCAGAGGCATTGTTGAGCCCTGGTCGAGTCCGTGGGCGTCGCCGGTCGTGCCCTCCAATAAGAAAGATGGCACGTGGCGTTTCTGCGTTGATTACCGCCACCTAAACCGAATTACTAAAAAGGACGTTTACCCTTTACCGCGGATCGACGACACGCTTCATTGTCTTCACGGTGCCAAATACTTTTCTTCCATCGACTTTCGATGTGGTTATTGGCAGATTTCTGTCGATGAGCAAGACCAAGAAAAAGACAGCTTTGTCACTCCAGATGGCCTCTACCAATTCAAGGTTATGCCGTTCGGTTTATGCAATGCTCCCGCCACGTTCGAACGGTTGATCGACTCTCTGCTTCAAAATTTCAAATGGTCAACTTGACTTCGTTACCTCGACGACGTTCTTGGGTTTACTATCACATTTGAGATTCACCTTGAGCGCGTCGCAGCTTTCCTTGACTTCTTCCGCAAGGCTGCACTCCAATTAAACTCATAAACCACTTCGGGCGCCGACAGATTACAGTGCTAGGCCATCTCGTCGATGCTTCCGGAGTAAAACACGACAGGGAGAAGGTTCGAGCAGTGAGGCTTTTCCTGCACCTCAGTCTGTCAAAGACGTCCGGAGTTCTGTGGGCTCTGTTCATATCTGCGACGGTTCGTGAATGATTTCGCAGCAATAGCTCGACAACTCACTGAACTTCTGAAGAAAGACGTGCCTTTTACGTTGGATTCCCCTCAGGCTGCCGCATTTTCACGCCTTATCGCGATTCTCATCAACCCACCGGTCTTCGCCCACTTCGCCCCATCCACACCTACAGAGGTCCGAACCGATGCCAGGGTTTATGGGATCGGCGGCGTCTTATCACAACGCCAACACGGACACGACCGCGATGTAGCCTACGCTAGCCGGCTCCTGATAACTGCATAGGGCAGCTATTGGATTACCCAGCGCGAATGTCTTGCTCTCGTCTGGGCTGTTTCAAAGTTCCGCCCATATTTATATGGCAAGCCCTTCTCAGTAATCACAGACCATCATGCACTCTGTTGGCTTTCGTCGCTGAAGGATACTACTGGCCGGTTCGGTCGCTGGGACCTCCGACTACAAGATTATCCCTACACAGTGACTTACAAGTCGGGACGCCATCACCAGGACGCGGATACCCTCTCTCGCTACCCAGTCGAAGACGCGACCTCCACGTCTGATACGGACACCGACGCCTGTGTTCTCTCTGTTTGTCAACTGGTCAATGTCACCGACGGGCAGCGCCGTGACCCATCCTTGCGTATCATCAATGAACGCCTGGAATCGTGGCTTGCTGACAGTTCCTTTCGCATATTCACACTTCAAGATGGCGTACTCTACCACCACAACGTTCACCCCGACGGCCTTGCACTACTCCTTGTGATCTCTAAACACCATCGCTCGGCTGTTCTCTACGACTTCACGACCTCCCCACTGCCGGTCATCTGGGTGTGTCACGTGCGTACAACCGGATCTGCTGACGCTTCTTTTTGCCAGGGCTTGCTCGGTCTGTTCGAAGATACGTAGCTGCGTGTGGGAAATGCCTGCGACACAAGACACCATCGACTCTCCCTGCTGGGCACCTTCTACCACTAGACATTCCCACGGAACCATTCTTTCGGTTTGGTTAGGACTTACTTGGCCCTTTTCCTATTCTGACCTTTGGGTATAGCTGGATCGCTGTGGCCACGGATTACGCCACGCGCTACGCCATCACCTGAGCGCTTACTACATAGTGGGCCATACAGATGTCGCCGATTTTTTTCTACGCGACATGATTTTATTACATAGAGTACCACGACAACTTCTCACAGGCCGTGGCCGGACATTTATATCAAAAGTTACCGCGGACATTCTCAAGTATTGTGCCACGAGGCACAAGCTATCCACTTAATACCATGCGCAAAGAAATGGCCTCACGGAGCGTCTCAATCGCACTCTCACAGACATTCTCGCGAAATATGTCTCCTCACACCACACTGACTGACTCACTACCGTTTGTCACATTAGCTAATAATTCCTTGCGCCACGACCACAGCATGTTATTCCCTATTTTTCCTTCTGTTCGGCCGAGAACCAGCACTGCCCCTCGACACAACCCTCCATGTTCACGCAGCACCGACTAGTGAATATGCACTTGACGCCATCGCCCGCGGTGACCACGCAAGGGAAATTGCCCGTGACCACCTTCTGAGATCTCAAGAGAGTCAAAGGCGTTTGCACGACCAGCGACACCAATACGTGCACTTCACTTCACTTCACTTCACTTCACTTCACTTTATTTCCTTAAAGAGCCCGCAAGGAGAGTGTTGCATTAGGGGTGGGTTGTACAGAGATGTTACTAATGCCACAGGTTTATAACAAGACAGGTATATGGATACACTTTGAATAAAACGTGATGGACAGGTGATTGAAACAATATCGTGGGGAAGGCCATTGTATTCTGAAGCTTCGCGGCAAAAGAATGATGCAGAAAAAGTTGTTGTACCAGAACGGGCTCGGGCGACTTGAAGTGTTTGGCCCTTGCGGGGGAGGGGGGGTGAAGAGCGCGCGGAGGGAGCGATGTAACGTGGATGGCTGCTAGAACTGTGATAAAACGTGTGGTAAAGCGATAGTGTGGCGATCCTGCGGCGAGACGAAAGAGTAGGCAGACCAGATTCATTTTTAAGCGATGACACGCTGATATCGTAGGAATAAGAAGAAGGAATGAAGCGAGCAGCACGATGTTGCACTGCTTCGATAGCGTTCGTCAAATAAACTTGGTGAGTGCTGCAGATTGGTGATGCGTACTCAAGATTGGGCCGAATTAGCGATTGGTAAGCCAAAATTCTTACGTGGTAGGGTGAGTGACGCAGACGACGTTTTAGAAATCCTAATGATCGGTTAGCCGATGTAATGATATTCGTGACATGGGTGCGTCAGGAAAGACCAGGGGTTAGTGTTAAACCAAGGTATTTATAGGATTCACTTGTTTCAACTGGTATGTTAGCGATTTCATAGGGAAATTCGAGCGGGTTTTTGCGGTGGTGGAAGGAAAGTAATTTAGATTTGTTAGGATTAAGGGTCATTAGCCAGCGGTTACACTAGTCGAACACTTTATTAAGATCATTCTGCAGGGCTATTTGGTCAGATATGCTAATTATATTGCGGTAGATAACACAGTCGTCAGCGAACATGCGGATGTTACATGATAAATTGTTAGGCAAGTCGTTGATATATATTAGAAATAAAGGTATCCGAGGACATATCCCTGCGGCAAGATGGACGTTACAGGGAGCGAGTTAGACTTGACATTGTTAAGGGAAACAAACTGAGAGCGGTTAGTCAGAAATTGGGCGATCCAGTTCAGAACGTCGGGTGGCAGATTTAGTTGAGAGAGCTTCATTACTAGACGTTTGTGTGGTACTTTATCAAAAGCCTTGGTGAAGTCAAGAAAAATAGCATCTTTTTGTAGGTTAGTGTCGAGGTTAGCATGCAGGTCGTGAAGAAAAAGGGCTAGTTGGGATTCGAATGAGAGGCCTTTTCGAAATCCATCTTGAGAGGGATTAAAAATGCTGTTATAATCAAAGAACTGCATGATCTGAGAGTATACGATATGATATAGCCTGTAAATAGTTGCTCGTCTTACTGACTCGTCCTTCGCGTATTACGTTATCTAATAAGGAGATAAGAGAGCGGGGTGCTCGCAGCTAAATGAAAGGATAGCTATCCATGACTAGCATAAAAAAGAAAGAATGAGAGTGCTGCAAGAATATGTACATATTTGAATGAATGAACTCTTGTGGGAGCCAAGAACTTAAATTCTTCTTTGTGCTGTGGAGCATACTCCGTATACACGTCACAGTACGTGGAGAATGCAGGTAGATGCAAGTGAAGTTCTTTATATATACATTGCCAATAAGAGAAAAAAATAAGCCTTTTCAAATACGTTTATCACGGTGACATAACTGCTTTTTCATCAGAAACAGGTCAGATATCCTTTATATATGTTATTAATTATTTGTCCTGATGACTCCTTGACCTCTAGTCAATCGTTGTACCTGGAAGGAAAAAGAAATTCCACTCAGTGTTAGACGATTTCAGAAACTGTTTCACCTTAGCCCTGTTAGGGCTATGTTTTGTTCGACAGTTGTTCAAGGCCAACATAGTAGTGATCCTGGACTAAATAGGTCTCTGTGTTAGCCGTAAACGCCTGAGGCTGTGAGACAACGATCCCAGATCTATTGTGTGAGTGCCCTCACTGTCAAAACGAGAAGAAAGGAGGTTAACCAAGGGGCCCTATCTTTATAAATCATATCATGAGAAGTCAACAAAGACACCGAAGAAAACATAGGGGAAATTACTTGTACTTATTTATTGAAATTTACAAATGATAAATTCATAGCAATGAAAGTGGATGAAAAAACAACTTCCCACAGTTGGGGAACGATCCCACGTCTTCGCATTACGCATGCGATGCTCTGACCAATTGAGCTAAAACGGTAGCTCAATTGCAGCTCAATTGGTTAGAGCATCGCACGCGTAATGCGAAGACGTGAGATCGCTCTTCACCTGAGACAAGTTATTTTTTCATCCACTTTCATTTTCATTAATTTATCATTTCTTTAATTCATTAGGTAAGTACAAGTAATTTCCCCTATGTTTTCCTTGCTGCCTTTGTTGGCTTCTCATGATATTCCCTCATTGTGGTGTGGCTAGAAAACCAAACGCGACTGCAATTATTTGCCCCTTGTTGTGGGAGAGAACTAGTGTCGAGCTTTGCTCAACACCCTTGCGTTGCCCTGCTACTTGACGTGCGTGCTGTTGCTAGAGTGCACTGTACCAGACTACTGTGCACATATTCTCTTCGTTTTTATTTTAAATATCGGCTATCCTGTTTCATTTCATTTTATTTATACCATTTCGCTAGCGCAGAGTAATTCGCTTGTATTTATGCTGGCTAACCTGCCCATCTTCTTATCTTTCTTCCTCCTTCCTCCAAGAGCACGTGTCAGCATTTTGAAACTGATCTGATACGAAAGGCGCGATGATGACGACGGATAATCTAATCAAGCCAATGTAATCAATCTAGTCAAACGGAACATTGCTAACTGTGCCAGGTGAACATTTTGAAGTCCTGCCCACATCAAGCTGCAGGGAGTTTTCTGACGCAGATTGAACGACTAATGGAGGCAGGCTACCCACAACTTGTGCCAGTCTCCGTAAAACAAAAAATCCTTAAGAAGTTGTGAACTCGACAACTGGCCCAAGAGCCACCTCGCGCAAAAGAAAAGGTACCGTCACACCTTACGTACACCGCATGTCGCATAACTTGAAGAAGATTGTCGAGCGAGCTAATGTAAAGGTAGTGTTTTCTGCCCCATGCAAGCTTTTAAGGACCTGCTGAATGGCCAACCTTTTTTCGCAAGGCACCGGCCTGTCTCACAAATCAAAAAAATAAATACATCATGTCATACATGTCATGCAGGAGTCATTTAGGAAATTCTTTCTTATGTGTGGAAAGTATGTGGGACAAACCGAGCACTGCATGAATGATAGGCCGAGGCAACATCAAAACAATGTTAGAAATGGGAGAGAGAGCTACCTGGCAGTTCATTGTAGAGATTGCCAATGCAAGCCAAATTTCCATGCCTGCCAGGAGCCGGGGCCAATTGGTTAGATTAGTAATTGATGCCAAAAGGATCATTAAGGCACATGATAGGCACATGAATGTTGCGTCAATCTCATTATCTCAAAAAAGAACTGCCATATTGATGTTTCTGCTATGTGAAAAGGAGTAGCCGTCACCATTATAAGGTGACTACGTCTTATTTAATTTCATTTCAATAAAGAACTGCTTTACCTGAATGCAAATGTGCACAGATGAACTGTGATAGTGCTCCTTGTATACAATAGTGGCGTTTTTTCCCAAATGAACATTATTGGAAGTAAACAAGGTGCCCAGTGCGTGTCTTTATTTTTTTGTTTGTCATCTTTGCGTCTTTCACATCAGATCATGCCTAACGAACATGCCCAGTTTTCCATCTTAACATTATAAAACTAGGTGGCGATGATTTACTCCACAAAGCAGAACATTCTGTATCACATACTTCACATGTGCATAGATCATAAAAAATTGTGAACATGCGAATGTGTCGGACCTTTCAAGCTACAATACTGTGTTTAAAATGTCCCTGGCAATATAAGTACGAAATTCCATCCCTACTTAGTCTGAATGGATGAGTGTATGCTTAGCGTAAACCAAGTATTCAAGCCACGACAATAGAAAAACACACGTAATGTTCTGCATAAGCAGCTAAAGCAAGAGAAATACGCTCAGTTGCGTTATCCTCGTTCTGCATGAACACATTTCGCATATACTTGTCACGTTCAACGTCAACTCATTGTGCTGGGGCGTATTACACAGCTATATTTCTTTACCCATGCAGGTGGCAAATAATTAGCCCACATTGTCAGCTAGCTCTCAGAGGTAATCATTTATGTCTCTTAAACTTACTGGCATTCAACTGTGCTTGCATTCGTTTACACTCCCCTAAACTGACTCAATAGCTTCCCACTCTTGCGAAATCAGCGGAAATGAGTAAGAGGACTAATGCATGCGTGTAGTGACAGTACAGTACAGGCAAGTGCTTCAATGTCATCCGCATGCAAGCAATATTGCAAACAGTTGTCTCTTGCTGCACCCCACCCCAATTCTGTGCTGGTAAAATATCAGCTTTTTGTTGGTGTGCTTCATGACAAGCATACGACCTTTGCGCACTGCAATGAACAGCCATTCTTGGCGTGATTCTTGCTTGCCGGTGCTGTAGTCCACTATATACATGCAATAAAGAGCCGAGGGCTCTGTTTCTTTGGCAGCATTTCTATTATTGTCGACCTCTCCCGCTTTATTCCTGTATAGAAAATAAATTCAATTAGGTGAGAATAAAAACAAATTGCAGAAATTTGATCACTTGAAAACAAAAGCTACCAAGAAAAGTTCTATTAAGGCCATTTTTAGGCCAGTGGTACTTCACAGCCGAAAATCAACAATACATAGCAATCACAAGACATAAACGAAATGTTATACTTGTTATGTTTCTTTTTTGCTTTATTCTTTCATAGTTTTTAGCAATGCAGCGCTGCTTTCTGAAAACATTATGAAATGCCGCAAGTATTGAAATCCAGATTTCTCTGTGACGTTGTGAATCACATGCGAATGTGTCTAACCTTTCAAGGCACAGCTCTGTATTTGAAATATCAGTTGCATTATTAGTACCAATGTCCACTCTTACTAAATCTGAATGGAATGAGTGATACCTAGTGTAAACCAAGTATTCAATCCATGACAATAGACAAACGCCCACAGTGATCGCAATAAGCAACTAAAGCAAGCAAAATACACTCAGTTGCGTCCTCCACCTTCTGCACGAACACATTTCACATATACTTGTCCCCTTCAATGTCAACTGAATGTGCTTGGGCTTATGGTTTATTGAAGACCCATATTTTTTTAAACTTCCAGGTCATAACTAATTAGCCCACATTGTCAGCTGGCACCCAGTTGTACTCATTTATGTCCCTTAGACTTACGGACATTCAGCTACGCTGGCGACCATTTAAACTCGCCTAAACTGGCTCAGCGACTTCCAACTCCTATGAAATAAGCAGAAATGAGTGAGAGGGCTCATGAATGTGTGTAGTGATGGTACAGCATATGCAAGTGCTTCAATGTCATCCGCATGCAAAGCAATATTGCAAACACTCGACTCTTTCTGCACCCCACCACACTTTTCTGCTGGCAAATATCAGGTTTCTCTTCTTATGCTTCATCATAAACATATGATCTTTTTGGCAATGCAATGAACAGCCATTCTGGGCCATTTTTAGTCTGCAATAAAACGTGAAACTGCTAGCTCGACAAGAGACATTGCAACATTGAAATTTTGCCAGTTGCATAGAACTTCGCCCCTTCTACAAGTAACGAGTGCACTGCTCTTCTCCAAAAGATATTGTGGCAAAGTCTGCTTCAAGCAAAAACCGATACGTTTTCTCCACTGCTGCGTCGTCGTAGGTAAATGATTATTTTCACGTCAGACAAGCTTTGAGCTAACTTGCGCTTTGAATTCCAGTGAATTCGACGCATTGGACAAGAAAGGCAGAAACCCACACAAATCCGCACATTACACCGAGGAAAGTGCGTAACACACCAGAAAACTGATCAAAATGAAGCCTTCGTTCCACAAACTTAAGCTGTGAAATGCAATGAATTAATTTTGCAAAGTCCACGAAGGGAAAATAACTGAATATTTCACGTTTAGAAGTCTACACGCGATTACTAGTGCCCGATAAAACGCAAGCCCTAGGGAAAATCCGTGCATGAAATTTCTACGAAGGACACTTGGCTACGCAAGCAAAAAAAAATATCGCTCGCAATTGTGCAATTTCAGGAAACGGAAACGGAACTACGCCTTCGGTTATAGGTAGTTCACACGCCAAAACTTCTATGTGCAATAGTAACCCAAGATTGGTTATCTGCTGGCTCATAATAATGCAATGGCAGAAATTAAGCATTTAGTAGTATGGTAAGCAAAAATCACCCTACCGTTATCAACACTGGTTCGCAGCTGTACAGCACACACTCCAGGGTCCGACGATCCAGCCTACATGGAGGCTCACCGCTGCTGATTGTCCAGTGGTCGCACTCGCACGAGTCGTCGAAGTTGCACTGGCTTCTTGCAATTTCCGATAAGATCGGCGGAATTTAACATCACTGAGATCACCGCGAGCTTTAATCGACGCGGCCAGATGCCTTCACAGCGCGAGCACAGTCGCATAACCTCACTGGTACAAAAGAAATGACGATAATTGCCACCGAAAAGAATCGCCTCGACCGCCGGCTCACGCCATGTTTTTGCTTCTTCCCGGCCAGCGCAGTCTTTCTTCCTCCATCAAAGCTACGCTCACAGGCGACTTATTTCTTAGTCTATTCGTTCTCTCCTGTTGCCTTGCGCTTCTCTCTCTCCCTCACAGCCTCTCCTTCGTCACTCCCGGCACCTTTCACTGTCTAACGCTCTCTCAACGCATCTGCGCGTTTCCTGGGCGCCAGATTTGCAGGGCTGCATATAAACATTGCGTTTTCTCATTGGCCGCATACAGCCGCGAGCAGTGGTTCGGCCACGTTTTGTCACGCACGATCTTGCTTGAAACAACGCTGATATGCGGTGGCCTGGGATGAAAGGAGAACGCACCGCTTATGCGGAGGACGTTATGCAGGGCTTGACTAAGAGTGTAGGTTCAAGCACTGGGGCTTTTATGGTGGCGATCAGTGTGCATTGCGGCCCTTTGTTTATAGTAACTGAACTATTGCTTACCATGAACTACACGTAGTTGTACCACCCCACCGGGCCAGTTGGACCCCATAGACCCCATGAGAACGACGTGTTCTTCTTTAGAAGATCTATCAAAGACCGAGCAACGTCGGTGATGTTTTTGACGAAATGGCGAAAGTATGAACACAGGCCGACGAAGCAGCGCACGTCAGAAGCAGAACGTGGCACAGGGAAACTGCGTACGGCGCGAACTTTTTCCGGGTCTGGTTGAACACCAGATGCGTCAACCAGGTGTCCCAACACGGTAATCTGACGGCGCTCGATTTGACACTTCGTGGAGTTCAGTTGAGGCCGGCTTTTCGGAAGACCACAAGAATGGCAGCGAATCGGGAAAGGTGGCTGCCGAACGTGGGACAAAAAACAATAACGTCATCAAGGTAACAAAGACGGGTGGTCCATTTGTAGCCTCGCTGAAGCGAGTCCATCATACGTTAAGATGTCGCAGGAGCATTGCATTGGCCAAAGGGCGTACCTTTGAATTGATATAAGCCATCCGGCCTGAAGGCCGTCTTCTCGCGGTCCATTTCATCACCTGAAATCTGCCAGTAGCCAGATGGAAGATCGATGGATGCGAAGTATTAACTCCGTGCAAGCAGTCTAAGGCGTCATCGATACGTGGTAGTGGGTAGACGCCTTTTGGCATAATCTTGTTTAAGTGGCGATAGTGGACGCAAGAAAGCCAGGTACCTTCTTTTTCACAAGCACGACAGTTGAGGCCCAAGGGCTGGCTGATGGTTCGATGACCCCTTTGCGGAACATGATGTCCACTTCTGATTGGATGACTCGACGTTCAGTATGCGATACACGAAAGGCACGCCGATGAATAGGATTCGTGTCTCCAGTGTTTAAATGGGGTTGGTGAACAACCGATGTTTGGCCTGAAGGCCTGTCGCCGAAATCAAAATGTGTCGCTGCACCATTCAACCAGGAGACGTATGTCCGTGGCCTGTGCCGTGGTGAGGTCAGGTGCAATAATTTTCGCGAGGTCATCTGTTACGGAACCAAAGCTATGAGCTGCAATTGGCGCTAAGAAACCACTCTCGGCATTCAGACTCTCAAGGCCAAATTCAGAACAAGACCTATGTCCGTGGCCTGTGCCGAGGTGAGGTCAGGTGCAATCATTTTCGCGAGGTCATCCGTTAAGCAACCAGAGCTGGGAGCTGCAATTGGCGCTAAGCAACCACTCTCGGCATTCAGACTCTCAATGTCAAATTCAGAACCAATAGAAACGCTGGCCAATAACATGACAAGAAACCAAGTAAAACGTCATGAGGCCAGTTGTCGATCACAGCAAACAGAACATAAGTAGGGCAGCCGGCTATAATTAAACGCGGAGTACACATCCCAAGAACAACCAGCACACTGCCGTCGGCCACATGAAGCACACGGGCAGCTTCTGGGGTAGACCGTTAAACGTCTACGTAAGCTAGCACTCATCACAGAAACGTGGGCTCCTGTGTCGACGAGTGCTTGGACAGGTACGCCGTCTATTTTATCGTCAATTACGCTTCTTCCTGTGGGCACAGACAGAGTATTTGCTGCAGTAGTAGGCAATGCAGCACCACCTCCGAGGGCTGCATTTCTTAGTTTTCCGAAAAGTTGCGGCGAAAAGCCACAGGGACCGAAAGGCGACGTAGGTACGGCGAACGGTAAGATGGGCGAATTGTTTGCGGTGAGCGCGACTGGTGTCCGCGCAGCGATGGTGAGCGACTGTACCACTTTTTCCTATCAGAGTTGTCGGCGCTGTTGGATTTGCCCGTGGGCGAAACATTGCGGGAATTTCCATTAAAACGGCTCAGGTTGTTCAGCGTACGAGGTGCTGAGGGCCACGAGCTGCGACAGTATCGGGCGACACGAGCAATGCGGTGACAGTTAAAACATATCGGCTGTTCTTCCGCAGTCGTGTTGCGATAACGCGGAGAGAAGCGTCGGTGTGGATCGAAAATAGCAGAAGGGCACTGCTTAGCACTGGGATTGGCGACAGCACAGACAGCATGTAATCCAATGTTTTCAAGTTCCGGGCGAACGATGGCTTGTACGAGGGGAACCGAAAAAGTGGTAGCATCATGGCTACGCGAACAGAAAGCTGCGGGCGCCATCGCATCCAGTTCACGCCTAACCATTCGCACCACGTCCTCTGATGGCAACGCGTGCTGCTGTGCGAGTTGATCTTCACACGTCGACGTTGCGGCAGCATTGGGGAGTCTGGCAAATGGTTGCAGGACGCGTCGGCTTTTGGCCTGCTCGAATTGTCCGCACTCTTTAATGATGGCATCAACTGTAGAACAGCTTTTGCACTTGAGCAGTATAAAAGCGTCGTCAGCAATGCCCTTAAGCACGTGCCCGACTTTTCAGCTTCTGTGATGTCGCGATCGGCTTTACGACGAAGTGCCAGCACGTCCCGGATGTACGAGATGTAGGCCTCCGTGGGGGATTGGCCACGGGAGGCCAGTTCCTGCTCTGCGGAAATATTACGGCTGGCTGGTTTGCCAAACAACTCTGTCAACTTCTCTTTGCATTGGTCCCAGCTGGCGAGCTCCTCTTCGTCGTTTTTGTACCGCATCTTTGCCGTGCCTCTTAGGTAGAAGAACAGGTTGGCTAGCATAAGCGTAGGGTCCCATCTGTTGATTCCACTCACGCGTTGATACATTGCCACTCACTCTTCAACGTCGGCGAAATCGGTCCCGCAGAAAGTTACAGGATCCTTGGGTTGTACAACCACAACCGAAGGCGACAGCGACGTAGGTGGCGACGGTGACGTTGGAGACGGACACGACGTTGATCCTGCGTGCTCACCGCCATTCATGGCGCAGACGGTGAAGCGACGTCCACTGCGGAGCTCCGTTTGCAGCCCTGGTACCCCGCACCTCGCACCAATATGTTACGGGGATGTTAGGAATGTATAAAGATTGTATTTACAATATACATATACAGGATGAGTCAGCGTAGACAAGACGGCTGACCACCGACAACACGCAGCAGCCAGCGTCTCGCAATCTTCTTCTTCCGCTGTCTTCTTTCGTCCTTCCGTAACAATATGAAGTTGGCAAAGATAATGTTCAATAGCTTGGCAAAGGAACATGAACTCATGATCGCCAGTCAATATATAAAGTCTGTGAAGGAGTATGCTTATCTAGGTCAACTCCTCACAGACTACCCTGATCATGAACAAAAAACTCACAGAGGAATAATAACATGTAGGAATGCATACGGCATGTATTACAAAATTCTCAGTGGGAGCGTACCACTGAGTTGAAAAAAAAAGTGTGCAACCATTGTATTCTGCCGGTCCTAAGATATGGGTAAGAAATTTGGAGGTAGCACAAAATTCGAGAACACGGGTAGGACCATACAAAGACCCGTGGAAAGAAAAAGAAATCTTAGATATAAGGTTAAAGTACAAGAGAACGGACTGGATTAGAGAGCAAACAGGGATAGCCCATATTCTAGTTCACATTAAGAGAAAAGAAAAATTGAGCTGCGTCTTCCAGGTAATGCATACAGCTGATAACCGGTGGACTATTCTAGTCACAGAATGGGGCCAAAGGAAGGGACGTGCAGACCAAAACGCAGACTATTAGGTGCGATGATTAAATTTTTAAATGTGGTTGCGCAAATTGGAATAGGTAGGAAATGAAGAGGTAATTGGAGATCGCCGATAGGTCTTCGCCCCGCGGCGGACCACAGCTGA
This sequence comes from Dermacentor andersoni, assembly GCF_023375885.2. Taxonomy (NCBI): domain Eukaryota; kingdom Metazoa; phylum Arthropoda; class Arachnida; order Ixodida; family Ixodidae; genus Dermacentor; species Dermacentor andersoni. Next base: position 197,911,249 of record NC_092815.1, read on the forward strand.
GCGGCGCTGGAGTCACATGTGTAAGCTAGCCACGTATACTTCGCCGAAAGATGAGTTGGCATTTCTCGAAAGTCATTTGTGGGCCAGTGTTCCTTATTTCTTTGTGTATGGTTGCTCTTCCCGGTGTGATTACCATTTATGTAAATCCACAAAAGGCGGTTTTCACTCTCTGTTCAAGGACATTACCTTTTTTTGTCCACCTTTCCGTGTATGGTAATGGATAATATTGCCCCTTTTTGTTTTTTTATTTTGTTTTCATTCGCCACCCTTAAAGTTTGTAAACGCTCCAACTAGGTGGATATTGGCCGTCTATTCCCATCATCGGGCTTGATGCTGATCTCCATTTTTAACTCACTGAGCATATTCTTTCGCTTTTGGTTGCTCGTTGCTAACACATGTAGCCTTTATGAATGACGCGATTTTTCATTTTGAATTCTTTCAGTAAGGTCAGCCTTACATTACGTTTATAGATAATGTGGTTTTCCTTCTAATGACCTACGTCCTAATGACCTAAGCTATACCAAATTGCGTGCTTCCTGCTCGTGATAATACATTGCCGGTTTTGATATGTTCGCTCTAGACTGCGCTGCGGAATGATTTCTTGTGCTCATGACCGTGCGTGTTTTTACTTTCAAGATAAGCAGTATCACGACAATTGTGATAGGCGACAATATAAAAGCGTGGTCTGTGGAATAAATTTTAGTTGGTAGACGACGCTGGTCCTATGTAAACGTGTTCTCGCATCTAGTTTATTCGCATTGGTTAAGTTTGCAGCAAGATAACTTCTGCGACAATATTATGTCTTGCACCGTCTATGCAAAAATGTTTTGATAGCTTCCCTGCTTTTTCAAGGCACTGGTATTTGTTGAGTTCATTGTATCTTTGTTATCTCTGTTACAATCAATCCTATATAGCCTTCCTGCAGAATTTTACGTTCAGCGTACAGCAGCGACGGTCAATATATGTTTTTATGATCTCTTCCTTATTTGATTAGATTTATTTGCCTTCTATCCTTTCACCTGCTGCGCGAGCCATATCTTGAAGGCGATCTCCGATGGGGACCGAGAGAAGGTGCGCCGCGGACTGATAGCAGCCTGTGTGCTGTGTTCATGCCCCTTAGTTTTCGTTGCAGCAGGAAGCAGCTAGAAGGCCAGTTCGCTCGCTGCTGCTGCCGCTTTTCCCCACGCCAGCGTTCTGACAGCGAATGTCCGCGGTCAACGAGTGAGAAGTGTTCATGCATTATTAGTAATTATTGTTATATTAGTATTATTTTTGATTAGTAAGCGCATGCTTACAAGTTGATTACAGCAGATGAAACTACTATCCTTTGCTCTAATAATTTGCTATCGCGACCGACGCTTCGCCTTTCCGGCGAAACTGCGACATTTTTTCAACATTGCGCGTGAAATATTCCGCGACAATTTGTGTTCATGTTGATTACATGAAAAAGCGACTTTACTTGCTCGACAAATTAAAAGGGACATTTGGATAATTAAAAAGCTGCATTATTGGGCCGCAGTATTTATTCACTTGTTCAAGTTGTGAAATTGAAACCGTCACGTAGTGAAGTCAATGTGCCTAGCATAAATTCCGAGAGGAGCATCGCTTTTGAGATATCAATCCTAATGTTTGCGAAAATGTGTATTTGCGTCACAATTATCCTTCGGAGATTTTAGGCGGATGTTTCTTTTTCTGAAAGTTACCAGGAACAGTGGTATATTTTGTACGAAAGTTACAAGGCCCACATGTCAAAATTACCGCTAGCTTTAGGATTTCCGCTAGCCAAGCATGAATTCACTACTATTCAACTTCAGGATTCTTACACAACTATTGAAGTTAACAGTAAAAAGCCAATATTCACAATAATGAATACTTCCCATTGTAACTATGTGTTCACTGCGACGCGCCATGCAAATAATGTGAGCTTCTTCAAAATCACTAAATATTAAATACACTCAATAATGAAGTTCACAAGCGCAGCAACATAGAAAAATGTGTATTGCAAGTACGCCTTAATGTTATCTTCGTATACGGATTGCTCTCATAGAAAACAATGACGAATAAAGAGTGGACAAAGACAAGGCTGTGTTATATCCGCACTTTTTAGTCCCTATTTCCGCACAAAATTTTTCGTCACAAACTTCGTGTAAAAGAAAGGCGCCTATTTGCACCGTAACAGAGGCTTTGAATCGCAGCATATGAGCCTTTGATAAGATAGCAGTAAGCATCGTTGTGCCAAAGTTTCCGGAGCGATTCCAAAATGCTTTTTCTCTGCAGTGAAATTTCGTGCATCCCTCTGCCCTTCGCACCGGCTCAATATTCTTTTTATGCTTTTTTTTGTCTGATTGTTTACCACAGATTACCTGCGAGCCACAATGCGGCTAAGGCTTCCCTGACGTTGCAGAAACTTTAGTTCTCAGCACGCTCTCCCATTTCTGATGCGGCTGGTGTGGACAACGCCATAGGACTTCCTACAATAATATATAGAGGTAAATCTCGCGCTGAATTTGTTCAGCCACCATGGGAACGGTGGGGAGCACATTTATCTGATCATAGTGCGTGTGGATTCAGTATTATTGTAGCTTTCTTTATTACGCTTTATCGACCTTAATTGTACAAAATTTAAGAGCAAGTCATAAGGTTAAGTGTTCGTTCGTTTAGCAAATGAGCAGTAGCGTGCGTTTCACCTATGAGGTGGCCAAGGACGACGAGTTGCAACTTTTGTAAACGTGCTTTACTCTATGCAAACGGCGTGTGCATGTTTAATATTCGTAACATTTGTTAAGTTCATGTTAAATGTCGGCCTTATGAGTTCAATATAATACGAATCGTCTAGTGAACTCTTCCTGAAATTCCGCTTTCTCTTCGCACTCTTGTACAGAATGCGAATATGATTTCGTGTAGACTAAGAAGACTCAGGTCGTTCATTTAGACTGGGTTTGCTCTAAACCACGGCGGATCCTTTTTTAGAAACAACGTCACGGTCAGTGTAATGGCTTCGGAACCATTCCTACAGCTATAGGCATGTCCGGATCTACAGGAACTAACAACACATTTAACCACTAACGACATCACTTACGATGAACGGTGTCAGTTGTATGCTGACCAACTAGGATAGTAGCTCTTTCGATAACGGTGTGCAAAATTTTAGGCAGAAATATGTAGCTGTGGGCTTATAGCATCAAATATTAACAGTAATTTACTGCTCAAACGTCACTTTAAACGCTCCTGGATTAATTGATGCTAACGTGTCTAAACATTTACATTTCTTCGGTGCTTTTCCAAAAACACACTTCAGTTGCATATGATGTTCTTATTTTATTGACACGTCGAGCTCTTCGCAGACAGGATATATTTATTTATCTGGCTGGCACTGATAATTTTTATATTTATGCGGTTATGAAACTAGGTGAGATTTCGTCTCACACAAATAATAGAACACTTTCAATGCAGTAAACGCTTTGCGGATGCTTGTATCTAGCTCATTAGTTATAGGGGTTATTAAGCATCCTCACTGTATCATACGAGTGTTAGCTGTCAACTAAAAGTTTTGGCACAACTCACCGATATTCTTGAGCATTCTTCTATTCTTGAATTGAGGTCGGAAATTTCAAATACGCATAGGAGTTCGTTTTTTGACGAGAAAAGATAAAAAAAATCAAATTTTTCTTTCCCTTTGAATATGTAGTAGGCCGCTATCGGAAAGCGATGCGCTTTTTTTTTCTTCACTGCACATTCTTTGTGCACTCTCTCCTCTCCCCCTCTCCTTTCGTTCCGAACCGAGCCCTCGTCCTCTAGATTATGGCGCTCGGATCAAGAGCACGCCAGCTGTTGATATTCTAAGTTCCACAATAAATATATGATTTATACTTGGTGCTCGCTCCTCAGGAGACGACTTCTTTGATATCCGAGCAGCTCCGGAAACACGATTGTAGACATACAAAGGCACCGGAGTTCAGTTAGTTTGAAAATGAGAGAATGAGCGTCCGTGTCTTGCGACGCAAGTGCAACTCTCTTAAAGGAGAGAGAGACGGTGATAGGGGAGAGTTAGTTGCTGTGGCAGCGGCCACAACACTTGCACCGCAGAGATGCGCTTTAGCTGACGCTGCTGTTTTGCTGAATGTCTGTCAGAGAACTTTCGGGTAAGTCATCAGGAACGTTCAGCGTTAAATTTGGCACTTCTGTGCTACGTAATCTTGAATTATTTTGAGGGTTCACCTGGACAGGGATGTCATTCCACGGTAAAGGACGAGTTAACAGAACAAGTTCTGGTACAATACCCACATACTGATGTGTCGAACAGAAAAATGCCCTAGGTGGACCTCTCGGTGAATTTTGATCAACGCTGCGTGAAACAAAAATCATACACAAGCGCTAGTTCCGGCTATTTTGACGACAGAGGTGTGCTTGTTATGCAAAGAAGAAACAACCCGCTTTGATAGTGGCCTGATACTTCGTGTGAAAGCAAATACCTTAAGATAAAGCAAAGGCTAGAACTTTTACCAGAAGCATGTGACTCAACGTTGAGCCCGATAAACCGTTATACTCTTGGTAGATTCACTGGTTGAGTTTAGAAGTATTATACTAATAAGTCAGCCTCATCTTAAGATATTTTTAGCAACCTGAACTTTTTTGCAGGGCTAGTGTTCACGGTAAAGTGGATGCAACCACTATTATTCTAATATGCATTATGCTTGCGTGAAAATTTCAGAATGGTCGCGTGGATTATAAGGTGAACTGTAGCATTGGCTGTGCCGAATTTTGTGAAACCGCAAGTGCTTTTTTTGAATGCACACAAAAGAGTTATACACACTTATTTGCTTGTTCTCTTGTAGTCAACTATGTGTCAGGCTTGTGTCACCGCCGCCTCATTTATATACGGCATCGCTCCCAACCGAGTAAATACATGTGCCATGGAACAGTTGAGCAGTTCAAAGGTGAAAATGCAGGGCAATGAAGGGGATGTTCATAAGCGAAATTCCATAAACGAATATACGGTACGAAACGGTACAGTTAAGTAGAGGATCACAGAATGGCAGCTTAAATGGTGCAATATCCACAAAACCTAGAAGGTCAGTAATTGACTGTTTCCTTACTTCTGCGGCATGCTAATGCTTAAATGAATTGCAACCTCATTCAATTATTAAAATGGTAATTTATCTCTAATGAACGTTTACGGCTTGTATAGTGTGAACATAAAACAAATATTTGTGAGATCAGTAGTGTTAGGCGACAGGTACTGAATCAGTGACGGTCATCATTACTTTCAGGATACCAGCAGTATTAAGTATACGACCATCGGTACTCTCGTGATAACATGCGTAGGTTCGAATCGTTACTCATTTCTCCTATATTACAAACCACTGGCCTGGGAGGATCGCCTAAATCTCGTACAGGGCTGGATGAAATAATCAAACGAACTATTATATTTACCGCTGCATGTGGGTTTATATTTCGCTATCATATGGTCACACATTCAGTGCTGTTTTCTGCTCCAACGTAATAAGTCGTTTATAAAAATTCTGAATGCAAAATATGAGAATGCTAACTTATTGCAATAAGTGAAATTAGCACAGAACCGTAAAAAATTGAACTGTAATTAAATGTAATGAAACGTGTCCATTCTAACGTAGTTACAATAAATATGAAACGCAAACATGAAGCAAAGTGTTATGATCATTCAGGTTTTAGGTTCCGGCTTAATGCCGTTGTTTGTTCGTTGCCTTAAGAACACGATATGTCATATTCGATTTCAGGAGTGAGTCCTCTACTTTTGCCTCATCATGTATAATAGATGAAAAATCTAAATGAAGTGCATAGGAGTAGTGTATGGTGGTCGAAGTACACATCTATCAATCAGGAGGGAAGATTTTCTCCGATTCTGAAATGACAAAGCTCGCTTCTTACGGCTGAAAAAGAGCGAAACGATTAGAAGAAAGGAGCTGACAGGAAAGAGCGTCACGCGCAACTTTAACTGCTCAGTGAAGACAAACACGCTGTATTACAGAGTGTACGACACACATTTGCGCACTAAAATTGGATTAGGTAGCAATGAAACTGAAATTGGCAAAGTATACGCTCATTCTAGCATTAGCTAACCGAATGGAAATATATATATATATATATATATATATATATATATATATATATATATATATATATATATATATATATATATATATGGGCACACATGTAACGTTAATTCAGATTTCTAGTTTGTGCGGATATCATACGAATCCATTAACTGACGTGCCAAAGCATCTTGGTGTTTGCCGAGTGTACTGGTTATAGAAAGGATTATATAATACCTGCAAGAGCCACAGTGCAGAAGGAAACGTGCAGAAATCATATTCTTGGGAAGAAGTTCGTGCTGCCTTGCCTTACTTAACGCAGAAGCTGATCTGGCTAACATAAACATCGCAGCAAGCTAGCGACACTTCAACGCGTAGCCTTCAAGATGCATAATAGGCGAAACGTACTGGACTACAAGGGAAACATTTCATACCACTCGTATCACTGGCACGCGTACAAGCTTTCGCGTAGTACCTTGCAATTTCCTGTGCTTTCGTTTCGCGACCGACAACAAAAAAGGCTACACGCGGCCTACGTTCTTTAAAGGCGCTGTCAGCCATTTCGTGACATCCTTCAGAACGTTTACGCGAAGACAGTATAGATTCAGTAAGGTAAGTAAATTTAAATAACGAAATTTACTAAATATTTATTTTAGCCATATGAAAACAACATGAGCGACCAGTATAAGAATTTCAGTAAAGTCGAAATTTGAGCTAGTTGGTGAGTAATCATCATACCTTGCTGGTGAAGCAGCGCACTGACACGGACACAGTGAGACACACAAGACAAGCAGCGAGTGTCGTCTTTTCTTGAGTGTCTTCACTGTGTCCGTGTCAGTGCGCTGCTTCACCAGCACAGTATAAGAATGTCCGCTCACTTCGCTGAATATCTTAACCTATCTTTATTATTTTTACGACAATGTTTCGAACAGCGTATGTCTTCGCCAAGGTCCCGCATTGTTATTGGCAGCTGGTGTGGCAAAAGCACCGAAATTTATTTGGTTAATCTTTTTGGCTGCTTTCCCAGGGGATCTCTTTCGACGCTCTGCCTCAGATGAAGTTGGTTATTTTCGCTCCTAAGCTTCCATTTGCTTCCCAAGAAAGATATCCTCCTTGGCACACTGAATCAGCTCAATTGTCCTGTCCAGCTTGACAGAAAATGACAGAACGAGTGGTACGTATTTCACCTGGTCCAAGCCAGTTATTTGTCTTTATTTTAAGGAAAGAGAAAAATAATTTATCAAAATATGCGTTCATCTGTTTGAATGCCTCATCAGAAATTGTCGGACCCAATAAGCGGTACTAAACTGGATTTTTTCTTCAAATGTTTGGATATCCCAAATCCGCCGTAATGTTGGTAGGCATAAACATGTTTGATAGGAGACGAGGCCAGGTGGACTGTAGAATATTTGTCTGGTTGCCTGTGCCGAGGTATGCGCAGCCGGCAGGAAGTCTGGACCCCACTTCACGCAGTTTCATAGACGAGGAGAGCTTTCTCGGCAAACAATTCTTTATACAATGTTTACATGTTGTCGTGGTTATCAGGAGAGAGGAACAGAGCAGCCGCAAGTTGCTTAAATAACACCCCTCAATCCCCAGATTCCCCAGATATTCCGAAAGACGAAACAAGGTCGACAGAGAGAGGGTCCTGGCAGCCTCTGTGGCCCTAACGCCGCTCTCGGTGGCTGGCGCTTCCTGTAACCGCGCTGCGGCGTCAGACCGATCTGGCGGCCGATTAGAATGGTGCGCTGGGCAAGTTTTACTGCCCGGCATAGGCCAAACGGAAGCAAGTGCAAGTCACGGGGTCAAAACACAGCCCTTCTTTGGAAACCGTCCCAAACACAGCGGGAGTCGTCCGTGGTGCGGGCGCCGCCGGACGCAGGGAGGGGGGGGGGGGGGGGGCTACCGGCACGGGGAGGGGCCGATAGCCCCCCCCCCTCCGTGAGCCGGTGGCCGCTTCCGTTATGGACGCCGTGCCGCCGCGAGGAAACGCGGGCCATGCGTAGAGGTCGTGTGCCCGAAGAAGGCACCGTGCGGGGATGAATGCTGCCTCCGCCATCGACACACCATAGCAATGGCCTCCCATCAGGCAAATCCCAGGGCACAAACATAAGAGCTCCTCCACCGACGGGGAAGATCTCGTACGGTGAGAAGTCTCAGCTACTCGACGGAAGAAATCTGCTTCGCCTCATGTCTTGATTTTCTACTAAATCACGCAGAACGAAACTACTGGCTTGGCAGGGCCGGACATAGCCCCCAAGCGACCAAGCTGACATTGACATTGAAAAATCCAATACTTCGTTAACTCCTGGCAGTCACACAAGTTTTATCGCTTCTTCACAATGCAAACACGCGAAATTATACAGTTGCAGCAAAAATACATTTAGCACAGGCTGGCAAGATAAACTAAAACGCGTCGCTTAAACCATCGGCGTTGGCATTGGCTGCTCCCTTTCGATAGGGCACGCTGATATTCAGCTCTTGAAGTGCTAGACTCCACCTTAACAATCGGGGATTTTTGCCTGACATTAGAGGCAGCCGCTTTTGCGGGCAATGATCAGTCACAAAGACAAATGTCGTTCGGTAAAGGTAGCAGGATAGTTTTTGAGATGCTCAAACAAGGCATCCGCATTCTTTTTCCGATGTGCTATACACCTCCTCCGTACGGTGAGCATTCGGCTAGCATATAACACTGCGTGCTCTTCACTATTGTTATCCTCTTGACACAACACAATCCTCAAACCACGATTGCTTGCATCGCGCTGTACAATGAAAGGTCGGTCGGAGTTCGGTGCACGCAGCACGGGAGAAGCCGAGAGAACCCCTTTTACCCGCTGAAAAGCGCCCTCGTTGACTTGATCCCAAATTACTCCTGCAGGAGCCGATTTTCTTGGGGCGTCGATCAGTGGAGCCACTAGTTCTGAGTATCGGGGAACGTAACCCTGGTAAAATCCCACCAACGCTAGAAAAGCTCTGATGGCCGCCTTTTATTTATTTCTTTTGGGGGGGGGTTGGGGGAGGGTCCCGGAAACACCGTCACTACTTCTACTTTTACTTCGTCGGGTCTCCATTTGTCTTGGCCTACAATATGGCCTAAGTACTTTAACTCGGCGTGAACCAACTGCCATTTCGTAGGTTTTACAGTGAGACTTGCATTCATCAAGCACCTTAAAACGTCACGGAGGTGATAGATATGCGCCTCCCAAGTGACAGAAAATATAGCTACGTCGTCTAAATAAGGACGGGAATACTGCCTCGCGTCCTTTAACTCCTGGTCTATTATCCTTAAACAACAGAAAGGAGCATCTTTGAGCCGGAAACTCTACACAAGGCGTCTAAATGTGCCCACCGGAGTCAAGAAGGCAGCGCACAGGCTGGCTCGCTCCGTCATTGGCGATTACCAGTTGCCCCTAACTAACTTCAGAGTGGATACATACCGCGCGGCGCTTTCAATATTTGGAATGGGATACACCTAATCTTTGGTTATGGCAATCAGCTTCCTATAATCAATGCAAGGTTGCGTGTCTTTACCTGGGGCCTCTACAAGAATTAACGGAGAAGCATAAAAGCTCTCGCAAGGTTCGATTATTTTAAGTTCTAACATCTGCTCAAGTTCGCTCTTTATTATTTGCTGTTGTCTCGGTGCCATCTTGTAAGCTCGTGATTTCACTGGAGTCTCGGATGTGAGTTCTATGTCGTGAGTTATCAGATTCGTCTTTCCTGGATTTTGAGAAGACAAATCCATGTTCTCTACAACAAAGTTTTTTGGATCAGCTACTTTCATCTCTGTGAAAGTTGGCTGAGATGCAGCGACCTCCATCACATCTTCCACACCCGTAATTTCGTTCATTCCACTTAGGCACGGAATTTCTGTCGCCACTTCCTCCGTCATGGTGAGATCTCAATTAACTGTTTTCTCCTTAATAAAAACCTCTCTCGTCACTTTCGCTAGCATGCTATCCAGCGAGCTAGAGCACGGCAGAACAATTAACCCTTCGAGACATGCGGCGCCACTCATCAATACGCTCTAGAACTTGGTTTCCTTTATTGTTTTTCCTGACTACCTGACAGTCTCCACCACTGTATTTTCGACAATCTCTCTATCATGCTTTAAAGTCCCTCCCTCACTACTCATAGTGTTAAAAGGTTTTCTGCTTCAATTTCCGACTCATCGCCGAGACGGTTGCTCACTTTCCCGTCCGTATCCCGTTCTTTCCTATCCAGTTTATCATCCAAGGCACGCGCTTTCCATTAGAGCCTGAACGGTACCCTCCACCCAATCTTTACCTTGGTCCGTCAGTAGGCGATCGGTGCGGTTAGAGAACAAGTAAAGGTACTGCGGCAGCAGGTTGTTGGAAACAGCCACCTCAGTACACAATTCACCGAATGGCCCGCTGATCACCACATACCCGACCGGAAAGCAGACGCTCGTGTCCTCTAACACAGGCTTTATCCAAGCGCATTTGCCATTGCATTGCTCCTGCTTCACATAATCCGGATGCACCAGGTAAATTGTTGCTCCACTGTCCCACAACACGTTACAGTTTTTCCCATTCACCTGCAGTACAGACAGGTGCGGTTTCAGCAACTCTTAGTCTGCGGGTCAGAAGCGTACGCGAACACAACTTTGGTTTCCGGTTTCCCTGCAGTTAAAGCACGTCACCGGCCTCAGTTCTTCGAACAAGTTCTCTGATCGTTCCTCACGAATCTCTCTCTCCTCTTCTCTGACCGGCTTCTCTCGGACCTTTACATCCACTTCTTTGGCAGCATCTTTCACATTACTGGGGTTAGCTGTACCTTCCCATACTCTCTTTTCCACCACACCGGCGATCGCAGCCTCCTCTTTAATTCCTCTGCGTGAGGCATACAGATCCGCCAGGTCAGCGGCTGACAGCATCGACTCGAGACGATCCCTGCCATGGATCCAATGTTTCAATGCCTCCGGCACCTTTGAGTAAAACTGCTGCAAAGCAAACACCTCTGCCACCTTTTCAAAGCTGTCAAAAGCTTTGGCGCCTTTTAACCTCTCGGCTAAATTTACCTTTACGTCATAAGCAAACTTGGCAAAAGTTGCGCCTTGCGTTTTGTTCAGACTTCGAAATCTCTACCTGAATGCCTCTGCTGACAAATGAAACCGCTTTAATAGGCTCTCTTTAAATTGATCATAGTTCCGCGGACAACCTCGCAAGCACGTCTGCTGCCTCGCAGGGCAACAAAGTGAGCAAGCGCCGCTTCCAAGTGCTGCAAACAAATTTTGACTTTTCACAAATTCTCTCGAAATTTACGCTATAGGGCCTATGTCTTGCCCAACCTTGAAGGGCTGCATAAGTTTAGATAGGTCAGAAAGGTCATGCCTACCTGCTCCTCTCTGATTCTGGAACCACACTTGTCTTTCTCAACTCGACTTCAAGTCGAAGTTTCTCTATCTGAAACTGCTTGCTTCTGCTCGTCCGCCTTGCGCCTAAGGATCTCGTTCCACATTTCTACGATTTCCTCTTTTGTCAGATCCGTGCTCTCATTGCTTCAGTGATGCCGGCTTTCGTGATTTCAAACTGAACTTCGATGCCTCGCTCCTCGCAAAGGGATATGAGCTGAGTTCTATGCAACCGTTTGAGATCCATCGCGGAACACTGGCGTGACAATGCCTCGATATCTACCCAGAAGTACCAAAACAGACGCTCCTGCGACAGGCTCCTTCAAGCGACTAGTATTACACCTCTATCCAGTCAGCCTGGCCACTCTAAAGAGCAAAGCCAACGCTCACCAGCCCTGAGCCGTCCGTCACTGTGACCTTGGTGTGCTGTCGTCCGTCATACTTCAGGCTCAGTCCCACCGCTTGCCATCCAGTTGTTGCCTGTGCAGAGGTATGCGTGGCCGGCAGGAAGTCTGGACCCCACTTCACGCAGTCATAGACGAGGAGACTTTTCTCGGCGAAGAATTCTTTATACAATATTTACCTGTCGTCGTGGTTATCAGGAGAGGGGAACAGAGCAGCCTCAAGCTGCTTTAAATAACACCCCTCAGTCCTCAGATTCTGCAGACAGTCCGTAGTGACGAAAAACTGTCGAGAGAGAGAGAGGGTCCGGGCAGCCTCCGTGGTCCCAACGCAGCTCTCGGTGGCCAGCGCTTCCTGGAACCATGCTTTAACGTCCGACCGATCTGGCAGTCGGTCAGAATGGTGCGCAATGCAAGTTTTATGGCCCGGCATAGGCCAAACGGAACGAACTGCAGGGAACAGGGTCAAACCACAGCCCTCCTTTGGAAACCGTCTCAAACACAGCGGGAGTCGTCCGTGGTGCGTGCTCCGCCGGACGCAGGGGGGTGCATTGCTGCCGGCGTGTGGAGGGTCCGAATAGCAGTCCGTGATCCGGTGGCTGCTTCAGTCGTGGACGCCTGCAGCCGGGAGGAAACCAGAGCCATGCACGTGGTTGTCGTGTGCCGGAAGCAGGCACAATGCGGGGATGAATGCTGCCTCCGCGGTCGACACACGATAGCATTGGCCTCCGTTCAGGCAAATCCCAGGGCACAAACATAACAGTCTACGATATTTGTTCCCCACATCTGGGGCACTGCATAATGAAATCACTGCTTGTTTTGGATTTGGCGTTGCCATTGCGCTGTTGAAGGAAACGACTTCGACCACATTCGACCATGCAGCAGACTTCGAGAGATGTGTCACCTACAGCTTGCAAATTGCAGCTGTCAAACATTCTCTGCTATGAACAAACACCAGAAGTCCCGAAATAGGCTGCTACTCTGCCACTAGTATACGGTTTGTGAGAAATTATTTATTTTTACGCATATAGCCCACCGATATCTTGGTAAAATATGCAACTCTTTCAAAACTGCTGCTTAGAGGTGCCATGTACCCAATAATCTTCAATTTCTTTGAATAAATAGACTGTCTTTTAGGCGCACTGGCCGATTCGTTGTCTTCCGACAGTTTCAGGGCAGTGGTGTGAGTTCGCGCTAAGAAGTTTTTTGGGTGGTTCTTTTATTTTGTTTATACACGCCCAGATATTGCTGTCGAGGAAGACGCGATATGTTTTAATGAACGCTCGGTATTTCTTCTCTTCGCCACCCCTTTTCTTGCGTCCTTTTCATAAGAACCTGTGCCAATAAGGTTAAGTTTATACTCTCGTAAGATGTATGGGAAGCACCTGTCATTCGCAGATTCAAGTGAACAGTATTTCTTTTACGCGAGGGGGAATTTCTTCATTGGTCACCTTTCACGCGCATAACGGTTGTGACAGTTATCTTTGAAAAAAATAATGGAGCGTATATGGCCTATCGCTACGGAACTACGCATATAATTTTGTGAGAGCGGGCCCTATAATGCTCAAATGCCGTGGCGATATCTTGACAAACTACAAAACAGCGTTAAATACATCCAATTTGGACAGCAAGTGACTGCTCTATCATGAAGGCACTGAAGTGATGCCACAATGTATTCTGCGCGCACGAATTGATGCTACTGAGTGATCCTCTCCTTCAGCTGATAAGGAATGCCCGTACTCACATACTTTTCGTAAACGACTAAATAGGCAGCTAAGTAAACAACAGCCGCTTGAGTCTCGTTCTTATAAGCCAGCAACGAAGACACATTCACGAATACAGCATAGCAGTCAAAACCTGTGCAGGCAGCTTTTTTTTTCATTTTTTTTTGCTGTTCAATCAACATGGTGACTGAGAACCTTGTCTGAAAACTCGGCGGAAGCATGGCTCGTGCGACAGCCTAGCTCGGCTTTATTTTGCACTTACACTGAGTCATGCGTTTTCCTTGGCTTCGTGCGCGCCATGCAGTAAAATGTCGCCTCAATATTTATTTTGTTCGTTTTTTCTCAACACGAGAGGGCACCGACTCTCAGAGGTAGGTTCCAAGTGCGGTGCAATATCTAAGCCCGAGGCTGTGTTTCAGTTGTTAAAACAGGCAGCCTTCAATGCTGGCGAGAACTAGAAATGCGCAGTGTAATCAGCGGCACACAAGGCAGTCGCCAATGTTGGAGACTTTGTGATATCCTTATCTATAGTTTACATTCATTATGCTTAGAAATGTTCAGAGGTGTCCGGACCTCCTGCCGAAGCTACCATTCTGGAAAGCTTACTCGAATAAAACGACACTTTCCTTGATCTTCCGCATTGGTAAGTTTCGGACCACACAACTGTGCACTAATATGCTGCGGATATTTCCGCAGACCCTTTTCCGGCGGGCAGCTCTGCTGCATCGCCCACGTCTGGCACTGCTCATCGCTTCGATACTTCTGCTGCTGGGATTAGAGATGGAGCCATTCTTGAAAACCGGTCTCAGGTGAGCACGAATTGCAGCGCGCTTGCCAACAGTAATTTTCCTGCGTCATTCATTATTCACTAAGCGCTGCGCGCATTGACCTTGTGTTTAGACATGATGTAAGCGGGTTGCTATGGCGTATATCAAATTAAATGGTTTCCCTCTGCCCACCAGAATGTATATGGCGCCCAAACTGCAATTTATTTTATTTGTTAAGCGGATATGTGAAGTAAGCGGTCCGTAATGAAATTGCCGCTCACATTAAAAGAGCACGCAAAACGTTGGAACAATTTTAAATAGTACATAATATGTACCCTAAAGCATAAGTTTAGCTGCGAAGTCAATACACCGAACAAGTTCACGTCATGAAGCGTAATTTACCAATCGTTCCAGACATACTTTAGTTTTATCACTACACAACAACGTAGCCATAATTTAAACGGCTGCGCTCCTGTTGTGTAGCAATGTAGGAATGTTCCATAATTTCAACGTTAAGAGAGGTGATATATAGAAGTACCAGGCGTATCAGTGCTGCACCATGTGGTAGCGACACTCTGGGAAGAATTAAATGCAAGATTCAGTATACCTAGCACGTGTACCTTAACCTACAAATTTAGCAGCTAAGTCAATACAACCAACATGCTCCCCTCATGACGCGGTGGTTAACAAACCGTTCAGAGATGCTTTAGCTTTAGCGGTGCACGATAACGAAGCTATAATTTAAACGCATGGCCTGCTGTTGTTCTATGAATATGTTGTTCTAGCAATCTAGAAATGTTGCATGAATGTAACGGTAAAAGAGGTGATTAATGAATGTATCGGTCGTATCAGTACTGCGCCATGTGGCATCGACATGCTCGGAACAACTAAATGCAAGTTTCTACTTAGCGCCAGGACGACTTTCACAAAGCACAAATAATACACCTTCAAATGTGTTCTATTGTAATACTTGCGCCGATAAGGGCTGCGCGAAAACATTGCGTAACTTACCAACGCATTATGAGAGTAAGTTTCTTAAGTATTTCGAGTTGATGAAATGGGACCGTTCTGCCTTTTTTGTATTCCCATAGTGAAATAAAGGATTTCTCAGTATTTACAAGCTCTAGGCACACATCAGTAAGCCGTATCTTATTATACTTCACGCTTCTCTATTTATAGAGGAATAACTTGTTAGTTGGCGTTAGCCCTACCAAGATACAAAACCATGCGTCTTCTAATAAAAAGGAACGGCATAAGAAACCGTAGTGAAACAATACGACACTCAATGAATTCACTCCTGGTAAACAGTGAATGGCCTTGTGGAATTTATCGAGCGTGTTGCGGCGCGCAGGAGATGACGCGATCAACCTACACACAATTACACTTCTACTAAGAAACAGCCCGAAAGGTGCAAAACAAACTCTAGAAAACACTCTAAAGTTCAATGCTAAGATGCGTAAACAGCAATAGGAGCATCTTCTCTAATTAATAACAAAACATCACGGATGCGTGACGTGAATTGAGTTCAGCATGCAACACCCACCAGTACGAGTAATAAAAACGAAAACGCTCATGTGGAAGCACACGCGTTTGTTTCAGGCTGACGCAAAAAGAATATGTGAAAGTGATGACTGCAATAGAAGCTAATTGATATGAATTGGGTTTTCTGTGCCCTTCCTTCTGTTGGGCTTATCACATGAATCCATGACGTCGTCATCCTCGTTACCACGTCGCAGTCGTATAGGCACCGACTCATTTTCAGCTTGAAAGTTGCCTTAGTGTGAAGTACAACAAAACTTACGCATAGTAAGTACTCAGAACGATATGTGTGCGAATCCGCACCACGTTTATGCATTATCATGACTATTTGCACCGCCTGCGCTGAATTCATATTGAGAGCGTGATGTCTTTGGTTTGCTACCAGGCCCATGCGTCTTTGTCATTGGAATTAAAAAACGATCGCGCGTCGATGTCATGTGCAAGCGATAGCACCAAAGTAGGGCAAATATAATATGGAGCACTCCAACCCGGTGTCTATCTCATCACCGAGTATCGCTATTACGTTTATCTACAACTTCTTGAAAAATTGTATCACATTTATGCTTGTATGAGTCAACCACTCAATAAAGTGTCGCTTCGAAGATGGTCGTTTCAAAATATCTACCAGAGTTTGCCTCTATGATTATTGCTTCTGAAGATGTGAAAACTAGTAAGACCTTTATTCTGCTGCATCAGAGCGGTGACAAATGCTATGAGCTTATCTGGAGGTGCTGCACAATCAGTGGGAAATTCTGTCATGAATCTTCTAAAGAAGCAAGTTGGATTCTGTAGTGAATAAAATAGTAGCCTTACAAAAAGAAAAAAAAATCTGCAGATATATGCAGTGCCCGGAAGAGGCGCACTAATAGCAGCCACAAAGTTCGTATTGAGTAGTGCATGCTGAATAGAGCCACAAGAAAAGCATATACCACAGGAGCCGGCCGTCAAGAGGTACGTTTTGGAAAATTGCCGAATACGACGTCATAAATTAATCTCATTGCCGACATGCAGCTCATGGCAAAGGCTAATGGTTTACACCTATATGTCGAACCTCCTCTCCTGTCCGCATTTCAAAAGCTAGAACGGAAGAAAAAACCTCGGAAGTGCAGGAAAGGTTATTACTAACTTTAGGCAATATTTTGTTAAGTGCTTTTCAGCGTAAAAGCGCAGAAGCAGGACATCTATTTTGAGTGCTTGTTCAGGAATATAAAACGTGGCAAACACTTATTGCATTCCCACAAGACCACCTTAATGGGTGGACAATAGATGATCCTCTCATCGAAAAAAGTGCTGAGCAAAGTTCTGGGTTTTGTTAAGTCTTGTACCGACAAAAGGTGGTTAGGCTTCTCAGTTAATGTGAAACTTGTAATATCGTTTCGTAGTGACCAACTGCTTATCCCTGGAGAACCGTATACAGAGATGCATGGCTGTGCTGATTATGAATGTGCCTCAGAAGCACATTCGGTCCACAAGAGTAAGCGAGTAACTAGCGATAATACACCTTTGCTACAGAGTATTACAATGTACAAAACGGCTACGTGTCAAGCTTTGCGGGCACCAAGAACAAATATATGGGAACTGAGCTCACCCGCGAACGATTAGGCAGGAATAATCGGATAGTGACCGCACCAAGGAAATTTACTGATTCAGAAATGTGACAAGCCGCTGCCTCAAAATATTTGCTAAGTAAATAATGGACAGCAAAACACACTAATCCTGATTAAATTAAAGACCGGGGAGTTTGGATAGCTTGGAATGCATATTTAGCGCCGCTATTAAAACACGCACCATATACGCTGCTGGCCCTGTTCGGAACATAGCGTAACCAGCTTCCAAAGCGCTTTTGCATGTTCTCTGAAGCTGTGGCCAAAGGTTCGTGTCGTCCACCCAGTCACTAGCTACCGCATCTCCCGAAACTGAGGTTCGCTAAGCCGCACCGGCGTCATAAACACCCGTTCAAACGCGGAGGCAACGGAGCCACTTAACGCGAGCAATAGACGCGTCACCACGTGGTCAAACATGGCGGTGCACCCGGGATCACAGCGAAAAGGTTCATTAACAAATGAAGTCGTAATCAGCTGGTTATCATACTGCCTCTTAAGAGGATGAGCAAAACGAGAACAAGGTGAAAGCAGGAGCCAACAGTTCGACAAGTGGACTTTTCTTCAAGGCGACGTATGCTTTCCTCGCCAAAGCATACGTCGCCTTCAAGACAAGTCCACTTGTCGAAACGTTGGCTCCGGCTTTCACCTTGTTCTCCTCTTGCTTATCGTCTTCAATTTCCATCTCCCGCATTCGCCGTGTTTTGCCTCCTAAGAGGAAACTTTAGTTCGGGGCCTTCTCCGATGCTACATATTCAAGTACACGTACAACGAAGAACTGCTTTTCTCAGATAACCATTTGGCCGATTTTAACGGTCTTTGTTGCATTTGAGAGAAAAAGTTAAATTCTAGGGAAAGTTGAATGCGCAATATGGATTGACCGCCTGACTTCCATAACATAAATTTTCAAAATTCATAAGCTTGAAAAAAAAAATACATCCAAGAAGTTGACAAATGCTTAGCTTTGCACCCAGAAACAGATATCACAGCTCTGTAGCATGCATCCGTTAGAGCACGTGAAGCGGAAAAACTTCATATAATAACTTATATGGCTAAATTCAGAGGACAAACTACTGAGACAGAAGCTCAGGCACAAGGAAAGGTTCGCGCTCTGAATTTAGCCATGTTTCCATACCAACTCACGCATTCTTTCACTTTTGATCAATATTAATTTATATATCACAGCAATTCATTACGTTGTTCACATTTGTTTAACAAAAGTCCCACCCACGTATTATTGGTATATTTAAGATCCATGCATATTACAGCAAGCTTGTCCGCTTCAGATGTGCTTTTAGATGTAATTTACAGAATTGTAATATAGCATTTCCCTGCAGAGTCACAGAGTTGTAAACAAGGTAGTTTCGTTTTCCCAAGTTTTGAGATTTTCAATAACTTGTTTAATGAGTCGATAACCTAAATAAAAAAATTCGCTAGGAGCAGTCAGTAGATTTTAGCTTTTTACTTCAAATGCAATAAGGCTCATCAAATTTGGTGCTGTGGTTGTCGAGGAAACCTGTCTCTCCTTTCCCATGTTTTTTGATGGGAAGCCTTGAGCTTAAAGGTTTTGCTGGTGAAATTTTCTGTACACTCTTAAAAACGTTTGTACCCCTTGGGACTTGTCCCACAAGCATACTCGCCATTAAACTTGTGCGCTTTTTCTTTCGTTAACGCTGCGCCCCCTTACTTTCAGGTCACGAACTGCATGTGCGTAAGAAGCATTATATAGCATTCTCGACGCGAAAGTAGCGAACTCACGGTTTTTAAGAAATTTAAGACAAACAAGGCGTATGACGATTATGGTTGTGTGGCTAGATAAGCCACAAAAAGTGCAAGGATTTTTAAGAGTGTATCGCCCATTGCAGAAATATTCTTCCTAAGACTACTAGGGAGGAATGTGGCCTTAACGTGCACGACCGTGTTCTCATATTTTGTTCATTAAAGAATGCATTGTTTGCCGAGGAACGGGCGACACAACAGTTGCCAACACTTCCAATGTCGTAATGGTCAATCACTCACACGCGGGCCGCCGGTGCAGCGCTTTTTCTAGCGAGGCGAAGGTCCTGCATATCGGGGGCGAGGTCTTACGGAGTCGCCATCTGTCGGAAGCGACTCCCTTGCGTAGTACGCGGTGCGCTTCTCCTAGGTTTGGCTTATGGCGCTCAATAAAAACACCACCTGGGCATTTTTGTAAGCACTCTCACAACGCGGGAAGTTTTTTACTGTCAAATTAATAACCTTAGGCAAACTGGAAGTACAGAATCGTTTAAAGACGCTATCTCTTTACCGAATATGTACAGTGAACGCTACAGCACACGGTCGCCGTGATGGAAGCTCCCGAACCTGCTTCTCGCCTGAAATGTAGGCAAACGCTGAGAGCAAACTATGTGAAATATGTCGTTAAAATGGGCTGCCTCTATTATCGAATGGAGCATAATGGAATGAAGCCTCAAATCAGCGATTGCACGGGTTCGCAGCGACCGACTGCGCGTCTTCATGCATGTGAGCGCACAATGTTATGCTTTCGCTGTGATCACGTTCTCGCACCGTGTCGTGAGCTTAAGGGCACAGAATATGGGCATTTGCAGTACACAATCAACGATTGTTGCGTGGAAGCTACCAGATTGAGTTAAAAATAATTTCCTTATATAGACTTCGACCTCTACGGTGACTGTGATATGGCGTCGCGACGATTCAATCCTTTTTTTTTCCGAATTCTTGGACGTTTCAATAATATTTTTTAAGTTGCGTCGCACTGCATGTTTATCGGTATTCTCAGCGTGTGATTTCCCGCTGCTTCTTTTCTTGTAATCCAGTGCGTTAATTCATAGCACAAACATGACCATGCGCATTGTATTGGTTTAATGTGAATCTTCCCGCACCCTTTCAATTCCAGTGAACATGCCAGAATCTTGCATCAACAAGTTCATCGACCAACTAAAGCGTCATGACATTAGCCAGGCAGCGGGCGCGGGCGAGCGTCTCAGTTCACGTTTTCTGCTACTCACCGAACGTCGCGGTCCCGGCGCGGTAGCAGAAATTTTCCTCGCGTCTGTGCTTGCTGAATACCCGTGTTAAAAAAATACCCGTGAATACCCGTGAAGTAAAACAAAAGTACACGGGCATTCGGTTTGTGTCTTATTATTTCTCTAAACTATAATCCGTCTATTCAAGCAACATATTACACGTGTAACACATGTTGCCTTGAATAATTTTCGAGGTGACGTGTTGCTACGAGTGACGTGAAAGAACAAATATGTGTACGTAAGCGCGCTAGCACGTGTATATCACCCTTCGGTTTAGAGCACGGCGGCCATGAGGAGCAGGAAGAACGGCATCCAGTTTGAAAGTTCAGATGATTCCGCGGCGCGTAGTGAAGAAATATTTAGCAGACACGATTGTTCGCGCGCATTGCATGTTCTGAGCTTGTCAACTCACAAAACATTAGGGATATAGGAGGGGCTACGGAACTTTGTTGTCTCACACCCAATTTAAACAACAAATGAATAAGGTGAAGTTATTTAGTTATGTATATTTGAGTAGCGAAGTGGCAAAACTCTTCAACCAAGACAATGTTATGGCTGAGAGGAAGAGCAGATACCTTTCATATGTGGCGACTATTTCCTACATGGCCTAATGATTTATTGAAATCTAGAAACATGCAATCGGTTTGCTGATATTATTGCAGGAATACAAGTCAGTAGCGAGTTCTAATATCCAGGCGACGGATAATAAGCAACCATTTGGGTACAGGTAGCCGCAAATGGGAGAAGCGATAACATTTTTCAAGAGCTTACGACCCACAAAACTAAGTGAAATGTGGCGATAGTTACAAAAAGCGAGGCGGTTGCCGTCTTTCAAGAAAAGGAGCTTTGCTGGGAAATTCTCAGTTCATGGGTAGTTTACCTGTGGTCAAGAATCGCTAGCATACCATACAAATTCTGGTAGGATAAAATTCGAATGATACAAATAGAAACGTAATGTTTATCTAACTTGCCAAGGCTTTCATTAAGATTTTTGAATTATTGATGTGAACACCAGTAGTTGACGATACATTAAGACTACGGATAGCATTATCAGATTATCCATCCCTAAATAGTTATATTGATGATGACATATAACAACAATGAAGTTAGGACAACACGGAAGTGTGCTGAACATGTCCAACACGGGACACACTGAAAATTAAAATACAGGAAGCCGAACATATCACAGGTCTCCAAGGAAACATTATGGAGAAAAATTAACTGTTCGTCAAGATTAACATATTAAAATCATATCCCAGATTACTCGTGCTCAGGAGCGCAGAACAAGGCAAGCGGTGTTTCGCCACGATGAATGTCGCTTGTGGCTCGGCGTCGATAATGTAACGCTTCGTCGGTGGTTTTGAGGAGACTGTTCAAGTCAACTGTTTCGCTGGCCGTCGCGCAGGCGTAGCGTCAGGCACTCGTGCCCCGAATATCCGTACAACGTGCGGTGCTTCGGGTTCTAGTCGTAGTTTGGGACTGCCGGCACCGACCTGAGTGAATATTGCTCCATGGCCTCAATCGACGTCTGCCTTCATGTCACGGCACTAGATAAATTTGACGATCGCCGTTTGCCTCCTTCCTCTAGTGTCTTCCTTTCGAGAACGCAAGCGTTGGATGATGCATCGTTATTGCCTTCGTGTTGTTCTTGACCCGTCATAAAATCATTTATAGATTCGCATAGCGCGCGTTCCAATGCCCCCCACCCCCTTCATACTCCTTAATTAAGCAGTTACACGATACACAAGTTCAAAAGAAAACATTGAGTAACGTTTACCAATGCGCCGGTTCCGAAAAACCATAAAACGAAGTTCACGTAGCACAAAGCAATACACTGATTTGAACAGTAGCGAGTGTGACTGTTGCATAACATCGCAGAACTGTAACCGGCTCCCAAGGTGACTATCATTACTTGGTTGTGCACCCTGAAGTTTCGAAGGTATACAAAAACACAACTAGTATGATGAATAGTTCTTATCAATCAGCGGTACCTACCACAACGCTGACTTGGGCAGCTCAACTCATCGCGCAGTTACGTTGCCAAGGCGAAATATTCCAGTTTCAATGATGTCTCCTATTTTAGACGAATCCTGTAAGCGCATTGTGCTATCCGGTAAACCACAGCTCAGAAATAAGAGCAGGTTGCCTTACGTGAGACTTGTTTTTATGGATCTAAATGATGAACCATTAACCGTGGCAAGGATTTCATGTCGCGGTGTGTGAATTCTACACCTAAAGTCGTGAGAAGCGAGCTGCCGCAACGAACGGTGCGTCGGGCTAAGTTTCAAAATAGCAGTTTGCTTTTTTGATGAAGGGTTGATGTAAACACTTATTATTACCACTGCATATTTCAATACTGCGCGATGTGATATGTGCACTGCACTCAACCGAAATGTATAATTAAAAAAAGAACTGAAACAATCTTGATTGATACGGTCGGCTACATGCGGACATGCTGAACCAAAAGGAGATAGAAAGACAAGTTCTAAAGGCGTTAACAAGAATACACAAATTTTAATCTTTGCAACGTGGCTAATCTTCTAAGCTTATAATGAACCCTGGCGAAGAAAAACTGAGCCCTTTCTTCCGTCCCGCTTTATCTGTGGCGATGTTTTTTGGGGTTTGCAGTATTGAGCCTTTCTTCTCGTATTTTTCTTGCAGTAGTGCTTAAATGCTTTCACGGGGTACCGCAGGTTGTTGCCTGTGCCTGGAGGTAAAATGCTCCGGTGTCCTACGGAAGAGCAGCGCAGTGTGTGCTTCGTGAAAACGCACAAGTGCGCCAGCTCATCCGTGCAGAACATGCTGATGCGCTACGGCGAGAGCCATGGCCTGCGCTTCTTGCTTCCAAAGAGCAAGAACTACCTGGGCCATCCAAGCCTCTTCCACCGGTCGATGGCGCCAGGCAGGCCACCGTTCGACATGCTGGTACACCACGCGAGATTCCACGAGACGGAGATGCGCGCTGTGCTGAGACAGCGGCCGCGCTTTGTCACCATCGTACGGGAACCTGCTGCGCTATTCGAGTCTCTGTACTCCTACTATAATCTAAAGGTGCGTTCCAAAACGCATGTATAAAATGCATACCCTACGACTCCGCCATGCTAGAACAAAAAACGTGAACGGTTTCAAGGAAATCTGTAAGGTCACAAGGCAAATATTAATATTGTAAACCAAGGGCGCTATAACGTAAAACTATTCCAAACTTTTCTATTCCAATTCTGCTATCAGCCCTCTGCGATTGGTTCAAAAACCTTTTTAGACCACCCCCCACTTCACCTGTCTGTCACGCGACGTCACGAAAACCGCAATACCTCCCCATCTGATATGATGTGTGCACACGTATTATGCATGATTTGACAGAAAAAAGAAAACAGTTATTTCTGATTCGAACCCTCTTCGCCATTAGCCCTCGGCTATTGGTAAAAAGTTTTCGGGCTGCACCCACTTCACCTGCCTGTCACGCGACGTCACAAAACCGCACGAACTCACCGCGTCAAAGTGACGTGTACGCGATAAAGATGCATTAATATGCCGAACAAAACTGAGTTTTTTTCGGAATAGCCGCAGGCTGCCCCGTTCCGAAAGGAATAAAAGATAGCTGCTGCCGATCGCTGAGACGCTGGCTACTCGTACTTGCCGGAGAGCATGGGTGTATTTGCGTATAATAAAACTTTTTGCGTGACCGTGTAACGTTTTCAAGCACTTTCGGCACGTTTACTACCTCATTCTGCCAACTCTTCTTTGCTGAGGGTCTGTTTTAGCGTCATTCTTAAGCTTCCGTTGCATGCCGCCGCGATTTTCGACCAGCCACCACAAGCTAAGTAAGGGAAAGCCGACCAATCGCAGACGCCGGCACCACCCTCTTCATCCGGTTATCGATTTTCAGCGCACTGGCTCTGCCCCAGTGAATCCCTCTCCACTTGAGCGTTCTCCTCGCCTCTTGTCAGCCAATTAGACACGACAAGCCGCTCAATGTAGGCAATGTTATTCGTTTTTCAAGCAAACAAAAGTGACCTCCTATAAACGAGGAGAGAATTTGATTGGTCTGTTCAGACAACCCTGTGGGTGACCGCCCGGTGCTTGCGTCGGTGGTTACGCAAATTTGACGTCAGGAAATTGGAATAGAAACATATTGGAATAGTTTTACGTTATAGGGCCCCAAATCAGAATAGCGTTCATTTGACGTGCACGAACAACTTGTTAGCACAGACAAGAACGTAAGCCTAAGAAACGTTCACTGTCTACAAAGACTAAAATGAAATGACGATCTTATTAACTTGGCGATATAGGAAAAGAGGACACACAATGCCTAAAATGAACTTTTTGGGGAACTTCAGATGTTATTATAAAACTGAATTTGACTTATTCCCTGCCAATACTCTACTATTTATTATTCTGCAAAATTATTCCGGAATAATGAGGATAAATTAAGGTTGGAAAATTGGAGAAAAGAAGGAAAGTTAGAAGAAGGATTGAAATATGAAAATAAAAATTCTGTGCAGCCGTCACTAGCACCAGGTGCCCTTCAATATTTACTTTGTGAAAAGTATTGAAGAATACCGGTGGCTTTAGCTGCAAAAGATTGCCAGGTGGGTTTTCCAGAATAAGAAAGGGGCCGTGGACGCGTTCGAAGGCCTGGCATGATATTGTCATGTTCCTGTGGCAGTGATGGATACGACAACTGTTGATCACGTAAGTGACTCTTACTTGGACGAACTTGCGTTCAGCAGAACAAGGAACACTCAGGTACAACGAGAGCTGGGAGCAAAGTCGGCGACCGTTGGAAATGTCATCAGCGGGTCAAGCTGTGTTTTTATGCAATACCCGCCAAAGGTTCGACCGGAATAGCTGTTCCATGCGTGTCTTCCATAAATTACTGGAGAACTTGCGTCGCGCATACAGCCAGATTACACAACGTTCAGTTACAACAGACACAACAGATAGAATCAATGATAACCATCGAGTAAGTTCCGAATAATGCAGTCGCGTCTAGCGCTTATAGATAACTTTAATTTGTTAGCGAGTGGAATGCAGTCCCCGAGTAAAAGATGAATGAGTACAGGCTTCAATGCCCCCTCTTCTTGAAGCGTCATCCCGATGCTAGAAACAAAAGAACAATAAACGAAAGCACATGTAGTAAGAATAAGAAAGACAAAAAGAATCGAACTCCCTGAGTTGGTAAGCGCTGGTAGAAGGGCTTAAGGCGCGGAACATGGGCTATTTTAGCTTGTGAGGGGCGCCGCTTTGACTGGGAAATGCTGTCTGGCACGATCTCAGTCGAGTACGCCATTACGTCGGATGATATAATATGGTCTAGGACAGCATCGCAAAATTTTCTCGCTACGTCTGCGTCGGTGTACCGGGGTCCAAGCAGAAACCCCATATTCGGACTGGTACTCCATGGACCTTCGTCAAAAATTAGAGTGCCGGCAGTCGGCCCTGGGCTGATTCTTGATGCGCGGGCGGGCGAGCTGTCGGTCTTCTGCGCGCTGAAGATAGGCGTCTAGGCTTTCCGCTGGCAAGCCCGCTTGAACGGCTTGATTTGCGTTGTTTCTTTAACTGCCATGTTGTAAGCGACGATTGCGTAAGCGACGGTGGTATTCACGTATTGTGCTCGATGTCGACGTATATTGTAACATGTGGGCGAGAGTTTCGTTCACTTGTTCCCCAAGACCATATCTCTGCGTGTGGTAGGCAGTTATCCTCATGTGGCTTTGCTGGCTGTATTGTAGAATGGCTTTGGGATAGCTCTGCTGTACTGAGTAAATCTAAGTACTGCGCAAGATGTCCCTTTCGTCGCATGCTCAGGTAACCTCGATCAGTGACATGGTCAAGTGATAACTTCAACGAATACTGGAAGTTTCTGAATTGCAGGCAGAATCACCACAACCCGCGCATGAAGTGATGATCGACATCGCCATCGGCCGCCGTCTTAGGCCTCCGCACGAGCGCTAGGATCCCTGAAACGCCTCAGTTTCGCCGTCCGCCAACGCCGCCGCGACCGCCAGCTCGACCACCCATCGCCCAGCGCAGCTACCCAGAACTTCCACAGTATGTCACAGTCTAGCAACGGTGAATAACACAGTAGCGACAACTGTGCGTCACGTACCTAACTCGTTATTGGGTGAACTTGCGCCCAGTAAAACAAGCAAAGCTCAGGCTGAAAGGCTGAACGACAGCGGCGAGCAAAGTCGGCAATCGTCGAATCAAGCGCGTCACCTCTTAGACAATACTCATCGAAGATTTCAGCATAACTGCTTGTGACCACGTGCCTTCCAGAAAGTGAGATAATCGTAAGATAAAAGATTAATCGTGAGATAATCCATTTGAAGTGTAGGATTAAAAGGCTTAGGAAAAAGCACAAAGCTTATCTACCCGAGCTTGGTGAACTTAAAGAGGACCTCTCCACGAGGTGGAATTCAGCCAGGCAAAACTTTTTCAATAATCAACTTGCTGATTTTATTAAATCTGAGCCGAAGAAATTCTGGCGTTATGTAGGTGAAAGAAATGAAGGGATAGACAAAATAAAAGCCAATAATTATCTCATAACAGAACCCAGGGTTATCTGTGATGCCTTGAATAATTATTCTCAGTCAGTTTTCCCGGACACCGATAACAATGGGCCTACCGAGCGCTTTTCATAGTCTCGGTGTGATTTAATAATAACGCGTGAGGGTGTAAGGACCATGTTGCTTAATTTGAGCGATAAAAATTCTGTAGGGCCAGATGGAATTCCCAATGAATTTCTTAGACCTTACGCTAAGCAGCTATCACAGCCATTAGCTAAACTTTTTAGTCGGTCTATTTCTACTGTTGACGTTCCGGTTGATTGGCTTAAAGCTAGGGTTGTTCCTATACATGAAGAAGGAGATCTGTTACTGGTTTCAAACTAAAGGCCAGTTTCTATTACTTGTTCTTGCTGTAAACTGTTTGAAGATGTGGTCGCTAATGATATAAACAAATTTTTAACACATAAGGAAGTTCGGACGTGCCATCAACATGGTTTCCGTAAAGGATTATCTAGAATCACTCAGCAAATCCCAACTGCGCATGGTTTTTCGAGTGTTTTTGGATTTAGCAGGAGAGGTTGACGTATTGTTTTTAGACTTCTGCAAGGCATGCGATGAAGTGCCTCTTGGAAAGTTGTTGTACAAACTGCAGCAAATAGGGCTTCGAGGGTTTATTGTTCAGGGGATAACTGCTTATCTCTGTAATCGTGCACAGTATGTGGCGATAAAAAAATGTCACTACACGATGCTGCATATTAGTTCTGGTGTTCCCCAGGGAAGTGTCCTGGAACCGCTATTATTTATAATCTATGTGAGTGACTGGGCCGATATTGTGCCCCAGGATGTAAGCATTAGATTATAGGCGGATCATAGTATTTTGTTCAAAAATATACCCTCTACAGCCGATCAGAATGTATTAGAGACAATTCTTATGTCCATTGATGATTGGTGTAGGAAGTGGAATATGGCGCTGAATACTGAAAAAAAAAACAGTTATGTTACCTATTACGGCGAAGAAGCATCCCGTCACTTCTCTCTACATCATCCGTGATATTCCAGCGGGAAAAGTAGATCAATATAAATATTTAGGCACTACTCTCTGTAGCAACATTACTTGGACACCGCACATAACAGATATTTGCACTAAAGCGCTTCGCAATTGTGGTTTTTAAAAGGAAGCTAGAAGGTGCTCCCCCTAGCATAAAACTTTTGACTTACAAAACTTTCCTTCTGTCTAAACTTGAATATGCTGCAGTCACATCGGATCCTTTTACAAAAAAGATATTATGCTTCTTGAAAAGGTACAACGTATGTCAAGCACATTTATTTTGAACAAGTATCGAAGACTCGACTCACCTAGTGCAATAATGCCACTTCATAACATTCCTTTCTTAGAAACAAGAAGAAAGGTGAGTCGTTTAACGTTTTTTTACAAAATAATCGCGGGATAAATTACACTAAATGTACCATGTTGTGTCCAAGGAGCCACTGCTAGGATAACCCGTCGTAAACATAATCAATGATTAGCTTCCTTTTTTTTTGCACGAACTAACGCTCACAAACTCAGTTATTTTCCCACAACACTTAAAGACTGGAACTCACTGCGTCAGAAGATTTTCGCAACTGAGAATTTTGCTACAACACTGGAAAATTATCTCTTTGGTGTTTAGTGTTCAAATGTATTGTAGTCTTGTTGTTGTTGCTTCACAGACATGCTGTTCTTTTTAGTGTATTGATGAGTGTTGAAAGCAACGAATTCATGCTTTCTTGTTCTTGCTGTTACGATTTCCTTTATGTTTCATTTGCCCCTCCTACTTGGACCAAGATGTTTGCCCGCAGTATGTTTAAATAAATAAAAATAAAATATAATAAAAGTTTGACAGAATTCGCGCCGCATACAATCAGATCACACAAGGTTTCTTGACAACAGATAGGATCAACGATAACCTTCGCATAAGCTTCAAACAATGCAGGCGCATCTTGCGCTGAGCAATAGCTTTAAACTCTTAGCGGGTGAACTGCGCTCCCCGAGAAAAGGTAAATAAGTACGTGTGTCAATATTCGCGAGTGATGTTGCTTTGCACTTTCCCGGTGTTCGCATTGAGCGGTACACCAGTGCCAGTAGTATGAAAAGGAGGCGAGCAACACTGAGAGACAATGGCGTAAAGCTCAACACCGCTTGCACGCCCACATTTGAATGTCTGCCTTTCGGTTCCACGAACCCGTATCAGCTTTCTGAGCTTCTTGTCATCGTAGCTATATTGATTAATTCATTTATATTGAATACTGCTGGTATCAATTGAGAGCATAATAAGTTGGACTACAATAATAAAGAAAGGCAGTAACCTAATACAAAGAGCGTACCATCATATCAAATCAAGTCTACTAAACTAAAAAGGAAAATAATGAAAATAACCTCAATGTTATCCAGCCGTCGCTATCCACTTCCTGTTCTAGAAAGCTGTCAGCAACTTTGTTTATTCTTTCAAACTTCTTATGGAAAGAATCAGGTGTGAACAAATTGTGCACACATCGCGATCACCATTGTACGTGCTCAAATATGCACAGGAGTACCAGCGATTTAATTCGAACGTACAGCCGCCGTCAGACTTTACCTGGACGCTGAAGACACTTGTGTAGCATGTGTGTTTTTTTTTTCCTTTCTTTTTTTTTTTTTTTGAGGTGCACCAAATTTTACAAAATTGTCTCTGGTAGATAGCACAATTCTAATCTATGATTTATATTACTCGATGAGCCGATCAATATTTCTACGAGAAATAAAAACACATCGATGAATTAAAAAGTTAGTTTAATGAAGGTTTTCATTATTTACTCAACGGTACATATTTCCTTCAAAGCATCGTAGCTGCTTAGTACGGAAGGCATACGGACTTCGAAAGAATTTCGATAGTGGCACCGGTTTCGGGATATACGCCGTCAAACTTGCGCCAAGAATGCACTCTTGTTCCACTTTTTTTTAGAAAATGCTATTTTGTGCATTGCAGCACGAAAGTAACTCGACCGCCAATATATTTCGTTGGACACGTTGAAAATTAATATCTCAAAACTAGTACAGTCCGGAGAAGCATATTGCAATGAAAATGCCTCGCACGCTTACTAGCTGGCATTCTTGTGCTGAAATATGTGCCGTAAAGTAAATAAGTGAAAATATACTTAGCTTAATTATGTTAAATAGTCAATTAGGCGTTCTCACTTCTCGTAGAAATAGTGGCCGCCTCAGAGGGTGAATAACATCTAGGGTTCGAATTGTGCTATTTGCCACAGCCAATTTTTGAAAATTTGGTGCGGCTAGAAAAAATAGCCTCTATAGTGGCCTTAGTTTGGCGATCGTGAAGTGTAAGGAGCGATTATGAGAAGCACTGGAAGGAAGAAGCCAGTCTGACTAGATATCTGCAGCACTCCCTGCAAGAGACGCAAAGCAGTGCCTCAGGCATGTTAGGGTTAAGTATGGCACCGACTCTAGTGATACATTCAGTCGCATTAAATTCGACTACCAATCAGTGTGCTAACCAATGCCATTGTTTTGGAGTATTGCTTTTCTTTCCCGTGTACCACTTTGCCTTACAAAGAGATACTTAATTCGCACCTACTGCACGGTTTTCAATTTTTAAAATCGCACAACACTAAACATTTTTAAGTTGCATGTTAACGTATAATGCAAGACATTCAACTGACGTCCGATAATACAAAAGAATTCCTCCGTATGCTAAGCTCTTCCAAGAGCAATACGTTCTTGTTTGAAAAACCAAAGTTGTTAACAGCAGGAAACAACTTTTCGTTTGCGGATGTCACAGAAAATGACCAACATGAGTCTGGAGGAATTCGCCAGCACTGCCTTGGCGAACCGGTCAGTGATGGGCCTGCTGGACCGAAGCCGCACCTGGAGCAAGCTGGGCTTCAACCAAATGAGCTTCGACTTGGGAATGGCGCCGGCGCAATTCGGCAATGCTTTCGCCGTGCGTCGCTTCGTTGAGCAGCTTGACGCAACGTTCGACCTGGTCATGGTGGCTGAGCGCATCAACGAGTCCCTGGTCCTGCTCAAGGACCTGTTATGCTGGCACACAGATGACGTCGTCGTCTTCAAACTTAACGCCCGGCAGGTGAACTTCCAGGACCTTGCTACAGCTACCATACAATTGTGCTCTCAATACCATACCCGGTTGCCTAAAATGCAGCAGTCCTTCACTTGCCTTTTACCCTTAAATTGTATCAGTTGAGTGCGAAGATGGGCACTCATTGAATGGGCGCGAGGATACGGGAGTGGAGATGTAAAAAAAGAGACGCCTGCAAATGTTACAGAAGAAATCCAACAAATAATAGTGGGAGGGGGGGAGAGGGGCAACATAGGGATTATCGATGTTGATGCAGCACCTACCCTTACAATTCGCCTTCAGTATACGAGTCATCGTCGCCATAAGATAAATTTTATCAACCAAACATAGCTCTGTGCTCCTCCTGCTGGCCCATTGTCCGCTTTTGCAGGAGTCACAACATGTAGCCAATAACGTTACAATATATTAGCTAGGAATAATCGCGTTCTGCACATTTTTTTCTACTTCCACACGGTAAGACAGGTGTGTGAAGCAGCTCTCGAGCATGCCGCATGCAGCCTGCGCACCAGAGCGCCGATTGGGAAAGAAATTTCCTGGATGACTGAGTATTCTGCCATACGAAACTATTTTTAAAGGACGTTACTGAAGCATAACTTCACGGTCATCACATGCACAACTGGGTATGCCACATTATGATAGCTGTCATTTCAGAAGTAATGGTGATATGCGATTTTTTTCTGCATAAATAATTTATGGCTGAACTAGAGCAAGGCGCATAGGTAGCCGCTTGGATTTCTGTGCAGTTTTAGAGCGCAGCTTTTAGGCGCCAGTTACTGCGTTGCACGTCGGCCCTCGGGACAGTGAATGATGTAAGAGCGAACACGAAGAGCAGCGGAGGATGAAAGATGGCGGTAGCGGAAGTAGTGCGAGGAGGAAAGCAGAATAGGACGGTGCAGGGGTACGATGAGGCGGCGGAAAGCGCAGGATGAGGGTGTGGCTATAGCTTCAGAAGAAAAGCGTATTGATGTGCAAGTCTGGCTCTGCGGCGACGACCACTACGAGATGGCGCCAGAGTAGCGCGCCGTCGTCTGTTCAGCAATGGCACGCTGCGAGCCCGTCCATTGATGTCGTATGTGGAATCAAAATACTGCATGAGTGGAAGTCTGTCAGCGGCGGCTGCTATGAATCGCGGTCATCTGTAACCTACGTGCCTCTCGTGATATTCCAATTAGCGAGACAGTCGCGCACACTTCTCTCCGTTTGCAATGTGGCGCACGATACAGATTGTCTGCATCATCCCATATATCGCAAAATCAAAAGTGTGCAGATATGCGCTGAAATTTTGCATTAGAGAGTATCGTCATTTTCGGTGAATTTTTTTAGTATGTTTTGCATAAATTGAAAACAATATTTTACTTAGTTTTTGTAGGTGCTTGTTAGAAGTCTGACTTGTTAGCAACCCATTTGCAAAATAGCGAGATGCCTTTGCGAATCGCCGATCACGTGTGTAGCTTCGGTTTGTGTGAGGGCCAGTAGTTTGGCCGCTTCCTCTGCCGCATCGGTATGTGTTGGGTTCATGGTGACACTTGTGAGGTGGTTGCCTCGGTGGCTAGTAACTGCCGCCACGAACCTGTTCCTGTATCAATAATCGGCTGCGTCGGTAAAAACCACCTCCTTGTTGTTGGAGGCAATAGAAGGTTTCACTAACTATTTCCAACGGTGATATTTCAGCCAAGCATTTAAATCGTTCGCCCCATATTGCAATTACAATGCCCCCTCAGCCCTCCCCCTCAGTTTTCCCCAAGCGTGAATTTGTGGGATGTACACTTCTTTACGGAGACTTCGAAAGGGAAACATAGGCGATAACGGCCGTGTCAGGCCTTTGAGCACTTGTTGAAGCAATTTTTTGTAGAACGGCTCTATTTTATCGAGTGACTATTTTATCGAGGCGGTTCGTTTCTGTTGTTCCAGACACGAATGGCAGTACATAGAAAATTTCTGCCCTTACATAAAGACACTGGTCCCCCCCCCCCCCCATCTCGAAACGCTTTCTAGATACCAAACGATACTACGCGGCCAGATATTAGCAAAATTCTTCCCGTAACGAACATTCCTAAAGTGGCTGAAATGTTCATTTTCTTGTTCGCCTCCTCCTCCGGTAAGATTCTTCATCAGCTTTTACAACCACTGCTCGGGTATGATTTTCGTTTTTCTGGCAAAAAATGAATATGTCGTTTCTAAACCTCGAATCTGCAAACTTACCTTTAGTAAGAATATATCTTTGTCAGCGGGCACTCCGTTGCGCGCCATTTATGATAGCCATCAACGCAACAACGAGATGATCACAGCGTGGGAAAAATACATTCTGAAATTGTTATATGCCGGAGCTTTAGTGCCAAATTCACAACTGACTATGAAACACGCCGTAGTGGGGGAGTCCGCTTAAATTGGCTGCCTGGGTTTCTAACCGTCTACGCATTACGCAACAAACGAGTGTTTTGCCCCTTAGCTCCCATCGGAATAAAGCCACCGCGGTAGTGATCGAACGTGTGACCTCTGGCTTATAAGAGCAACATCGTAGCCACTGAGATAACATGGTGAATGGCAAGGAAAAGCCAACAAAAGGCACCACTTACAGAAGAAACAAATTTTGAGTGCGAGGCCTGGGTGTTTCTGAAGAAAGATTTTTTTTAGCTGATTTTTCCCGGCGTTTGTGTATCGGGCACCTTGTTATTCCTTAACCACTTCCAGAGAAAAACGGTCGTCTAGGCCAGATGTAGATGCCATATGACACTGAAAGTAGAATCAGATAACCTATGAATGATCAAAAAACTACCGACGATTACGATACTCCCAAATGCGAAATTTGAGTGCACCTCTTTAGGTGTTTCGAATTCCACCAGTAGTATCGCTCCTCGTTCAGAAAGAAAGCGTGAACATTGAGCGCGTGGGTCGCGCGGAGCGCATTCTCTAGCAGCGGCGGCGCAGGCGAAGTAGCACACGCGCAGTCGGTCCAAAGGCAACGCCAGCCTTTCGTTTCCGTGCATGTATCGGTGGACGCCTTGCAGCATGCCATAATAATGACGTAATATGCGATTGGGTGGAGGCGCACGCTAGTATAGCGCCATCTTGCAGCGGGGCGCCGCCATGCAGCACGTCTCCTACGAAACTGGGCTTGCCCCGCACCTTTTCGTCATACTCTCCTCCTGTTTTCGCCACGTGCTTTCTTCGCTATCGCCATCTTTCATCCTCCACTGCGCTCCGGTCGTTCGTTTTTGCAGTTACGCCGAAGGAGATACCGACGCTCAACGCAGGAAGGGGCGACTGAGAGCTGTGCTCTAAAATGAGTTGAAGGAGGGAGAACGATGAGCCAATGGCCACGCCAGTGCGTCGCCCGAATATTGGGCATGTGTTTTGGAAAAGTCGCAGTTTCCCCCAAAAGGCGAAGCATCGATTCCGATAGCAAATTATTAGACAGCTTTACGAAGCAAGAATAGTAGTTTAATTGGCCGTGTAAACTTCTAAACATTCGTTCCTGAACTGACTTAACAACCATGGTACCACGTGCGCACAAGGCAAAATGAGCATATATCACTCGATGACCGCCGACACTCGCTGTTGACACGCTGGAATGAGGAAGCACGTCAGCAGCCTCAAGCGAATTGACCTTCGTGCTGCCTCTCGCTTCATCGCTAACTAAGCGTCGAGAACATAGCGCACAAGAATGTTTCAGCCCTCCGCGCACATAGACTATGCACTCAGCGCAGTTCACTTTCAACATAGAGTTTCTGAGGCCCCGCCATGCGCAGCAGCTACCAGAATATAACTCCATCTCTATCCTCCCGGCAGGTTGCACACGACTGAAGATCGCTTTCAACAATGGCCCGCTCGGCGCGGACGCGCCATACGCATCAGCCACCGTAATAGGAAGCGCCCCTCATTTTTCCCCTCCTCCCGGAGCCTTCGGCGCGACGCACGCTTCTTGCCCGCTTTCCACCCTTGCGCGCAACGAGATTGAACCGCCATCGACGGCTCACCACCGTATGCTTTCACTGGCACATGCAGCATACGATGCGCGGCGACAGTGGTCTTTGGTCATTGGTCGTTACACGGCACATCACGGCGGCGGCAGAAACGCGTCGTGAGTGTCCATCTAATTGTTCGCGCAATAAAAGCCGTAACCACTCGAGGCGCCTTAAAAGCGCAACGAGAGAACAGAGGCGAGGAGGGCGTTGCGGAGTGTCACGCGCTGACAAAAGAAAGCGTCAAGCAAACATCGGCGCTAAGACAGCGCATCTACGCCTGCAAAACGCTAAGAATTATTCCCTCCCTTGCCGCACGCCCAGAGGTACATACACAGTGACCAAGGTTGGCATGTGGTTAACTACAGAGCGGAATTGCGGAATTGCGCAGCTGGCTGAGGCTTTGGCGAGAGAGGCGTTCACTTAAATGCGGCACAAACACAGTGCATTTGTCGTTCAGCCTACTAAAGCGCCGTGTTATTGTTCGTGAGGAAAAAGTATGACGGGGTTTGGAATTCTGCTCCGCGTCGAAGAAACCTAAGAAATCATTTCCCTCATTGTAGAGCGGCACACACCTAATGGTAAATACCCGGTGCTCCAAGTCGGCTTCAAACACTTTATTGGACATCAGTACATAGCCCGCTCCGTATCTGCAGTGACCCATATCGGCGTGAGAGAGGTTCGTTGAAGTACAGCACATGTGTACACGTTGCCCCATGCTCAGCAAAACAAGTTTTATTTATTTTATTTATTTGTATTAAAATACTGCAGGCAGCAATGCTGCCCTAGCAGGAGAGGTTTACATCAAGTGCAACGACAAAGATTTCACAAAGGAATCTACATTTGCACAATCAACAACCGACGCTGTCAGACAATCGCACGCTTCAATTGTGAGCGGAAAAAAAGTTCGTACAAGTGTTGCTTTCGAACCCAGTTACCTCAGCATACACGCCGATGCGTTATCCACTTGACCATGTATTCTTACCCTGTAACTAAGGCAGGCGGGAAAACGATTAGTTACAAACAATCGTACATAGAAAGAGAGATAATTACCCCACAGAAAGTTAGCGAAGTACCCAAACAATACTAGCGCATTGATGTAGAGGCCTACGACTGACACTAAGACTTCGCCAACGTCTCTACTTACTCGTGATGTGTTATCTTCCGGTAACCCAGGCGGATAACATAAAAGATGTATGCTTCAGGTCAACCAGATATTGGAATTACTGAACACTGTTTCAATGTAACAGCGCTAAGTTTGCACGACTACACATGTGTATGGGCTAATTGGTGTTGCATATTTAATGCTTACCATAAACTTTAAAGGAATGATCGCATATAATCACAGTCATTCACAAAAACGGCGCGTGGTTGTGCCGCTTTCTTTTCCTACCTCGTGATTGCACCCTAATCATCAAATGTGCTGCTTTTGCACACTTTCACTTCATGCAAGCACATCATATAGTCATCATAAATTCGCATTAGGGTAGTATGAACCTATTGTGGGTAACAATTGCTTACGCAAATTTTTGGGACGAAATAAAACAAACGCATGGACGCACGACCGAAACACCACAAAATTCATAAAGGACTGTATTTAGAAAATCGACGTAGTTTGCGTAGCAGAGGAAAGTCGCAAGCCACGACAAGAGAGAGGCGAAGTTCATGTCAACCTAGCTCATGGGCTAATAATCGGAGTTTGGTCACGAGCAAGCAGAAGAATAAGAACGCCCATGACTTGGAGTGGCTTATTTATTGAGATGAGTAGTTGGACTGGGGTAATATTGAAGTTTCCGGTAACTGAAGGTAAATTGAAGGCGATAATCTTGAGTGCCCCATTTTAGATATGCTGCACCGGGCTTAGTGCATGTGCAACTGCGATCAAAACTCGCGTCTTCTCTCTCTCTATCTCTTTCTCTTTCTTACACTCCAACGTCCCGCTCCTCATGTGTAGGGCCGCAAACTTGACAAAGGCCAGTCAATCTCCATGTCTTTCTTCCTGCCTCCTCACTCTTGTCTCTATCTCCCTTCTCTCTATCTTTCTCTGCTATACCTGCACTTTTTCAGTCTTAGAAGTAAGCGGGTATAGTGAATAGATACGGTAGACCATAGGCGCGGGCATGTCCGGTTCCATTATGCGCTGGAAATATCGATGGTAATTAGCTCAAAGAGCTAAAACAATGAACTTTGGAAGCGGTGTCGGGCATAAAAGGGCTAAGGTGCTCATAAGGTAGCAGTGTGTAAGGAAAGTTAGTAATTTATGTTAAATTGCCACAATTATGTTATTATTTTCAATCCTGAAATCGAAAGCGAGCTCGCCTGTATCCACCTTACCCAAGTCTTTAGAAATTTAAAATTCACTGACGAAGAAATTACGGCCCTGCATATCTGATGATTACTGTCGACGGTAAAGTGATTAACATTCAAGCAATGCAACGACATACCTTATTACTGAATCACATTAATTTCAACTCTGTAACGGCCATCGAACACTTCACGTGTTTTGACTATGTAGCATTCACATTACCCAACATCCTCCCACTGTTCCTTGGCACTCGCTTGCCAAAGTCCCCCATAAGCGTGGCGACTTCACGATATTTCTGTGATGATAAAGCAGTGACGATGGTGAAATCACGTGAAGGAATGAGTCGATGAAATGACGAAGGCAGTATAACAAAAACATGATCGCGATGAGTTGACAATCTTCAAACGATGACGCTAATATAACCATAACAGGAGGACGGCAACTGGATGACGAAGCTGAAGTGTAGGCGTAACGACAACAGCATGACAACGGATGCATGACAGCGATTACCTGACGACTCAATTACGACGTTGGCATGACAACGGCAGCACAATAGCTATTATATAATGACAGCATAATTCGAATAGAATGAAGTAGAATTGATGTTGACAGCATGAAGATACATGTGCGAATCAGAAAGTCCTTGGCGCAATTTTTTTTAGCCAAACTAGGCCTCTAAATGTGAAGTCAACATATCCATTCCCAGAGGCGGGCCTTTCTTGCACCGGCCCGGCGTTATCTGCCGGTAGCTCCGCGGCACGGCGCTGCTCTCAGTTGTCCAAGATGGCGGTTGTGCTGCACATGTCCACGGCGTATAAAAAAAACGAAGTATGATCCGTTTATTATGGAGCCAGAGACGAACGCCCATTGAAATCCACAAGGAAATGAAGCCCAAGTATGGGAAAAGGTGTCTCGCTTTGAGAAGTGTGAGGTGGTGGTGTTGTGAGTTTGCAAAAGGCCGTGAAGACTTGCATGATAATGAGCGTTCGCACAAACTCAGCCGGACGAATTCTACCACAGGGGCACCTCAAATATGGTGCTGCCATGACATAAATATATGGACCGGCGGGGGCAACATGTGGCAAAAATGTGTAACGCGCGTAGAGTAGCTCGTGTATTTGTAATCACCGGTATGTGTCTTATTTTGGCTAATAAAGATAGGCGCAAATGATGAATGTCATGTACGTACGGCGCAGACACTTTCTGATTCGCCCTCTTATTAGGATAAGGTGTCCGAAGTCATGACGGTATTACGACAACAGCATCACGACCATTGGAAAACGAAGTTAGAGCGGCGATGATGGAATGACCATCATGTCATGAGGACGACAGTATTGCAACGAATACATGACGACGACTGTATAATGATCACTCAAAGTTAAAGTGGCCGAAGCTGTTCGACAACTTCGGCCTCGTAGACAGCGTAGACTGGGCGTCGAGGGCATGACGAGGGTACCATGCCATCATGAACGCGAGCGCCTACTTTGCGGTTAAGGCTGTTGGCACCGTGGGTCACTCGGTAAGCGTAAGAGGACAGACAGACAGACAGACAGACAGACAGACAGACAGACAGACAGACAGACAGACAGACAGACAGACAGACAGACAGACAGACAGACAGACAGACAGACAGACACAGACAGACAGACACAGACAGACATAGACAGACAGACACAGACAGACAGACACAGACAGACAGACAGACAGAGAGATGCTGCTACCTCAATCGAGGTAGCAGCAGTAATTCATGGCACGCACACGGCCTCACCCGTTTTAGCGTTTAGCACTCTCTGTCACGATGACGAGTTCACTGTGTGGTGCTGCCAACGGAAGAATGCTGATGAAAGGTTTATGCACAGATAGCACAAGAAAAAATTACGGCGCAACCCAACTCCTCATGACTATCGATGGTGATGCGATTAACATTCAATCAATTTCACCACACACATTAATGCTGATGTCACATTTATTTACAATCTGTAGTGACCACTTTCAGACTTCAGTTGCTGCGGCTATCTGTGACATACACGGTCTACGGCATCAACAGACTTTGCTATGGCACTCGATTGCCATGGCCGCCCATGAGCGTAACAGCATCCCGATTACTGCTTGATGACAAGGTAATGTCAACAATGAAGCGTTTTGGAAGGAATGACGTTGGTATAACGAAAATTCGCTATGACAACGACGGCATTATGATAATGCGGTGACAATTATTTTGGATGATTACTATGGCATTACGACGGCCATGTAACGACGGCGGCATGAATACAGTGGGATGGAGATGAATGAATAAAGACTTTCGCGTGATGACAACGGTATGGCGACAGCTGGAAGCCGAAATGACGACGATGACGCGAACATGGCCGCATGACGATGACGTTATGACAACGGCTGCATAACAGCGACTTTCTGACGATGGTGGCCCCAAACACATTGGCATAATCACGACTGAATGATCACAGCATGATAACGATAGAAAACGAAGGGATGACATCGATGTAACGACGAAGTCGGTATAAAGACTACTGTAGGACGATAATGGGATCACGTTTCGGAAGCGATAGCGATCGTAAAATGAGAGGGTGACGATGATGGCATGACGACACTGTTATGACGGTGACTGTGTGGCCACGACACCGTGACGACGTGAGCGTGACGACAGTCGAATTACTGGGTTAGAGTGACGAGCAGAACGAACACATACGACTGCACAACCAAGACTTTTCGATCGTAAGTGCAAAACTGGCGGACACACTTCGCAAAGTGAAAATGTAGTCTTCAGAGTCGGGCATTGTAGGTACTGGAGGCCAGCTACTGACACCGACTGGTAGGTGTACTGCAACGATCAACATAGAGGATTCGTCATGCATCGCAAATATTGTTATTCTTCCCGAGTGTTGCAAGGATGTTATCTTAGGTAAGAAGTTCTTACGCGAGTACGGCACCATCATGAACATACAAGAAAGTATACCAACCTTTTCTTGGGACGCAAGTGCCGAACTACAAAGCAAGTCCTTGTGCATCATAGACGACGTGACCGTGTCACCGTCGTCTTGGCCTCTTGTTTGCTTCAGGCCCGACACAGAGTACAATGGGGAAGGTCTTGCCGAGCAGATAATTACGCTTTTGCTCACTCAACGTGTTGCCATACCGAGAAGTCTCGGCTAAGTAATGCATGGGCAAACGGATGTATTGCTGACAAACTTCTGCAAGGAACGATGAAATACTGCAAAAGACTCAGCAGTTGCTTACCTCGACTAAATTACGGAATTGGGCGAGTACTTTGCATTACAACAGGAAGAGTAAGACGCTTCGGCACCTTCACCTGTTCTTAACGTGAGTGCGAGCTTGTCACCAGCGGAAAGGCAGCGCCTCATGGATCTGCTGCGCCAGTTTTGCGATTGCTTCTCGTCGTCATCCAGAGTCGGTTAGACGCCACTGACGAAGCACCGGAATATCACCGAGGAGACAGCGAGACCGATTCGGCAAAACCCGTACCGTGTAACACCAAAAGAACGCGAAGCGATCGAAGAGCACGCGCTGAAAATGCTCGACGCTGACGTTATCAAATCATCGAAAAACCCATGGGCAACGCTGGTAGTGACAGTCAAAAAGAAAGACGGCAGTCTACGTTGTTGTGTCTACTACCGCAAGCTGAACCGGGTGACAAAGGAAGACTCGTACTCATCACCGCGCATAGACTATTTCTCGACAGGATGAGCCATGCCCACTGCTTCTCGTCGATGTACCTAAAATGGCTATTGGCAAATCGAGGTCGACGATAGAGACAGAAAAGACTGCTTTCGTAAGGCCTGATGAACTTTACGAATCCAAAGTCCTACCTTTCGGTTTACGCTCACTCCAGCAACTTTTCGGTGACTCATATGGTTCTGCCCGGCTTGAAGTGGCAGACATGCCTGGCCTAACTCGTCGACGTCATTGTTCTTTCTTTTTGGAAACCTTGGAGGAGCACCTGAGACGACTACTGGCGGTTCTACAAATGATACGGGCCACCGGTATAACAATGAAAGCAGAAAAGTGTCACTTCGGTTTCGACGAACTCCAATTTTTCTGTCATGTTGTTAATCATCAAGCCGTTCGCCTTCATCACGACAAGATCACGGCTGTCACAAAGTTTCCTGCGCCAACGGACAAGAAGGCAGTGAGGCGTTTCCTAGGTATCTGCGCCCGTATTACCGAAAATTTACTGCCGATTTTTTTACATATAGCTTCACCATTACCGCATCTTACAAGAGAAGACGTTTCCGGACAAGAAGAACAAGCAGCGTTTAATGATCTCCGACAGCGCCTGCGAATAACCCTAGCGCTCGCTCACTTTGACGAGGACGCTCTTACCGTAATTCATGCTGACTCTTGCAGCATACGTCTAGGAGCTGTGCTCGTGCAGTGGCAAGACTCGGTCAAGAGAGCCATTGCTTACGCAAGCAGGAGGCTCTCACGGTCTAAGCCTAATTACTCAACCACAGAAAAGGAATGGGCAGGTATGAAGTTTCGGCCACATCTCTATATTCGTTGCTTCAGTGTTTTCAGCGATCATTATTCACTTTGCTGGCTGAAGAACTTGATGGATCCGTCCGGTCGACTAGCGCGTTGCAGCATAAGGCTTGAAGAATTTGATATGACAGTGGTGTACAAGTGCGCACGACATCACTGTGACGATGATTGCCTTTTATGGTGACCGATTGAGCAGCAAGTCGGAAAATATGACGAAGACATGGCTTTTATAAGAGTTCTAGACACGGCTACCATGCTCGTCAGCAGCGGGAAGACAGCGAACTGATTCCGCTAATTAATTTTTTAGAAGGCCGGCTTAGAAACGCACCCCCGACATTTGCAAGAAGCTTGCCATCATTCTGCTTCTATAGTGATGTTATCTACAAGAACTTCTCTGAAAGCGGAAGCAGACGCTTACTTGTCGTCACAGTGTCTATCCGCCATCAGGTCTTGGAAGCCTTCCACGAGGAACCGAGATATGACCAACTCGGCTACACGTGAACGCTGGTACGGGTCAAAAGAAACATTACTGGTCAAGGATTGCCGCCTTTGTGAAACATTACATGCGCGTTTGCCTCGATCGTCGACGACGCGAACCACAATATATGAAACCAGCTGGGCTACGAAAACCAGTTCAATTGCCCACGACCCCATTTGCCCAAATCGGGATGGACCTTCTAGGACCATTCCCGACATCCAATACTGGCATTAGGTGGGTAATAGTTGCCACCGATAAACATGACACACTATGTAGAAACCAAAGCCCTTCCAAGCGGCACCGCAGTGGAAACAGCCCGATTCGTTATTGAGAACGTGGTTCTGAGGCATGGTGCGCCAACGGCGATAATAGCGGACAGAGTTACTGCCGTTACGGCTACACTCCTAAAGACAGACATTAGCATCAGCGGCACCGCCTACCCAAGGACCACAGCCTATCACTCACGAAAGAACTTCCTAACAGGACGCTTGAACAAGACTATCGCGGACGTGCTGAATGTGTAAGCCGAGGTGGAACACAACGATTGGGGCGACATTCTACCGTACATCACATTCGCTTATAACACTCTGCAACAGGAAACAACGGTAAAGACGACATTTATCCTTCATGGCCGTGAAGTGACGACGATGCTCGATGCGACATTGCCACGTGACTGCGGTTATACAGGTACGGACTCAGAAGCTTTCGCTCAACGGGCTGAACAAGCGAGACAACTCGCCCGCGTCAGGCTCACCCGACAACAGAACTGCGATGCTCGACGCTCCAATCTACGGCACCAATATATCGCATATCAGCCAGGCGAGAAAGTGTGGGTGTGGAGTCCCATCCATCGGCGTGGGCTTTCAGAAAAGCTATTCAGGAAATAATTTGGTCCGTAAAAGGTTGTATGACGCCTCCGCGACCTGAATTATGAGATTATCCCTGACAGCCCTGCTTCATCCATGTCAAAAAAAATTATGGGGTTTTACGTGCCAAAACCACTTTCTGATTATGAGGCACGCCGTAGTGGAGGACTCTGGAAATTTAGACCACCTGGGGTTCTTTAACGCGCACCTAAATCTAAGTACACGGGTGTTTTCGCATTTCGCCTCCATCGAAATGCGGCCGCCGTGGCCGGGATTCGATCGCGCGACCTCGTGCTCAGCAGCCCAACACCATAGCCACTGAGCAACCACGGCGGGTGCATCCATGTCAAGGCAGCGTCCATCAAAAGTCGTGCACATTGTGCCGACGAAGCCCTGTGGTTCGGAATGTGGTGAAGTGCTCACATCTCGTCTGACACATCTTCTTGCCGCTAGGTGAGCATCAAGAGACGATGCTCTCTCTGAGGGCAGGCAAATGCGACATTCAATATGTGGCACGTAGAGAAAGAAACGATGATCTAGCACATGGAAGAAGAGAAGGTGAGGCCCCTGCCTAACCATTTTCAGGTGGCCTATAATAAAAATGGCCTGCCCTCTTTCCCCAGTTCCTGCTGCTTGTGAGTCGTGACAATATTGACACGTGTACTTGTTTGTCTTTATCGGGCGACACGTTTCACCGCCTAGTAAATGTTATCGCACAGCGTGGGACGCGCCTGCATGTATCGGAAGTTTCTGGAATGTTATCGATGCTTCCGAACCTTGCTGCGACCGAACCTTGTGTAATCTGATTGCATATGTGCGCGACGCGAATAATGCAGTAATTTGTGGAAGGCACGCGGGTCGCAGCGCTTACTCTGGAACATTTGACGACTGATGTATAAAAGCCGACGCGCTCGACCCTCTGATCAAATTTTGACGATCGCCGACTGTGTTCGCCGTTGTCGCTGTTCTTTAAGTATAGCCTGTTTTTTGTGGGCACTGGTTCGCCCAATAAAAGTTAGTTTCGTCTTTCACAGTATTGCTACTGTGTTCTTCATACGTCACTCCATGTAACATCAGGTGAAGTTGCTTTTCGTTCATGTACCGGATGCCCCCGACAAGCCGTGATCCAAGTCCTGACCGTAGAGGGAATACCAACGTAGTCCCAGACGATCGAGCAAGCCACCGTCTTCCACAGCTGGCCCCGGAGCACGGACTTCTACTTAAGAAGACGAAGAAGATTGTGACCAAGGCAACCACAATGCCAGCCCCAGTGTCACCCATCGTATGTCTTTGCTCGCTGCCATTTTTGCGCATCTATCTGCTGCTTCATTACCCGGTATATCAACATGGCTTGGTA
Organism: Dermacentor andersoni; assembly: GCF_023375885.2. Classification (NCBI taxonomy): domain Eukaryota; kingdom Metazoa; phylum Arthropoda; class Arachnida; order Ixodida; family Ixodidae; genus Dermacentor; species Dermacentor andersoni. Next base: position 197,955,880 of record NC_092815.1, read on the forward strand.
ACCAGGAAAACTACGTTTTATATTACGACGTTTAAAATAACCCCTAAGAGGGGTTCACATTCGGATTTTAATTGAAGAGCCTTTAGCGTGATTAACGAATCAGTGTATATGATTGTGTTTTCCTGTGTTTCAGCGGTGATCTTTTTAACCACAGTCAACATTGCGTAGACTTCGGCTTTGTAGACAGGGGCATGCTGTGGCAATCGAATACTTCTTTCGCACTTCTCTGTCACGGCCCCCACGCCCAGGTATTCTTTCGTTTTAGAGCCACCAGCGTAATATGCCATGGAATTTCGATATTTGTCATGAAGGGCGCGGAATTTTTGTATGATGCGTTCGTACCGGGTGTCATGTTTCATTAGAGGTACCAATGACATAACTGTATGAATTCGCACCACGGTAGTAGTCGTTGTGGCCGTTTAGCAATCTGAAGGAGCTCATCAGGAATGTCGTAATCGCGACAGTATTCCTCATATCGAGGAAGTGGAGGTCTAATCATGTTGGGGATATTTGTGTAGTGTAAGCGTGAGTCGCTCTGTGTGACAATGTTGTAGCATATGTGTTGTGGTGTGGACTGGATAATGAGTATGTAGGAAAAAGTAGCGCTTTGCGATGCTGTAAAGGAGGCTCATTACATCAAGCGTGTAAGCTCTGGAGAAGTGATCTTCTGTAAGCACTATTTGCCAGTCGAAGTTCTAGGTTATAAACTGGATATGTTGGTCGTAATGAGATTAGCACTCAAACAGAGTAGAGACACACCCTGTTCCTTAAGTCACGCTTATTTAGCATCCATTTGGTGAATGTGAAGCCAGGGTGCCTTGGGCTATATGTGACATACTGCGGTATTGTCCCATTTTGGTATGGCACTCGCCTGCATAGGTCGTTCATGAGCACCTCGGCATGACGACGACTGTGTGATGCCGGCGCAGAGACGACAACGGATTGGCAAAGAGAGAATGTCGTCGTTAGAACGACAAAGATGGTATGACAATGACGGGTTGATTACAATAAGATGTCAGTTCCTAAATAATGGCGACGATATCCTGGCAACCGCGGGACAGCAACATGGTGGCAGTGTGATGATAACGAGTGTATGACGGCTCCGTATGACGGCGACAGAATGAAGAGTCTGTAATGTGAAATAACGACTACTAAGTTATGATGACGACGGTATGATAGCTGATGCATGGTAACTACTGTCTGCTGGTGACGTCATGACTATGATAGCATACCAACGGTGGCATAAGCACGATTGAATCACGATAAGATTATTAAAATATAATAATGAACGAGGAACGATGTCGATGGATCGACAAAAGGCTGTTTCGCATGGCGCGATTGGGGCGAAAAAAATCGTCCTGCCACGCACGTCGCCAAACATTTTTTCTGACAGCTTTCACATGCGTTAGTGGCAGCGCGATTTCAGTCACAGCGATGCACAAGGTTTCCCCCTGCTCACGAAGTATCCATGCCTAAATTGTTAAATAATAACAACGTGAAAACCCACTTGAAAAACACAACAGGAAATTTTCAGTCTGTCGTACTTCGGGACGTTGTTTTTGTCGTTCTGTTGTCTGTAGTTTGACGTCCTGTAGTGGAAAGTTCTGTAGTTCCTGATCAATAATTAATAAAAAATTGACAGAAAGCTATTTAAGGATATGTAAATTTATTACAACAAAAAATATATAAAATTTAAAGAAAACGTCCCGCGCGGGATTCGAACTTGGGACCTAAGGATCCCGAGCACAGAATCTTACCATTGCACCACGCCGAATTTTCTTTCCTTTCTTTCATGGTATTTATTATAGTAGCATTCAACCAGACATTCACCAGTTCTGCATAGTAAGAGGATGGAGGGCACAATGAAAGTCACACACAGAAAAGGCAGCGTTCATACTGTGAACAGAAACGTTCCTTTCACTTTTGAAGGGTGGCAATGATAAGAACCTCACCAAAATAGGGTACCTGTCCAGTTGTACACCGAGTCCATCATAAACATGTTTTAGGTGTAGGGTCATTTGGATAAAATGTACCCTTGTAGGTACCACCGTTTCGGCGTTGCGGTCCATCATTCGCGTTTTCCACAAACTGTGCATTCCCATGACAAAAAACATATCGAAAGGTGCACTATTATCAGAGGTTGGCAGCAGGTATCGCACAGTATGAGCGTTAGTCTCAAAGTCTTTCTTTAAAGTCCATTGGAGTACATCCCAAAATAGGATGGCGTCGGTGCAGCTAATAAAAGAATGTTCAATTGTCTGTGGTACATCAAAAAGGCGACAGTTAATAGAAAAGGCAAAGATACCCTTTTTTTTTGTAGCCATGTTTTAACCGGTATGGTTTCACTGTGAACGTTATAAAAGAATGTTTCGCAGCAAGGGGATAAATACATATTGCGAACTCGCTTTAGTACATCGTGGCCTGGCCATTTAATGTATATTGATCGGTAAAGTGGAGGCGGAAATAGCATGGACAGTAAGTCTTTGTACAACGTTTTGCGCTACACAGAATACAAGTATTCAGTGGAAAACCGAACTGTCATGAAACGAACCGCCAAGTAAACTTCTTGCATGAACCCCCACAAGCATAAGCGCGAAGAAAAATCTGAAGAGACAACTAAATCAGGTAATGCATTAACAAGCGTGACTTGCATGTATGACCGAATTATAGGATGTGAAGTTTCGCGAAAAATAAAGAAACGAGACACTATTCGCCGCACATAAAGATGTACTAAACCCAGCCCACCTTCCCTAACAGGCCTAAAAATATTGTTTCGCCTCATGGGCTCAAAAGTTGAAGACCATACGAAGGTTTTAAAGATACGGTGAAAGCGTTGGATGTATAGCCTAGCACAATGAATAACTTGCAATACATAAAAAACTTTTGTTGCCAAGAACTTGTTGCAGGATTCGGCTTTCCCAAAAATAGAAAGTCGTTGTGGAACGAATGTCTGGGCGTAACTTTGCAGGGAAAAAACCCGTTCTTTCCAATAGTTTGCGCTTAATTTATATGCGTCTAGCGGCACGCCAAGATGCTTTGGCGGGACATCAGTCCACTTAACGCCTGCAAACTGTTCTGGTGTATAGCACCATGAACCAAACCGTAAGCCTAAACTTTTTGAGGAGTTCATTCGCGCTCCTGATACGCTTCCCAATTCTTCTATTATCGATACTACCTCTTCAACACTGGGCTTATCCGTGCAGAAGAACGCTAGATCGTCTGCATAAGCTAAGACTCTTACTTCATTACCCAGTATGTTGAAGCCATGGATGTGACTTGAATGAATTACGCTTAAGCATAGCGGTTCCAGGTAAAGCGCGAATAGTAGTGGGGACATCGGGCATCCTTGTTTTACTGATTAACAAATAGAAATGGGTTCGGAGAGTTGGCCATTAATAACTAAACGAGTGGCACAACAGGTGTAGAAAAGCCAAACGCCTTTAAGCACAATGGAGCCACATTGACATGCTCCAGAAGAGAAAATAAATAGGAGTGACTGACACGATCAAAAGCTTTAGCAAGGTCTACCTGGATCATTGCAAGCTGCTCAGTGGAACCATAAGAGTATTGAAGAAGTGTGCGGGCGATATGTATGTTAGTTTGAATTGATCGGCCCCTGATTCCACACGTCTGATGGGAACCAATTAGAATTGATATCGCAAATTACAATCTATTGGATAGAACATTCGCAAAAATTTTGTAATCCACGTTTGACAATGTGATTGGTCGGTAGCGTTCAACAGAACGCAGTTTCTCTTTATCTGAACTTTTGGGAATTAAAACTGTGTGGGTTTTGCAAAAAGACTGCGGAAGGGCGTCAACCTCTAAACTTGTAATAAAAATATTCAATAATATGGCGCGGATAATTGATTTGAAAGCTTTGTAAAATTCACTTGAAAGTCCATCGGGGCCGGGTGTTTTCACAAAGGCAGCTAATCAATAGCTAGCTCAATTTCTTGGATCGTAAGGCTACAACTGATGACTGCACAGTCATCATCCTGTAACGGTTTTACAAGAGATACAAAACTCTCTAAAACTTTTGCATCGTGATCGTCCGGAGCGGCACTAAACAACATAGTGTAGAAAGTTTCGAACTGAGAAATTATGTCAATAGTATTTGTTAGAAGACTTCCTTCGGAATACATTTCTGGAATTTCATTGGAAATACCGTGACGTCGCTCATCAAGTAAAGCTTGACGTGTTGGTTGCTCAGACTGCAGAGCACGCCTATTTCGATATCGAATTCGCGCACCTCTGTAACGTAGTGCGTCATACTTTTGTAACTCACATTTGATGTTTTTTATGTCAAGAATGTAAGTGCCTGGCATTTCGCATTCAATCTCATAAAGACTACATAGGCTCTTAAGAAGCATTTTTTCTTCATTCTTTCTATAGAATGATTTCACCGAGCCAATTTCCATAGCCACTGTACGAACCTCTTGTTTAAAGAGTTCCCAAGCAGCAAATAATGGCAAGTCAGTAGAAAGAGAATTGGTTAGGGCCATGCGCACGTGATTAATAAATTTCTGATCATTTAGGACGAATAAATTGAGGACGACGCAACGAGCTATGCAAAGAAGAATGATTGGTATAACGTTAAGGGATAAGAAAAGAGCAGATTGGATGAGGGAACAAACGCGAGTTAATGATATCTTAGTTGAAATCAAGAAAAAAAAATGTGCATGGGCAGGACACGTAATGAGGAGGGAAGATAACCGATGGTCATTAAGAGTTACGGAATGGATTCCAAGGGAACGAAAGCGTAGCAGAGGGCGACAGAAAGTTAGGTGGGCGGATGAGATTAAGAAGTTTGCAGGGACAACATGGCCACAATTAGTACATGACCGGGGTAGTTGGAGAAGTATAGGAGAGGCCTTTGCCCTGCAGTGGGCATAACCAGGCTGATCATGATGATGATAATGATGATGATCATTTAGGAGCTCAGAGTTAAGCTTCCAGAGTGCCCACTCTGGTCGGAAATTAGCTACAGATTTTGCACAATGTTTGCGATAACCATACAATGATCAGAGAATGAAACTGGGATAGTAATACAGGGGCCGTACTCTGTAGCGGTTCGCTTTGGAACCGGTTCGGTCTGGCTGTTGCCATTGGTCGGCGCTGCGTTGTCGTCATCCCTGGTGGGTGGGACGACAAATTTTGTTGACGTCACACAGGTCCTCAATCATCTGGAAAGGAACCGGTTCCCTGCTACGAGAGGAACCGCGGAAAAGTGGTTCGCTCGAGGGTCGCGAACGGTGGCGAGCATGATGTCGAGGGTTGCTAGGGCAACCGTGGCCGCCGGCTAGTCTCGCGCCAGCTGACGAGCCGGCACCTAGACGAGACGAGACAGAGACGGCAATGACGGCCCCTTTAGTTGTGCTTCTGGCGAGCGCCGAAAGACAACGACGCGACCAGAGGCAACGACACGACGCGTTCGGCATGGCCGAAGAAGAGTTTCGAAGGCATTTTAGGCTCTCCAAAGACATAGTGCGACGTCTTTGCGATGAGCTGGAAGAACATCTCGGACCTCAAAGATTTCGTGGTGTCGACACTACGATGAAAGTGCTGTGCGCTCTGCGGTTTTTTGCTACTGGGAGCTTTCAACAGTGCGTCAGGAATGAAGAAGCGATTGCACTGTCGCAGCCTTCGGTCAGCCGGATCACTACAGCCGCCGCCAAGGCCACTACAGTTGTGGGCAAAGAAAAAGGATGGGTTAGATTCCCATCCACGGCGCAACAGAACGCCGCCGTCAGCTGCTGGCCCAACACACACGACGCCTTTGCTAGGTAGGGGTGCTCCTCGACAAATGAAACGAGTATTTCGCGCTGGCTCGCTGAAACATGATGACCCAGCCGCGTGTCCTTGTGCGACGACATCCTTTCGGTTTCGGCACGCGAACAAGTCCAAAACGTAAACAAAGCGAGGCAAGTTGTTTGCATAACGTATGGCACACCACCTAGCGACTAAATAAGAAAACAACACAAATAAAATTACAACTCCCACTAGCCGTCTGCGCCGCAAGCTCACATTTATTACTGAAAATTATATTTGGAAGTGTTCTATACAAACCAATGTTTTTTTTATCAAACCAGCAACATCCTTCAATTGCTATACCGTCCCCCAAGTACAAACAAAAATGATGACGTGATCTTCCGGCACACCGCCGCTCGTTGATTGGTTCCCCTCACGCCGCCCCGTTCCACTCTTTCTCCAAGTGACGTAATCCAGACGTAACAGCCAGACCGAACCGGTTCCAAAGCGAATCCCCAGGATAGTCTTCAAAAGAGGAGTGATGAAGAAACATAAATCCGATCAAGGTGGGTGTAGGAATGACCTTGAATTCTTGTATAAGAGCGAGATCCCTCTCCCGACACTCCTATATCAACGAGCCCTGCATTTTCTATTATGTTAGACAGAACTTCACCACCCCTGTTCCGCTGAGTGTTAATGCCGCTTCGATCGTTCGGATCACATACACAATTGAAATCTCCCATTAAAACAATGCAGCAATCACAGTCCAATAGACTAGACACAGTATCAATTAAGAGTTCGTTTGCAGCGTCATTAAATGCATAGACGTTGACTATTCGCCATGGCACACCCTGCAACACAAAATCACAACATATATATCGACCTTGAGTGTCGACATGGTAACTAAATGCTGAACAAAGTAGGCTCTTTTTCAGAAATAGGAAACAGCCCGCGGATAAACCAAGAGCGTGTGAACCGCAAACATTATACTCAGACAGAAAAGGTCGCAAAGCCCTTTCTGTCTCGTCATCACTCTTAATCTTCGTCTCCTGCACGGCGACGAAGTCGAGGCGCTTCCTAGACAAAAGCCGGCGAAGCTGTGCCTGTTTCTGCAAAGACCTAAGGCCTCGTACGTTCAAGGTTGCGAAAAGAAGTTGCTGGGACGGGGCCATGGTGACTACAAACTATTTGGACCTAATGATCTATGTGATCGGTCCAAGAGGGCAACGGTGAGGCTCCCTCCGAACCCCCACCAGGCCTTCTGGACCGTGATCGTCGGCACTTTCCTGAGTGTTTCGATGTTTTGCGGCGACGTGCTTTTCTTGTGGTACTGGTCGTCTCACTGTCCGTGCTTGATTCCGATCTGTTAGTCGCATGGCGCTTCGGAACTGAAGTATCAGCGTTACTTCGTGTGCTTTATTCACGGGCAGTACTGCGATGCCATTGTCTTTAACAGGTAGAGGGGCCTTACTGGCACAGCTGGTCTCCGTGGAAGAGGGAACGTCTCCAGTCGCATCGATAACCTCCGTAATATCCGTTATGTGTTCTTGCAAGCTTTCATCAGGAGGCTTTGTTCTGCGTCGTAACTTATCGGCGTATGTTACGACACATTCTTCAGCTGTGTGGCCAAAGCGCCGGCAGGTTTCACAACGTGGGGTTCTGCAGTTTCGACGAATGTGCCCCACTTTGTTACAGCGCAGACAAAGTGGGGGCCGGCCTGGAATTAATACGAGACTCTGCACTCCACAAACAGGTAGTAGATGTGGAATGTCTCCCACGCTGACTCCATCGGCAAGAGTCAACACCACGTCACGATTTAGCGTACGCATTTGTTCCATCTCCGATACTCTCCAGCTTTCTGCTGATATAGATTTGACTTTCCCGTAAGCCTGGAGCGTATCTCGAATGTAGTCATCTTCCAAACGCTCAGGAAGCCACAAAAGCTTCATTTTACCTTCCGTGGGCTCAGGATTAATAACGACGCAGCGTCTACCTTTTACGGATAATTCCCCGCAAGCGACTAGCTTTGATTTTGTCATCCCTGTTTTGCACGTCACCATCCACACGTGCGACATGTGAAATTGACCGATGGAACTTATTTCCTTCAGGTCAATAACGTTCCGTAGGGCGTCTCTGAATTCTTGGGCTCTGTACGGTCGACGAGTTAAGCCAGCATGCAGGAAAACGGAGTCCACAACCAGCTTACCGGTAGGAAGACGAGGTAGCACAACACGGTAGTCATTGCTGCTGGCTGAAGCCTGAGCAGCACCTCGGCCAGGGGCCGATAAATCCTTTGAAGCGGAGAACATAAAAAAAAAAGCGACTGTTCGGAACGCCGTCTTCTTCTTTCTCTCTTGCACCACGCCGAACACCTCTGTCAAAGTACATTTTGGCTATGTCAACAGTAAAAATCGCTGTCTGCGTTGCTGTTTACGTTTGCATTTTAAGAGCCAAGATGCGCTTTCACTCCACCCCGTCAAATGCCACGTCTCTATAAGAGCAAAAGTGCTGTTACCGTCGAGAGGTACATCGTGGAGTGCTGGAACATCGATTTTGCTGTACGATGTCCACATTGAACAAGAAATTCGGGAATAGACAAAGGTGACCGGGGACAACGTTAGGGTTGTTGCTGCTAATTTCGACAGTTGTCTCTCGCTCTTTACACTTTTGAGCGCGCATATAATTCGTGTGTTCAATGCAAAATAACTACATAAACACTCGTGGATGAGTCTTCATTCTGACAGCACACTGGCTTCTCACGGCAGCGCTGTGCCAGGTTAATGAGACTCGAGCGAGACATATTTTCACGCAGCTTTGTGGAACAACCCAAAACTTCTTTCCCGCTTCGCATAAGCTTGTGCAATATTTGTGAAAAATTAACTAAGTGCACATGTGATTCCACAGGCCTGTGTGCCACATCTTACCAAATAAAACAAAACGGATACGCAGCCATTCCCGTAGATGGTATGATTTTGATCAGCGGCCGATTCCGAGGAGGCCGGTAGGGCGTGGCTGGTACCGCGTTGTCACGGCACAGTTTTAACAATTGTCCACGTCGACTTTAATACCGGTGTCGGTGCTATCACCATTGCCGGTTTCAGAGAAGCATGATTGAATACCGCGCAAGAGAAAAGTTGTGTGCACCACCGATGCGAAACTGACATACAGTTTTAAGGGCTGCGACAGAAAGCGCTTCTGATGCGACTTCAGAACTCTTGGCCGTCATGACCGAATGTTTCTGTTGCGACGTCAGAATTGCTGTCGTAACGTCAGAGTCACTGTCATGATATAAAACTGTTGTGACGACTTCAGAACTCTTGTTGTCGCGACAGAATGCTTCTGTTGCGACATAAGAATTTCTGTCCTTATGCCAGAAATATCTGTCGCAACTACAGAAACGTCAGGAACTTCTGTTGTACAACAGAAATTTCTGTAGTTGCGACAGAAATTCCTGTTGTTTTTTTTCAACTGGGAACTAGTCAAATATTTGAATTTTCCTATTATTATTCGATAATTGAATAAGTACACCATTTTTAACGCTTAGAAGCGTCTAGTCTTTACGACAGCTTGCAGATGCGGTGACTGAGATGCTGCACAACACCGCTAGTATGAGCGTGCGGATTCAGCGGCGTCGGTGGGGTGGTTCCGTTTAGTACACTCTACTTTCGTTGTTACCATGGAAACCACAACTTTCTTCTGGGATGAGTATTTCCTTTTGCTAAAGAACAAGCTAATATTGAGTGTGCATGTATAAGCAGCTGGCATAATTTGCAGCGATGAAGAGGTTGACGACGCTGGCGATCGAGTGGGTACGTGCCTTATGTTGAAGCGGCGTCCGTCTCCCGACCTGGATAGCGTACATCATCTTCTTTTAATCGAATTGTGTAGGCGGAAGGAAGAAAAATGTTTATGAAGCTTCTAAGCTTCATACGCGGGTATAACGGGTCACGTTAAAGCTTGCCGGACGTACAAGAAAGTTGTATCCATCCATCATTCTAAGCTGCAGACGCTGGTGGTTACGCCCTATTAAAGCATAACTAAAATTGGCGCGCGACATTCCTCCATATACCTACCAACGCGTGGCAAAACAGTAAAGCCCCTATTTTGACGGCACTTTGCTTCGTCTCACATTTTACGTCCCACATCGCGCCGATTGCTATGACTCAGCGACGGCGCGACCAACTTGTTGGAATCCAGCCGCGGAGAACCCGCGACGTCGCGGCTGTCTCTGAGCGACGGAATTCGCTTTGTCACTGACTGAAAATCGCGACATGTGAAACAGCCTACAGGCGTTTAACGACGACGGCATGACGACTATGGGATTAAGTGGCTGCAGTGATAGCCACGGTAAAATGACAGCGTGAGGACGAAGGCATGAAGAGAATATTATGACGGCAACTCTGTGACGACGCCGGCGTGAAAGCAATTGGATTTGGAAGACAGAATGATGAAGAAGGACGACGGCATCATGAGGAAGGCATGAGAACTATCGCATGTCGTCGGCTGTACAACGACGACGCAAAACGACCATGACATGAAAACCATGGCATAAAGGCAATTGGGTCACGACAAGTGTATAATGGCAATGGCGTAAGGATTAACGCATGACAGCAATAGCGTAACCACAACTGTACCACGAAGCCTGTATGGCGATGATGGTATGATGATGATGGCATGACAAAAGTCGGATGACGAAGCTGGAGCGGCGACGTTGTCGCGACTGCGATGGCACGGCCGCGATGGCACGGCAGCAAACGTATGATACTGCATGCATGGTAGCGATTGTCTCGCACCATAAGAATGTAGAAGACGGCACTACAACCGCACGATATTTGCCGTTCAATGACGGCAATGTGCTTATAATAGAATTACGAAGGAGGAGTGACGTCGATGGAACCACGACGGCGGTTCGGCAACGACAGCATCAAGACAATGAATGGGGCGACGTTAATGAAGTTATAACGACAGTGAAATGCCAGCTTGCTAGCGACTGCGTGACGACGATGGCATGACGAGAGTCAGGGAAGGAAGTTAGAATGAAAACAATAAGACGACCTTACCACCATCATTACCATGGTATGGGAACTTGCGCATGGCGTCGGCACAAAAAAGGATGATGGTATACAAGTCGTATGAGTACATGGGAGTTATTCATTTAATCTCACACCCACAGCGACATTTAGGCATTACAGTGGCGAGGGGGGGGGGGGTTACGTACATCAATGTAAAGAGCTTATGGCATCCAATAAACAACATTAAACTATACAATACAGTGAAAGAGAAAAAGTAAAAAAAACAGCAAGGGGACAAAAAATGGTACATCAGGATATCAACGTACAGCACGACAAAAAATAAAACTAGCATCATACAACTAAGTAATAAAGCACTATGTAATGACAGCAAACTTTACAATCACTATATAGCGTAATATAAAGAAGAAAATTTCAAAGACCATTTGCAAAATGTTCATTATTAAGTATACCAACTACGGCAGCAGGCAGTCGATTCCATTTAAAAATGGTTTTGGGGAAAAAAGGGCTTGTGAAAAGCTTAGTTCTACAACTATATTCCCTAACCTTGAGCTCGTTATCTGTTCGTCTGAATATATAATGTGGCTGAAGGATATACTTATTACGGTCTATTCCAATTTCGCCATAAAATATAATTTGAAAATGTTTCAAACGTAATGCCTGCCTTTTCTTTTCTAAGGTACTTTCTGAACTCTCAAGTTTATCTCGGTCGGTACACGTAGGATGGTCCCATACGGTACATCTATATTCTAAAATAGGTCTAACATAGCTTTTGTACAGAAGATCACGAGACTGCTGGGGAAAGAGTTTTGTATTGCGCCGTAGAAATCCTAACACTTTGCACGCCTTTGCTGTAATGAAATCAACGTGCCTGTGTCAACATATGGACGGTGTAAGGAATACACCCAAGTACTTGTACTCGGAAACAATCTGCAATGGGGAACCGGATAGATAATATACGGCTTCTGGCATACACTTCTTAGTAAAGCGCATGTGGACAGTTTCCTGTGTGTTTATTTGCGTATGTGACTCTGTGCACCAGTTTTGTAGTTTAACTAAATCATATTGCAAAATAACTGTATCGGCAATGCTTGTAATTTCCCTATATATTATCAGAGCATCAGCAAACAATCTTACGGAAGAAACAATAGTGTTGCGAAGGTCATTTATAAATATTAAGAAAAGTAATGGGCCCAATATCAGGAACCCTGGGGGTCGCCAGACGTTACGCGGGCCGCACTTGATTCTGCGCCATTTACCACTACATGCTCAAGCCGCAAAGAAAAATATTCCTGGACCCATGCAATTACTTGTTCATTGATATTAAACCAACGCAATTTATATAGAAACAATGTGTTATCCACCAGGTCGAAAGCTTTCGTAAAATCTGCAAACACTGAGTCAACACAAGAAAGCATCCAGTGCACAACAAACTTCATGAACGAATCCTGTTAATTGAGTTGTACAGGAAAGCCCTTGCCTGAAGCCAGGCTGTTTGTGATTCAGGAGGTTATGATTGGTAATGTGGGTCATTATGTTACTGCACAAGACGTGCTCTATTACTTTGCAGACAATAATTGTTAGAGATATCGGTCTGTAATTACTGACTAGTTCGCGAGGCCCCGATTTATACACTGGCACAACGCACGCCATCTTCCATTCGTGTGGTAGGACCCCGGTGTTCAATGACTTCGAGTACAATATCTTAAGAAAGGGAGGGGTGAACGAAGCACACAATTTGAGAAAAGCGCCTGTCAATCCATCAGGCCCCCCTGCTTTGCTGGAATCTATACGTTCAAGAAGAGACCGTATTCCACTTTCATCAATTATTATATTATCCATGTTTTCAATGACCTCATTAGCAGACGGACGCGGAATTGCGCTCGAGGCACTGGGTGAGAAAATGGAAGCAAGAAACTTTTTGAAGCAGTTGGCTTTTTCTAAGCTATTTTCTATTTCCACTCCGTCATGGTGAAATGATAGAATGCATACTTTGTCTTTTCCAGCTTTTTTGTTGTTTGAAATCGAGAAGGCAAAGCGTCAGAGACTTCTTTTTTTGCCTGGCGGATTTGTGTTTGCAGCATTTTGGTTATGGTCGCAAGTTGATCGCAAGTTTCCGAAATGGAGTTTCTTTTATATTTCTGGTATATCGTGTTCCTTTTACTAGGAAGGCGTCGCACCTCACCATTAAATCATGGCTTAGATTTAGCACGCTGTTTAGTCTGCACTCCCGACGGCACACAGTTTTCTTGCATCTCAAGCATTTTTGCTTTAAAGAGGACCCATAACTCATCAACGCCGATTGTTTCAGAAAGTATTTCGAATCCCGGAAGGAATTCCTGTAGTGAAAGTCCCATTCCATTTATGTTGGCTTGGCTGTAATTATACACCCTCCTGGCTCCCCGAGCTTTGCGTCTTTTCATACGTCAACTTCATTTCACAAACCACAGCTTTATGGTCGCTAATACCTGGCGCCACCAAAACTTTCCTAGCCCAATTTGGCTGATTAGCTAAAATTAGGTCTAAGACGTTATTTTGTCTCGTACCTTCTTTTAGCACCTGGCGTTAAGGAAAAACTGCCTACTATCACCAACAATTCCTTTGCCACTGCAGATGTAGCCCTAGATTAGAAGGGTGCTTATTCCAAGAAAGCTATGGGATGTTAATGTTCCCGCCAATGACAAGGTAACCTGTATTGACTGTCTTTATCGTCTTTGAAAATCAGACAAGACAGCAAGAGGGCTTGAAGGAGCCCTATAAAATGAACATACTGATAATGTTTTCCCGTTTGGTCACCGAATCTTAAACCATATATCCTCGCAATTTCCGCTGCCAATATCGAGAGCGGAACAAAAAAGCAATATGTGAACAAGTATAAGGACCCCACCACCATGACGGTTTCTATCGTTCCTAAAGCATGTGTAGCCATTTGCAAAGACTTCATTGCTTGTTATTTCTTCATTTAGCCATGATTCCGTTCCAAGCACTACAGTTGGTTTGGTCATGCATAGAAGGCTGTGGAAATCATCTACTTTGTTCTTGATACTACGGCAGTCGACAACAAGGAAAGTTACATCTGTTAAGGAGATGCGCATGCGTCATGTCGTTTGCACAACCTGGCCACTACCTTCATCATATACGTATGCTTGCCGGTTTATAAACAGCTTATCATCTTTTAGGTTTGCGCGAGCACCGTCAAGGGCATTCCTGTTGCCGAATTCCCGAAGAAACTTTCTTTTCTGCGCACTGCCTCTGAAAAATCTTCTGATATACTAATATCGGATCCTTTTCGTTTCTTGGCCTTGGCTAGAATTACCTGTTTATCTTTAAACATTGAAAACATTCCAATGAGTGGCCGAGGTATATTGGCCTGGGACCGGCCAAGTCGGCGTGCCCTTTCAATCTGCACTGACGTTAGTCCTAAACGGGATACAATTTCTTGTATTTTTTTCTCGGACACAGCGCGCAGTTCACGACTTTCACTGTCAGGGAAACCATAAAATATCAGGTTCCATCGCCTGCTGCGGTTTTCCAAGTCCTCTATCTTACGGCATAACGCCTTGACCGTGCTGTGAGTATCTTCAGTATTCTTCCTACATTCAGTAACAGCTCCTCTTAGGTTTGCAAACTGTGTTATCGCACTTTCCACATAATTTAATCGTGACTTAAGCTCTTCTATAGCTATTTGGCTTTGATTATGCGATGTTTAGATGGCCTGTAATTTAGCCTTTATTTCCCTTTGGCCATCCAAAATTAAATTCAGTGTTTCAGCAGTAGTTCGGGGGGGGGGGGGGGGGAGGGCGAGGATTTAGCTCTACGTCACCACACAGGCATAAAAGCAAAAATAGAATGCATATCTTCGCAGTAAAAAGAAAGGACGTTTGGCATGACAACGCACAGTACGGTACTTTGAATCCACACTTGAACCACGGGCCTAACCGGCACCATTAATACGTGAAAGGTGAAACTCTCATTCGAATAATTACCAACTTGCGTTAGCAGAAGAAAATGCGTGAGTGGCACAATCATGTGGGTGCCGGCCTCACGCCCCGATGCTTCGCTGATCCAGTCCGCCTTTTGTACACCTTAGACACGGCCTTCATCCTCCCAAGATTCATTGGCCAATAGTCGGCACTGTCCAAACAAGATAGCCTTGACCACATCTAAGTCGCTGCCGCCGTAGCTTGCGTGCTCTACCCTGAATGCCGTAGCCATCGATGTACGACCCTCTAAGTCTGCGCTGCCATCGCGATGACGTGGTTGTGCGTCGGTGCAACAGATAACCTGCGTTGGCAGAAGAAAATGCGTGAGTGGCACAGTCGTGTTGGTGCCAGCCTCACGCCCCGATGCTGCACTGATCCAGTACGCCTTTTGTACACCGTAAACACGGCCTTCATCCGCCTAAGGTTCATTGGCTAATAGTCGGCACTGTCCAAACAAGGTAGCCGGGTACACATCGAAGTCACTGCCGCCGTAGCTTGAGTGCTCTACCATGAAGACCGTAGCCATCGACGCACGACTATCTACGTCTGCGCTGCCATTGCCATGAGGTGGCCGTGCGTCGCTGCAGCAGATAACCTGCTTTAGCAGAAGAAAATGCGTGAGTGGCACAATCATGTTGGTGCCGGCCTCACCCCCCCTGCCGGCCTCACGCCCCGGATGACGATCAGTGTTTGATAACAATGACTTGACGACGACTGCATCCAAGAACGTCCATGAAGACGATGCGTTATGATGACGGAATGACGATAATAGGGTGACGATTCGGGAGTAACGACAATGGCAAAAAACGACAGCATCACGACAGCGGTGTGACAGCTACTCCGTGACTGTATGACAACGATAGTGTGACGATGACAGCATGACGGGAGTCGATGCTAACGGCAGAATGACGACCATGCAGTGACAACAACAGCATCACGACCAGGAGGGCATACCTAGTGGCCCAAGCTATTAGGCAGCTTGGGCTACTGGGTCCTCATAGAAGGCATGACGACGACGGCATGATGAGTCAGATCATGCAGCTCGAATGACAACTGTGAAGTGACCACGGCGGCATTACGATCATGAGCACACACCTAGTGGCCTTAGCTGGTCAACAACTTGAGTCATTGTCTAGGCGTAAGAGCATTAATCAACAGATAGATAGATAGATAGTTAGATAGATAGATAGATAGATAGATAGATAGATAGATAGATAGATAGATAGATAGATAGATAGATAGATAGATAGATAGATAGATAGATAGATAGAAAACGGCTGAAGTTAATCGCAGAAACATAAGTCTAGCGAAGATGGGTTGGAAGTCGCTATTTTTTACAGGTTTAATATCGGCGGTGATAGTGCCGCTGCTGTGCTCACGTCCACGTTAACATTATTTTTGCAGAGCGCATACCGGAATCTCCTAAGTCCCCAGCTGGCGTCTCAGATACGTTGGCTGAATTCGGCTGATGTGCACTTGTACGAGCACTTCGCTCGCCGGTTCGAGCTACGGGTTCGCCAATTCGGCCAGGAGCGAATGGCCAAGGAGCTGCATTTGCTTCAGGAGCGCACGCGCTATTGGTACGAACGCTGCGTCATGGACGTCAAGCAACCGGACAGAAGCAGGCCCACTTCTGAAGGAAAGTTCTGGATTAGCTCTAAGGTAACAACTGAGTTTCACTTTCCATGCGTGTGTATGTAAGTGAGCAATTCTCAAGCATGTCCATTCTAATGGTCCCCTCCAAATGTGGACAAATATATGTCGAGAGAGCTATTGTACTTAGCGCAGTAAGATTGAGCGGGGATTTTAATGTCAAGGAAGAGGTTCATACGAATATATTTCTGCTTGCGCTCATGTTCAAATCACCGACATACTTTTTTGCTGAATCAAAAAAGCACAGATTATGCCATGCTTTCATCAAATATTTTATACATGCCATCGTCATCCGCATTGCCCTCGCGTAGTTGACATTCAGTCTGATATGCGTAGCGACAAAAACACAAGAAATTACAAATTTGTTACACTGCATATTTTCTTCATTTGCAATAGATTGCATGATAATCATATT
The DNA here is from genome assembly GCF_023375885.2 of Dermacentor andersoni. Classification (NCBI taxonomy): domain Eukaryota; kingdom Metazoa; phylum Arthropoda; class Arachnida; order Ixodida; family Ixodidae; genus Dermacentor; species Dermacentor andersoni. Next base: position 197,972,712 of record NC_092815.1, read on the forward strand.
CTATACCGCGAATATTCTGATGAAGAAAGAATAGATCTCGCATATCTTCATCAGCATCTTGATCGTTCAGCAAATCAAATTCAGGCATACATTTTCCCCATTTACGGTTTATATAGCGAAAACGATATCGACAGAACTCATGTCACGATGTCTGTCGACGGTAATGCGAATAGCATTCGAGCAATGTAGCGCTGAACCGTATTCCTGAGGTGACGTTTAATTAACGCATGTAATGGTAATTTTGAGACATTTGTTGCTTCGGCTGTATGCCACATACTTCGATATAGTGCCCATTTGTTATGACAGTGAATTGCCAAGGTCACCCGTGAGCATGGATCATGACGATGACTGCGTGACACAGAAGTAGAGACGATGGAACGAGGAAGACGGAATAATGATATCGGTGGGACCACAAAGGCAGCATAATGACGACGGTATGATGGCAGTGAGATGTCTATTCCTAAATTATAACAATATTGTAACGACAACACGAGGGCAGTGAGGTGACGACAAATACTAAGTCGACGTGGACTGTTTAAATACATTTTGAGAACCGTAACAACGCTTGTTTCCTGCCAAGAAAAGACTTAGTTGACGAGAAATCTGTATCTGAAGGGTCCGAACACCTTTTTCGAAATTCAAATCTCCCGCCACCAACCAAGGGAGTGGTGACGTTGCATACGCCATCACCGCCCTTTGCTGCCGTCGGTGAGTAAAAGTCGCTAGCTGAAAAATACCGTCCAATGCGAGGTGAATGTGAAGGCACCAGTACATGTAATAATTTGCTTGGGAATCGTAACCGAGCTTTTGCGCTCATTGTATATATTTGCACTTATAATAGAGAAGGTATTTAAAGCAGCTAGGTTAATTATGCACCATTTCACTATTGTGCATAGTATAATAATGAATATTATCACACCATGACAATTGGCACCGACATCTCAAGGAACTTCACTCGCAGAGAACTCGGCGGCCGTCCTCAACTTCAAAGTGCCCGTTTGTGCAAAGTATAGGCAAGAGAGGCAAAATGAGACAAGGAGGCAAAACGCCTTATTAAAGCTAGGCTGCTTAGGAAGACGTTGTGCCATTGTTGTCTGAGTTCGATAAAACTATCATCATCAGCAATGGCTCGAGCATCGTCCGTTCTTTCAATGCTGGTTCCCGTTGCCGCTCGTCATTCAAGCGTAGAATTTCACTTCTCTTCTGTCGTCGTAATGGGGAGGCCGCGTTGACGGGGGTATACGTGATTGCTTAAGGGTGTATGGGCCATTTATGAGTTAGTGAGTGAAGAAGCTTTATTGCAGGACCGGCGAGGATGCGAACTCGTCGCGCACCCGGCTAGAGTCACGTCGGAACCGGCAGGTCTAGCCTACATGCCCGGTCACGGCAGGCCGGAGAGCCAGCATTTCCTTGCCTAGAGCGGTGCTACGCAGAAGCCAGTCCCACTTGATGAATTTGGGGTCTGTCGACCCGCACTCACCGAGCATGTGCGCTAGAGTGGAGGTATGCCCGCAGGACGGGCGGGCGTCGTCGCGATATACGTCGGGGTAAGCCTCGTGCAGAACGGACAGACACGGGTGCGTGCTGGTCTATAGAAGTCTACGCCAAACGGATTGAGCCCCATTGAACTTGGGCTGACGGGTGGCAAGGCCTTTCTAGACATGTAGGAGAACTTATTTACCTCATGTGAGTAGCAGGAGCATCCCTGTGCCCAAAGCCAAGGGAGGAGGGGTGACTGCGCTCCTTACAGAGGAAGTTCGGTCATTTAGGTCACGCGCAGCCTCGTGAGCAGACTCATTGAGGTTCGGGGGAGCACCCTCGACCGACCCTACGTGAGCGGGAAACCACTGAAGCTAATGATGCGTGAAAGCATATGGACTCGAGCCGCTAAGAAGAAGAGTACCTTGCTTGGCGATGCAACCCTTCTTAAAAGCCCTAACTGCCGTTTGGAATCGCTAAGGATATCGGACCCACGACCGCCTAGCAGGGCGAGGGGGATTTGCGGCATGCTCGGCCACTCCAGGGTCTGAAGTGCGAATGCAGGCGTTATTCGAAATCTTGCCGCTGGAGTCGACTACAACGACGACACAGGTCCTCCCATCACTTTACCCCGCGGGTCGACGAAGCTTGCTCTGATGTATTGTTGTTTGATCTGTTTGCAAATCGCTGCTGCTCTGGCCTTGTGTCTGCCCTCGTTATGTACGGGATGGACGTAAGGGTCGCAGTGGCCACTTCGAACTTGTCTTATATACACCGAAACCACACTGAGTTTTCGTTTTCCTAGGCATACTTGCACAGCGGCGACTTCCAAGAAGGTAGAACAAAGGTCTTGCACTGGTAAGGTGACGTGAGATATTTCTCGCCTGGTGTATATCATCGCACTTCCATTTGCAAATGATGGTATACTCGGATTTCCATGTCTGATGTACCCTGGAATAGTCCTTCCATTTGGAAGACCGGCCTCCGAGAGGGCTAGAATTGGTATAGGTATGACTCGAAGGAAAAGGCTGAGTTCAGAAAGACGCTGTAGAATACCGGCGCCGTTCCATTGCATTATTAAGGGCACTTTTGGACGACGGAATGGACCAAGTGGGCGAGAAATTGCCATTATGCTACTCAGGGTATGTGGAAGTAGAGCAGAGTATTCCTGACTCAAGAGCCAGCACTGCTTCTAGCATATCCTTCGTTGAACTAGCAGGCATCTTCGCGACGTGGGAACGTAGTGCCGTGAACAAAGCGCGTTTCGCATGCTGGCAGTTTTCCTGCTGACTGTTGCCAAGTGGTACTTGAGGTCGGTTTACTGCGGCCGCATATGTGCGTTTTCCAGACTCTTTTCGAACAGGTTTCTCAGCGGCTGTGACCGTTTGCGTTGGCTCAATAACTTCGTTTATCCGGGTGAGACGCGGGAAATGAGATTCGTACTGTGTTTTCAAACCAGTTAGTTGTGGCGCTCTGGACGTCTTCTTCGTGTTCGATGGTGCGCTTGCACTCTTTGGACCCAGAACAAACAACTTATTTCTTCGCTGAGCAGCTGACTGCGCAAGACACCGACCGTAGCTAGCAGGATGGTCACCGCCGCAATTTGCACACACAGAGTTGTCTTTACTTGCACATGTCTTAAAGTCATGAGGTACCCCACAGCGCTTGCACCTCTCTTCCCCAGGACAGTACTTAGCGATATGTCCGAAGCGCTGACACTTAAAACAGCGTGGTGGTGTCTCCACGTAGTCGACAAGCTCGTGTCTGGTGAAACCAAGGTTGATCTTCTACGGGTGTTCAGAATTTGGAGCAAATGTGAGAACCACCGAGTTAGTGCGCCTTGACTCCCATTCACAAGACGAGGTTTGGACGCGACGGATGATTCGTCTTGCATGGAATACTCCCTGAGGTCTCAGGTAGGTGAGCAGCTCTTCATCCGAGTACCATTTAGGGACTCCTGTAACAATGCACGTGTTTTACATATAACTGTGTAAGACACGGGCAGATATGACTATGCCGCCGATATTCTTTGTCTCTAGAAGGACGTTGGCTTGTCCTTCTGTCTCTCCATCTAAGAGCAATGCTCCCTGTGCTGTGAAGTGGCTCTTCACTGGTGCTCCACCGAGAATCGCTTCAAGCTCAGAATACAGGACAATAGGGTTTACTTGCCTTAAATCATCTCTTTCGGATGCTGCAGTGATTAACACTGGAAAGCCCTCCGCCCTGTCTTTACGATGGCGCACAATTTGGAAACCACCCTCGTCCATGTCTAGGCCTGAAGGGTTCGCCACGTTGTCGTCCTCGATGATAGTGGACTCGTATTCAGATTCACCAGTGTCTTGTCGCTTGCAGTCAGACTGGCTTGTACAAACCAGCTGGCGTTTCTGACCCGGTGTCAGTGCTTGGGAGGTCATGGCGGGGTGCTCGTCGGTGTCAGCTTGGTTCCTTCTAGCACGTTGTGGGGCGGCGGGTGGCGCAGCACCCGTAGGTCTCCGATACGGAAGGTACCTTTTCTAGTCGACAGACGTCTTGAACCGTTCTGACCAGTAATATTACCAGGAAATAACGAAAATAACGATAAATGCAAGCAGAGCAACTCAGACAGGCTAGCAGCAAGTTCGTCATCTGCTTCTTCGCCTGCTCCTGTCATGGAGCTTTTTGTATTAACAGTGCATGTATGAGGCGAATGTTATTCATTCTAGAACTGAATGAAGAACTGAATGTTCACCCGCTATTAGGCTGGACCCTTCGACGAATAGCATAAATGGTCGACGTGTCTCACCTGACATATTTAGACAATCAACGATTGTGCTCTCCGCTGTCAATGTGCTACCTGTTTTTCTAGGCAGAGGTTCGCCCAGAAACAATTCGTTCCATCACTTGCGCTGTGCAATAAATGTTGTTCACGGTCACGGATCCTACAATCTGTTGGAATCGACGTTAACAGAAGCAGTGTGCTGGGAGCCTACCAAGTTAATGAAACGACCATGAGACCACCAAGGCATAGGCGGCTGCTTTATAACCTACATGACACGCATGTCATGACCTATAATTTACATTCGTCATACACTCTTATAATACTATGCCAATTTTGATACCTACGAAGTTATCGAAACGACCATGAGAGCACCAAGACGCAGGTGGCCAGATAGATACTGTCAAAGTGACAAATGTTAGCCAAGAAATGCTTCGCATTTAGTCAAGGGGCTTTTTTTATGGCTTGCTATGGAAAGCGTCAAGGAGGGGTGTTGGAGGGGGAGGGGGCTGCCGAGAGTGCCATGGGGCCAACTAGAATAGATACAAGAGATGCGAGGCTCTAGTATCTTAATCAGCTGGAACAAGACTGCCGCCAGAACAGCGTTAGTTACGTATGAAATTTAAGTATTCTTGCTCCAGCCGTGCTTTTTGCCATCACTTGCTTGCAGCCCCAAGAAAATTCGCTCAATAGCGCCCGTGAATTAACAGGAGAAAATTTCGTCAATAGTGCAACGCATGCGTAAAAGTAGAATGTAATTGCGTCGTTACCGTCATTCTTGAATACAAGTTACTTAAACAATGAAGAGAGTTTCACTTCTTGCCAAGTCTAATATTTTATGCTTTTATTCATTCCATAGGTTGAAGAAGCCTAGTCAATCAATAAAGTTTATTTCTCTCATTATTCATAGCAAGTGTAGGTACCCGCAGTGTACATTTATGGCGCCGACTTTCAGAGTACACGGAAATATAATGCGGCAAGATCAACCATTTGGTATACTATAATGCCTTTCGTGTAATGAACATTTTCAGTTTGTTTAGTATTTCACGGATACGAACCTCTGCTCTTCCTGTTTGAGCTCTCCCTATTTTTCTCACGCGTGATATCGCAGACAGATTTAAATACAAAAAGAGGTAGCGTATTTTCCAGCCAATTCGTCCTGCCGAATCTTACTGATCTCGCTAACTTTGTTCTTTACTTCTTCGCGTTATTTAATGATAAGTAAGAAATAAGAACGGAGAGGACAGATTTCACGTATCAGCGACGTATGGCACCAAGAGCTGGTGTTCGTGCTAGACGCTTAAGGGAAATAAATGTTCCAAGACACCCCACATTCAAGAGACTACAAGCAGTCACTTTGAGACTACTTGAAATCAATACATACCCAACACCCAAATGCCTACATTACTACATGGCGGAACAATTCCCCTATACGAAGTGCGCGAACCGTAATGAATCACTTAACTTCAAAGATATGCTCTGGCCGCACGACCGAACCACAATGCCATTTGCACTCAGAACCTGGCCAGAGGCTGCCATTCGCAGTCCGGATCTGGTTGAACAGCTTTGGGCATTCCAGTAAACCCGTGACGCGGCCGCGAAGTTCCGTCTTCTGGTCCCGGCATGGAATTAGCCCTCATATGGCACACTCCGTAGCCTTGCAGGACCGAATAAAGTTTTCCATCCATCCATCCATTCATCCCCAGAGTGATTGCGGATCTCTTGCCGGTTAAAAAAAAATGTTGGAATCTACAAAGCCCTTTGCGGCTTCATAACTGGACCCGTATTCTTGAGAGGCCGTCACTACCACTGGGGCACTAGATAACATGAAAAGCGATGCACGAACTACACGTACATAGAAAGCAATACCCCGAAAAGGAGGGCAAGAGAGCCGTCCACGTTGCTCGACTGGTCACAGGACAATGGAACAGGAAGACGTTTCGGATTACGCTTGCATCATCAGCGCGATCGTTTCTCTACCGCTTTTATTCCCTTTCGGCTGTTTATGCCGCTTAGATAAAATTAAATGCACATCGTTTCACGCTGCTCTATCAGCTACAATAATTTAAAGATATGAGACATCACTTGCGAACTGTAACTGTTGGCGTTTTGTGCGATGTTAGCAGTTATCCAGAGTTTAATAGCTTGCTACAGAAGCTTTGTTTCATGGGTATTTCCAATTTTACTACAACTATGTTTTCGACGTACGTAAAGTCTGCTTAGGGTCTTTCATTGCAGTTTCTTGTAGCGTAGACTATCAAAATATGACCTTGCAGGATTGAGCTACTCAGGTGCTGAATAACATGCACGCTGCTGGATTCTTTGCAGGTGGTGGTGTTCCGTGCCAAGAACGATAGCTCAGACGAATGCGTCCGTATGACGTTGCCTGAGCTAGTCTACACAGAGCGCCTGCGAAAGAAGCAGTTCGGGGACACAACGGCACGTCGCCGATGACGGCGCCCTAAGTCACCATAGATGGGCCGCTGATCCCTACGGCACACTCGCGATACGGCGTTCACAATTTCCGCTGCGGGCGACCAAAACCATTGCGTTGGAAGCGGAAAGAGTGAGAGGTGAAGCATAGCACGAGCCATCGGGACAGTCCACCTTCTTGCGAAATATTGTCGGCTGACATCACTTGGCAACACCGCAGCGCGAAAATTTTGTGAGATGTCTACGTGACGTCGCAATGTCCGTACACTGCTTCAGAAACAAATGCGACACTCCTGGAACACCAGATTGGGGATCACCGACCGAGGACGTCTTAATAATATCACCTCTACGCCTTTGTTTGCCAAAACGGGAATTGTTGCCCTCCCAGATACCGGTTATTTAAATTTACAGGAGTGGTAAATGTGCTTCCCTGGACTATAAAACTATAATCCAAGGCTATTCCTTTAAATACCATATTTGGCGTGTTTGCTCAGATAAGTTACTTTCTAAGCTTTACATGCTTTATTGGTCTACTTGTGCCTCGCGGAACTTCTATGCAAGAAGCAAAAAAGCAACCGAACCGCACTTGCGGGCACGGCCATCTATGTACACGCAACAACGCAGCCGATCGTCCTATGTGGGCACATCCTTCCTCTGAAAGTCCATGCAAGTCGTGGAATCCTAGGAGATGTGGTCTGCTGTGAAGGTTATCTTCATTATACCAAACACTTTAAAAAACCTGATATATGCATTCTGTGTAACCAGAATGTGCCCAGGACGGCTCTAACGCATGTAGGAAATTTGCTCTGGACACTGAAACTCCGGCCTAACATCTCTGCAAGGAACATCCCCTGGACGTAATCAGCACCTACCAGAGATATCCATATTCTCGCGGTCGATGTAGAAATCAGCTTTGGCGGATACCACTTCAGACCGTGGGACATAGATGTCGCTGAGACAAGCTTCGTGTGGGGCCGAGCTGTACACTCTATATTGCGTTGACGGTGCTCGTTGTTAACGTATTTCAAAACACAAATGTATGATCGTCCAGCATTTTTACCGCCTGTTTAATGCAATAATTTTTGGAAACAATAAGTCGCGCTAACGTACCCACATTGCCTCCTCACAGATCTAAACCCGTCGTATACAGCTAGCATAGAATATGTGACATCACTCGTTCGGAATAAGCTATCCCAACTGCAACGTTTGAATGGCCCTGTAACCCTGCAAGATTCTCAATAGCCAGTAATAGGACAGGTTCGAGGCAGCACAGCTTGTTTCGTGGCCAAGAATGTCCTAGATGATGCTGACTATTACCGTGCTTCTTTATGCCATGCAAATAAGGCAAAGTTCATAAGCGTCTTTCCGCTTGGCAGCGATATCACAAAGGACTAGTGATCGGCTCGGGAGACAAACCGACCAGATTGAAACTAGTTACCACGTGAATCATTGCTTTTGTTAAGTTACATTGCCGTACTAGTGTCCCCTCCCTTCACCTTACTGCTTACTCGCAACTGCAGGTTACCATAGCGTCGCAAGCAGTGACTTCTCAACTTCTGTAACTGATGCACACAAGTGAATAAATTTGCAGAATTTTTTTTCCCAGTGCTACTCTAGGAGCGCATTTCTGTACAAAACGTTAAGTTGATTTTGAAGCTTTCTTAACGTGAAATAAAAAAAATGCCACAGAGACAGACTGCTACAGAGAATGCCACAGAGGACACTACCGCTACTTTAAAAATGCATTGCATTTCTTCTAACATAATGGTTTAACTTTTTACTCTATCCTAGTTCATGACATGTTTTATAATATTTAACAAGCCTATTATTATCAAAATATATGAAATCTCCGCATTCATATTGTAAATTTTGCATACGATTTTACACCCATGGCAAAAAGAGGAGAAAATTTTTATCGTGTCTAGGCAAGAAGTGCAAGAAAAGTTTGCTTGCTAAGATGTGTGTTACACTTAATACAACCTCTACTACTCACTGTCAGATGACTCATTAACTGTATACTTTTTTAACGTTCTTGTTATTTTCTTATTCACGAGTTTTTTTTTTTTCAATAACATTTAATCATCCTATTGCAGTTGCCTATAGAGAACCAACGCCTATACAGCGTACAACTACGAGCAACCACACCCCAAAAATTCGTGTCAAGCTGTCGCACCTCTGTAACGCAAAGTGTATTTCATCAGTGATCCTTAGTAGACAGAAAGAGATTAGCTTTATTTATAAAGTGCTTGCAGTCCGAGTCGTCACTGTTGAAGTCGAACTGAATACCGGATCTTTGTGGTGAGTCCATTCATCTGTATTTATTGAATGGTTTGATGTATACTACTTCCGGTAGCCATGCGGCGGCCAGTCCAGCTTTGCCAGGTGCAAGTTACGGAGGGAAGGATGTACGTGCGAACTAAACATGTGTGTAAAGAGCGTGCTATGCTGGTAGTTGGAAACCACAGAGAGAGATTTATGAGAGAACCCTGTTTTAGGTGCACTGTTCTATCGTCCATCGCGAAGCAGCAGGATTACGATGAGTGTCAGTATATCTCCACAAGAACAACGCCGCGTACGAGAACTTCGAAGCTTGATCGGATAATTACAAGGCAAAAATTATTCCTCTCCTCGACATCCGTCGCCAACTCGTCACGAGAACTCGTCGCCAGGTCCAAGAGGGCAGTCGAAGCCAGAGGGTTCCTGGACTAAAAAGCCTTCTCCCTATGGGTGGACAGCGCAAGCCGGACGAAAGACGAGAGGAAGTGCACAATACGAGCGTAGACTAACAACTCGTTTTAATTTCAAGCAACGGAGTATAATATACAGAAAATGTAAACACGTGCAAAGTGACCTTTACAAGGGTGTTAGCCTATCTTACCATTCAAAAAATCAGTTTCTTTATCCTGCAGAGTGATAGAAGTCTGGCTGACGCATGCGCCTGAGTTCACATGCATGAAGTAGGCCTCGAAAATCTCGCGGTTAATTTGATGCATATTTTTATACAATATTTCCGTTTGTTCAAACAAAGCCTTCCCACTTCAGGGTGAGGCCGAGCCTCACTCAGGACACTGTTTCGAATAATAAACGTTTCTTTCTCTCACTCTCCTCAAAAATATTCTAGTCTTAGTGCATTTCCAAGAGAGAGAGAGAGAGAGATACATTGTTATGATGGAGGACGGAGAGAGGGGGATCCCCGTTATGGGTGTAATCTTCAGTTCAACGCTCTGGCGGTGGTGACAGCACTTACGGTTCTGGCCATCAGCTTTCGCTGATATACCAGTGCCCAGTTGGCCAGCACCATCTCCCACTGCTCGTGCGTTACGTTTCTGTTGGGGGAGTTATTTGGATTTTTTGGCAGTCCTACGTGTTGTGGTATAGGGCAGCTGGCTCTGTACAGAAAAGACAAAGGGGATGGTGAAAGGTGGGGTACATCGCATGGAGGAGCGTGAGGTGAGGATAGGTTTGATTAAGGCTTACGTTGGGGCTAGTTGGGATTTCATTCCTTTGTTTAAAAATACAGCGCTGCAAAGTTGCATCACTGAGACGTTTCTTTTACGGGCGTGAAAAAGCTAGGACAGACGTAAGAAACACACCACACCGCGAAAGCAGACAGCGAACTGTTTGTTTTTGGTAAGTAGCCAAATGCCGGGAGCTTAGGTGTTAATTGTGGAAGGAATGAAGAGGTTATGTTGATGATAGGCTGGTTTCACGCGGTCGCAAGACATTGTCTCCACTCTCAACTTCAATGTTTTCGATGAACATAAAACCATACGAAAAAAGTCTTCATAGGAAGGAGTCAATGTTGGCTTGACAAAGTCGTGCCGCAAAAAGGTGTGCGTGGTTGTTTCCATTGTCGGGAAACTAAACACAGGCTGCCCGCGGGCAATGCAGAGGGGGGGGGGGGGGAGTGTAAATAGAAGCTGTGCAAGCCAGAAATGTAGCCTAAGTTCAGTGCGGCCGTTGGCCTTGCTGGGTGCCTTGCTGGGTGGCGCAAAACTAGCCTGGAACACGTATTGCTGATCAATGAAGCATATCGGTTGCGCTGACTCCGAAATCATCGTTGATTGTTGTTCGCAGCCCCAGTAGTACTCGGCGTAGCCATTCGACGCAGTGCTGGCTGTCGAGCGTGGCGGTCAATGACGCCTTCATTTGTCAGTGGAGACGCTCGACCATGATGATGATGAAGCAACATTTACTGGGCCCGAAATAAATCGGTGGTGCGCGAAGGCACCATAAGGGGTGTTTCCTAGTTACGGGACCCATATGTTCCACGCAGCTTCTGGCCCCTGTCCATCAGTGCTAGCTGAATCGGTAGGGGAGGGTTGGATAACAAGGTCTCCCATCGCTCAAGCTGTTGGAGATTGGGGGTGTTGGTGGGAAGGGGGACCTTGAGTTCTGTGCACTCTGCCAAGACGTGCGGCAGGGTGCCGTTCTCTCTTCTGCAAAAAAGGACAGGGCATATCGTGTTCCGCAGGGTATATGCGGTTCATCAGTACGGGATGCGCGAGCGATCCCGCCTGCGCTCGACGTAGGATCGTCTATTGTTGCCTGGTGAGTTTGGGATGCGGTTCTGGCAGTCTGCACCTTTCCTCTTGATACATCCGGGTAATGCCCCGAAAGCAGGTAACCAGCTGCGGTAGCTCTTCCGGCTCGTGCTCGGCCCGGATTGACATTTCTCGGGCATGGTAGTCGGCGATGGTGTTGCCTTCTACCTGCAAGTGAGCCGGGACCCGCACGAGCTCGATGGCTCTTCCCGGAGGCTATGCCCTTGCCCTGTGGGCGGTAAGCCGTGGTGTTATCACCGCGCGCACCGAGGAGTTTCTGCAGGGCAGAAAGAAGAGAGCTATGGAAATGTCGGCCTCAGTCAGTATTTATTCGTAAAGGACAACTGTAGACGACACCGACGTAGCCACAAATACTTCCGGCACATTTTTCCACCGTGATGCCTTGTAGAGGCATCGCCTCACGCCACCTTGAGTACCGGTCGACGCACTTGAGGAGGTACCTGAAACCTTGGCTGAGCGGAAGAGGCCACACCAAGTCTAAACGCACGTGATCTAAACGACCCTATCGTTGTCGAAACGGCTGCACCGCTGGACGCGTGTACCGGGTCACACACACGGCTTGACAGGCTTGGCAGCTTCTTGCCCAGCTTCGAACATCTTTATACCTCTCTGGCCAGACGAATTGGTCTGTGATAAGACTCTCTGTCGCTCTGATGTCGGGATGGCTTAGCCCGTGTAGTGAATTCATTATTGGCAGCCGAAACTGATGGGGCATGAACGGGCAAAGAGCTGCTTGCGATGTGTCGCAGGTGACCAATGTCGCTGTGCAGGGAAGCCACACCTCCGCAAGCTGGAGTGACGAGCCTTCTTCCCGCAATTGCCACAGCTAGGGATTGCTTTGCTGCGTGGCAGCTAGCGCTTAGAAACTCACAGTGCCAGCAAGCACAACGTCGATCCGCCACAGCTGGTCAGCAGCCTTATTTTCGGCCCGAGAGATGTGGCTGATGTCCATGGAAAATTCGGTGATAAATTAAAGTTGCCCAAGCTCACGTTCTGAGTACTAGGAGCTGTTGTTCTTGAAAACGAAGGTTAACGGCTTGTGGTCGCTCAGAATGTAAAAGCTACAGGTTTCAAGAAAAAAAAAACGGAAATGCTTGGCAGCGCAAGAGATGGCCAACATCTCACTTCCTAGCGAACTTGTATAGGCTTCATGCGCTTTAAGAAGAATGCCAGCGGGTTCCAGTCTGTACCATCGTGCTGATTTACCCTGTACCCACTACTGTGGTCGACACGTCTACGATAAGGCGAGTTGGCGCGTCGGGCAACGGATGAATCAGCAACACTGCAGTCGGCAACCGCTCTTTGGCTTCCTGGAAGGAGCGTTCGTGCTCCGAGGACCAGTGGAGGACCAGGTGATTTCTTGAAATTGCGACGCAGTAGGTCTCTGAGCGGCTGAGGAACTTGCGCACATGGTATGAAGCGCCTGTGAAAATGTATGAGCCCCGGAAACTCACGCAGCTTTCGGAAGGAGGTTGGAGAGTTGAAGTACTCGATCGGCCACACCCGTGATTCTAATGGCTTCAAGGCTTGGTGTAAAGTCTGATGGCGGAGAAAATCCTGGCAAAACTTAGAAAGGGCATTTCTGGGGCTTTAGGACCAGGACTTGTTCATCGGGTCGATCCAATAGAAGACGCAAGTGCGCTTTGCCCTCTTCGCTTGTGCGACTTGCAACGACAACGTCGTCAAGGTAGACAAAAATAAACGGGTGTCCACGCGTAACCTCTTCCACTAATCTTTGAAAAGATTGCATCGCATTCTTCAAATCGTAAGACACATGGACAAAATCAAATAGGCCAAATGGAGTAGCTTTTGCTGTCTTCGGAATCCGCTGCGTTCGGCAGGAATTTGGCGGTTGGTGGTACGCGCTCGTCAAATCAATCGTGCTGTATATTTTTGTTGCTGCGAGACGAGCTCCGAAGTGATGTATGTTGGGGAGCTGATATTGATCCGGAGTAGTGGTGGCATCCAAAGCTCGGTAATCACCACAAGGCCGCCAGTCACCACTGCCCGGCTTTGGAACCAGATGGAGGTGAAGACGAATTGCTGGAGGAAGGGTGAATAACGCCGAGCTGAAGCATGTGTTCGAACACACAGCGGGTGACTTCCAACCTCCGTCCAGCAAGCCTCCATGGCGGCGCGGCGGCAGGAGGGCTGGTGGTGGCGATATGATGCGTCACCTTGTGTTTCACGGGCAGCGTATCTTTTCGGAGCTTAGTGAGTTGCGGGTACTCAGCAAGCATCTTGTCAGGCCGAAACGCACGGATGGCAAATGAGGAGAGTTTGGGCTGCTGGCGAAGTACATCGAGAGATGAGACGTTATCCATTAGGCACTAATCGCGAACACTCACATTTGGTTGAAATGGCTGAGGAAGTGCGCTACCCGTTTGGAAAAGCTGACGTTGGCGATCACAAACACCCATCTGTGCAAGCGCGAAAGTTCGCTCTCTAGCGTTATTGACCGGAGCCCATACGACGCGATGGTAGTGCTGTTCAGGGCGTGCAGCGTAGGTGTAGGCTTGGCGCGTTGCCGATGTGTGGCCGTGATGGGAACGATAGACAGCTCGGCGCCGATGTCGACGAGAAGGCGGCTGCAGGTCATGTGGTCGACTACGTAGAATAGGCGGCTTCGCGGTCGTCTACTTGCTTCAGGCGCGAGAGTCAGTCTGCTGGCTCTTAGACTCTCGCAGCGGTGATAGGCAGCTGTGCCGTATACGGGCAGGAGCATAGGCGATCATCGAGTGCAGCTAGCCGATCGAGACTCGTCCAATCGCAACCCGCCAGCACCATGCGTGCGGACTGTGAGACGCACGAGAAGAACAGCTCGCGGAAAATTGGACGCTGGCTCCCGCTTGCGGAGTGACCGCCTAGCAACTGGCCCAACCGCTGCAGGAGTTATGACGGTCGTTGGTCGAAGAGTTTCTGGGAGACAAGCCCTCAGAGCCTAGTCTGTTGCGATGACTCTAGGCGCTGCACGACAGTGTGTTACAGGTCGAGGCATGCTGTGGCGGAAGGCGTACGCGCTGCCGAGTCGTCTATAGTATTTGCGATGTTTGAGCGTAGCGCGGCGATGGCCTGCACGTAACTAACTGTCTGTGAAGTGATGCGCTGGAGTTGAAAACGGGTTTCTACTTGCGTAAACCAAACTCTAGGATTCTAGGGCCAAACCCTGGGAAGCTGAAGTTCTGCGGCAATGAGAGTAGACGTATTCAAGGCGTCGTCTCTATCCGCAGGAGTAGGAGCAGCGTTGTCCATGGCTAGCGTCCAAAAAAAAAAACTTAAACGTCCTGAGTAACCATTTGTTCGAAGCTTTGCTTAGGGCATGCAAGTAATACAAGCTTTGACAGGTTAAGAAAAAGAATGTACTGGCTTTATTCTAATGTAAAAGCAGGTTTGCCGAGTAGCTGTGGTGGCGCCCCAGTCGGGCAGCCACTTCGTTCCCAGAAGCAGGGGGCAGTGAGCCAAACGTGGAGGCAAGGCGAGGTAAAATGCATTTCTCAGAATCTGAAACAATGTATAGCGATGAACGGTGGCTACAATAGTTGAGATGGTGCAGGAAGTTTGCACAGGATTCATTGAATTAAATTGGGGGGTTTTAGGTGTCAAACGACGCTTTGATTATGAGGCACGCCATGGTGGGAGATTCCACATAAATTTTGACCACCAGGGGATCAACCATGTCTCTAGTGCATAGGAGACTGACGATTTTGCATTTCGTCTCTAAGGAAATGCGGGCGCCGCGACCGGGATTTGATCGCGCGACCTCGTGCTTAGTAGCACAGCAGCACAGCCGCTAAGCCACAACCGAAGCAAGTGGATTCAGATGGCACTTCGTGAACTGTGCATCTCGCAGAAGCTTGGCGACATCGGCAGTTTCCAGTAGTACTGTGTGAATCAGTGGCAACTAGAGTATAGGAGACGGTTTGAGACATACAGTCTGGTCCGGTTCTTCACATACCTTGCCTGCCTCGATAGTGTCGGGCAGGACTCTTGAGGCAAATGTAACTGAAAGTGAAAACTCGGTTAGTGAAACTTCGAAATAACGAACATGGTTATAACGAATTATCTTCTATAACGAAGTAAATATAAAACATTCTTACTAATATCAGCGTGCAGTAAGCAAAGGTTTGTAAGGAATATCAGATTTAATGAATAAATTCTTGTGTCAGAGACGAATGTCGTTTAACGTGGTTCAACTATACTATATATTTGGTATTAGTTACGTGCCACCGCGACTGATCTTATTTTGTGTGACAAAGATCATATTTTGATAATTCCGACACATGCCTAGGCGTTCAGATTCAGTCATATAGATAAAATATTCGTCGGAAACGACGCCATGACCGTGTTTGTGCTTTCGTGGGGGGAGATCACCACACGCCATCTATGATACTTCATGGCCCGCACCGAAACCTTCAGTCAGAGATATCCCAACAATGAGATGTCAGATACCTCTTCCAGTCGTTACAGGTTTGCCAGAATAGATCACGAGGAATAAGTGAAAGTTTGTTTTTTCTTCTAAAAACTGGTATATTTCAAGGTTGCGTCACCTTTTTCGAAGGTGATCAGGGAGGGCGGCGGAAAGAGCTAAGCATATGTAAAAATTGAATTTTAGGTAGCGGCGCCACCGCTACCTTTCCTACATTGCTCCGTGGCCCTCCGCTACAATCTTGGCAAATTAGATTGGAACAAAGGGTTATCATCGCTGAGAAGATTGTAGGACAACACAAGGCAGCTACCGATTTCCCGCAGGCTGGTCACTCTGGGGGTGCTGTCTATGGGAAGCCAACTGGAAAGGGTATGTAGCCTCCGTGGAGGGACCTTAAAGGTCTAAACACTGAGCATGGGCGTAAACCCTAGTGTCTAAATATTCCCAGACACGGCTAAGGCACACACGGTTAAACGCGGCAAGGTGCCACGCCCACGTGGTTGTGCCTGAGGTGTGGCCACACACCAAATGCGTGCTGCTACAGGCACCCTTGGGTGGCACAATTTTCTGCATACAAGCATTCGTCATGCCTGTGAAGACCTACAACAACCTTAAAATAAATTTCGGCAATTAACGTTCCTAAAAAACACACTGTCCATGAGAGCTACAGGACGCATTTGAGGAATTCAAATATTTCCTTCTACTCTTAGTTTTTAAGTTTTCATATGCATACCAAAATCTAAGTATATGATGCTTTTTGCATAACGCCGCCGTTCAAAAGCAGCCGCCACTGGCGGTAGCAGGACCCGATAAAGGTCGGAGAAACTGTTTCAAGCCTGTCCAACGCTGATTACTAAGGTTAAGCGAGTCTGTCCTTGTTCAGCCTCCCTGCTGAATACTGAAGGAGCGATGTGGCAGTTTTCCGCGCACTTCTTTTTACGGGGCTAATAGTGAAGCTTTGTATCCTAGTTAGCCAACCCGAAGATAACCGATCGCCTTAAGAGGAATTAATGCCATCAGACCCTCTGGGCCTACGCTTCCGTTTCTTTGCGCCTGATGTCTAAAAGACGTGCGTATTCTGGAAGAATGATATGGAGAACCTAAGCAGCGTTTCTCCCTTCTGTAATAAAAGATGTTTCCCGCTTCTCTCCCAGCGTTGCGATGATGACAGATGCGCCACCTCCCTCAACACCGTTTTCGCTACTCAGCTGCGCTGACTCGCCGAAAGCGCTTCACGCTCACTGGATCGCATTCGCTGCTGCTTAAATTGCGGATGATAGACGGGCGTGATCAATTTGGCGTCTGTGACACAGATTTCTACGCCTTGTTATAGACCATGTCAAAAAGGCTTCCTCTTCTTTCGACGCACTATGCTTCGGCTAGAACCACAGTTCAGGTATTTTCTCGAGAATGAAGCTTGAATTCTTCCTGGCCGTCCCTATCATCGTCTCCTCCGCGATGAACTCTGGCCCTTCTGATACGAGACCAATGGAATACTGCTATGAACCAATGAGTGAGTGCAGCAATCTAAACTTCATTATGTTTTGTTCGCAGAAAACAAACATAAGAGTACCAAAACAGCGTGTACGTACAACCTCGTTACCTTTACACACACACACACAAAAAGAATTTTATTGAGGGATAACGTAACCTTTCCTAGCTTTTCTTTACTTTTTGATCAAAATATGTGGAACTGTAGCTCACCTGTGCACTTAGCGCAGTGTACGCGACCTTCGTGAGAAATATTTAGTCATTGCTGATATTAAGTAAGTTTTTCGCGTGCGTCCCATGACCACGCACGTTTATATCTTCTTCCGTTTGTCCACCGCGGCGGCGCTTTAAAACCCCGGCTCTGCAATTATGCTTCAGAAATGGCCCTTTCCTTCTTTTTTCTCCTCCCTTAAACTCGTTCTCTTAACTACTACACGCAGAAACAAAGCTACAGCGCTCGCATTCGATCCCGTAGATGAGATGGAAAAATATATATATATATATATGATATCACAAGAAGCCAACGAACACTGACACCAAGGACAACATAGGGGAAATTAGTTGTGCTTAATAAATGACATAAAGACACGATAAATTAATGGAAATTAAAGTGGATGAAAAAAACAGCTTGCCGCAGGTGGGAACCGAACCCACAACGTTCGCAGTTCGCGTGCGATGCTCTACCAGTTGAGCTACCGAGGCTTTTTTTTTTTTCTTTATTGCCTCGCTTTTCACAGAGTTTACGAGATCAGAAGAACAGATTAACAAGATAATAGTGCCGAGAACCGTCAGCTGTTTGCTGACTACAAGCCATCAGTACTTCGGCATCTGCAACAACATTTCTAATCTTGGAACCCACTCTGGTACATACGACTGCACCTTCTGCACTTCGACAAAATGGGACACCGATTCGCAAAAATATTCGGGAACCGGTCTAGCGTCAATATCCGCATTGTGTACAGCAGTCCGAGTTCGCCATATACTGTGCAGGCCCAGGAGCATAACCAGATCGAAAGGCACACCATCGTCGTTTTCGACCGTGAGATAACGGATTCCGTGCGGACTTACTGGCAACTCTTTTTTCAAGGTTCTCTGTAAGATGTCCCAGAAGAACACTCCACCCCAGCAATCTAAAAACACATGCTCAGTTGTCTCTGGTTTTTTGCATAACAAACAATGAGTACCCCACGGAACAAATAAACCCTTTTCTTCTAACCATGTTTTAACAGGTAAGGTTCCTGTGTGCAGCTTAAAAAAAAAGGTTTTAACTCCTGGCGCAATTGGCATTTTTTTAACGCGTTTCAAAACATCTTTTCCTTTGCCTGCACAGTATAATTCACGGTACAATGGCACAGGAAATAACACATCCACAAGGTCCTTGTACAGTTTTTGCGTGACACATCTGTCAAATATTGCAAAGAAAAACGCACCGATAAGAAGCGGAAAGATGACACCACTTCTTTTAGATATCCACGTACTGGTCCTTGCTGACAAACCGAAGACACAACAAACTCTGGTAGCACTTTACCCAGCCTCAGTTGAATCATAGTTCTGAGAAAGGTATGATCTACATCTCTGAGAAAAACAAATCGACTGACGAGTTGTCTCACATACAGATGCACTAGACCAAGCCCACCATCACTCCCTCTTTTAAACAGGTTTGTTCGGCTCGTTTTTTCCCATAGAGAGCTCCAGATAAAGACCGCGAACACTCTGTGCATTTTTTGTACATTTAACCTGCTGCAATGCAAAACTTGCATTACATACCATAGCTTGCTTACAAGAAATAGGTTGCACGTCGTGGCCCGTGCGAAAATCGACTTATCCCATCCTTTCCACTTTTGTGCATTTTCACGTAACACCTCTGTTTGTTTTTTCCAATAAGGCTCATTGTCAGAGTAGTACTGTAGGGGTACTCCTAGGTATGTTGTCGGTGTTTCTTGCCATTTAATGTTCAAAAACATCCTTGGTGCGACGTCCCATTCCCCATGCCAGAACCCAACGCACTTGTCCCAGTTTACTGCACTACCACTTGCTTGACAGAAACTTTTAACAGCATTAACGGTATGCATTATACTTTCGTGATCAACACAGAAAACTTCAATGTCATCAGCGTAAGCAAGAAGGCTTACCTCGGCTTGATGTAACTGAAATCCACGTATCGCGTTGTTCCTAATTACGCTTAGACAAAAGGGCTCAATATATATGCAAAAAAGAAGCGGTGATAATGGGCACCCTTGTCTGACCGAGCGCTGTACTGGTATGTATTCACCTACTGATTTGTTTATTATCAATCTCGTCGTACATCCGGCGTAAGCCATCCGCACACCTTCGCTGATCACATTGCCTACATTCACATATTCAAGCATACATAGAAGCAGATCGTGCGGCACGCGGTCGAATGCCTTCTCAAGGTCAACTTGCAGCATAGCGACACTTAGTTGCATTGCGTCACAGCATTCAAGGATTGATCGTGCTATGTGTATATTTGTCATAATTGTCCTTCCTTTTATTCCGCACGTTTGATGTGGACCGACTAAATCTTTCATTACGGTCTGCAACCTGTTAGCCAATACTTTCATTAATATTTTATAGTCAATATTTGTCAGGCTAATCGGCCTATACGATGTGACGTTACGTAATTTGATTGGGTCTTCAGTTTTTGGTATTAGGACCGTGTGTGCTGACAAAAAGGACGGCGGTAGATGTTTGCTCGCGTAAGCCTCGTTGTATACTTCAGTCAAAACAGGCGCGATAACACCCTTAAACGCCTTGTACAATGCAGCGCTTAAGCCATCCGGTCCCGGTGATTTGCCATTATTTAAATGGTCAATCGCATTCTTAACTTCCTCTACTGTTATGGGCAATTCTAATACTTCCTTAGTTTCATCATCTAATGTTGGCATCAATGACATGAAGTCTTTTTTAAATCTATCAGTGTCAACTTGGCTACGAGAAAACAATACTTTGTAATATTCCAAAAAACAACTTGCTATTGTTTCTTTGTTGGTTATTGCATTTTGGGAAGCATATTTCTTTTCGACTCCCAAGGCACGTTTTGTCGGCATTTCTCCTGTGCACCATCTTTCAGCTCTGGCTCGAATCAATGCTCCATTGTATCGCTCTTGGTCTATCAGCTCAAGTTTCTGCTTTATGCTTTTTATGTCTTCTAAGAAATAACCGGGTTGTATACTTTCAGCTTCCAATAATTGCTTCAGATTCAATCTAAGACGGGACTCGAGTTCTTTTTTCGCGTGACTTAAAACACTGGCCCTTTCAAGTGCTTTCAATTTAATTGTTTGCTTACAAACTTCCCATTTATGTCCCCAACTATCTAAGTTTTGAGTTGTTGTTTTATCTATAGTCTTGAGAAACTGCTCACAAAACTCGTCGTCTTTCAGCAAGTTTGCGTTAAATTTCCAAAGATCCCAGGAAATTTCTTTGCTATTTGTTTTTTCCTTTCCAACACGGAAAGAAACCAAACAATGATCACTAAATGCAACAGCTGTGACTCGATAATCTCGACACGACTGAATTAGTTCAGCCGACACGTACACTCTGTCAAGTCTAGCATGGCTCGCACCCTGAAAGTGGGTAAAAGTGACCGCTTTTCCACCGCAAAGACATTCCCCCACGTCTTCTAGACTAAATTCTGCAATCAAGTCTTTCAAAACAGCAGTACTTGCATCATTGTGTTTCCCACTGGTTTTGTCACGTTCCGTACAGACACAATTGAAATCTCCCGCCAGGATTAGTCTACGCTCGCATTTCAAGTACGTCTTCATTTCTTTAAAAAAAAGCTTTCGCTCTTGAGCCTGAGTTGGTGCATAAAGACAAATTACTCGCCAATTTTCTGTTGACAGGGAAAAGTCAGATACAATGAAACGGCCTGACTCACAGGTAGTCACCGACTGCACTACAGCACCAAGACTCTGCCGAATTAACAAAATGCACCCCGAAGACCTCCCCACAGCATGCGCAACACACACGTTATAGCGTCTCGTGAAAGGACGCACCATACGCTCTGTCTGATCCTCTCTCTCTACTTTGGTCTCCTGAATGGCTACAATATCAAAATCGTGCTCCGTTACGAGGCGGTAAAGTTGGTTTTGCCGCCTCTTGGCGCTAAGCCCTCGGACGTTAAGTGTTGCAATATTTATCGACCTCTCTAATGACTCCATATTGGCGAGTGACACCAGACCGAGCCTACGGCGCTCCCCTCACAGTGCTTGCCTTGTAGCAACACACAGTCCAGTCGACGCTCAGGGCGTCGACTTGCCGCCGCCGCGTGTAAGCGACGCCGACCGCTGATGGCTGGTGGCCACCCGAGGCTTTTTGGTTCCAGGCTCGGTCCCACGCCTCTCCGTTGCTCGTAGCCGGGTGTCTTGAGAAGCCGTGCTTGCTTTGCTGAGTCGGCGCTTCGTAGGTGTTGTCTCGGCGTCCATGGCAGCCTGATCCGTCGAATCACTGTCTTCGAGCGTCGCAACAAGCTCGCTTACTGCGGTCTTGAGTTCAGCTGTTTTCTCACCACTCCCGGACGCACTTAGTGGCAGCTGCTTTCCTAAAGAGTGGGTTTTCAGAAGGGCGCTCTGCCGAACCTTCTTCGTACTTTCCTGTCGAAGCGTCTTCCAGAGTGGCGTCTGCTGTCCGAGCGTCTGCAGCCTTGTTCTCTTGCGAACCTGCTGAGCTGGTGGACGCCGTCACTGCGGCCGCGTCGCTGATAGACGCCACCATCCCAGCCACGCTCTCCGCTTCCTCTTCGTCCATGAGCATCTCGCTCCGGTCTGCTTCACCGCCTACGCTTGCAACTCTGGCGTACGTACGAGCGAGTACAATTAGCCTGCTCATGCCCGAACGCTCGGCTGGCAGCACACCTGGGCACTCGGCATTCACGTCGTATGTGTCCAGTGTTGTGACAACGCAGGCATAACGGGGCACGTCCAGGCACAACCACTAGCGCAGTGCCGCTACCAAGACGCATCTGATGTGGGATGCGGTCTGGTGTGACACCATCGCGCAGCAGAAGACGCACTAGACGAGTCGTTGACTCGGCGCCCTCAAAGTCCTCGGCCTTCCACCGATCACTGATGACTTCCTTTATCTCGCCATACTCTCGGAAGGCTCGTCGAATGGTCTCAGAGGTGACGTCGAACGCGACCCAATGTAGCTTAATCCTGAGTTCTTGCCTCGCTGCATCAATGACGAGGCATGGCCGGTTCTTCACCAGTAGTGGTCCGGCGTCTAGCAGCGTCTGCTTTGCCTCATCTGTCTTCATGTTCAGCAGCCACACGTGCGACATTTGGTAGGCACCAATTCCACCTACTTGCTGAATTACACCAACATCCTTCAAGGGCTTCCGGAAGTCGTCGATTCTATAATGCCGTCCAGTGACGTCGCAGTGCAATACAACTGCGCGCCTTTGTCCTTCACCTGTTGGTAACGGAGGCAAGATGACACGGTAATCCTTGGGCAACGCAGAACACGGGGTACCACGGCCAACGTCGGCCGCTTTCGCAGCTCTCGAGGAGCTGTGATTCTGCGTCCGTACTGCACTTTAATTTCCATTAATTTATCGCGTCTTTATTTCATTTATTAAGCACAACTAATTTCCCCTGTGTTGTCCTTGGTGTCAGTGTTTGTTGGCTTCTTGTGATATCATTAATAAAAATGGGGCCCCATGGTTAACCCCCTTTCTTGTCGTTCATATATATATATATATATATATATATATATATATATATATATATATATATATATATATATATATATATATATATATATATATATAATATACATATATAAAGATATATATATATAAAGGCAGCAACCACGAGCTCGTGCCGGTAGCGATGGTGCTGTGGCACAGGCAGGCAACTCTTCTTCGTTACAATCGCCCTCCGCAGAAAATGGCGCCATCCTTGCGGCTTAAGGCGAAGAGACTACTATTGGGTCGTAGTACGGCTTAATGCGACAGACGTGGACAAGTTCGCGGCCGCGATGGCGTAGGTCCGTCGATGGCGTGAGGGGCTCTACGATGTAATTGACGGAGGACGTTTGCTGCAGAACGGGGTAGGGTCCTAGGTATTTTGCGACAAGTTTTGAGGAGAGGCCGGGTGTAGTATCGGGTACCCGAAGCCATACAATAGAGCCAGGTGAAAAAGTTGATGCAGAACGGCCGGCAGGTTGACGGGATTGCTGCTGCCACTGGTCCTCGGTGGAAAAAGAGCGGGCAAGCTGGCGGCATTCCTCGGCATGACGAGCAGCTTCAGATATACGCGTCAGGTGTATATGAAAGAATGGTATCGAGCGTAGTAGAAGGTTATCGTCCGTATAGGAGAAAGTAAGGGGAAAAACCAGTAGTTGCTTGGGCCGCAGTATTGTACGCATACGTCACGAAAGGGAGAACTTGGTCCCAGTTTGAATGATCAGAGGTGACGTACATGGAGAGCATATCGCCAAGAGTACGGTTGAAGCGCTCGGTCATGCCGTTAGTTTGCGGATGGTACGCTGTACTGGTGCGGTGAACCATTCGGCATTCGTCGAGTGGTTCCTTCAAAGCATCGGAAAGAAAGGCGCGGCCTCTATCGCTCAGAAGTTCGCGAGGGGCCCTGTGGTGATGAACGAAATGTCGTAACAGAAACGATGCAACGCCGCGGGCGCTGACAGTCGGCAGAGCAGCTGTTTCAGCATAGCGGTTCAAGTGATCCACTGCAACATTAATCCAGCGGTTGCCTGCTGGAGTGGAGGGTAGTGGTCCGTATATTGACACGTGTACTTATCTTTATCGGGCGACCACGTTTCGCCGCCTAACAAATGTTATCGCACAGCGCGGGACGCGCCTGCATGCATCCGAAGATTCCGGAAGGTTATCGATGCTTCTATCCGGCTGTCTGTTGTCGCCGAACCTTGTGTTATCAGATTTCATCGCGTGACGCGAATGGTGTAGAACTTTGTGGAAGGCACGAGGGTCCCAACGATTAGTCTGGAACATTCGACGACTGCTGTATAAAAGCCGACGCGCTTGGCCTGCTGATCAGATTTCTGACGATCGCCGACCGTGTTCGCCGCTATCGTTCTGCTATAAGTGTAGCCTGTTTTTGTGGGCACAGGTTCGCCCAATAAAAGTTAGTTTTGTATTTCACCGTATTGCTGCTTTCTGCACCGTCACTACCACGTGACACCTGGTGGAGGTGCAGGGTAAGTCCGGTCATGAATGGTTATTCTTGCCGTGCACATTCCAGACAGCGTAATCAGCTGTCCTCCAGCGGTGCGAATTTGAGGGCCTTCCCATGCAGTCTTAACCTTCTTCAACTGGGCGGCGATGTGTCCACTCATGACGGAGTGTGTCCAATAAGGCGGTAACTGCGTGGCCGTCGAGAAGCACGTCGAGGTCGGTGGTTCTTTGTCTGGCGTTGCAGTTCGGTCTTGGCGTCGGATCACGGCTGCGTCGTGTTGAACTGAAGCTGGAACGCTGCGTCGTCAAGTCGTCTTTCGTCGGTGTAGTCTTGGCTTCCTGACTTCGGCGGGACGGCGGCGGGTCGTTATTATGTCGTCGAGATGGTCTCTTCGTCGTCTTCGTCGGCGGTGGAGGATCTCCGTCAGTTCGACGAACAGCAACCGCACCTGCATCGGTTGCTGCTTTTAGTTTTCCGGATATGGGCTCGTAGAGCGGCCCCGGGCTGGGCCGGTGTATGGTCGGCGCTGCGGCGACAGGTAGCGGCCTGGTGACAGCGAACAGGACGGCCGTCGAGGGCTCCACTGAGTAGCGGCGAGGTAATCGGCGATGTCACGTGGGCGCTCGCCAAGCTGTGGACGCGGCGCGTTGACGGCGAAACCTCTCAGTCCCAAGTCGCGGTATGGGCATCGGCGGTACACATGGCCGGCTTCGCCGCAGTGATAACAGAGCGGGCGGTGGTCGTGGGCTTGCCAAATGGATTGAAGTGGCAGACCTGTCTCGTTTACTTGGATGACGTCGTTGTATTCGCCGGAAATTTCGACGATCACCTTAGGCGGCTTGCCACAGTGCTGGAGGCCATCAAGTCATCAGGGCTCACTCTGAACCCAGAAAAGTGCCGCTTCGCTTACGATGAGCTTCTGTTCTTAGGCCACGTCATCAGCAAGTCTGGAGTCCGCCCTGACCCGTAGAAGACAGCTGCCATCGCAAAGTTCCCGCAGCCCACCGACAAGAAGGCAGTGCGTAGATTTCTTGGCATGTGTGCCTACTACAGGCGATTCGTCAGGGACTTTTCACGCATCGCTGAGCCGCTGACACAGCTAACTAAATGTGACGTGCCAGTTCAAGCTGGACGAAAACACTCAGATTCTGATTGCCTATCACGCGCCCCCATTGACCCGCCGCCGCAAGATGACGAGGATGACGACGCCTTCCTTGGAATAATAAGCGCGGAAGACTTCGCCGAACAGCAACGAGGGGACCCGGAGCTAAAAGGCCTCGTCGAGTATTTGGAAGGGCACACCGACGTTGTCTCTAGGGCATTGAAGCGTGGATTGTCTTCGTTCACGCTACAAAACAACCTGCTCGTGAAGAACTTCTCACCAGTCCGCGCCAGCTACCTTCTTGTTGTACCGTCAGTGATGCGTCCAGAAATACTCCACGCCCTGCACGACGATCCAACCGCTGGGCACCTCGGATTCTCCCGGACGCTGTCGAGAATACAGGAAAGGTATTACTGGCCGCGTCTGACCACCGACGTCGCCCATTACGTCAAGACATGCCGAGAGTGTCAGCGACGCAAGACACCACCGACAAGGCCAGCAGGATTACTACAGCCGATCGAACCTTTTCGCCGACCATTCCAGCAGATTGGGATGGATTTATTGGGGCCGTTTCCTATGTCAACATCCGGGAATAAGTGGATCATCGTGGCGACGGACTATCTCACCCGATTTGCTGAAACTAAAGCTCTACCAAAAGGCAGCGCAGCCGAAGTGGCGAAATTTTTCGTCGAGACCATCCTGCTGCGACATGGTGCCCCAGACGTCCTCATCACCGACAGAGGAACGGCTTTTACAGCAGAGCTCGTCCAAGCCATTCTGCAGTACAGCCAGACAAGCCACAGGAGGACAACTGCCTACCATCCGCAGACGAATGGTCTCACGGAGCGCCTGAACAAGACCCTCGCCGACATGCTAGCAATGTACGTCGACGTCGAGCACAAGGCGTGGGACGCGGTCCTCCCGTATGTAACCTTCGCTTACAACACGGCAGTGCAAGAAACAACACAGATCACGCCGTTTAAGCTTGTTTACGGCAGGAACCCGACGACGACGCTTGACGCCATGCTGTCCCACGTCACTGACAAAGAGAATGTTGACGTCGCTAGCTATTTCCAGCGCGCCGAAGAAGCCCGACAGCTCGCCCGCCTACGGATAAAGAACCAACATAGGACCGACAGCCGACACTACAACCTCCGACGACGCATCGTCGAGTACCAGCCCGGCGACCGTGTTTGGGTTTGGACCCCGATACGCCGACGAGGACTGAGTGAGAAACTATTGCGCCGCTATTTCGGACCCTACAAGGTCATTCGACGTATTGCCGCACAGGACTATGAGGTCGTGCTAGACGGAATTTCGCATTCACCTCGGCGGCGCGCACGATCTGAAGTGGTCCACGTGGTGCGTCTGAAACCCTTTTACGCACGCTGACGAACTTTCCTTATTTTGTTGTTTTCTTTGCTACGGGTGTTTTCTTTATTACTTTCGTTTGTATGCAGCATCGGGTCGATGCTTTTTAAGAGGGGGGTATTGACACGTGTACTTATCTTTATCGGGCGACCACGTTTCGCCGCCTAACAAATTTTATCGCACAGCGCAGGACGCGCCTGCATGCATCCGAAGATTCTGGAAAGTTATCGATGCTTCTATCCGGCTGTCTGTTGTCGCCGAACCTTGTGTTATCAGATTTCATCGCGTGACGCGAATGGTGTAGAACTTTGTGGAAGGCACGCGGGTCCCAACGATTAGTCTGGAACATTCGACGACTGCTGTATAAAAGCCGACGCGCTTGGCCCGCTGATCAGATTTCCGACGATCGCCGACCGTGTTCGCCGCTATCGTTCTGCTATAAGTGTAGCCTGTTTTTGTGGGCACAGGTTCGCCCAATAAAAGTTAGTTTTGTATTTCACCGTATTGCTGCTTTCTGCACCGTCACTACCACGTGACAATATGCCTATACCAACACGATCAAGGGGCCGACTAGGGTAGGGAAGGCGTTGTGACGGGTAGACTTGTCCGGGAGGTAATTTTCGGCGTTGGCATTGAGCACAGGAGCGAATGAACTTTCTGACGTAGTTATACATGCCGCGCCAATAAACTCGGACGCGTAGTCGAGCATAGGTCTTGAAGAGGCCGGCATGTGCGCACTGAGGGTCTGCGTGGAAAGCGTCGCAGATAAGGCCACGGAGATGGTGGGGTATCACGAGAAGCCACTTGCGACCGTCAGAGAGGTAATTACGACGATAAAGAAGGCCGTCGCGAATGCAGAAGTGGGTGGCCTGGCGGCGAAGAGCGCGAGATGGTGAAGAGGTGGATGCATCAGAAAGGATGCTGATGAGAGCACTGATCCAGGGATCCTTGCGCTGCTCCCACGGCATGTTGCGCAGTGCATGAGATGGAAGTGTGGGCTCAAGGACAGATAGGCAAGCGCAGTCAGCGGAGACCGGTGAGCGAGAAAGGGCGTCAGCGTCCGTGTGTTGGCGGCCGGAACGGTAAAGACCGCGGATGTCGTACTCCTGTAGCTTAAGGGCCCAGCGAGCAAGTCGGCCAGATGGGTCCTTAAGGGTAGACAGCCAACAAAGGGCGTGATGGTCAGTGACGACATCGAAAGGGTGACCATACAAATAAGGACGGAATTTTCCAAGGGCCCAAATAATGGCTAAACACTCTTTCTCTGTAATAGAGTAATTAGCCTCGGCCTTTGTCAGAGTTCGGCTCGCGTAGGCAACGACATATTCATCAAACCCCGCTTTTCGTTGCGCGAGTACGGCGCCAAGTCCGACGCCGCTGGCATCGGTGTGGACCTCTATGGGCGCTACAGGATCGAAGGGGCGGAGGATAGGTGGCGAGGTTAGCAGGCGGCGTAATTTCGTGAAGACGTCAATACAGGCGGGCGACCAAGCGGAAAGTTCTTTGTCGCCACTTAGATGGGCTCTCAGGGGTGCACTGATGGAAGCGAAATTTCGAATGAAATGTCGGAAGTATGAGCATAAATCAAGGAAACTTTGTAGCTCCTTTAACTTCTTTGGTTGCGGAAAGTCGGTGACAGCGCGGAGCTTGGCTGGATCCGGAAGGATGCCGTCTCGCGATACAACATGGCCAAGAATAGTGAGCTTTCGGGCGCCGAAACGACATTTTTTTTAAGTTAAGTTGGAGTCCCGCGTCCGTAAGGCATTTCAGAACGTGCTCGAGACGGCTGAGAAGGGTTCGGAAATCCGCGGAAAAGACAACTACGTCATCCAGGTAGCATAAACATGTGTTCCATTTGAGGCCGCGTAAAATATTGTACATCATTTTCTCAAAAGTGGCTGGAGCGCTACACAGGCCGAAGGGCATTACGATGAATTCGTACAATCCGTCAGGTGTTACAAATGCTGTTTTAGGTCGATCAGATGGTGCCAAAGGGACTTGCCAGTATCCGGAACGTAAATCCAGCGAAGAAAAGAGCTCAGCTCCCTGCAAGCAGTCGAGGGCGTCGTCGATGCGCGGTAACGGGTAAACGTCCTTGCGCGTTATCTTGTTCAGACGTCGGTAGTCAACGCAGAATCGAATAGAGCCATCCTTTTTCTTAACGAGGACGACCGGTGATGCCCAGGGACTGTTAGAAGGCTGCACAACGCCCCGCTTGAGCATGTCCGCAACCTGGAGGTCAATGACACGGCGCTCAGAGGCGGATACTCGGTAAGGGCGCTGCCGTAAAGGTGCATGACTGCCGGTATGTATCTGGTGAAGAACGGTCGATGTGCGGGCCAAACCGGAAGCATGGCTGTCGCAAGAAGCGCTGAACCTTTGCAGGAGAGCAATAAGCTGGCTTCGTTCTGAAGATGAGGTGCCATCGTCGATGGAGCAGTGGAAAGCGTCGAGGAGTGACTGATCAACCGCAGGGTCACAAGTAAGTGCGCCAAGGTCCGCAGAAGTAGAAACGACAGGAACGTCAAAGATGCAAAAGGTGTCGACCGGTTGAACAAGGCCTAGGCATTCGCCATGAAATAAAGCTAAAGGGCAGGCCGTGGGATTGTCGACGACTATTTTCATGACACCATTGCGAAGAGTAAGGAGAGAAAAGGGCAGCGGAGAACATTGGCGGCGAATGAACACCTCAGAAGGCATAAAAAGAACAGTGGCATCAGAAAGAGCCGCGCACGACACAGGCACAAGCAGGGACGTGCGTGGAGGGGCGGAATTGTCTTCGGAAACAAAGAGTTTAACACTACAAGGGTCGTTTTCGATAGTCTCGACGTTGGGAAGTGCAGAAAGTTCGACTTCGGCGTGACAACAGTCAATCACGGCGTTATTATTTGCAAGGAAGTCCCAGCCTAATATAATGTCATGGGAACACGAGGGCAGCACGACGAATTCGACGGTATACAGTAGACCTTGAATGAAGATGCGAGCAGTACAGGCAGCGAGAGGCGTTATATTTTGAGCGTTCGCGGTTCGGAGGGAGAAGTCGGAGAGAGGCGTCAAAACCTTTCGTAGTGTGCGGCAGAGTTCGGCCGAAATTACGGATACGGCAGCTCCTGTATCTACAAGTGCCAGGACGGCGATTCGTTCGACAGAGACTTCAATTACGTTGGCTGGAGAGGGACGAGGACTTGGGCATTGCGACGTGGACGCAGTTCGTGACTCGGGAACTGCAGCCATCAGTTTTCCTGCTCGGTGGACACGGGACGGCGCCGCATCGGAGAAAGCGAGTGACGACGGGCAGATGGTGAGCGGCGAGTAGAGGCGGTTGGGCGGTCAGGGGAAAAGGAAGAGGTAGGAAGGCTGGAAGGCGAAGAGGAAAACGGAGCGGGGAAAGGTGGCGCTCGCCGGATGTTCTGAAGGGGAAGCATGCCACGACGACAATGGCGCGCCACGTGACCAGCACCACCGCAAGCAAAACATGTTGGGCGGTCATCGAAAGTGCGCCACTGGGAGGGAGGGGGGGGTAAGGTCCGGGTCGCAGTTGAGGATTCGGCAAATGCTGTCGGTCGGGTAGCGGCGTAGGAGGAAAATGCCGTCGGTCGTGAAGCGGCATAGATGGCGGCAAAAATGTTGGTGGTCGATGCATAGAGGGCGGCAGGGGCGTTTGTGGACGAGATCGGGAAACAGCTTCAGCGTAAGTGAGAGGAGCCGTGACTGGTGTCTGCTCAGCGGCTGGAGGAACTGCTTGAGATACTTGCTCTTGAATGAAGTCGCGGATCGTAGGATGCAAAGCAGGTGGTGGTTCCTGGACAGAAGATATCAAAGATAGCTGGCAGGCGACCTCTGCGCGAACGAATTCCTGAATGTTTACGAAGAGAGCAGCATGGTTGTCGTCGACTCCAAGGCTTGACAGAGAGTCGGCGGGCGGGGTGGGACGTCGGGTGTGAAGCCGTTCCCTGCGCAACTAGTCGTGATTGGCACAATTCTATCACTTGAGCGACAGTGTGAGGACTCTTCGATAATAGCATTCGAAACGCGTCGTCCTGAATACCCTTCATTATATGTTTGATCTTCTCCTCCTCTGACACAGACGCATTCACCCGTTTGCAAAGGTCGACAATCTCCTCAATGTAGCTCGTGAAGTTCTCTCCGGCCCCTTGGGATCGTGTGCGCGAACGCTGTTCTGCACGAAGCTTTCTTACTGCAGGCCGACCAAAAACTTGGGTAAAGTTGGTCTTGAAGACCAACCACGATGTTAGGTCGGCTTCATGGTTTAGAAACCATAGTTTCGCAACGTCCGTAAGATAGAATGCGACGTTTCTTAACTTGGTAACATCGTCCCACTGGTTATGGGCACTCACTCGCTCATAAGACGAGATCCAATCTTCAACGTCTGTTATCTGTGCCGGAGAAGGTAGGGGGATCTCGCTGACGCAAGGCACCGGCACAAACCAAGGTGGCCGGCGCAGTTGGAGGAGCTGGAGGAGTGCGTGCGTCGTCGGGCATGATGGGGGGTAGAGTGCGACTCCGAAGTTCCAGGGTGGTCGGAACCCAGCACGTCCACCGCTTGCTAAGAGATTTATTAGCAACGGGCGCGAACGGTTAGCCGTCACAAGCGTTCGGCGAAAGACAGCAACCACGAGCTCGTGCCGGTAGCGATGGTGCTGTGCCGCAGGCAGGCTACTCTTCTTCGTTACAACAATAATATATATATATATATATATATATATATATATATATATATATATATATATATATATATATATATATATATATACATATAGATACAGAAATTATCAGTCATAGCAATCGTAGTAGAGCCCCCTGCGCCGTTCTCTTTCGAAAGTAGTCATATTAGAGTTATTATAATTAGGTAAAGGTACTTCGCTCTCGTGAGCAGCAATCCTTGAGATAGTTACTCGGGGTAGCTTCCCACGCTAAGCGTGCCGCACTCGCCACGCACCTGCTTAAACTTTTCCTTGTCTCCAGAGGCACTCGATTCCGCTCGATTCAAATTACACAATGTCCGTGCGTCCTTGGGCTATCGGAACGTACGTGATCTGCGCCTGGCTGGCTGAAAAAGGGGCTTTGTTCCGGCCACAGAGCTCCATGCGTCAGTAAGGTGCCTGGTGTAGTCTCGTGCGGACGCCATCCTCTCGGTGAGAGCGGAGAATATCTTATGTTCCCTCATCTTTTAAAATGTTCGATACTTAGAAGCATTTCTCTCGCAAACCAGACTTAGTTCAAGGAATTTTCCATGTCTTAATAATTGCTCTTGTCGTATTCGAGTGCTGATTGCCATGTTATCGGTTGTTAACGAAACTTTTTCTCAACTCTCTAAATTTATTAAGGAAGTTTTTCGCGTGCGTCCCATGACCACGCACGTTTATATCTCCTTCCGTTTGTCTACCGCGGGTGCGCTTTAAAACGACGGCGCTACAATTATGCTTCAGAAATGTCCCTTTCCTTTTTTTTCTCCTCCCTTAAACTCGTTCTCTTAACTACTACACGCAGAAACAATGCAACAGGAAATTTTCCATGTCTCAATAATTCCTCTTGTCGTATTCGAGTGCTGGGGCGCGATCGGACATATTTTGTTCGATACGCGTTCTGTTCAGTTGCTGCAACGTCACATAGTTGCAGTATGCAAAATTTGTGACAGCGGGGCGGAGAAAGCAGCCAATCAGGAAGCGGTGACCTCCCCGGAAGTTTACTTCATTCGTTTGTCGTCTGCTTGCAGACAGTATACTAAAAAACGAAATGTTTCTCGTCTTCCAAATGAATGAAATCTTTATCTAAAAAATTTATTTTTTCTTCTCAAGCCCAAGCACCTTTCAAATAGTAGTACGTGTCACTACTGCAATTTATAACTATTAGTTTCTTTGCGTCGTCCCTAGGTGGTGTCGTGCACAGCGAGAAGAAAAAAGAAAAAAAAAAAACGACGGAAAGAGTGGCGCACTTTTCGAGAGGCAGTGACAACATTCCAGTGGCTCGCTGGCACCGATGATGGGGTCGATTTCTCAGTACAACCAACGAATTATTTATTTCGAGAATCAAAAACGACGCCGGAATTCACTTTCTGCAATTTCTTCAAACGCGCTTCGCACCGCCACCCGCTCTCCTCCTTTCTCTAGAAACGCCAGCGCAACAACCTAAGTTCCCAACGGAAGCGCCATGTTCTCGAATTAAACTATGGATCGGATTCAAACGTGCCATCCCGCAGCCGCCTGTTGGATCCAATCCGTTCCACCAGACGCGCCATGCGAAACCGTATTAGGGTGCCTAGCCGTATGATCGTTCCCAACTTTCCAGCTCCCGTCGGGTTCGGCACCTAGAAGACGATATGCTCGCTGGGAGAATGATTGACAGGAGCGTGTCGTTATTTTGACGTCACCAAAAACGTGGCCGCGGCCCGCGGCTGGCGACGTGGGCGTGGAGTAGGCCAATCGCGCGCGCCGGTAACCGAACGAACGCGCCGAACAACCATCTGCGATCGCACCCCTGATTGCCATGTTATCGGTTGTTAACGAAACTTTTTCTCAAGTCTATAAATTTACTAAGGAAGTTTTTCGCGTGCATATGCCTTGCAACCACTCGGAATCGACCATCGACCACCGCGGTTGATGGTCAATGGTCGCAAAAATCGAAAATCTCGGACAACATCAGCTCTGGCACTTCAATGTAACCTGGGGCCTGACGGACCAACCGGCTGAGCTATCTCTCCAGGCAACGTCCAAGGGTCACGCGTTCAAATCCCCTGTTCTGGTCCTTTTTTTTGTTTTCCTTCATTTTTTTTCCTCCCCCCTTTTTAATATTTCTTTTCTTGTAGTTTATCACTCTACGGGACCCCTCAAAAAAAAATTCCTCTATTATGTATGGCCACACATGTGCAGGTCACAAAAATCAAGTTTCTCTAGTTGAGTGCCATGGGTGCGGTTTAACCGAGCTCAGATTGGTCCACCTTGACTGATCAAAGAAGGCAGGCACCACTGTAGGTTAAATAAAGCGTACAACTCCTGCAGTGGCGGTAGAGCATCCGCCTCCCATCCAGAGAGACCTAGAATGTGGTTTTTCTCCGTTGAAAAAAAACTTCGTCCCGGACAAGAAGGTGAACCAGAAAAATGATCGGTGGCTGTGCAAAGGCACCGACGATGTTCCAACTGTCATGCGCACAAAATTTCCAGCATCAGTGATGGTCCTGGGTGTCGTGAGCAGTGAAGGAGACGTCACGCCTCCCCATTTTTTTTTTCTCCACAGTTGAGGCTCTGGCTTACACTGAGGTATTTAAATCGGTTGTGCAGCCCCGGATTGCTGCTGTAGCACGTCAGAGGCCGTATGTTTTTCAGCAAGACTCTGCACCTTCCCACAGAGCCCAAACCATGCAAGAATGGACAGCCGAAAGCGCCACGACCACGTTACTCCAAACATGTTGCTTCCCAGCTCCCCAGACCTCAACCCAATGGACTACTACGTATGCGGCGTCGTTGAGAGAGAGTCCAATAGGCACCCACACAACACACTTGAAGCTCTCAGGGGAGCTATTGTTGATGCAACGCCGAATGTTCCGAACACACACCTCATCACAGCCTGCGGTTGGTTTTGGCAGCGTGTGGAGTCTGTGATTGCTGCTCTCGGCGCTTTCATTCAATGATGACATTCATTGCGTGCATGGCCACCTGCACGCAACGTTAAAGAGTCTTAAATTATCTGTATCCAGTATCTGTGTCTGTTCGCGTGTGGGCGTAACTTAGTTCTCAAATACCTGCCGCACCCGGGACAATACTTCTGAGACAAAACAGTTTCCTCATCGCTTCTTACTGGCATATGAAATATCTAGTTCATCTGTCAGCAAGTAGTTTAAAAGCTTCCAAAACATGTGGTATAATCTAATTTTCGGTATTTCGGGGTGGATATGGGTGTATTTTTATTTTAGGCTCAGCTAATGAACTCAGTGTTCCATGAGAAATATTAGGGCTGTGTATCTAAGGGTATGCGTAGAAGCTGTGGGGACAAATTTTGCACGAATGCCTAAAAAAATGGAGCGGTGTGTGCATTGTAGGGTTCCCCAGCTATATGATGGATGGCTTCCTTATGTAGTACGTGCAATCCATTCTATTTGTTATTGTTGTGGTGCTCCAGACGAGAAAAGGATAACTAAGTTGAGAGAATACTAATGCATGATTCAGTTGGTGTTTTACACTAGCAGGCAGTAAAGAAAGTGATTTTCCAACTATACCTAGTGCTTTAGAAGCACCGTATGCTGGGCTACTTAGTGTTACATAGTTTCTTCCAGATATAGCGCAAAAAAGTACACCTACACACGCGTCTTTCGTTGTCCTGTCTTCTTCGCGTGCATTTGTACTTTTTTGCAATATATCTGGAAGAAACTATTGATCTGGAAGTGTGAGAATTAAGATGGTTGATATATATTTCCGACGACAAATTTCTATGAAGCTAGAGCCCAAGAATTCCCACGATACCAACAATCTCTATAGCAGAATGAAAATGACATATTTTATTTTGTTGACATTTACTTGTGACAATTTCAAATTGCACCACGTCCTTAGACTTTAGAAAGCGGTATTTATCTTGTTAGTTATACTCTGCGAATTCTGTGAACGGAATATCACAGCTGTGCTCTTTGTGAATAAGAAATACTTTGGTGTATCACTAATGTTTGTTACATCAGTAATCTAAAAATTATACAATAAGGGACATAGAGGCTTTCTTGGGGAGCTGCGAAATTCGCTGGTTTGCATAATGATAAATGGTCGTTTATTTCTTCACTTTGTACGCGATCCCGGAGATTTGATGCTAATAAATCCAATGGTAAACCACGAACACCCTACAACTGTATTATATTTAGTAAAGTTGCATGATTCAGACGACCAAGCGCCTTGGAAACGTCTATGTAAATGTCTATTACTAAATGCTTTTCATCGCACGTTCTAATTATATATCTATCTTAGGTGAAAGGGCAAGTTCTGTGGCACGGTGACTTCTGAAGCCAAATTAAGCGACTTTGATCAAATAAAATTTAGCCGGGAACATAGAGCAGTCATTATTATTATTATTCCTAAAATTCTAGATAATGAGGCTAATATTATCAGTATATATATATATATATGCTTATCATATTACACATTATCGTGAGGCTTGTGATATAATTACAAATTTCCTTGTCTCTGCGTTTACATATCGCGCCCACTTTCGATGCCTGCATTTTTTTCGAAGAAGCCTGTACTGAGCGCGCGGTTATAAATGTGCCCAAGATGTCGTTCAATGATGTCGATTGCGTCGTTCACTGGCTTTATCTCTGTTTCATCATGTTACATGTCGCCCGTTTTAAACTAATTAAATATACCCAAGATTTCGTTATTATCTGTAGGAATTAAATACAAACTAGTAACCATTTTTGCCTCTGGGTAATGCTTACTGACCACTATATTGTTAAAGAACCAATAATGCCTCGGCGAGTGTAAAGCCCTTTACGGGCGAATAATTTAGGATGAGTTCCTTAACAGATTTCGCAGAATGTGAGCGACTCAACAATTCGTTTATCTACTGCCACATGCCATTTGGCTTGGTCTGATCAGACCGTAAAATTTCTTTTTAAATATGCGCGGTTCTTCTTCCACGAAGAAGCCTTGGTTTTATTCCGGTGTTATTTAGATATAGCGCAGTCATCTCGTCTGTGAGAAATTAAAACCCGTTGGAAGAGCTTATCTTTTCTTTCTATCATTTTTAGTGCCCTCTTTAGTCATCCATGGCTTATTCCAGTCACTCGCCTTCTTCATTTTTCTCAGAACAAATGATTGAGTGCAAGCTTCCATGAACAGACGAGTAAACTTATTATATGCCTCATCTTATGTCTTCGCTTGAATTTCAAAGTACCAATTTGTCAGCAATAATCTTCCGTGAAAATCGTCATAAGTATATTGATTGATGTCGGGGTTGTTATAACGTTGTGCGAACTACAATTGATGCCAGATTTGCGAGTCTTAATAAAAATGACGAAAATGATCAGTAACATTGGAGGCAATAATGCCTGATATTACTGTGTACGTGGTTTGCCCCACTATAAAGGTCTACCAAGGCATTTGCAGATTCCGTGGTGAGAGTGGCGTCACTAATAACGTTAGCAAACCCACGTTAGTGCAGCGGTTTTCGAAAGTTGTGCATTGTAGTGTAAGGCTGTGATGTTTTAATACTAAAACGCCACGTCGTACAAGCGTACACTGTTCTTGTTTGACATAACTGAATAAGGAATCCATTCATAGATGAAAATTATCCAAATTTTAATGTGCTGGACGATACACTAATGCTGAAAGAGGTGTCCGACGCATTAAAATAATACATTCTGTCATTTGCCAAAAAGGTCGTGTCATCAAGCCATTGACACCAAATATTTTCTTTTACGCACATTAAAAGACCAGCGCCACGTTTGTTTGTTCTGTCAACATAAAATACATCGCAATTTGCACGTTTGATGACGTCACTGTGCGACGAGTACCACATCTCTGTTAGAATTAATAGTCCAAAACCAAAGTGAAAGTGTACGAAATATGACAAGCCTTTTACGTCGTTGGAACTGAAAATGCCGTTTACATTGTCGGGGCAGCATCCCCATTACAATCAGGATGTGCAGGGAAACATACGTGCCAAGTTACGTAATATTATAAATGTAGCGGTCGCTTCACACTTTGATTACATTGGACGGCTCATTTCCTTATCAATATTTGACCATCACTCGTGCACACAAACTTCGAGTTTCGTGCGTTCTAGCTTTTGGTGGTCATGCCTTAGCCGCCTCTTTTGCTCTGGGTGAAGGTGCTCACTATCGAACAAGGAAGGTCTAGATGAGTGACCGAGATCTGAGATTGACAGGCAAATTTGCAAGGCTTTCTTGAGAAAGGTGTAACGTTTAAACAATTAATTCGCGTTTGAACTCTTCGTTTAGCAATAGATTGGCATGCTCAAAATTCTTGCGACCGTTAACTCTATGGTATACCTAAATTTTATCAGGAATTAGCGGTTCATTGGCCAGGCTACGAACTTGACAACCAGTTCTTACTAACTCTCCACGCTCTGCTTGCACAATGCCTTTATCTCCTAACTGCACATTCTGGAATACTGTTCGCTTCTTATTCTGTGCTACTGGCCTTCCAACATCTTTTTCGTCATTGACATTCATTTTCTAGAGCTTCATTGACCTGTATTAGTGCACCGATTTCCTTGAGGTGTTCTTCATTTGTTTCCTTCAGGTGCTCAAATTTTTGGACATAGAAAGAAATGCATCATTTCATGTCATCGACTTTCTTTCTTAGGTCCCTTGCAGTCTTACTTTTAGATGTGTTCAATTATTTTTGAAATTCCTGACGGAGTTCATCCAAAGCAGAAGCCATTCTACCTCAACCAACACTTTCAGGAACAGGTCGAGCACAATACTGGCAGCAGCACAGTCAGCAGGGATGAAAACACACGAAAGAATTGTGCTGAAATAGTTGAAAATATATAACCTGAGCAAACAGGAAGAGGGGTTTTTAGCGATCATGTTTCACAGCTGCCCCGCCGCTGCCCAGTGGCTTGTCACAGTAATGCACCCCGCATCAGTAGCCTTGCGACGATTCTTGCACTGACATAGGCACCTAAAATTACAATGGCTGGTCGATAGCTGCTGCTCTGTTGGGGTTGCCGGAGATGCAATAGCCGACGAGCTGCGTGGCTGCGCGAACAGAGAGATGAGCTTTTAGCTATAGTGCTTGTCAGCAGCCCCGCCGCTACCAAGAATAGAGCCTGTTGCTCAAGAATCACTAGATCCAGGCATGATGCTAATTCTTATGCGCTTTTTAAAGCAACGTCATGCTTTATGTTTCTTCTTTCATTCAGTCAGGATTTTGGCGGAACTAAGAAGCTCTGTTGTTTTTACATCACTATCTTCACCGTTGTCCAACCTATACCTATGATGATTACATATTTTATTAAAGCGAATGTTTCTTTGTCTCTTTCTTGGACTTTCCCATTGCTGCTGTTTCTGCTGCGGTGTTGCACACCGCGTCGGTGGATGGTTCAGCGTGTGTACGTACATGATAGAAGCACGGCAGAGAGGAAAAACGACGCGAGGAAGAAGCTCGTTTGGACCTTTTTATTGGGTCGGATGTCCACAATACCCTCTGCAACTCCCTCGGCGTCGCCACGTTGCTTTTGACAGTTACAATTATCCATGATCGCCCGCAAAAGCTTTGCAGAAACGGCAGAGCTTAGCTTTCTGGTAACGTGTGAGACCAGATGGAGGCTAGATAGAATGGCAGACAGGATTGGGGGAGGGAGAGAAAGCAGAAAACCGACGCAGTCGCGAATAAACAAGTCAATAGCAGCCTTGCATTAAGGGGGAAGCATATCGTCCCCCTTAATCTGCTCAAAGCGAGATTATATATTCCGCGATCGTCGGGAAGGGAGGAGATTAGGCATGGTAATTAGTTCCTCACTTGAATATAGATCGAATATGAAGGCCCGCCACGCTGTCCCTCGCACCACATAAATTACTGGTGATCCGGCACTTCGAAACTAGTGTCTCTGCTACAGCTTGTATTGCACTATTGATGCAATGTGACTCGGAGCTCGACTTGGAAATTGCTAGCCCAATTACGCGAATGTTCAAAGCATGTGATATAAGTTTTTTTCCAAGCGTAATTGAAGAGGCCTGTTAGCATGTAGACGGCACTCGTAATAGCTTGCATATGTGACAGTTAAAGTTTGCAGCTATGAATCCGTAACTGAGCTCACCAGCTTTAGGCTGTGTTCAGCGCTGTTTGAAGCGCCTTTTCTAGGTCGGAGATATAAGGATGAATAAACGGAACATCATAGTCTTATACAAGAGGGGGGGCTGGGGTGAGACAGGCATAAGGTGACTTGAGAAGGCAAAAAGAACGCTACTACTATAGACACGACAGCGGTTGCGGGCGAACTCCATACATTTAAGTTCAAGGTACGGTACATTGCGTTTGTGATATCTATGAAAAATAAACGCGATGCAAACTTGTTATGCGGACATCTTACGCAGGCCGCACAGAAGCATGACCGCCTTAAAGCACACCGTAGGGTCTAGGCGATTATGTTTAGGCGACACTGTGAAAGCGGTCGCACTTAACATAACACTTTTGTGTCCACCACGGTAGGTTTTTATGGCTGCGCCATTGCTCGAGGTGGCGGGTTTGATCCCGAGCACGCAGCCGTTATTAAGCGGGAGTGAAATAAAAAAAACATTCGTGATTTAGGGACACGTTCAATAACACCACGGTGTGACAATTAATCTGGAGGCCTTCACTACGGCGTGCCTCATAACTCGATTGTTGTTTTGGCACTAAAGCCCCCATAATACAATTAAACTTCAATACTTCTGCCGCGTTGCGATGTGTCATGTGAGAAAATAACTACGCTCAACCCTCTCCGAGGTTATTACGCATGGCGTGCGACAACGCCTCAAGCAAACACCTCTCCCTGTGTGTTTTGTGTGGTACGGAAACAGCAGAGGTGCACGTAAGGTAATGTTTGGCATCAACTCCACCCCTTGGGGTTACACTAAACTTTGAATAAAAATAAACATTCGCCGTCAAGGTCGCCACAAATATGGCCAATCGAAGCAAACAGCACAGAAAGCTTCACTTACATCGATTCCCACAATGCGTGGAATCCGCATATGTTGATTTTGGTTTACTTTATTGCCCACCACATCCAAGAGCATTTCTGTTCTCGACCCCCTACTTAGGCAGACTAACGTGCACGAGATTACCTATACGCTGGTAGAATTAGCTGCGTTTCATTAAAAAAAAATTCTCCCTTTCCATTGTTGTCTGTCTGCTGCTTTTTTTTCTAGATCCTCTCGATAGAGCGAGGGCGACAAGAATGACGACTAATATGTTCTTCGCCTGCAAGAAAGAGTGGCTTGACTTTAACATACGGCCGGGCATTATAAAGGTAATGTGTGAAAAACCAAATACGTCACTTCTTTAACGACAAAACCGGCTTACACCCTCATCGCGAATTTCTCGCTCACTTCGTTATTTTGTCTTGGGCGCTTCCCAATTATCGCGAATTAAGGAAATGCCCTAGACAAGTACATTCCACCAATCCCAGTAGCCAATAGCGCATTTGCGAGCCTCTTGTGCATTCCAGTATAGGTTTCCATAGCCAGAAATAAGTGACAGTCGTGTTGATGAGCAGTTCGTAAATGTGGTAGAATGGAGCTCCGGACCGCTTGACCTGCGAGTGTGCGTGCGGTGGTGTCATCCAACCTTCGAATGACAGCCCCCCCCCTTTGCGGACTTTGTTCACCGTACCCAAGGCCTGGGGCCGAAATTTGCAGTTAATCAGAAGAGTTAGCGCGTAAAGCTGCTGTTCATTTTTAGACATACATCAAACCCTGCTCCGACAAATAAATGTGATAGAGAGAGAGACAAAATGGAAGGAAAGGCAGAGAGGCTAGCCAGTGTAAATACTGGCTGGCTACCCTATGCTGGAGAAAGGGGTAAAGAGAATAAACGAAGAGAGAAGAGAGAAAATAAACGAGAAAGATTCACGCATTAACGCGACGTTACGCGCAACAACAGTCAAAGGCGGTCGCACAATTCACAAGCCCTTCAGCCAGCAAAGTGCATGATGATCACTGACACCGGTGAAACACCAACCATAAAAATATGGCCGAAATTTCAGGACGGCCCACACCAGTGCGAGACATTCTTTTTCTGTAGTGGAGTAGTTAGCCTCCGTCCTTGATAGCATCCTGCTGGTGTAAGTAATCACTGCCGTCCTGCCGCTGTACAAGCACTGTGCCAACGACGACATTACTAGCGTCGGTATGAAGAATCGTAGGAGCGTCTTCATCAAAGTGTGCATGCACGGGAGGCGCCTGCAGCCGTTGCCGTAGGTCGTGATATGCCCTTTGCTGGTCTTCACCCCACACGAAGGGGACATCTTCTCTTGTGACATGTGTTAACGGCCGTGCGATGCGCGAAAATTCCGCAATAAACCGTCGCTAGTAGGCGCAAAGGCCCAGAAAACGTCGCACGGCCTTTTTTATCTGATGGCGTTGGGAAATTAGCAACAGGAAAGATTTTACCAGGGTCAGGTCGGACACCTTCACGACTGACAACGTGCCCGAGAAATTGAAGTTCTTCAAAGTCAAAATGGCACTTTTCAGATTTTCAAGTTACACCAGCTGAGCGTATTGCTTCAAAGACCATCTTTAGTCACCGTAAGTGTTCCTCGAACGTGACGGAGAAAACAATCACGTTGTCGCGGTAGACAAGACAGGTTTGCCATTTGAGGCCTGAGAGTATCGTGTCCATTAGTCCTTGAAAAGTTGCTGGCGCAAAACACAAACGGAAGGGGAGCACCTGAAATTCATAAAGTCCGTCAAGCGTCAAAAAAGCCGTCTTCTCACGGTCTGTCTCATCAACTTCTATTTGCCAGTAGCCGCTTTTCAAGTCCATCGACGAAAAGTAACGTGCGTTTCGTAGCCTGTCCAGTGAATCGTCGATACGCGGTAGCGGATAAACGTCCTTGTGATCAGGTTGAGATTTCGGTAGTCGACGCAGAAGTGCAGGCTACCATCCTTTTTTTTTTTTACCAATACGAGAGGCGATGCCCAAGGACTTTTGCGTGGCCGAATAACCCCGTCCTCAAGCATCGTCTTCACTTGTGTTTGTACTGCCTCGGGCTCTATCGGTGCTACACGATAAAGATTCTGCCGAATTGGTCTGGCATCGGCTTCGGTGAAAATACGGTGCTTAGTGAGCGGCGTCTGGCTAACTTGTGACATGGATGAGAAGCAGCTCTTAAACTCATCGATGAGCTCAAGAAGGCTGTTGCGTTCGACGGGCGATAAAGTGGGACTCATATCAACCACAGGGGCAGGCATAGCCACGGTGGACGTCGCGTGTTCCACTGAGAGGCAGTCCTGTATGGAGGTAAATTCGTCGAAGTAAGCAACAGCTGTGCCTTTAACAATGTGTCGACGTTCCCTGGTAAAATTCGTAACCAGGAGAGCAGCACATATGTCGTGTACGTTAATTACGGCCCTGGCGAGGGAAACCCCTTGACTCAGTACCAGTGTGTCGATGTGTTCAGCGACTCCAGTCCCGGTGCTCAAGTTGTCGCAAATAACAGGTACGAGGGAACAGCTTCGCGGCGGAAGCGTGACGTCGTCGTCGGCAATAGATAAGCGGGGTCGCTGGTGTTCCGCTGGGTCGACGTCGTCTGAGCTCGTAGAAAATGCGACGACGAGGTCACGGAAATTGATCACTGCACCATAATCTCTCAAGGAATCCATCCACAATATAAGTTCCTTACAACATTCAAAGAGAATTACGAGGGTGGCGACGAAGTTTGCACCGGCGATTACTATTCTGGCTGTGCATTTTCCAATCGGCGTCATTAACTGGCCGCCGGCAGTTCGGATGTTCGGCCCGGTCCACGGCGTCTTCCCGTTTCGCAGCCTGTCTGCCAGCTTTTGACTGATTATCGAAAAATGGGAACCAGTATCGACGAGAGCGGCCACTTGGTGGCCGTCAATGCAAACGACAAGATCGGCGCTGTTGGCGTCGGTTGCAAGGGGTGTGGCTGGAGTCGTCGGAGTTTTAGAGTCGTCGGTGATAGGGGCTCTTGGAAAGCTAGAGGGTTTGCAACATCACCCCCGGAGGTCGCTGCCTCTAGTTTCTCCGGCGTGGGCTAGGGGACCTACCCCTAGAGGCGCCAGAAAAATCGTGACGGCTCGGTGGGCTGTAACGAGCCGGAGAAGAACAACGCGATCAAGGCGTCGCTGAATCTCCCGGCCGAAAGTTTGCAGTATTTTCGTCGCAGGTACGTGCAGCATCAATCACAGGGTAATTGCAGTTGAGAAACCTTGGATACCCAGCTGCACGGTAGTGGCACGCGCGGTAAACATGTCCTGCTTCGCAGCAATGAAAGCATAGCAGTCGGCGGTCAGCGGTGCGCCACAAATCTGTCTTTCGAAGCGGGTAGCCGGCAGGGGATTCGCCATAAGAACGAGGCG
This sequence comes from Dermacentor andersoni, assembly GCF_023375885.2. Taxonomy (NCBI): domain Eukaryota; kingdom Metazoa; phylum Arthropoda; class Arachnida; order Ixodida; family Ixodidae; genus Dermacentor; species Dermacentor andersoni. The sequence goes on from NC_092815.1 coordinate 198,016,559, forward strand.
CAGCGATCGACTGGCGGCGATACAGCATAGCTGGCGGCGGCTGTGACTGTCAAAAATGGGGCGTCGGCGGTGGCGGTGATGGCTGCGTCGGGCTGGTTAACGGTGTCAGCAGCATCGAAGTGGCGGCAGGTGGACGACAGACAGCTTCCGCGTAGGTCAATCGTCGCGGCGCCGCCTGCCAGTCGGGCGACGAAAAGGCATGTTAGACTTCCTCCCGAACGATATCAGTGACAGAAGCTACCACTGGTGCCATAGGAGAAATTTCTAGCTGCCGGATCTCCTCTCGCACAATCTCGGATGACTTCACGCAGAGACGTGCAGCAGCTCTCAGGTAGAATTGAAACATGCACCGGCGAGCTCATGCGATAATATTGGTGGCGCCGTTGCTGTAGTGCTCTTTCTATAGCGGTAGCCTCCTTGGTCAATTCGGCAACTGTCGTCGGTGGGTTCCTCACGAGTCCGGCAAACTGTTCCGCCTTCACTTCGCGCAAGAGATAGCGTAACTTATTTTCTTCGGGCATCTCAGGGTCTGATCTGCGGAAAAGGCGGGCCATATCTTCTGCAAACCTGGCAGCGTTCTATTTTGGTTTTTGAATACGGGATTCGAGTAGGCGCTGCGCGTTGTCTCTTCTGTCGCTACTAGTGAACGTGTCTAGCAGCTGGGTGCGGAATGCATCCCATGTAGTCAAACTTCTCTCCCCGTTCACAAACCACGTCCGCCCACTGTCTTGAAGCGCAAAATAGCCGTTAGACAGCTTTTGCTGGGAGTCCCAGTAATTATAACTGGCGACACGCTCAAATTGGTCCAGCTAATCTTGGACATCTTCAAAAGCGTCGCCATGGAAACTTTCTAGATTCTGAGAATTCTACAGCGTTACCTGCGATGGAGTCGCAGTAGCCATGGCGGAAGTAGGTAGGCGCGTTCCTGCAGGGTCCTGCAAAGGGTTGAACTCGAGCGTCGCCTAGCAGGCGGCGACAGTACCGGTGAACAGGAGTTTCGACGAACGAAGGTGATTCAGGTTTCGAAGTATGGCTCCGCGAAGGGGTGACGAGCCTGAGGCAACCCTACCCAGCACCTCCACCAGTGTCGCAGCCTAGTAGGAGACGGGAAAGCCGGTGTAGAGGAAATATGAAAGAACTTTATCAGAGCAGTCAACGCGACGTCATTGTCGTCTCTGTTTTCCTACTCGCGCGCTACTTCAGCGTAGTTCTCATCGCCTGGCACATACCCGCGGCGACCATATCGGATGTGGCAATATGTCGCTCCAACATTAACACTTGATGTCTTCCTTACTTTAGTCATTTGCACGACTGGGTACCTTCTCCACAGATCACTTCACTTGACTTCACCTCACTTCACTGCGCTTATTCACTGCACTGTACACACCATCGAGTTCACTATTGCACAGAAAAAGTCATTCTACAATACTCCTAAACCACTACACTTCTAGAGTAAACTGTTATAATACTTGTCACGTCATGGAAGAAGACGCCGTTCGAAACGGCTGCGCTCACATCGGGCTACGCATGTTTGGTTTTTCGGGCGGACCACCTTCTGGGACCGGCCCGAAACGATCACCACCATCTCCAAGAAGTGGTCCGGCACCTGTGGAGTCCAACTGCAGGTCCGTCGGACCATATTTCTGCGTTTTACGGCCGATTTTCCACCTTCAGAACGTGCCGAGCAGCTAACCCTAACTTCAGTTAGGAGAGCGGCGCCGGCGGGTGAGCGCGCATTTGAACATGGCGGCCTTAAGAACTCCTACTGCGACATCGAACCCGCGACTTATTACAACGTCGCGACTTGAAGAACAAATGGATTTCACTGCATCTCAGGTGGGTGATGCAACACCGCACCACGAATGCAATAAGGCCGCCACGATCAACAACAACGTGCAAAGCGCTACCGTGGTCAACGAAACGACCGCAGAAGCAGGATGGGAGCGCGTTCTTTCCCTGAAGGAAAAGAAAAATCTCGCTCAGCAGCGCCGCTCCGCGCAAGAAAGCGCACTCCCATCAGGTCCGACTACCAACTCGTCCAAACCCATGGCGCATCGCGGGCACCCACGACTCAAGCGTCTTCTGCCGCTACCGAAGAGTGACCTGAAGGTGGTTATCAGACCACACCAAGGGCTACCACTCAAGAATGTTACCAGTCGGGCACTGGCAAGAGCCGTCATGGAGGCGTGCGAGGACAGAACCACTGACAACAATTTTATTCTAAGAATCAAGTCAGGTTCGAACATTGCAGTGATATCCACCCCAAATCGCAATACGGCCAAGGTCATGCAAGCCATGTAATCCTTGAACATCAACGGACGACAACACCCGGTCAATGCGTACGTTACGGCAGGAGAAGACACGACGCGGGGAGTAATCCACGGGATAGAAGCACACACCCCTTCTGACGTGCTGCGAACGAACCTACGTATCCGATCGCAGGGACTGGAGTTGATCGACGCAAGAATGATGGGCGACTCACAAAGTGCCTTGCTCACCTTCTACCGCAGCCGAGTGCCAAGGTGTGTTTATTACTTCGGGGGAGAGAAACTCTCCACACCCTACTGAAATGCGGTTCAATTCTGCCGTACCTGTGGCACCGTGGGACACCGCACCGACGTATGTCCACAGCCCGACGTACAGGTGTGCCGCTCGTGCGGGGTGCTGGAGCCTGCCGATGGACACACGTGCACACCCAAATGCGCCATTTGTGGGAGTGATCATCCAACGGGTGACCGCCGATGTCCCAAAAGACTAAAGCCAGTCAGGCAGGTATCAAGACCACGGCCAAAAAAACCAACGAAGACCCAGCTACGGTGGTTCGCCACTGAAGACGAGGACTCCGAGCTGGAGTTTCTTCCGGCCATGGATCGTCGCAGCCGCTCCAGAACCCGCTCGCCGTCGCGGAGCCGATCTTGTTCCGGGCAGCCGGGCCAGAGGAGACGGTCGGCATCCGGCCCAAGGTGCCTCAGCCGCAAGATCAGACAAAAAAGAAGGAGGCCCCAAGAAGCAAGTCACCAGGGATCCTACTGGCATGCAGCACCCCACAAAATAATCAGGTGAGCTGGGCGCAAGTCGCATCTCCCACTGCCAATGCTAAGAATACACCTACACCAATCACACAAAACCCAGAGTACAAGAAAATAGTAGAAGCAAACAAAATACTCCGAAACAGTTTAGCCGAGCTACGAGCCGAGTTTGAAGCTTTTAAGCGCACGGCAAACAACAGCACATCACAGCAAGCCATACAAATTGCGGACCACACTTCCAAATCACCACCACAAACATCACTGCAACAAAGTACCGCCTCCAGCACTCATTCGTTAACGCTGCAACGGTTAGCACAAAACATGCAACTAATGTTCGCAGAGCTACACAAACTCAAACGAATGGTAGAGGATGTGCAAACAAAAGCCGCAGCCGTTCCCTGAAAGAGGGTCAGTCAAAGTCCGGGAGCTCCTACCAGGACACCGAAAGCTATAGAGCACACTGATAGCGACAGTAATATCCACGGATAATATGGCAAACAACACAAAGACCGGACACATTGAAATCTGGCAATGGAATTGCTGCACGCTATGCACTAAATTGGCTAATTTCACGCACTACATAGAATCGGCACCAATCCCTCCCGACGTTATCTGTATTCAGGAAATAGGGAAACAAAATCAAAAACTCAAAGGCTACGAGCTTTATGCTCACCCTGACTACCCTCAAGTAGCCACCTTTGCCAAGAAGGATGTCGCGATTAGCGTAAATTGTTTTTTCCGGGAACCTATTCAGCACCAGATAATCACGATTTGGCCGCAGAAAAGGGGCAAACCTAAAACAATTATTGTCAACGTTTATAGTTCTCCCAGAGAAAAACAGGCGGATTTTGAAAACGTGGTGGCCACCGCGGTGCGACTCGCTCAAGGTAGGGACAAATTAATGTTGTTAGGCGACTTTAACGCTCAACACTCAAACTGGGGCTACAGTAGAGTCAATCCCAAGGGCATATTGTTAGCAGACGTTGTAGAGCGCTACGGACTTTTCCAGCTAACTCAACCGTATCTCCCAACGCGAATCGGGAACAGCGTGTCCCAGGACACTTCCCCCGACCTCACGTTCACCAACAACGAAAGTGAGACGCGATGGACGAACCTAAGTGAAAACCTAGGAAGTCATCACTATATCTTAAGCTTATCGGCTAATGCAGCCAGGATTCGAAGAGCTATTGGCAAGGCAAGGCTATCCGACTGGACCAAATTTCGTGAAAAACAGAAAACAATCGGCAGCATAACAGACGTAGGAGAATGGGCCGAGCAGATCCGAGTTATTCACTCTAGGGTCACCAAAACAATTGAAACGACAACGGAGGCTCCAGCCGTGGATCGTCACCTGTTGCATCTCTGGGAAGCCCGGAGAGGCCTCACAAAAAGGTGGAAAAGGCAGAAGCTTAATCGTAAACTCAGGATACGGATAGCTCAGCTAGCGCAGGAAGCTAACGAATACGCACAAAAGTTAAGCGACAGCAATTGGCGTCAGTTCAGCGACTCGCTTCGGGGCACGTTGACTACAAAGAAAACATGGCGCATTCTTCGAAGTATGATTGACCCGGGAGGAACAAAAACAGTCGCGAATCGCACACTTAAGCTGCTTGAAAACGAGTTTGAAGGTCGGGAAGCTGACATGATAGACAAAATAAAGAGATATACGTAGGAACTGTACCGACCGGGCAATCCACCAAACCCGTTTACGAAGGTCAGGACCAACCGGAACTGGACGCCCCCATAACCTTTGAAGAGGTTTACGCAGCGGCACACTCCTTCAAGAAAAACACGACCCCAGGGGTAGATCAGGTCACGAACGCAATGATTCGCAATCTAAGTGACGACACGCTAAAGAGCTTGACCAAATTCTTTAACGACACGGTCTGGACAGAGGACGGCGTCCTTCCAAAAGAATGGAAGGAAGCAAAAATTATTCTTATTCCAAAACCAGGTAAGCCTCGTAACATCAACAACCTTCGACCCATCTGCCTAACGTCGTGCGCGGGGAAACTCTTTGAAGAGGTTGTGCAGGTCCTGCTCTTGAACCACATAGAGCTAAACAACATGTTCCCCTCCAACATGTTCGGTTTCCGACCCCACGTGTCAGCGCAGGACATTTTTCTACTACTAAAGCACGAGGTCCTGCACCCCAACAGAGGGTCGGAAGATAAATTTGTACTGGCATTGGACATCAAAAAGGCCTTCGACAGCATCTGCCACCACGCAATTCTGGAGGGACTGGAAGCGGTGAACTGCGGATCGCGAATTTATAACTACGTGCGCTCGTTCCTCAGCCACCGCACGGCCACAATCAGATTAGGCTCCACGAGGTCCGACACCTTCAACTGTCCCGACAGAGGTACCCCTCAGGGAGCTATACTCTCTCCACTGCTATTCAATGTAGGGATGAGAAAGCTAGCCGTGGAGCTAGATAAACACCCGAATCTTGGTTGTGCGATATATGCCGATGATATCACGTTCTGGGCTCACCAGGGGTCCTACGGGGACAAGTAAGAAACCCTTCAAAAGGCCATAGACGCAGTCGTGGAATACGCGAGGGCGGCGGACATGGCATGCGCACCCGAAAAATCGGAATTCATTCGGGTGCGTGCGAAGTACGCAAGAAAGAAGGACTGCGTGCCGCTCACTCTGACTCTCGACGGGGTGCCAATTCGTGAAGTGGAGACACTCAGAGTATTGGGGATGTGGATACAGCAGACTGCTGGAACATCTCACACCCTACAAAAACTAAAGGCGGTCACAGGAAACGTGGCCAGAATGATAAGGAGAGTGGCAAGAAGCAGAGACGGCCTAACTGAGGGAGAGACCACCAGCCTGGTTCACGCATTCGTAATTAGCCGACTCACATACGCCCTTCCGTATCAGGCCTTGAGAAACCAAGAGATTAAACAGGCAAACGCAATAAGAAAAGCCTTCGAAACCGCCCTTGGTCTTCCCGAATGCACTAGCACAGAGAGATTCGAGGGACTGGGCCTGCACAATACTTTTGACGAGTGCGCAGTCGCGACGTTGTATGCCCAGAAAGAAAGACTTTGTTCAACTCAGGGCAGGGAAGTATTGGCGAGGTTAGGCTTTCCCCTGAGACCCCAGTATTGCGGAGAGGAAACGGCACAGATAGACCGCAATGTTCGATCGCACATCGCGGTGGCCCCAATTCCCAAAAACATGCACCCCAAGTACCATCCCGGACGACGCAGAGCAAGGGCAAAGACCGTTCACAAACGTTTCGGCATGGGACCGGGGGTGTATTATACGGATGTCAGTCGAGCCAGCTCAGACACTTTCAGCATAGTCTCTACTTGCAACAACAACATAACAACGGCATCCTTCAAAACCTCCTCGGCATGCGTGGCAGAGGCTGCAGCCATCGCCTTGGCCATTCAGGACGCCGAGCGCAAAACCAATTCGGCTGTCATATTATCCGACTCACAAGCGGCTTGCCGCCTGTTTTTACAAGGAACGGCACCCAAATCAATAATCAAAATTTTAGGCACTCAACTAGAGGGGCACCACACTATCGTCTGGTGTCCGGCACACGAGCGACTGGCAGGAAACGCTAGGGCAGACTGTATTGCTCGAGGTTTGAACGTCCGCGCAACGGCATGGCCTAGCGACGTCCTTCCACCGAATTCTCGTGACATCCTCCTACAGCAAAGGCAGGAGCGGAGACGTTTTGGACATCCTCACTCCGATTTAAACAGCGAACAGGAGAGGGACTGGCGTCGTATTCAGACGAATACATACCCCAACCTGCACCACCTACACAGAATACACCCCACGAGTTTCACTGACGAGTGCCCGTGGTGCACAGACACACCCCCACTAAAACACATCACATGGGAGTGCCCCAGGAGGCCTCCGCACATAGACAGTCCCATATTACACCAACATCCACTAATGAGGAATATGCAGTGGGAGGCATGGCTTGCGGACGAGGGTCGGGAGAGCCAGTTGGCTCTTCTGGACCAAGCCCAGCGAGCCGCTCGTACCAGTGGGGCCCTGGAATAGGGGACTCCAACCATCGTGCCTTATTTTATTTACATTGAATAAAGTTTTACTCTCTCTCTCTTGTCACGTCATGTAGTATGAAGTTCTACCCATAAGATCTGCTCCAACATTTTCTCTTCCCTTAATGTATTCTACATGGAAGCTACATTCGTGAAGCTCAAGGCTCCATCTCATCACTCTGGAATTAGTTAAATTAGTAAACTTTGCTTTATTTAAGAACTCAAGGGGTTGGTGATCTGTCTGCAGCCAAAAATGTTTTCCATACAGGGATATGTGAGACCGTTTCACTGCCCATACAAGAGCTAAACATTCTTTTTCCACAGTTGAGTAGTGCCTTTCCCTTTCGAGAAATCGTCTGCTTGCATAGAATACAGGGTGTAATACATTGTCATTTTCGTGTAGCAACACCGCCCCAAGCGCTTTCTCTGATGCATCTGTGCGCAAAACAAACTCTCTAAGTTGCGCGCCACCAGAATGGGAGGATTGGCCATGTGCTGCTTGAGTGTTTCAAATGTGTCCTCTTGCGCTTTTGTCCATTTCACTGTATCGCTTGGGCCTTTCTTTGTTAACTCCACCAAAGGATGAGCTATCTCCGCATAATGTGGAATGAAGTTCCAGTAGAACCCCGTCAATCCCAGAAAAGTCTGTACTTATTTCTTGTTCTTCGGTGGATCCGCTTCTTGAATCTTCTGTAGTATTTCGTCTTTCTACGAAATGCGTACCACGCTTAACTTGTGTCCCAAAAATGTCACCGCGCGAAAACCAAATTCACACTTCGTTGGCTTGATGGTCAGCTTGGCTTCCTGTAGCCTATAAAATAATCCTTCTAATGCTTCCAGGTGCTCTTTCCAAGTGTCTGTAGCCACCAAAATATCGTCAATATAATGTTCCACATTTTGCACACCGTGAAGTAGTCTTCTCATGAATTTCGTAAATACTGCAGCGGCTGTCTTTAGTCCAAATGGCATGTACTTGAATTGAAATAGCCCATTTGTACTTGAAGATGCCACCTTTGTTTTGGATGTCTTCTCGATGGGTATTTGCCAGTACCCCTTCGCTAAGTCAAGCTTTGAAAATAGCTTTTTTCTTGCCACCTTTGCAAAAACAACGTCCACTCTTCGTATTGGCTCAGAATCAGACACTAATGCGCTGTTTAACCTCCTGAAGTCTACACAAAGCCTATTAGAGCCATCTGGTTTTATTACAACGACCAGAGGTGCGTTTTAAGCTGATGTAGACCTCTCGGCGATGCCTTGACGTAACATCTCGTCAACCTTCTTCTCGATAGACTCTTTAACTACTTGTGGCAATGGGTATTGTTTGACGTACACTGGTGTGTCCGTGGTGCATTCTAACTTGCACTCAATAACATTTGTTCTTCCTGGGAGGTCCGAGAATGATTCGTCATACTTGTGTAATAATAATTTACCTCTGCTGCTTCTTCTCCATCCAGACATGGATTAATGACTGCTTTTCTAACCCCATGGTTTTCTTGTAGTGGTAGGTGTGTAATTCCATGACGTCTTTTTCTTCTGTGACTACCATGTTGACAACTTGAAATTGTTGCGAATTATGCCTCTCTTCATACTTCTTTAACATGTTGATGTGAAAAACTCTTTTATAATTGTTCATCAGGAGCTCGCAATCCATCACGTTCATTTTCTGGGTTACCTGTAATTGTCCCTTCCACTGCATCAACAGTTTGTTTCCATCACTGGGTAGAAGGACAAGTGCTTTGTCTCCTGGATTGAGGCGTCTTGTCACTGCCTTCTTGTTATAGCAGGTTTTATATCGTTCTTAGGCTTCCTCCAAAGTCCGATATGCTAACTTGCACGTTTCTTCCAGCTTCTCTCGAAGTTCCAACACGTAGGTATATGTCGTTTTGACTTCAGTGTCGAGTCTTTGATTTGCCTATACCTGCTTGAGGATAGTTAACGGACCTCTAACCATGCGTCCATACAGCATCTGGAACGGCGAAAATTGAGGCTTAATTGTGGCAATTCCCTGTATGCAAACAATAATGCTGGTAGGTAGCGGTCCCAATCCGTAGGCCTTTCTTGACACATCTTTATCATATTCTTCAATGTGCCATTAAATCTTTCTACCAGGCCGTTCGCCATAGCATGATACGGCGTTGTGAGCAACTGCTTTATCGAGAGCAACCTGTTGAACTCCTTCATTAGGTAAGATGTCAAGTTGGATTCCCGGTCGCTAAGAATTTCTCGGGGAACGCCATACCGAGAGAACATCTCTATTAGAGCCTCGGCAACCTGAATTGCATCTATGCCTTTTAAAGCAATGGCTTCTGGATATCTTGTCGCCATATCGACCAGCGTGACAACATAGCAGTTTCCTTTTGCTGATGCTGGTTTTATTGGTCCTAGGATATCTATTGCTACTTTATAAAATGGCATATCAATGGTTGGCATATTCCCAAGTGGAACTCGATTGACTCTTCTTTTTAGCATCGTCTGCTGACAAATGTCATAGGATTTCATATATATTTTCCTTCGCTTTGTAGTCCTCGCCAGAAAGATTATTTTGTGATCCTAGCCACCGTCGTTTTTATGCCTTGGTATCCGGCCATGATGCTGTCGTGTCCCAGATTCAAGACCGTCCGTCGTAGTGATTTAGGAACCATCAACTGCATCACTTCTCAGCCCGAGGTAACCTTACATCTCCTGTACAACAATCAATTTTTCTTCTGTAATTCAAAAATGGTTCTTCCTCTTTTATTTGTCGTTGACTCTCCTTGCTTGTCAAAGCAGGCTTGAAGGGAATCATCCTTTCTTTGCATTTCCGCAAATTCTGTCGGCGTCACAGCAAGTGCTTCGGTTGCAGGTACCTTAAGTGCCCTCAATGTTTGCAGCGTACTTGTTCTTCTAGCTTCCACCGACAAAACTGCTGGACTATCCTCCGTAGTCTTAATTTTTTGTGTCGCCATGTTAGAATCGTGCTCTTGCTGCTTTCTTTCATTTTCACGTGTCGGGTGCAGCTGCTCTTCCACTTGATATCAGGGTGATCCACGCTTCTTACAGCTGGTAGATTGTCCAACATTAAATCATATAGCGGCATATCTACGCACTTCACTGCCAGTCATCCGGAGTAGTAGGGAGTAGAAACTTGAATTCTGGCCTTAGATAAATGCCTAACCATGCTGTCGACCATGATAACCGCCGCCGTTTCTCCTGTTAGTACTTGCTCCTGAAGCGAACTCCGTCTCACCAAGGCCGTGTTGGTTCCACTATCTCGAAGAACTGAGACTCGTATTCCGTTGATCTCCCCGTCAACTAGACCCAGTTACAGATACCTTCTCGAAAGCGCCCTTGTTGTCCAAGACCACGGTTTTCGACGCATCATGTGTATCCTGGGTATCTTTGGTTGATTCTTGCGATGATGCTACCTTTCGACCATTTAGGGAAATCACGCTTGGTTCTGTAGTCTGCAGTCTTCTGTGCGGTGTCCTCGTCTCTTGCAGTGCTGACAAATGATATGCGCCTGTGGTCGGTTCCCTCCTACACGACAATCTACTGAACGATGACCGACGCGGCTGCACAAGAAACATCTAAGTACCTTAGGTACCACACCTTGCCTAACAGGGCTTACACAATTGTCTCTATTATGAGTTTCTTCTTCGTTTTTCCTTACATTCCTCAAGCCTTGCGCTTCCAGAAATCGGTCAGCAGATTCAGCAATGTCGTCTAGACGTTTTAGTGAACGTTCTTTAAGAAAAACATTGAGCTTTGGGCTAAAACAAGCGAAGAACTGCTCAATCAAAATGCACTTCCTGACTCCTTCACACGTCTTCTCTGTGCTTGCCATTTCCATCCATCTATCAAAATAATTTGTCAAACGGCAAGAAAACTGTTTATCAGTCTATGAGTGTTCTGGTTTATTATGCCGGAATCTCTCACGGAATCCTTCTGTAGTTAGCCTGAATCTCTGCAGTAATGCTTTCTTGACTTTGTCGTAGTCCATGGACTCAGATTCTGGCATTCTTACGAACACGTTCTACGCTTCTACAACTAAACATAAACTAAGCGCTGTCGCCCACATAGATCGCTCCCAGCCTTGTTCCAAAGCAAGTCTTTGGAAACTATGCAGATAAGCATCAAGGTCATCTCTCTTATCGTCAAATGGAGCCATTAACTTTCGTGGACAAATTGTCCTTGGTTGTTGTGTCTCCATTTCCGAAGAAGCAGACGATCTGTCAGCGTCATCTCTTGCGATAGACGCATCGGCCAAACGCATATTTAACAACGAAATTTATTTTTCCGCTGCGCGTGCTTCTCGAGCTTCTTTTTACGCTCGATTAAAAAGGCTAAGCGATTCTTCGCGGCTCAGTCCCAGAGAATTGGCTATCCCCAACAGCTTCTCATAATCCATGTTCCTACGAAGTGTGAGACCGAGAATTCAGGAAATAAATCCTGGCAGGCTCGCCAATATTTTGTCACAGTGTCAGGGTGGCAAAAATGACGCAAGGAACGTTTGAGTTAGGAAAAGCCTTTATGGGCCATGAGCGCAAGAAAAATACATATATCGAGAAAGCACGCATTGCCCACGCAATGGTAAAGCCCTAACATACGACAAACTATATACAAAACTAGGTAATTGAAAATGTTGTCTTAAGTCCTCGCACACGACGTATTATGAAGCAGAAAACATTTACATAAAGTATATCGACGTGGCCACGTCACTTCGTCGTCGGTGCTTCCGACGACACGTCGTTGGGCCCGCCAATGCGTCGTAGACTCGACGTCGCTGTGTCCGACGTTCGGTCCACGGTTGGCCTGGTCAAGGGGTGAGGAGGGTGGTGTGACCTAGGCCCTGGATCGCGCTGGCGACTCCGCAAGCTGCGGATCGTAGCAGCAGGGAATCTGGGAAGTGGCGCAGTCAGCCTGTAGCTGCGGCTTCCGGTGGGAGGTCCACTGAGCTCGCTGGTAGTAGCCGCGGCAGTTGAAGAACTGCTTGCACTGGGTTGCCGCCGTCTCCCCGATCCACCCGTCCTGTTCGGCCTCCAGCCCCTTCTACTCGCCTTCGTCCCCCAGTGTAGCTGGGCTGCTCTCTTCGGCTACATGTCCCTTCTCCCATTTGCCACGTAGCTGCGCCTGCACTTTTGCGCTTCTTCTTCTGTTATCATATTGTATTCTTTTTATTCGTACGCTCTTATTTTCTATCTTCTTTTTTCTTTATTTCTGCCACCGACCCCTCGTGTCTTCTTGTTTTCTTATCTTCTGCTTTTTCTTCTTCTTTCTTTCTTCTCTTATTGGCTCAAGACACTGGTCCAGGAATCGAGTCCAGCAACGAAGCCTTTCCGGAGTGCTCGCTCTACCGTCTGATCTAACCAGGAGGTTAACCGTTCCTAGAGCGAAGGCTAATAATTGGAAGAATCGAAGCTCTGGAACACCAAATATGGCGAATCAGTTTTCCGGAATCTCGAAAGGACGAGAATAGTTCGTGAAAACAAAAATTGGCATCCACTAGACTGTGGCCCGAAGACCCAAAAGAAAGCTAGTATGGGTTTCTCAGAAAGACAGCTTCGGAGTCTAAGGATAACTGTCGTCCATCCGACTGTAACAGAAAGGTGCAAAGGAATCCCAATACGAATTTCCCCGAAAGAACAAGGATGTTCTAGAAACGTATAAATGTGCGCAACATGTAATCTACTGACGTCTCGGCTGGCGCGACACATTAGTAAGTGACACATTTCGTTTATATATATGTATGTACAACATGTGTCCTTTACTGACGTTTCTCATGACTTACCAGGCAAGACGTTAGCAAATGACCCATTAAAAATATTTTGTACTAATGTCCCTTTATAGAGCGTCCAAGTGACAAACAAAGTGCTAAATATAGAACTTCTGTACATTTTCCAAAGCTGTCGCACTAAATTAGTATGCACTCATACTTTTACTACGATTCCTTAATCACATTAGTCACTTATCTTTCCAGGAGTTTAACGTGTTCTGCATCGCCTTACGAATGTGCTACAGCTACGCAGAGGACCAAACTGGGGTAAGTTTGCTACCATTAGTGCACAGTGTGGGTATCGTTTTCATGTCGCAACTGCTTCATTTGTTGCCCTTATTTAAGAACGAGCAATGACGGCTTTCTAGGAAAAAAAATTACTGAATTCTTAGGAGGTTTGGCGGATAGAGGCACAGGATGTTTAGTAGTAGACCACGAGGTGCAACATCGGGTAATGCATACGAAGTAACGCCGCTTGATGCTACTAGTTTTACAGATGCCGTCATAGTAGATGGCATATGTATTAGCACATGGTTATAAACGCTTGCAAAAACATATTACATAATTTCTTACCCTGAAATTTGAATTACTTGTAGTCGTAAGCACCTAAAAGAACGAAGAAAGTTTTAAATAGCGTGCTAAGAGTATATAGATCATTTTGAAGCGCTGAAGTACGAAAGAGTGGGTGCAAGCCTCGTCCTCACCCAATAAATGTGTTAGGGTCTCAACAATGTCACTGGCGACACCCTAACGTTAATCTTTGCTCAATCACATATTAATTGAAGGTTAAAGATCGTATTGGAAATGAAACACGAGTCTGATAATTGCGGCCTAATCAATAATTTGAAAATTAGAAGTCAAAACTTCACATTGGACTTAACGTCCACCTGCCTCATTCTTATTTTCTCTCTCGCTCTTACCTATTGCTTGCTATTTCTGCTTGCTGTGTTATTCTTTTTTATCATGCGGACGGGTAAGGATTTGTTTCAACAGTACGAAAATGCTTTATTTTAAGACCTTTTAAATTTTGCCTTCTCAAGCTAACCAATTGTTGGTGGTTCCCACAGAGCGGGTATGAGCCACAATTACGGAGCTTATTAGTATTGTAATCAGCACCCATATTATTTTCATCGTCACCGAGGGCAGGTAATAATGTGGGCAATGAGCCCGCTGTACATCTTACAGCTCACGACGGAGCAGAGGTAAAGTCACTGCTCACGGTAAATGCTTAACGGCTTTGCATGTGCAGAATTCAGAAACCAGTGGTCAGGTGTAAACTGCAGCTGACGGCAGCCTGTGCTTAATGACCGCAATCTTTTGTCGTAACATGAGCGCTAACTGCCGGCCAATATGTAATTCTAGAAATGATATGTTTAAACTGCTCTACTGCAGAAGTTCAATCTTCACTTCGCTTTCAAGCCCCAGTCAGACAATCATACTGAAACCATTAGGAGCGATAACATTCCAGTTCCTACTTCATGATAACTAATGTGCTTCTGCAATTCGTTCCAGGACGTCCGCGCCAGGATGGCAACAATTTTGGATTGTCTTGACAAGCTGGCTCTGGCTGAAATCTCAGCAAAAGCGGTGAGAGCATGATGTGGCTTTTTGACAACCCAAACCTGCAGCTAATGCTTTTCGCATGCTGTGAAAACTACCAAGTGAATCTTGAGTACGACAGTGTTTACTGGACATCCACAACTGTGGGGCTGTAAGAAAGCATTAGATGGTTATTTACTAATAGACTCCTATTGTGAGTCCTCTGAAAAGCTTATTACATCGCAACCTGGCTTCACAGACTTTTCTATGGGAACCACAAGGTTTTCTGGCAGATTTTACAAAATGATAATAAATATGAAAAGTTGTCGTAATACAAAGTAAGGATACCTATAAACTATATATAAGGTATAAAATATCAGCATATTTATTTCCACCGCCAGACGAACACCTTTGCCATCGACCTTCACCTAACCCTTTCGTGCGCCCGGTAACGGCAAATTTTGTGTTTACAAATTTCTTAATTTCATCACACCGCGTATTCGTTTTCCTCGACTGCGATTTCATTTCCTTGGCACCAATTCAGCTGATCTAACAGGCCATCGGATTAACAGGTTACCTTACCAATTACATGGCGTCGCATCTCTAGTTCGTCTTCTTAACCTCGTCAAGAATATCGGTCACTCGTGTTCGCACTCTAATGCACACCGCTGTTTTCATGTCTCTTGAGGTTACGCCTAGTCTTTTCTTTTCTCCTCACTATTTAGGTTGCGTCTTAGTAACTGGCCTAGATAAACGTACTCTTCAACATATTCTAGAGGCGGACTGACAAACATGAAAGGTATTTTTTCCCAGTTTCGTAACCGCTGCGTTTCTCTTCTTCTTATTAAACTTCAAACCCGTCTT
Source organism: Dermacentor andersoni (assembly GCF_023375885.2). NCBI lineage: Eukaryota > Metazoa > Arthropoda > Arachnida > Ixodida > Ixodidae > Dermacentor > Dermacentor andersoni. The sequence goes on from NC_092815.1 coordinate 198,031,774, forward strand.
TCCTATCTACTAAGATCCAACATTGTTGAAGCAAGAAATGTCATCTGCAAAGCGCAGGATGCTCAGGTACTTGGCGTTGTGCCTCCCTGTTACTAATGCTTCCCAGTAGAGCAGCTTGTATACGTCTAACATGCAGCGAAGGGATTGTGAAGATATTGGAGAGATTGTGTCTGTTCGCCAGGCTCCTTTTTCATGAACATCTTATCACTGAACTTCCAGTACATTAAGGTGGTTGTGGCATCTTTGTAGATGTTTTCTAAGAAATAAATTTGCGCTGATTGTACTCCTTGGCTACGCAATGCCTCTGTGGCAGCTGATATTTCAACTGAACCAGGTGCCTTTTCGTTATCTATGAAGGCCGTATCGAGAAGGTCTTTAAAGATTTAATGTCAATTAAGGCAAAACTAATGGCAGGCACATTCTAAATTGTAGAATATCCCTTCTTATATCGAGTTTGTTCTCTAGGTTGAATAATTACAAGTTGCCTTGGTTGTACTGGAAATCACATTGGTGAATATTTTGTAATATAATGCAAGAAAACTAAAGCGCTTAAAATTTTTCATTTCCTATAAGGTTCCCTTTCTTGTGAATTAGAACACTCGTGTTACTTCTTCCTTGAAGTCTTGAGGCACTGCGAATAAAAAGTCGCAAGCTTCATGATTATAATATCCCCTGCGTATTTGATCATATGAATTCTTCCATTTTCTCTTACTGCTTCTACCATGGACATTGCTGTGTTGTTAATTTTGGCCTCAATATCCCGGCTGGAACCCTGCGAACGACTGTGAAGCTGTTGTCTCCAAGCATAAAATTCGGTGTCATGAAATAAAGGACCATCATTCGTTTGGTTATAACTGGTTGGCTCCCTTCGTCGGCCCGTAGGCCGCCATACCACATTGGCGACGAGGACTCTAGACTGTTCTTTTCTTTTTCTCAAGCCGTACCTCCCCTGCAGCCACGCCGACCACGTCATGAATTTCTCCAGTCTCGCTCCACCGCCACCGTTTCTGCATGTGCAGGGCCACTCACAGGTTCAACGGCCGCAATGGTTTCGCATGTTTGTCGCCTTTCTTTTGGCATCCGGAGCATCTCACTTCCCGCCCGAACGATGCAAAGCGCTCCTGTTACACAGCCTGGGAATTGAAGGTCATCGTCATTTCAGCGGTGAGCCGTGGCGTAGAAGTAGATCATTCGCCTCGCGTGCAAGAGGACTGTGGTTCGAATCCCGGTGCAGCGCAATTTTCCACCGGATTAAAGAAAAAGTTCGCGTGTTGATAAAATTGCATAAACAGGCCGGGAATGCGGCCTGATCCCGGTGACCAGAACCGGTAATGCACTCCCTCCCAAGAGCAGGATTCGCCACCCTGGTGCAGTACTTGGTCACAACCTCCTAAATGAATACAACAATGAAACCTCGGCCCTCAGACTCCAGCAGCTGCGAAGCAACTAACCCCGGCGGCTGTCAGGCCTGCGACGCAGCAGAGGGTGCTAAGAATCCCTGGTTCCGGACAGGCCGCCATTGGAATCTGAACCTGGCAACCTTTAACGCTAGAACGTTATCTAGTGAGGCGAGTCTAGCAGTGCTATTGGAGGAATTAGAGGGCAGTAAATGGGATATAATAGGGCTCAGTGAAGTTTGGAGGACGAAAGCGGGCATGTCCTATGCTCTCGGGGCTTAGCGGAGAGACGAGAACTAGGAGTCGGATTGCTGATTAATAAGGATATGGCTGGTAACATACAGGAATTCTGCAGCATTAACGAGAGGGTGGCAGGTCTTGTTGTGAAACTTATTAGGAGATACAAATTGAAGGTCGTACAGGTCTACGCTCCTACATCCAGTCATGATGACCAGGAAGTCGAAAGCTTCTATGAAGACGTGCAATCGGCGATGGGTAAAGTCAAAACAAAATACACTGTACTGATGGGCGACTTCAATGCCACGGTAGGAAAGAAGCATGTTGGAGACAAGTCAGTGGGGTAATATGGCATAGACTCTAGGAATAGCTGGGGAGAGTAATTAGTAGAATTTGCAGAACAAAATAATATACGGAGAATGAATACCTTTTTCCGCAAGCGGGATAGCAGAAAGTCGACGTGGAGGAGCCCGAATGGCGAGAGTAGATATGAAATAGACTTTATACTCTGCGATAACCCTGGTATCATACAGGACGTGGACGTGCTCGGCAAGGCGCGCTGCAGTAACCATAGGATGGTAAGAACTCGAATTTGCCTAGACTTGAGGAGGGAACGGAAGAAACTGGTACATAAGAAGCCGATAAATCAGTTATCAGTAAGAGGTAACATAGAGGAATTCCGGATCAAGCTACAGAACAGGTATTCGGCTTTAACTCAGGAAGAGGACCTTAGTGTTGAAGAAATAAACGACAATCTTATTGGCATCATTAAGGAGTGTGACAAAGAAGTCGGCGGCAATTCCGTTACACAGGATGCCAGTAAGCTATCACAGGAGACGAAAGATGTGATCAAGAAGCGCCAATGTATGAATGCCTCTAACCCTACAGCTAGAATAGCACTGGCAGAACTTTCCAATTTAATCAACAAGCGTAAGACAGCTGACATAAGCAAGTATAACATGGACAAAATTGAACATGCTCTCAGGAACGAAGGAAGCCAAAAAGCAGTGAAGAAGAAACTAGGAATAGGCAAGAATTAGATGTATGCGTTAAGAGACAAAGCAGGTCACCCACGACGATGATGGAAGAGAGAATACTCTAGAGGAATTTGAAATCCCACAAGTAACGCCGGAAGAAGTAAAGAAAGCCTTGGGAGGCATGCAAAGGGGGAAGACAACTCGGGAGGATCAGGTAAGGGCAGATTTGTTGAAGGATGGTTAGCAGATTGTTCTAGAAAAACTGGCTACCCTGTATGCGCAATGCCTCATGACTTCGAGCGTGCCGAAATCTTGGAAGAACGCTAACATAATCCTAATCCATAAGAAAGGGGACGCCAAAGACTTGAAGAATTATACACCGATCAGCTTATTGTCCGTTGCCTACAAAGTATTTACTAAGGTAATCGCAAATAGAATCAGGAACACCTTAGACTTCTGTCAACCAAAGTACCAGACAGGATACCGTAAAGGCTACTGAGAAATATACCATGTTTACACTATCAATCAGGTCATACAGAAATGTGCGGAATATAACCAACCCTTATATATAGCTTCCATTGATTACGAGAGAGCGTTTGATTCAGTCGAAACCTCAGCATTCATGAAGGCATTACGGAATCAGGGTGTAGACGAGCCGTATGTAAAATACTGAACGATATCTGTAGCGGCTCCACAGGCACCGTAATCCTCCATAAAGAAGGCAACAAAATCCCAATAAACAAAGGCGTCAGACAGGGAGATACGATCTCTCCAATGATATTCACAGCGTGTTTACAGGAGGTATTCAGAGACCTGGATTGGGAAGAATTGGGGATAAGAGTTAATGGAGAATACCTTAGTAACTTGAGATTCGCTGATGATATTGCCTTGCTTAGTAACTCAGGGGACCAATTGCAAGGCATGCTCACTGACCTGGAGAGGCAAAGCAGAAGGGTGGGTCTAAAAATTAATCTGCAGAAAAACTAAAGTAATGTTTAACAGTCTCGGAAGAGAACAGCAGTTTACGATAGGTATCGAGGCAGTGGAAGTGGTAAGGGAATACATCTACTTAGGGCAGGTAGTGACCATGGATACGGATCATGAGACTGAAATAATCAGAAGAATAAAAATTGGCTGGGGTGCGTTTGGCAGGCATTCTCAAATCATGAGCTGCAGGTTGCCACTATCCCTCAAGAGAAAAGTGTATAACAGCTGTGTCTTACCTGTACTCCCGTAGGGGGAGAAACCTGGAGGCTTACGAAAAGGGTTCTACTTAAATTGAGGACGACGCAACGAGCTATGGAAAGAAGGATGATAGGTGTAGCGTTAAGGAATAAGAAAAAAGCAGATTGTGTGAGGGAACAAACGCGAGTTATTGACAGCTTAGTTGAAATCAAGAAAGAGAAATGGGCATGGGCAGGACAAGTAATGAGGAGGGAAGATAACCGATGTTCATTGAGGGTTACGGACTGGATTCGAAGGGAAGGGAAGCGTAGTAGTGGGTGGCAGAAAGTCAGGTGGGCGGATGAGATTAAGAAGTTAGCAGGGACAACATGGCCACAATTAGTACATGACCGGTTAGTTAGAGAAGTATGGGAGAGGCCTTTGCCCTGCAGTGGGCTTAACCAAGCTGCTGCTGCTGTGCTGCTGCTGCTGCTGATGATGATGATGTATTTTCTTCGCTCTGCCATGCCACATCTCCGAACCCGCCCCGCGGGCTTGCAGCGCGACAGCGTCCTATGGGGCCAAAAACTCGCCTACTGACTCGTCATCCTACGACCAGGCCATCGCTGCATTAACGCAGCATTTTGCTTCTGCAAGCATTGTCATCGCAGAAAGCAATCGCTTTTGCCGCCGTAACCAGCAACCAGGCTAGTACATACAAGAGTACGCCGCCGCTTTACGACAGCTTGCTGTTATGTGTTCTTTCGTCGCCCTTGACGACTCCCTCCTCTACAGGTCCTTAGAAGGCATCACATCACAGCACCTCCGTGAACGGTTGCTTCAAGAAAGCTCATCGCTCTCCTTTCCGCGCGCCGTGCTTCTGGCAAAGCAACTAGAGCAGCCTGCTCAACAATTTCGCGAGCTTGCTCCCGGGCACGTTCAGCAGGCAATTTCACGATGCGTTCTGCTTTCAGGGTATACAACACGGCTGCGCTCGTCTTCCCGTCAGTCAGTTTCCCCTGAGCGCTCTTGCGACTCGAACAAGGCGTCACCGCACTGTTTTCGTTTGGTTCCCGCCAGCACCGCGCCTCGTCATCCTCCTTTTCAGCACAAGGTCAGCGCTGTTTTTACTACAGTCACCTTGGACACTTCCGCTACATCTTCAGCAGGCGACAGCGTCATTGCACCGCTGCCGTCGATGAAGTGAACTGCAAGGACTCATTCAATGATGCAGAAAGTTTAAGCTTTCTTACCGAGGTCGGTCCTCCTCGTTGAATTTTCGCTGAGGTTTTCGTCGCCGGCAAGTCCTTGAAGTTTTTTGTCGACTCTCGGTCGTCTCTTTCCATCCTGGAAGACTACCTCTTCCAGAAATATTTGATTAAAGAGTCACTTCTTTCAATTCTGCAAGTGAAGCTTCTCGATTACTCTAAGCGTTCCATTCCTATATATGGTTCCTTCTTGATGGAAGTAACGTTCAAGGAACGCATGGTGTGCCTCCTGTTTTGCATTGTGCCAAAGCCACATAAATCCTCGGAATTGGTGTGATCGAAGGTTTCGAAGTGAACATTGAAGGGTCTTCTCTGCAATGCTTCAAGACCGACCACGCCAGCGACACTCGTCGTGGCCCAGCTCTCAGGTCCAGGCCAAGTTTCACCACCTAACCCTCTTCCTAATACCCTATCTAGTGAGTTCAGCTCCCTCTTTTCCCCAGGCCTTAGTCTCGTCAAGGGTTTAGTCTATCGGATCAAGATCCGACTCGCGGTGGCTCCTGCGCATTGAAACCTTGAGGCCTCCCGCTGACACTGCGACCTCAAGTTTCGGAAAAGCTTCGCCGATTGGAAGAACTGGAAGGCGTGGAGCGCATTAATGCCTCGCGAAGGGTGTCCCTCATAGTCGTGGAAAAGAAGAAGGATCACGGCATTCGACTCTGTATAAACCCCCGTGAACCCAACAGAGCAGTCATCGCCGACAGCTTTGTGCTTCCTTATTCTGAAAAGCTCCTGAACAGCCTCGTCGGTGGCACTACTTTCTCCAAGCTGCATCTTGCATCCGCCTCCGACCAGGTTCTACTCCATCCTGAGAGCCGAGACGACTGTATTCGTGATTCACTACGGACTGTTCCGTTTCAAGCTAGTATGCCTTGGGCTGGTGTCTGCCCCCGCAGCCTTCCAGCAGTCGTTGTCGCAGATTCTCAAAGATTGCACCAGAGTTTTGTTTTACATTGACAATATTATTGTGTACGGCAAGACCGAACAAGAGCACCTAATGAACTTGGCCTTGTTCTCCGCCGCTTCAAGGCAGTCGGACTCAAGCTCATCCACAAATGTACCTTTTGTGTCGCAGAATTTTTGTTGTAGGGCAACAGGATCTTTGCCCAAGGCATCTCGCCGCTGCCAGAAAAAGCGCATTCCATCCTGAACACTACTCCCGCTACCACTGACACCGCTGGTTTGCGTTCGTTTCTCGGTCTAGTCGAGTGCTATGGCAACCTTGTTCCTTGCCTTGCTGGAGTCAGGAATCCAATGCGCGCACTGCTACGCGAGAATCAAACCTACATCTGGAGTGGTACTGTCGACACTAGTTTTCGCAATGTCAAGTTTCTGTTGTCATCTAGCATGTCATTCTGAAGTTTGATCGCACTCTTCCGGTGGTTGTCTCCATAGATGTTTCTGAATGGGGCCGTGGCGCCGTTCTTAAACAAATGAATGGGCGTCAGCAGCGCACTCGCGCACTCTCCCCAGCAGAGAGGAAGTATGCAGTTGGTGAACGAGAAGCACTCGCGTGTGCCTGGGCTTCCGAGCGTTGGCACACACATTCCTCTGTGGATGGCGCTTCACACGTTGTACGGACAGCGAAGCCTTTGTCTCCCTTTTGTCGTCTCAAGGATCAGGAAGACGCCCCCTCCACATCGCACTCTGGTCAGAGCGTCTTCTGCCCTATAACTGTAAGGTGGAATACCGGGAGGAGTCAGAGAATCAAGTTGCAGATGTGCTGTCCCGCCTTGCAGTGTCTGTTTCGCAGGAAGGTGTTTCGTTCAACGAAAAGGTTGTGTCTCTCATTGCTCCACTCTGCCTCACCAAAAAACAATTTCAGCACTCCCTGAGTGAAGGTGCTACCTTGGAGTTAGTCAACGATTACGTCAAATCATCTCGGCCTCCCAGCAAGTCCATTTCAGGTGAACTTCAGCCATTCTTCGCCATGCACGAAGAGCTGTCTGTGGTCGATGACCTGCTTTACCGCAGGGAAAGGCTCGTAGTCCTTTTTATGCGAAGGATAATGCTTCAGGCAATACAGGGGTATGGGACATGGGCGAATAAGGCTCGTAGTTCCTCCTTCCCTTTCACCGCAGGTCATTTCCACCGCGCACGAAGCCCACCCTGGGGAAGTTTGAACCAAGGCGCGACTACGAGAGTAGTTTGGTGACCTGGCATGAACAACCAAGTGGAAATTGCCATCCACAACTGCTTAGTCTGCCGGGCTGCAGACAAGAGTGCCAACACTACAGTAACTCCGCTGCAACATGAGCCCCTGCCAGATCATCCATGGCAGAAGGTCGCCATCGACATCGTTCGTCCCATGGAAAGAGCGCCGCACGATTTCAGGTTCGCTATCACCCACGTACAAGTAGGTGATAGCGAACCCTTTTACAAGTGGCCTTAAGTACAGTTTTGTAGCGAGGTGTCGACGTACACAGTGACAATCTTTCTGCTCTCAGTATTTTCTAGAGAAGGCTAACCCGAAGAGATTCTGTGCAAAAACTGGCTTCAGTTTGGTTCCCGGGAATTCGACCAGTTCCTGAAGCATCGTGCCATTCGCCAGACACACTCTTCGGTGTACTACCCCACATGATCGGACTTGTAGAACAATTCAGTCGTGTTTTGAAGGACTTCGGCTGGACCATCAACCACTCCGCTCATCGATTACTTTGGCATCCAGCGGTGCACACCACACACGTCCAAGGGAGTCCCCCCGGCTCTCTTACTGCATAGAAGAGAGAGGGAGAGAGAAATAAAATTTATTGTCAGACCAGGCTTCTTGAGCCCAGAGGTCGGTGGCCTCCTCAGTCCAGGTAGCCATGGCTCGCTGCCGCCGCCCGAGCCCTGTTCACCAACCGTAGCGTCAGGGTCTTGCGTCACCAGCACAGCCTCCCACTGGTCTTCCGATTCTTCCTCCATATCCGCTTCTTCCTGCATGTTATCGCCTGGTGGTGATGATGACGGTGTTACTTCGCGGTTATTTCTGCACTCCAGCACCATATGGCGCAAGGTGTTGGGCGTGTCCAGCGGGCAGAACTTGCAGTCTCGCCGATAGGCGCCCGGATACATGGCGTGCAGCAGTGTTCCATACGGGTAGGTTCCAGCCTGGAGTCTTCTCCAGGTTACCGCTTGCTCCCTACTCATCGCCTTATGCGCGGGCGGGTAGCGACGCCTCTGCTTCCTGTAGTGCGCTAGGATATCCGAGTACTTCTTGGATATCCGTTCATCATCCTCGTCGCAGTCGTTGGTCCGTGTTCTCTGCGTGTCAGAGATGGCTCGGCGTGCATCATATCGAGCCGCGGAGTGCGCTACCTGGTTCCCCGCGAGAGACTCGTGTCCCGGCGTTCAGAGGATTTGTGCTGTTTCTATCTCAGTGTTGGTCAAGAACTGAAGTGCTGCCTTTCCGATCCTTCCGTTCACATACCTCCTGCATGCTTCTTGCGAGTCCGTCACCACGGTAACCAGGGTCTTCTTGCACGTTGCGATGGCCAGGGATGGCCAGCTCCTCCGCTGTGCTCGCGTCCTTCGCACGTATGGATGTGGCTGTAAGTTGTTCGCCCTTCTCGTCGACCACGCTGATTGCAAATCGGTCGTTTGTTCTGTACGCAGCTGCGTCCGTGTATCTCACATTTTCTTCTTTGCTGTTTGCGCGTTCCAGTATGTGCTTGAGCGCCTGTGTTCTCGCCTTTCTCCTTTCCTTTTCGTACTCGGGATGCATGCTTCTGGGAATAGTACTTATGTGTAGCTTGTCCCTGATCTCGTGTGGGATGCGCCGAGGTAGCTGCTTCTCATTCTGGACTTGGTCGCCCAGATCTTGGAGCAGGGCTCTTCCCGTTTTTGTTAGCTTTAGTCTCTCGAGTTGGTTGACGTTGTGCGCTTCCACGAGCTCTTCTGACATGTTGTGAACTCCCATTTTGAGTAGTTTCACTGTGGATGTGGAAGAGAACAGGCTCAACGCAATTTTGTAGGATTTTCTGATGAGGGCGTTTTGTTTGTCTCGTTGACTGTTTTTCATGTCAACGTATGGGGCCCCGTAGGTGACGATGCTCGTGAGCAGCGCTTGTATTATTCTCGTGCAGTCTTCCTCCTTGAGTCCGTGCCTTTTGCTCGTCACTCTTTTGATAAGGTGAGTGATTTGTTGCATTGTTCTCTGAATGTTTTCCAACTCTGCTGCCCCGGCCCCGTCCTTTTGAATCAGGAGTCCGAGGATGCGGAGCCTCGTTACCTGCGGAATCATGATGCATCCCACCTTTACTTCCGGGTCTGGTTTATGGTGCGGTTGTCGGGCTCTTGTGCGCTTTCTTAGTACCAAGAGCTCTCACTTTTCTTGCGCACGTCAGTCCACATTCTTCCAGGTACCTCTCCATTGTGTTAACAACTTCTTGCAGAGCGTCTTGCTGTTTACCTGTCGACCCTCCCGTAGTCCAGATGGTGAGGTCGTCAACATATATTGCGTGACCTTCTATTTGCTTCAGTTGTTTGCGTAGCGAGGTCATCGCTAGATTGAATAGCATCGGCGAAATGACGGAGTCTTGTGGCGTTCCCTTTCGCGGTATGTTGAATTTCTCAGAGCGTAAGTTGCCTATTCCCACTGTGGCTGTCCGTTCTTTCAGAAAAGCTTTGATGTAATTATATATATTTTTACCGCAGTTATATACGTTGAGGTGTTGCAGTATGGCTTCATGTGACACGTTGTCGAAAGCCCGTTTCACGTCATGTGCAGGGATGGCTCTTTTGCTCTGCGTGTCCAGTTTGTCGATGACTTTTTCTTTGATCTGCAGTAACACGTCTTGCGTGGACAGGTGAGCTCTAAATCCGAACATGGTGTTTGGGACGTGTCCGTTGTCTTCGAGATGTTCGATCATGCGGTTGTGCATCATGTGCTCATAGAGTTTTCCAGCACCTTGCTGCATAGAAGGCTGCCGAGAATACGCCTGGACGTCGTCCGGGCTCTCACCGTCTTCCTTCTTCAAGGCCCAAGCTACCGAGCTCTGTCAGCTGCATCGTCGGGTTAAGCATAAGCGAGAGAGCAGCAAGAAGCACGGATATTTTTGTCTAGCCACAAAGAAAACTAACATCTCAATTGGTGACTTTGTCCGGGTGAGCAAACCTTTCTTCGCCTTCACGGGATACTCCTCGTTTGGCACTTCCCACAAAGTGCTGAAGCAGCGCGGACAGTCCTCTTTACGCCTCGATGATGCCAGGCTCTGGAATGCATCCAAACTTGCCAGGGTCCCTTTGGGTCCCCGTACTTTGTATCTAGAGGAGACCTGTAACGCGCAACAGGTTAACACAACGAGGTTCCTATCACTGGGGATCCCTGGGCTACCAGCTGCTCGTGAGACATCTCAAGCGGTGGCGGCGTCTCTGCCTGCTCCTGTGGCCTCCCGTGCTGATCACGGCCCAGACACGCCTGAGCCATAGGCAAGTGCGCCTCTTCCTACTGTTGTGGACGACCGGGCCACTCCCGACCCGGACCACTCTGTGCCGCAACCGGGTCCGGCTCCTGTTCGCGTCCAACCACCACCGGCATGACAGCCTCCGAAACGTTACGGCGACTATATGTGGCCACTCTATTAGATTTTTCGTTCTACTCGTATAGTCTATGTTCTTTTGAACATTTTGTAGAGATTATTTCTTTGTAGTTAGCGAATGGAGTTTTCATGAGTTTTGTTTATAGAATTTGCGGTTGCTGCTGAGTGTATTTGCGTTAAGTGATGTTCCTTTGTTGTTGACCAGTCACCGTTTTTCATTGCCTTATGTTTCCCTTGTGAGCGCCAGTTGTTAATGTACAAAGCGCCTTGCAGTACCAGCCCTCTAACAGCTTACTAAACAATGAAAGATTTAAGGGGGGGATATGTTGTGCCAGTAGTTTTCGTTTCGATATTGCGTCTTAAACTCTGTGAAAAAGTGCGGCGCTTTTGTCCCCATGCATCTAATTGGGTTTCATAAAATAAAGGGAGATCATTCGTTGGGTTATGGCTAGTTGGCTGCTTTATTCATCGGCCCGTAGGCCGCGATAACATTGACATGTCTTGCAAAGCCCTTCGCATGTCATATCTAGTTGTGCATGGAACTTCTGGACCCTGTTCGTCACTATTTCCAGTCAAGGTTATGCGGCTGCTTAGGGCACTCTACAGTTCAGTACGGAATACACCTACAGTCTTTACTATGTCATCAAAATTGCTGATGGCTTTGCCTCTATTTCATATGCCCAGTTTCTTTCTCCACAATTACATTATCCCAAAATTTCCAATATTCCCAGTTTGTAAAGTCATCATTTAGAATATCGCCTACGTTCAGCTTTGGCAGTTCAGCGAATTCGATCTGATGCCATAAGGAAGACACTTTTATGCGTCTTCTTTTATTTATTAGGTCCTTAGTTACTTGGAATAGCTTAAGTGTTTCTTGTCTTGGCGCCATACCTCCGACTTAAATTGCCGCCTGTGCTGTTATTGTATTAATGGTTAATGTCATTCTTTTTATGTGATCTACGGTGTGATAATTTTGAAGTTTTATGAAAGCTTAATATAGCATGTCGCAAATAACCTTAGTCTATTTCTTGAGCTGGACTGTTCAAGGAAGCAAGCATTACTTGCGCGAGACATTCTTAATACTAAAGCTTCATTAAATTTAAGATTAGCCGTAAGGAAAGGCATAGTAAATGCTATAGTCTTTATAGGATATAACTTACTGGCCCCAGGAGAAACATAATTCTTTCCTTGCATGCTCTATCGCGATAAGGGTTCCTTTCAAGATCACATCGTCCTACATATAAAGCGATAACCAATGAAGTTATCTGTACATCTAAAAACAACAAATATGTTGTTATGAAGCCGAAATAACACTTTATTCAGAAAACAGTTCGCTTATATGCATGCGCTTACTGCAGAGACTACGTCATATTGACATTTCAAAATCCCTGTGGAGGACGACTTCCACTGTGTATCGATAGGATGATCTGTGGTAGCAACCACTTTCTTTGATAGCTTGTGCGCAAGAGTGTTTGCGAGGAAGAGTTTGGAAAAACAAGAAGAGTAAAGGCTTCACAACGTATATATAACAAGCTAGATCCTCTCCGTAACCTAATTATAATCATTTATGCAAAAGTAAGCAGTAAATGTACCAATGCGCTAGTTGCCCACGCTTTGCCGCATTGCTTAGGTTTCAGATTGCTTCAGCGATCCATCGCATCCATCCCATGGACCTGTGCTCAGTTTGTCGTTAGTAATAACACAACGTCACCCCCGACAGATGATCCATCTGCCTTGTCGTACTGACCGGTCCTCGGACCGTTTACTGTTGCTTGTACAGATCACTTGCCTAATAACATTTTGTCGCAAATGTTTTCATCTGCGGGCGACTGCGCGACACCTCGTCAGAAAACGAATACTTCTGACTGGACACTTCTTCACAGAGACCTGTACACAGTGCATAAGTGGTGCCGTACAGGGCACATGGAATTGAACACCGGTAGTTGCGAGGCCATGCGAATTTTGCAGACTAATGTGCTCCAGTCTACGTATCGCATAACTAGTGAGCCGCTAGAATTAGGAACAACACCGTTACCTGGGAGTCTATTTAACCAACAACTTGTCTTGCAAAACACGAAGCGATCACGTTACTTTGAAAGATAATCTCACCTTCGGGTACCTGAGCCGAAACATTTATATGCTGCCATCATCTTTAAAACTGCTCCTATACACTGCATTTATCTGTCCGCAACTTGAGTGTGCCAAGTCGATATGAGACCCGCATCAAGCTATATTAACCCAAAACTGCGACGCCGTGCAAACGCGTGCACTCCGCTTAGTTTTATTTACCTATCATCGTAAATGGAGCGTAACTACCATCAAACCATTACTTCAGCTTCTCTCACTCACCAGTCGCAGGAACATTCTCGTATATGCCTTTGCGACAAAATTGGCTATAACAACACATATCGGTCTTCACTGTAGATTCGTCCTGCTCTTTATTTCTAACCATCTTGATCATTCTCAGAAGGCCGGAATACCGAGAACTAATATGTATGCATACTAACTTGCGTATTTCCCCATTACTGCTAAAGACTGGTGACAGCTAGCAGTATCTGTAACCACCATTAGCGAGCCCATTTATTTTAAAGATGCGCTACTGACTCAATATTACTGAGTTGTTCTTAACATGAGGCAATGTATAGTGTTTTTTTTATATGACTATATGTTAAAACTTGTGAATTCTCCTGTATTTTCTGTGCACCGGCCAGTACTTAGCTTGATAAAGATTTTTATGTTTCCGTGTCACATTTCTTGTGGATTTATAACACGCCTATCAATCTAGCTCTATGTCATAATCTTGCCCCTCCTATCTGTAATGTACAAATGAGCTTTGAGGGTAAAATAAGTAAATAACTACTATATAGGTGACCACTCCGTTGCGTGGCTATAGTGTCATTTTATCCTTGTTTAAATGAGCACACTAATACTTATTGACGTCTACTTGCTTTGGGCTCTTCAAGCGCTACCTAAATACCCTGTCTAGTAGAGAGTCACAAGAGTGATTTGAAGAGGTAAGTACAATTACAGAAGCATTCCACAACACCGGCATATAATAAGCGGTTTAACAACACCATATTACAGCGTCTTCTAATTCAATAGCATTCCCTTTGATGTTACACTATTTGCTAAACGATGACAAAAGCTGCATGCATAAAGAAAAGCTGTTTTATAGCCTTCATTAGTGTGAACGTGCTCTCAACGTCTTTGCTGTATAACTAAAACAGCGAAGAATTAAAAAAAATGTATTCCCCCTCGCTGATGCCTATCCACTTTGCATTACGTTTTATTGCGATAGTAATATTATATATACCATACATTATATATACATTATCATGCGGACCGTACAAGCGTCTTTCTGCCATCGGCGTCGCCGTGAGTTTGCGTATAAAGTAGGAGGACCATTAAACCGTCGTCGCGTGCAGTATGTTGTATGGGCGTGTTAAAGTGTGCGAGGGTGATCGGCGATCACAGGTGAATCTCGCAGACGAAAGGAAGGAAAGCGGGGAGGAAGCACGCCGTCTTCCATCGCACGCAAGACTCCGTGTGAAGAGTAGGAAGGGAGGCGCGTTCCGCTAGGGGCGGCGTGCGCAGCCGCACGAGCCCACGAGACGTTCATTTGAGGGATCGCCAGGTGTTTGTGCGCCGGCGCGAGTAAAAGCGGGCGAGAATGGGAAAATCTCGGGCCTTTGGCTCCTTGAATATATGACTCAGCCTTGGCACTAGGGAGGAGGTTTCTTAGCGCGTGTTGTAGGCGTTTGTCCCTAGGCGTGCCGGCATTACGGATTGGGGTCGAGTTTGTTTACGCTCGGACGCTTGCTGCCGGCGCAGTAAAATAGGTGAAGCAGCGAGCACTGACGCCCGAGTTAGTGAAGGCTTTGTCGGACAGACTGTCTTGAACCGGCGGCGCTCGTGCGAAGTCAGTCGTGGTGGATCATAGCTATCTGGCGCCTTACAGCGATGTACCGTGTAAATCAGCGCTGTCCTGTGTGTTCCTGCCTTCTGTCATCCTCTTTTTGCGCTGCCCCTTCAAGATGTTCAACCAGTACCAACTCGCCCAAATGTCGATCCTTCTACTTGTAAATATACATGTTTCTGCGGGAGCAGTAGCAACCGTACTAGAGCCCGGGCCGCATATATTGAATATCTGTAAGGCAAAGCGCCTTAGCAACCGCGGTTGAATCCAAGTGCCTGACAGGCTGGCGGCGACGATGACTCTCTCAGCACCAGCGCCGCAGCCGCGAGAAAGTCTATCCGAGGTACCTTTAGAGGCAAAGTTCTGACTGGTGTTGCGGAAGCCGCGGGACCCGGTAGTGATGAACATAGCGACAGAAGTAGGCGACTGGAAGTAATTATATTTATAAATATATACTCAATCGCTTTTGTTACTAATCGTAACAACGTGTCATCATTTCGAATTATAGGCCGCGCCTCCACGACACGAAAGCGGCAACAGGGACACCAAGGCTAGAACGCGGACTGGTCCGTGGGTTGGTGCTCGCCGATACCTGCGCATGCGAGCGGTGTAGAATATCGACTGTCCGCGATAGCGGACAGCCATTTTTTTTATGCGAAGACCCCCTGGCACGTTTCGGCCTCCGCCGCCCCAACCCACGGGCGGCCCTGCATCCAGCTTTGATCCCCCCGCTACCCCTTGGGTGTCCTGGAGATCCTGCGCCGCCTGCTTTATTATAACTTGGGGTGCTTTCCTGAGACCTCCGTTTGCCTATTATATGTGTCCTGCTGGAGCAGTGCTTGTAAAAAATCCAATCTATCGTCCCGACAAAACAAGCTACCCACGAATTGCACAGCACCAGTCACAACCATGCCCCTTCAGACAGAGCGATCACCAAATGGGGCCTCCGTGCCCATTGCTTCATCGCGAGGGCAGCCAGTGGCGGAGCATAAACAAGCTCGACCGCACTCCGCAATGCCGGCATGTTTAGGGGACAAACGCATACAACACGGGCAAAGAAACCTCCTACGTAGTGCCTAGGCAGAGTCGCATCTTCAAGGAGCGAAAGCCCCCAGATTTTCTTTCTAACGCCCGATCTTACTGGCGCGTGCAAACAAACGGCTGGCGATCCCTCAAATGAACGCCTCGTCACCAGCACGAGCCGCGACTTTACATTGCTAGTAAGTGCAGCGGTGCGTGGCATTTCCGTAGGTGCCCCAAGTTTGTGCGCATACGCGAGTTAGAGCTGGTACCAGAGAGAAAATCTGGGGGATTTTTCTCCTCGAACATCTGACTTTGCGTAGGTACTGAGGAGGAAGAGTTTCCTTGCTCGTGTTCTGTGCGTTTCTACCTAAATGTGCCGGCATCGCGAAGTGCGGTCGAGTTCGCGCTCCGACACAGGCTGCCGGCGCGGTGAATCAGGTGAAGCAGTGGGCAATGACGCCCCATTTGGTGATCGCTGTGTCTAAAGGTATGTTAGATGCAGGCGAATGCCAAACGCTAAAAGTAGGTATGACAGACTCTCCCGCGCCTGCGCCGCTCGTACTGAGTCAGTAAGGCCGCATTATAACTTTCTCGAGCGTTACGGAGCTCTGCCTTCATAAAAACATCACTGATTTTTCTGGGGAAGCAGTACAAGCCGAAGTAGAGGCCGGGCCATGCACTTTTGGAGCAGTATCTTCGCTCATGCCAGGTTTTTTGTATATGCTGGGGTTCGTGACTTTTACTGAGCATCTTTCAATGGCACCCTTTGAGTAATATAAACGTATTCGCGCAGAAATATGTGGGAAAATCGGTAGGCGGAAGGGCCGCAGAGCTACCGAAACGGAAGCAAAGCAGATACGTCCAACGTATCTTTAGCCTGGTGCTAGCGACGATACTGCTCCGGCAGAGCAGGCGCGGCCTCTACTACGTTCCCTACTGCTTCCGCGGGAAAATCAGTGATGTTATTTCGAAGGCAGAGCGCCAGAAGCCGCGAGAAATGTATAATCCGCCATGAATGACTCAGCATGAGCGGCGCAGGCGCGAACAACTCTGTTTGATGTACTTTACGCACAGAGATCACCAAACGGGGCGTCGGTGCGTACTGCTTCACCTGGTTTACCGCACCGGCAACCAGGGCCAGGACATAAAGAAACTCGCGCATGGGCATGGCCAGCGCGCGACATCACGCGGCATTTGCGGCACAGCTAGAGACAAGCGCATACAAAACGAGCAAGAAAACTTTATCCATAGTACCTAGTAAAAGTAAGATGTTCAAGGAGCAGAACCCCCCCCCCCCCCCATTTTCACTCTCGTACCTGTTCTTAGTCGCACCTGCACACAATGTCGGGGTCCGGAAATGCCACGCCCCGTTTTACTTACTAGCAGTTGTAAAGATGCGTCCGGGCCCTTGTTATCTTGAAAGCCATCCGCGACGGGGATACAGTCCGGCGAACGCTGTTTCCCGCCTTAGTTCGCGTTGCTACGAGACGCAGCAGCAATGTTTGTTTCCTCGCTGCTCCTGCCACGCTTCCTCACTCCAACATTTTGACAGCCATCTTCCGCGGACAACCAGTGAGCTGTGTTCATCTCTGCTTGTGAGCGCGTCATACCATGCTCGGTAATTTAGTCAGTGTGACTGCGTTTACAAGTTTATACGGCCAACAAAACTGCTATCCGTATTTCGTACAGCTGTCCGGCAATTTGCTATCGCCATCGATGCTTGGCATTTAACCTATATAACGTAGCACGTAATGAAGAATAATTGCGAATTTCGTGTAGTAGTCTGCTTGCTCTGACTTTATCCGCATTCACTCGGTTAGACTCGATTAAGCCCGTTTCAGCATCACGCAGTGAATGACACTGAAAGACGGGACCACCGCTAAGCGTTGTCCAGGAATTATATTTTTATGGAAAAATATGCGCACTTGTTCTCAATGCACTTTCGAATGACATTTAATGTACTGTATTTTTTCTCTTACTGAGTTTGCTTAGTGCGTGCTGCTATCCTGGACATTCAAGGCACCCAGTTGACCATCCTTATGAATATCTATTAAGCGTGCATTTCCGGCATAACGAAAGAATAACTCGGGTGTTGTTTGAAGTTCCGTTATAGAATGTGCCATTCGAGTCTCTAAGTAGTTGCAAATTTGTGTCTTTTACAGGGATGGGTTGACAAGTACAACTTCAACTTCACTGCAGCCATGAAATCTTACAGGGTACGTGTAGTTCTTTTCGAAGACAACACCTGCCATGCTCATTTTATGTGTGTGTGGCTTTTGTGCCATAATTAGCCCGAACCTTTTACTCTAGCCTTGAGGAAAATTTTCGATGTTCAGCCAACACTTCTTGCTTAAGAACACTGTACCATATTTCAGTATCGGTCGACAAGCAGAGATAAGCAATTTTGATAGTTACAAATTTAATCATACAATTTATCTAAGTCTTTCTCCCGACATATCGAAAAAAAAAAATACGGCGAAACTCATCTCACGCTGACTGTCGGCGGTGATATGTTAGCATTGAATCAATATTACGACGCATCTTGTTGCCGCCGGGGAAACGAGTTATGTATGAGGCGTGTACTTCTGCGGGGCTACTCTTCCGCGCGTCCGTGAGGACACTCGGTGCCATATAGCGCCGCCACAGCGAAGCCTGCGCGTGGCCTCTAAAATAAATGGCCCGCCAGTGCGTCCTTACCCCGGGAAAGGCGTTATGCGGTAACCGGGCGCCTTTCATACTACTTTCTGGAAACGATGTGCCATACAGTGGCACTCAGCGTATGTCCGCGCGTGGCATCCGAGAGCAGAAGTCTGGCGCTCTGGTGCTTGCTAACCATGAGAACTGTTCCCTCAAGTTTGTTGCACACTCCGTGGTACCTTCCCAGTGCCCAATGTGAGCGAGAGGTCCTTGAAGAATGGCCCATACATAGTGAATTGATGACGAAACTAGCTAAAGTACTGGCATGAAAGGTGTTCGTTGAAAAGCGGAACATACCCCGTGCATTTGTGGCGCAGCCTTATGTTGCGTCAGGTTGCTGTCATTGAGGAACTCTTCTGACGCTTATTCGATTTCGCTCTTCATTGTAGAAATTTAAGCCATCTCTTTCTTCTTTGTAAAACGGCCATTGCCAGTGGCATATACCTAATTTCCCAATTAGCTTTAAAGACGTCCATTAAAGAGTGGCACACGTGTACTGGTACATATCCAGTGACTCAAGTTGGGGTGAGGGAGTGAGTGAAATAACTTTAATAGGTCCAGAGAAGGCGCAGGGGAGACCCTGCGCCACCCGGCTAGTCCCACGTAGGCACCGCCAAGCCGAGCTTGACGGCCCGATCGCGGGCACTCTCAACGGCCAGGGTTTCGTCGCTGAGTTCGGGGCTGCCCAAGAGCGCAGCCCACCTATCCTCGCTGAAGGAGGAGCCGATGGTTTCGCATTCTCAGAACACATGGTCCATTGTCGTCGTTAGTCCACAGGCAGGGCAGTGCGCACTGAGATGCCTTTCAGGGTATATTGCATGAAGAACCGCAAGGTTAGGATACGCACGGGCATGTAAAATGCGAAGGGTCACCACTCGCGCCCTGCATAAGGCGGGGTGCGGGAGGGCGAATTCCCGTCTTGACAGATAGTAGTGTTTGGTAAAATCATGGAACGTCAGCAAGGCTCCCCGCGGGGCAGGGGGACTTCCGAGGCGGCACGGTCAGTGAGTCCTCGCGTGGCCTCCTACGCGCCCTCATTAGGGTTAGAAGGAGAGCCCTCAGTCGACCCGAAGTGAGCGAGAAACCAAATGATAGAATGCGGAGAGATACTTTTGGCGCTTTGGAGAATGCGGAAGGCCTGAGGGGGACCATCCCAGTTTGGTAGGCCTTAATGGCTGCCTTGGAATCACTATATATTGCCTCTCTGCGACCATCGAACACAGCCAGCGCCATTGCAACCTGTTCGGCTACCACGGGCCTCCAAGTGCGTGCAGTGGCGCAGCAAATGAGTCTGGAATTGGAGTCGACGATGGAGACGGCAAATGCCTCTTGATGGACACACGTCATGGACAGACAGTAGAGCTATACCTCTGGCCTGACGTCTTCCGACGTTGTTTGTGGGGTGGATACTGCGGGGAATGGGCGCGATGTGCAATTGAGATTTGATGTCGCTTGGAATCCGTATGGCGTCGGGGCACTCGTCGACAGGGTTGAGGCCCATCTCCCCGAGTATCTTGTGGCCCACCGGGGTGGGTGCTTGTTGTGTCCGTGATTAGTTCGGGTTTCGGTCCTCGGATGCGGATGGGTGCAGCCGCGTAGTGGGAGTGTCCGGAACTGTGTGTGAACATTCCCCTTTGTGCCGATGGGTGGAGCCACATCCCTGGCAAGCCCTGGTGTGGGACAATCACGTGGACAGTGTGTTCGCGCCAAGTCACAGAACACCTATACAAATTTAGAGAAGGGAAACTGTACCTTCCACAGTGCTACGGAAATAAGCGTAGCGGTGGCGTCGTGAACTAAAGTATGTGACCACAGGTGGCGCTGTACAACAGGAAACGGAAACGGGGTTTTGCACACGCTTTACCAGGTGTTTTGTGCCTTTACTGGGTTTCTGGCTGCTGCGCCTCGATCGTGCTCCCGCCAGTTTAGTTGCTGTGTAGCAAACGTAGCGCCTACATATTTATGTAGGCGCTACGTTTGCCACACAGCAACCAAACTGGCGGGAGCATGATCGAGGCGCAGCAGAATACATCTAGCGCTGAGTCATATCGAGTTAAGGCACACTCTGAACTGACTTTTAAGGGCATCCCGAGTGGTTTTTCGTTTATTACGCCGCCGTTACCCTGAGTTAAATTGTGCCGCCGCGCTCCAGCTGTTGCATTTCGTGTAGGGCTACTGACAGAATGCGGTTTCCAGGTGGCACGATGGCCTCGACTGGAATAAACGCACACGACACCAAAGAATGAGTAAGCCTGAAAATATTTTATTTGCATTTTACAAGTACAACAAAAAGCACACGTCTACGCATCCACACAAACGCGGTTACATAGTCAAGAACATAGTCAAGAAATGGCTCATTAATAAGGGTAGCACAAACGCACAAGAAAGAAGACCTAAGCTACAAAACGTACGGTCGGCTGCTATGTATAATAATTTCCCTGTCACCGCGCGTCACTTTTATACAGCATCTTTACAGCACTACCAGGCCGGGTAGTTTGGCGGAAAGAATGCAACAGCTTATACGGCCGTCAGCTGCCTCTTCCTTACGGGTGTCATAATTATCTAATCTCCGCATCAACGTCGTGCAAGTTCGCATACAGGTATCTGTATCTGAACCATATGTGCCAGCTTAATACACGTGTAGTGAAATTATGATAACCACTGCGTCTTATCAAACGTATTGGTTTTGCAAATGCGCATTACAGCTGACGGAACGACATACTGTAAGTGAAGCACAAGAGAACAAGGACAAAAGGAGGATACAACACTTGAAGAAATGAAGAATTCGTAGGCATACAGCAAACAAGCGACGACGGAGAACACACAATGATGCATCGGGTGTTCTGTGACATCGGTTTGCGTACTTACGGTGTTATGGAGATCAACGGCATAAAAACGTACCTTCAAGCGTACTCCCTCAACCTCCGCCGCATTCATTATGATATTCAACGCCTAAACAAAATAAGGCACTATTCTTTGCCAAGCGTCGACCTTTTTACAGCAAGTCTATGTAATGACTCGCAGACGAAACCAGCATGCTTTCGAAAATGTTTTACCGCCGTAGTATTCGAACGCCAACGGCCAGGAAACACATCGATACCAATAGGCCGTCGGCTGTCGGTGGTTAATCGAGCACAAAAACCTTGACGCTATGACTAAAAAGCAGCTTCAACAATCAAATAAAAAAAAAATCAACTGCCTATTTGCCTGAGGTAAAAAAGCATCCTTAGACACCTCGATTGTTCATGTCAATGGTTTGTGTAAATTAAAAAATTCAGAATGTTCAGCGCCCCTGGCAGAGAAAGTACAAATTAATGTATTCGACCAAATTACAGTAGCTCCACTTGCGCGCTTACGCTGAAACGCGCCTCGATTGATTTTTCGCCCTCTGTGGCCATTTGTTGAACTTGAGAGTGTGCGGGGCCTGGCCAAGTGATGTAGTGTGGTCGCCATCTCTGCGACAAGGCTACGTTCTTTGAGTGTACTATGTGCGGAATAAAGTAATTCCCAGTACATAACATTGGCGACGAGGCGGATAACCCGTGGCAGGGAAGCCCTAGGGCATCGTGGAGCATCCAGTAAGTCATGGCTGAGCGCCATCATGATTTTTCTGCACGTTTGGAGGAGTTTACTGGCTCCAACTGGGCATCGTGGTTCGGCCGACTACAATTTTTCTTCGAGGCCAACGATGTGACTACCCGCCGTGGTTGCTCAGTGGCTATGGTGTTAGGCTGCTGAGCATGAGGTCGCGGGATCGAATCCCGGCCACGGTGGCCGCATTTCGATGGGCGCGAAATGCGAAAACACCCGTGTGCTTAGATTTAGGTGCACGTTAAAGAACCCCAGGTGGTCGGAATTTCCGGAGTCCCCCACTACGGCGTGCCTCATAATCAGAAAGTGGTTTTGGCACGTAAAACCCCATAATTCAATTCATTCAACGATGTGACTCACCCTGTCAAGCAACGAGCACACTTGCTTACACTGTGCGGTGCTCAAATTTACGACGTGGTTTGTGCGCTGCTTCAACCGAAGACGCCCGACCAAGTGAGCTATGCAGAGATCGTGGCCGCACTTCAGGCACACTACGACCCTCGACCTTCCGAAGTCTACAGTCGTGCGATGTTCCAAAGGCGAGACCAGCTTCCAGGCGAGTCGGTAAACGACTACGTGGCCGCTCTACGCAAGTTGGCTACGAGCTGCAATTTCGGCACGCTGCCGACGGCAACAACAGCTACGGCGACGCCAGCTGAGGGAACGGCATCAGCAACACAGCAGGGAGCTACGGGCTGCAATCCAATGCTTCTGCCGTTAGATGTGATGTTGAGCGATCGCTTCGTGTGTGGTCTCCGGGACCAGAATCTTCAACAGCGACTGTTTGCAGAGAAGGATCTGACTTTTTGCAAGGCTTATGATTTCGCTATTCGAGCGGAAAGCGCCGTCCAGCAGCAACGACAGATAAAAGCGGATCATGCGGAAGTCAACAAGGCGGCTACGCGCGCCGGCGACAGCACTTCGACGTCCAAGACGCATTCTCACCAAGCGCAACGCTGCTGGCGTTGCGACGGCTCGCACAGTCCCAAGACGTGTAAGTTCAGCACAACTATTTGCAATTACTGCCGGAAACAAGGGCACATTGCCAAGGCTTGTATTTCTAGGAAGAAGGCTGAGAAAAAGACATACCAGCGTAGCATCTCCTTAGAAACTTCACGGACTGCGGAAGTGACTAACGAAACCAAACATGAGGTTTCAACGTTGCATGACCTCTGTGCAGTGGCAGACGGATTCAGCACCCCGAAGTTTACTCTGACGCTTACAGTGCACGGCAGACCTGTGACTTTTGAGGTCGACTCCGGTGCAGCGTGTACCATGGTTAGCAGAGACACATTTCAAACCGTATGGCATGCACACCCACCCTCTCTGAGGCAGGACGACATACATCTGCGCACCTGGTCAGGTCAGCAACTGCAGGTTGTCGGAACGGCAACAGTAACGGTTCGTCACAAGAACACAGCTTGCAAGCTACCACTTCTCGTTGTCGAGGGCACTGGATGCAGCTTGTTGGGACGCAATTGGTTTGACAAGCTGGGCATCGAGCTTCACGGCATTCACCAGACAACGGAGGAAGGCAGTTTGACCGAGTTGCTACAGAAGCATGAAGCCATTTTTCGTGAAGACACCACAGGACACACGGGTGCGCCAGTGAATCTGGAACTGAAGGAAGGGGCAAGCCCCAAGTTTTTGAAGGCACGGCTAGTGCCCTTTGCCATGCGCGCATCAACTGAGGCACAGATTGACAAGTACGTAGAAGACGGTATTTGGGAGCCAGTCCAACACGCAGACTGGGCTACACCGCTAGTATGGGTGCGCAAAAAAGATGGAAGCTTGCGCGCCTGCGCTGACTACCGCTGTACAGTGAATGAAGCTGCGAAAAAGGCTTCATACCCCCTGCCCACAACAGAGGAAGTGTTTAGCACTTTGAAAGGTGGCCGGGTGTTTAGCACCTTGGACTTGGCTCAAGCTTACACTCAACTTCATGTGACTCCAGCGACAGCACAGATTCTCACAGTAAACACTACAAAAGGGCTGTACAAGGTAAACAGGCTTCCTTTTGGTGTTTCAGCAGCCCCAGCAATTTTCCAGCGGTTTATGGAGACCACTTTGAGCGGCTTGCCGGGAGTTTGTGTTTACCTGGACGATATCATCGTGACTGGAGCAACCGCGCAAGAGCACAAGGACCGCCTAGCGTCAGTTTTCCAGCGGCTGGCTCAGGCAAACCTACGATTGTGCAAATCCAAGTGTCAGTTTGGTGTGGCAGAGGTTAAATTCCTGGGTCACAGGATTGATGCAGCAGGGATTCACACATCTGAGGAAAAAGTGGAAGCTATCGTGAAGGCACCAGCGCCCACAAGTAAGCAGACACTGCAGTCATTTTTAGGCATGTTGGCCTTCTATGATCGATTTCTAGAGCGTCGTGCTACAGTTGCAGCAACCCTGTATGAACTTCTCGCTAAGGACAAGACTTGGAAATGGGAGCAAAGGCATCAAAGGGCGTTTGATGAGCTCAAACGTTGCTTGTTGTCGAGGACTGTCTTGTCACACTATGACGAAACCAAGCCCCTCTTGATTTCGTGTGATGCTTCACCTTATGGTGTAGGTGCCGTGCTTGCTCAGCTGGACAGCCAAGGCAGAGAGGCACCGATTGCGATTGCATCCCGGACATTGGGTGCTGCTGAACGTAACTATGCACAACTTGACCGTGAAGGTCTTGCTGTAGTCTTTGCAGCCACACACTTCCACAAGTACATTGTGGGTCGAGAAGTCACGTTCGTGACTGACCACCAGCCGTTACTGGGGATTCTCGGACCACGGAAGCCGGTACCAGAAATGCTTTCGCCCCGAATGAAAAGATGGTGCCTTAAACTGTCAGCATACAACTACAACCTCCAGTATCGTGCCGGTAGTCGTCATCAGAATGCAGATGCGCTGAGTAGACTGCCTCTGCCAGACCGCATTGAAGAGCCTAACCCACCTGGAGACGTGCTCATGTTCGAGGCGTTACCACGACCGCCGTTGACAGCTGAGGTTGTGGCCACACTAACGCAAGAGGATCCAATCCTAGCAGAGGTATTTTCAGCAGTACAGAATGGCACCGTGCAGCGTCTGCAGGGAGACAGTTTCACCCCATACCGCAGAAGAGCCACTGAACTTGCTATCCATCGAGGATGCATCAGCTGGGGCTCAAGAATTGTCATACCGGCAGGAGCACGAGAACAGGCCATTTCATTAGTTCACGCAGGCCATCGTGGAATTGTAGCCATGAAAGCTTGTGCGCGTAGTTATCTTTGGTGGCCTGGCTTAGACGCCGAGATCGAAACAACTGTCAAGTCATGCGACAAGTGCCAGCGCACCCAGAGCGATCCAAAAAAGGCTCCAGTTCCAAATTGGACGCAGCCAACGACACCATGGCACACATTGCACGTGGACTTTGCAGGTCCGGTAGAAGGACATACCTTTTTGGTTGTTGTCGACGCTTTCACCAAGTGGGTGGAGGTGCGATTGGTGAACAGCCCAGCATCAACAGCAGTCATTAGTGTGCTGCGCTCTTTCTTTGCCACATTTGGCATACCACGCAAGGTTGTGTCGGACAATGGGTCTGCATTTGTGTCTTCCGAGATACAAGACTTCTATCAGAGAAATGGCATTCGAAGCGTAACGTCAGCCCCTTACCATCCTGCTACAAACGGGCAAGCAGAACGTTATGTTGGAGAACTGAAGAGGGCACTGGCCAGAGAACCATCCGGTTCGCTCAGTGTTCGCTTGTCACGTTTCCTGTTTCGGCAGCATACCACTGTGCATCAGTCAACCGGGCTAACACCGGCTAAAGCCATGTTCGGGCGGGAGCTGCCAAACCAGTTGGACCTCATCATTGCATCGGAAGGACAGGAGGCTGCACAACCTGACCTAACCAAGAGTTGTCAACTCATGCAAGGAGAAGCCGTATGGGTAAAACAATTCGGCAAGGGGCCAGACTGGGCAGAAGGAACTCTGGTTAAAAGGATGGGCCACAGATCCTGGCTTGTGAAATGCGCAGGAAGAATTGTTAGACGCCATCTAAACCAGCTCAGGAAGCGCACTGGCGAAGTTAGGCTGGACAGACAAGCCTCAGCAACGCTCACGTGGGGCATGGACAGTAATCCAGCGGGAAGCACACCAGCTATGCCATCTTCACGTCCACTCGAATCCGAATCGAGCATACCGAAACGACCAGCACGGATCAGACGGCAGCCTACTTGGTACAAGGCATCCTTCTAAGGGGGGAAAAGTGTTGTGTCCGTGATTAGTTCGGGTTTCGGTCCTCGGATGCGGATGGGTGCAGCCGCGTAGTGGGAGTGTCCGGAACTGTGTGTGAACATTCCCCACTGTGCCGATGGGTGGAGCCACATCCCTGGCAAGCCCTGGTGTGGGACAATCACGTGGACAGTGTGTTCGCGCCAAGTGATGTAGTGTGGTCGCCATCTCTGCGACAAGGCTACGTTCTTTGAGTGTACTATGTGCGGAATAAAGTAATTCCCAGTACATAACAGTGCTGGATAGTCTGGGCAGCTGTGAGCGCTCTTGTGCCTAGATTATTTCTTCGAGCGTATTGTGGACTCCGAGCTTGAGCAGGTTTTCGGTGTGGGTGCTGACAGGTAAGCCGAGGGCAAGCTTAAAGACCTTTCTGATGAGAGAATTGAGCTTGTTCCTCTCTGCAACATGCCAATTATGCATGGCCGCCGAGTATGAAAGATGGCAGAGAACAAAAACATGTATAATGCGGATCAGATTGTCTTTCTTGATTCCCCGGTGCCTGTTGGCAATCCTCCAGATGAGGCCGAGAGCACGCTCCGGCTTGGCGGTGATCTTTCTGCGTGCGGTACCATTGGCTCCGTTAGACTCGATATACATCCCCAATATTTGGAGCGAGTCCACTCCGGGCACCGGGGACCCGTCACCAGTGAAAAGCCGTATTTCGCTTCCGGACGCCGGTTTCCAATCAGGATGGCCGCTGCCTTTGGGTCTTTTTTGGACGTCGCTCCCGCCGACGCACCATGTGGTGATGTCATCTGCGTAGATGGTATGGTTGATTCCTTGAAACTTCGCGAGCTCCTTGGAAAGCCCGATCATTGCGATGTTGAATAATGTTGGCGAGAAGACTGAGCTCTGAGGTCGGCCGCGTGAACCGAGGGTTATCTCTTGCGAGAGGTATCCTTCGAAGTTGAGCTTGGCAGTCCTCTGGCTAAGGAAGGATCGGACGAAGTCGTAGGCCCTCTTCCCGAGGCCGGCAATAGACTGGACAATGAATTCGTGTGAGATATTGTCGAAGCCCTTCTGCAGGTCTAATGCAAGGATGGCTCTGGTATATCCCGTGCTCCGGTCGATGATCTGATGCCTTATCAGCTTCATGGCGTCCTGTGTAGAGAGGCCGGCTCTGGAACCAATGATATTGTGTGTGTACATGTCATTGGCCTCGATGTGCACCTTGAGCAGTGCATGCTCTACGACCTTACCGACAAAGCACGTCAGCGAAATTGGTCTTAGATTGTTGATTCCTGGCGGTTTACCTGATTTGGGGATGAGTACCGTGCAGGGCGTCTTCTATTGTGTAGGGACCTGTCCACTGCGCCAGACTTCATTAATCCTTTCGGTTAGAAAAACGATCGACTCATCATCGAGATTCCTAGCATCCCGGCCAGCGGCAGATTTGAAGTTGAGGCAAAAGAGGACATCTCGGATCTCGGCCGTAGTAAAGCCCTGGTCCAGCGCCGGCACCACACACCCTGCGTAGTCCGGGAACTGGGTAGTGGCAGAGCTATCCGCGACTGGCAGGTACTTGCCTATGAGCCTGTCGACAATCAACTCGTCCGGGGTAGAGTCCGTAGCGATGTAGATGGCTCGCGCGAGGGATCGTCTCTGGCTGGATCTGGTGCTGTCCTCATCGAGAAGGTGTTTGAGCAGACCCCAGATCTTGCCTGATCTGAGCTGACCCTCGACGGATTCCCAGAGCTCCTCCCATTGTTGTTTGCACAGGTTCTTGCAGTGCTGTTCGACCTCCCTGTTAACCTCGGAAACCTTCTTGCGGAGTCTCCTGCTAGGCTTCTGTCCCTTCCATCTCGTGAGGAGCGCTTGCTTAGCTTCCAGTAGGTGCGCCAACCTGGTATCCATCTTTTCAACGTCGAGGTTGCCGCCGCAGCGTCATCCCTGATCCCACTCCACTAACCTTCAAAATCTGCCTCGGCCGTCGGTGCGCGCTCTGCTCTGATCTTGCGGAAAACGTCCCAGTCGATCAACTTGAATTTCCTCGTCCTATAGCGGGCAATAGCGAGGGAGACTTTGATGATATAGTGGTGACTGCCGAGGTCTAGAGCCGTGTTGACCCACTTGACCTCCACTACGTTCTTCACAAAAGAGAGAACTGGTGTAGTGTCCCGGCATGTGGAGTTGCCTCTCCTAGTGGAGAAATCATTATCGGTGATAAAGGTGAAGTCGACTTCCATCGCAGTCTGCCACAGTTCGCGTCCCTCGGGCGTGTCATGGGTGTACCCCCACACCCTTTGTGGGGTGTTGAAATCCCCGACGACGACAAGGGGGTGCCCACCAGCCAGGCTGACGGCCCTCTTGAGGAGAGAGTTCGCCCTTGCCCTGCGATTGCTGGGCCTACAGTATACGTTGAGGATAAAGAGGCTGTTTCTTCCGAGTCCCTTTCTGGGTCGGTTCATGAGGATTTCAGTCGTGACATACTCGATGCCATCACCAACTGCGCCGAGGTCGCAAGAGAGGCAACTGTACCTTTTGTTGACAGAGGTAGAAACTCCCCTACCTCCTGAATTTGATGATACTACCAGATAACCCGCGTGTTTGATATGGGTACTAGTTGCAACTTCATGAATAGCGATGATTTGGGGCTCAGCTGTGAGATTTATTAAATATTGCTGCAGAAGCGGCTTCGTGTTGGGACACCCTCCGCATTCCCATTGCCAGATACTAATGTTCTCGTCCTCACTATTCTGGCTAGGCTTAAAGGAGGGTTCAACGACCCTGAGAATCGCGGCCTCCGTCGGTGGTGCTAGTACATGACGCCGTGCTGCGACCTGCGAAGGAGTGGGGCTAGGTTCTCTGCTGGCATCGGCCTCCTCTAATTTGCTTATGCGTTCGCTGAGTGCACCTAAGCCCATTGTTCGGTGCGCTATAGCTACCTGGACCTTTGCTAAGCTAGCCTGCATGCTGGCGAAGGCATTCTAGAGTTCCTTGAGCATTTCATAGTCTCTTCTTCCTGTCTGTTCTCAACCGCTCGACGCTTGGGCGCACGAGACCAGTGGGATGTCTCGGACGTATTCATGGCGACAGGGGCCAAGGCGGGTTGCGGCGAGCTGGGTGAAAGCGCGAACATCCTAATCTACGCCATCTCCGCAGCTAGCCTGCTCATTTCTTGCTTAACCTGCGCGTTTTCTTTCCTCAACTGCTCGTTAACTCTTCGCAACTCCTCGAGCTCGTTGGCATGGTGCGAATCGCCATGCCAGTCGTCACCTCTTGGACGTCCCCTCGAACCTTGTCGGCCCAGGATAGCGTGAACTTCTTGCTTCTAAGGCCGGTGGGCGCGTGGAAACGGGACCTGGTCCCCCTCTACGTGTCGCGCCCCGGCCTGGAGCTGGAGCGATGCCGAAAACCGGAGCGTCCCCTGGAACAGGCCCGTCCTCTGGACCAACGGGGGGAGCAGGAACGTGCCCTGGAGGACTCTCGAGCGACCCCTGGAACGGGAGCGTCCTCTGTGCTGAGCACCCGGACTGGATGGAGCCTGGACGAGTTCCGCCGTGTCGGAGCGCCAATGAGGGGATGGTGACACGGCACCCACCATCTTGGCGCGCTCACTACGACGACGACGCACTATGCATGGTATCTTGAACCTTTGAGCACAGTCCTTATTAGCCGTGAGATGCTGGCCACTACAGAGTTTACACTTGGGAGTACACTCATGTTGTTCATCGGGACTAGGGGCACCACAGCCACGGCAAAGAGCGCCACCGGAAGTGGGACACATGTCGGCGCGATGACCGAGGCGGGTTAAATAGTTTCATTTGGAGATTAGCGAAGCTTGGCGCATACCCAGTGCCTCTAGTCGACATCAGGTTTTTCGACGAACGGTATCTGCCCAGTCCCGATGCACAGTGCCCCATGTCCGCGTGAAAGACGTTCAGTGAAGATCGACACGTATGTGCAAGCAGCCACGTTCTCAGGGGCCAAACTTCGTGCGATGTTTGCTTTGGAAGCCTATTATCTTTGCACAGCATCCCAATGTGCAGCCCATTCGAACACGAACTACCCAATGATCGAGGTAGGCGGGAAGATGGCGCGATAATAACATATAGGTACATACATAGATACACTCCGAGCCAAAAGAGACTAAGGGGGGTGTAAGAGTCAGTCCTTTGATGGACAAACTGCGTTGCCACAACGATGACTCCCTTTAGGCACTAATGGCAATGAGACGAACTGTTAGTATTCTAGCAATTACTCTGTTGGAGATGGGCTTTAGTTCTTGCAGTTACTCTCTTCAGGATTAAATTTTACTCTCGCCAGTTGTTGCCCAAAAATTAAGTGTTAATCCCACCAGTTGCTTCATGAGGACTAACTTTTGGTGTTTGCAGTTACTCTGAAAGGCCAACTCTTGGCCTTAGCAGTTACTCTCTGAGGACCAAGTGCTCATCCTTCCCGTTGCTCCGCAGGGGATGAACCGCTCTGTCCTGTCATGTCTGCAGTTACTCCTTCCGCAGTTAGATTTTTGTCGCGAACATCATTTTCAGAGACTCAACACCTGAGCAAAGCTTTTTGGATTGGGAATAAATTTTCTGTCTCAAACACGCTTTTGAGACGCCCGATTTAGAACCAGAGTTGCTAGGGTAGTTGTAACATAAAATATGGACTAAATTTAAACAGCGCAACATTTTATATAATTAATATATAACGTGTCCGCCACACCCACAAACGCAGTTGGCCGCCCACCGCGGTGAACACCAACCATGCGGCATATTACTTTGTGTATTCAGTGAAAAAATAATGCCACATTTCCAATATAAAGTAAATTGCTTTGTGAGGGCATACACGAGGCCACCTTCATCGAGTTTAAACGATTCAAGCTATACATAGGCTGTTGCTTCCAGCAGGCCTGTGCCCTCGTATGTCACTGTAGGCACATCATGTGAAGCATCCGGGTGTTGCAAAAAGAAAAAGTGGGTTGCACCTTCCAAAGCAATATATGATTATTAGGCACGCCCTAGATAAGTGTTCCATGCAGCAAGTGTATTATCAGCATGCAAGTTGCAGATAATCTTACGTAGGCGGAAATAAAAGCGTCCGTATTCTCGTTTACGACGCTTCACAGCACACAAACTGAAGCTGGGAGCTGCAGGTCTGAAACGAAAAGTTTACACACATTAAGCATGAACACCCTAACCACTCACTGCGAAAGCCCATAAAAGAACTGAAACATTGAGACACATTTTACAAACACTTATAAGTCAACTATTCATTAGTGAGTCGCCTTCGAGTTGATTAATTTGCTCTTTAGCTCTAAACAGCTAGCATTATGGATAGCTTCGTTGGTAGAGAGACAGTCGTGATAAGTCTGTGGCCCAAGGTTCGAACCTCTGACCAGGACAAATTTTTCTCTCTTTGAAGTGTAATTCAGGTTGGCGACCAATATACAACAAAAACTGGGAAAATTTGAATTCAGAGTATTAAATTCAGCCATGCACAATTCTTTCGTTTGCAACTTTGAATGCATACTTGATGACATTTCATAACATCACGAGAAATGAGTAACGAAGAGCACTATCTGTGCTTTGTGATACGAAGGAATGTGATTGGCTTAGAAAAGACTCGCAGCTTAATTGGAGCTGAGGCACAAGCTATCGTACAATGGTAATAATATTTAGAATTTCTCTGGGCAACTAACTAAGCTAATTATGACAAGTCGATTGCTCAGTGTGCAATTGCATGCAGGGTAAACCTGAACTTTGAACATTGCAGTTTTTTTAACCACTAAGCCACAAACTTAAATACAAAAGCCTGGTACAAGCTTTGAAGCACCACATTGGCTGGTCTGAGGCTATTAATTGTTTTCTTTACACAAGTGTGCAATGATGTTTCTTATTCTTTCTTCTCCAACGTAGAATCGGATGTGCGAAAAAAAAGTGGATTTGGAAACGCATGTCCATAAGAGCAGCAGCAGAAATTTCCATTGAACCTTTGGTTTAGAGATTTTGCGATGAGCTGCCTCCATGTCCGCTTCACTTATTGTGCTATATTTTTGTCATGACATCAATAAGAGTGCACTTCCAGGACCTACAGCAACGCTTCCTTGCAAAACTAGAAATAAGTTCCACGCTTATTAATTCATTCAGTAAGCGCGCAGAAGTGGAGTTCCCAGTCAGCTATACCACCCTGTCAGTCATGGGTACATTTTCCTGACAACACATGCACTGAA
Organism: Dermacentor andersoni; assembly: GCF_023375885.2. Classification (NCBI taxonomy): domain Eukaryota; kingdom Metazoa; phylum Arthropoda; class Arachnida; order Ixodida; family Ixodidae; genus Dermacentor; species Dermacentor andersoni. The sequence continues at coordinate 198,063,995 of NC_092815.1, forward strand.
TGTATATGAAATCTTCAAAAGTGTCACAGTACATGTGCTACACTACACATTACACTGGTACTCTAATAATGTAAATTGAAGAACAGTGATGCACTAATTCGCCGCTAAAAATGCTCACAGCCCATCCAACGAAAATATATTCGCGGGTAGGCTGTGCGGCACTCATCGCCTCATCAAGAGAGCCAGAGAAGGCTTCAGGTAGCGCTTCTTCTTGGAAACCTCATGAATTTTTGTGGAAGTTGTGGACAGCATATCGCGCACTCTTCCCAGCAAAGAAACTCCTGTGTTCGAATGAAATTCACTATGAACATTTACTACAGGGTAAAAAAGAAAAACATCAACAAAACCTTACTTCAAATGTACTACCCAGAACTGCTGAAGTAAATAGCTTTAAAAGCAAGTAACTTTTGGTTTTCAAAATTTCTCGATGTTGCAATACAATTTTAGTTTTCCAAAAGTAACCTATACATATGCATGTCTCTATGCTAAATTATTAAAACAATTTAATGAAATGATTTCATTTTTTCAATTGCATAGGACCAGTTAGAACAATGGGTGGTTCCAGCAGAATATTAGGAAGCCACCCTTACGCTATACCAGAATCATTAAAAAATATGTAGTCATACCACGGAAAAAATTGGCTACAGGAAATTAGAAAGCAAATATTCATCCACTACACTACTCATGGAGTTTCAAATTTTCAATATGCGATCTCTGACCAGAAAGCTTGCGACCTTCGTACAAAGGAACTACTTGTACTCCCGAGCAAGCTAGTTGTCCGCGTCGTATTCATAGTAGTCTCCTTCCGAGTTGATCCTATGAATCCAGTGTTTCTACCATGAATAGAACACTCCCTTTGTGATGCTGCACAGCTCCGCCAGGAAATGTTTCCTCATGACATTAGTGAACTAGAAACAGCATCCTCTGAGAATGGAATTGAGCGTTGGTGAATCGAAAGTGCATGTGACATAGAGTATAGCACCGCTAAACGCGTACTGCATACTTTTTCAAGGTTACAACTAAACTTGCCGCCGTTCTCTGCCACCTCTTTCTGGGAGACCGGTTGAAGTGACACTGCCTGTACCAAGGAAAACAGCTTACCATCGCCACATTGTCAAAACAACAAGGTCAGCTAGGTCAGCAAGATCAGCTAGAACTGGCGCGCACACCGAAATACCTCACTACATAGCTGGTCCCAGAGTCCCAATAAATGGTTACCGCCAGGAAACACTGGTGCAGGTCTGCCGGCATAAGATGGCGTGAGCTAGCAGGTGACACTTTGCAGACAAATTGCTCTGAATAAATGGCACCAAGTAGTAACTCAGGGGACCAATTGCAATACATGCTCACTGACCTGGAGAGACTAACCAGAAGTAATGTTTAACAGTCTCGGAAGAGAACAGCAATTTACAATAGATAGCGAGGCACAGGAAGTGGTAAGGGAATACATCTACTTAGGGCAGGTAGTGACGGCGGATCCAGATCATGAGACGCAATTAATCAGAAGAATAAGAATGGGCTGGGGTGCGTTTGGTAGGCATTCTCAGATTATGAACAGCCGGTTGCCATTATCCCTCAAGAGAAAATTGTATAATAGCTGTGTCTTACCAGTACTCACCTACGGGGCAGGAACCTGGAGGATTACGAAAAGGGTTCTACTTAAATTGAGGACGACGCAGCGAGCTATGGAAAGAAGAATGATGGATGTAACGTTAAGGGACAAGAAAAGAGCAGATTGGGTGAGGGAACCAACGAGAGTTAATGACATCTTAGTTGAAATCAAGAAAAAGAAATGGGCATGGACATGACATGTAATGAGGAGCGAAGATAACCGATGGTCATTAAGGGTTACGGACTGGATTCCAAGGGAGGGGAAGCGTAGCAGGGGGCGGCAGAAAGTTAGGTGGGCGGATGACATTAAGACGTTTGCAGGGACGACATGGCCACAATTAGTACATGGCCGGGGTTGCTGGAGAATCACGGCAGAAGCCTTTGCCCTGCAGTGGGCGTAACCAGGCTGATGATGATGATGATGAAAGGGCACCACGTGGTATCATATTTCAGTGAAGCATCACCAGCATTAGCCAAACATCCTATCTTCGTACGAACACGTGCACACGCATCAGACAAAGCAGGACGACTCATCCCTTGTGCCAGCCCAGTCTGCAGGTGCTTTCTCTGTGAAGGCGTCGAAATGCGTTTTGGTATCAACATCGTGGCATATCCTCTCTCCTCGTCATTGCGCGATCATTCGAGAAAGCCAATTCTTTCCGTGCTTTGCAAGAAGAAATTCATATCCTAGGTAATCTGAGCTGTGGCATTGCATTTATGCCTTTGATGGTAGCGGCGATACCCCTCACAAGAGTGTAATTTGTACATGCCACTAAATGCGTACTGCTTAGCGCGTGATGTTACGTTGTCACCGCGTATGTATTAAAGAGCTTTCACTGAATTTTATTCTTGTAGATACTAGAACACAGCAGCTATAAGACTCACATTAGATGTAGAGAAAGGACGGGGAATCCGGGAGATGGCAATTCAAGGCGATGAGCAAAACGTGAACAAGGTGAATGCAGGAGCCAACGTTTCGACAAGTGGACTTGTCTTCTTCAAGACAAGTCCACTTGTCGAAACGTTGGCTCCTGCATTCACCTTGTTCACGTTTTGCTCATCACATTAAATGTAGTTACATATCTCAAATGAGCATCATAATTTCTACAGAGAGCCAAACCTGCATACTCCTAGGTCAAAAAATTAAAACAAGAATTTGTAGCCACAGCGGCCCTTATAGTAATATTTACCAAAGTTACCAGCATCTTTGCGGGGTACTTGTCTGTGATCTGCTCCAAGCGCGGTATTTCCTTTGAAACCCAAGCACTTCACGCTGAAAACGGCCTGGACATGCTATCATTGATGTAAGAGTTCTCTGAGCTCACCTTCCTGAACTATTTCTGCATGCCGGATATATGTGCTGCAAAACTCTCTTCTTCGACTGCTTCACAGAAATCACCAGCCTGAGAAAACGAAAAGAAACACATTTTTAGGTACTGCACAAGCAAATGCACCTAGCATAAGCTCATGTGGTGCCTATATTCATGCTACAGAAGGTCTTGCAACTATATATCTCAAGACATATTCAGGAACACTAGGCTTGCGTGGCCTCTTGGCTACCACAGCAGTCATTTCTGTAGCTTCTAAGCCTCTTGCCTCATTCTTCTGCGCTCATACTTTGCCTTGAACCTCAAGGCATCTCGCCAGGAATCCTGCAGAGCATGAAACATTTAGCAAAGCTCTGCTGATTGTATTGCTTAAGCTGGCAGCAACAGCCCTTAGACAATCAATGCAGACGGCAAGCGCAGCATAGAACTGTACCTGAAGACCACTGTCCTGCTAGCAAAGCGACCTGCAACTTTTCCTATACTTGAGGCAAGGAAATCAACGCGGAAAACAAAGCCTCATCGGAACGAAATTTAGTAAGCAAAGATACATTTCCCCTATATATATAACCAGCAGCCGAGCGGCGCTGCCACCACTAAAATCCAACAACGCCAATGGTTTCATCCGTAAACATGCTTCCATGAATGACGGCAGGGTTTTCAAGATTGTCTTTACCTCAAGGATACGACATGGAAAAAATATTGCTACGGAACAGTGTTTGCGATGACGAAGAGGCGAGCATTGAGAAAACGAGGACGACGATTGGAGGCTAGCGCGGGCTGTTGCGTCTTGGCCAAGTGCGGCGTATATCCTTGTCAATATACTTGTATATAGCTTTTCGTCTGCGTCTTCCTACGTAACATATCTGGTGGAGGTAGACATCCCTGTACCTCGTCACTGAGCTTTGCAGTGGTCGGTACGTCGAGCCTTCCTTCGTGGTTCCCAGCGACGACAACTCGACTAAACCGGCTCCGACACCTGCTGCCACTTCGACGACCTACATCGCTATCCCCGTGATCCTGCCGTATTCTCGGGCAAAGATCGGGAAGACGTCGAGGACTGGATCAGCCTGTACGAACACGTCAGCCGCCGAACCGGCGGGACCTTACTATAATGCACGCGAACGTAGTCTTTTACCTCGGTGGCACACCTCGAGTTTGGTTTCGGACGCACGAAGATGAGCTCACCAGTTGGGATTCGTTTAAGCAAAAGCTCCGAGATTTGTTCCGCAACCCCAACGGTCACCAACTTGCTACGCAGAAGGCGTTATCCGGCTGTGTTCAGACGTCAACAGAGCCCTACGTCACGTACATTCAGGACGTCTTGGCTCTGTGCCGCAAAGTTGACGCAAAATCCCACCTCCTCAAAGGAACTGCCGATGACGCCTTCAACTTGGTCGTTTTTAACAACGTGGCAACGCTGGATGCAGGTATAAAAGAGTGCCGCCGCCTGAAACTCTCTAAAAGCCGACTTATCGACCAGCAGTTTTCCCGTCTGCCCAAGCACCCCAGTGACATCTTCCTGTGCCGAAGCTCCTCGTCCGAACAACACTGGCGATGTTACCAGGATCGTCCGGTGTGAGATCGAGGCTGCCTATCCGTCTGCCTTCAACTCGAGCTCCTCCAACGCACCTGCAGTGACGGTTTCCCTGATCCAGGCAGTTGTCTTCACACCATCAGCTCGGCCCATCGCCGTGATACCCACCCGGCTTCTTCGATTTCGCCCTGTCCCGCATGTTTTACCCACAACGTTTCCGCAACCCATCTGAACGGCGCACTGCTGACGACAAGCCCATTTGTTTTCACTGCCGTCGAATCGGGCACATTTCTCGGCACTGTCGCAGTCGCTGGAGTTCCCCGACCCGGTCTACCTATACTACCTACTCTCGCTCCCCAAATGGCCCTTCTCGTCCCTATGCCACGCGCTCCGATAATGGCGCCACTGATTCTCCTGCGCCGAACCGCCCCTATTCCCGTTCGCTTTCGCCCCAACGACGACAATCTCACTCTCCCTAGCCCCGTCGCCCCTATTCGCCGACTCCCTTCGGACGCCACTCCCCAGCCGGAAAACTAGACGATGCAGCGCCTCGAAGTGACGCTGCATTGCTCCCTACGCCGCCAAATCCTCTACTACGTTGCCTACTCATCTGAACCTTCTTGACGTGCAAGACGACGGTGTTTCTGTGTGTGCTCTTATAGACACTGAGGCGCATTTGTCGGTAATAAGCTCTGACATTCGTAACCGGCTCAAGAAAATAATCACGCCCGCCACGACGCCTGTTGTCCGTGTTTGCGATGGCGGAACAGCCGCCGTAATAGGTATGTGTACCTCCCGCGTCTCCATCGCCGATCGCTCCACTATCGTGCTATTCACAGTCATCGCCCACTGTCCTCACGACATATCCTCGGCTTAGACTTCCTCTCCGCACATTCTCTCTCATCGATTGTTTCGCCAGTACTCTCCGGCTTGACCTGCCTGTTCTTGATCCCACTGACCCACACCCCACTCGCCTCAGTTCCGTCGACTTCGTTCGCTTGCCAACATCGGCACTGGCCTACGTTGACTTAGTGAGATCCCCACCAGTGCCCGATGGTCCCTACATCGCGGCTCCTATGCAAGATGTCCTTCTTACACACGGGATCACAGTACCTCATACAGTTTTATCCATTACGGCGAATTGCGTCTGCCTGCCAGTGGTCAATTTTGGCTTGACAGCACAAGTGCTGCCACGCACGATTTCTCTGGCCCAGCTTTGCTCATTCGAGGATTACTCAGTAGCATCTATTGCAGTAGACAACAATTCCGCCGATCCTCCTGTACCATCGCAGTCGGAAAATTGTACCATCGCCGACTTAGAGAAAATCATTGCGCCCGACATGCCGTCCTAGCAAGCTCCTGAGCTCTACCGCATTCTTTTTTTCTACCACAGTATGTTTTACTTTAACGATCGTCCTTTGGCTAAACTACAGCTGTTAAACATCGCATTATTACCGGCGATGCCCCTCCTATTCATCGCCGCCTCTATCGAGTGTCCCCGGCTGAGCGTCAAGCTATTCGCGCAGAAGTTCGCAAAATGTTTGCCAAGAACATTATTGAACCAGTATGCAGTCCATGGACGTCACCTGTTGTACTGGTAAAAAAAAGGATGGATCATCGCGCTTTTGCGTGGATTATCGGCACCTTAACAGGGTAACGAAAAAGGACGTGTAGCCCCTAACTCGGATTATATTTTATTTATTTACTCTCATACCCACAGCGCCATTTAGGCATTGCAGAGGGGGGCGGGGGGGTTACATACATCAATGTAAACAGCAATTGGCATCGAATAAACAGCATTAAACTATACAATACAATGAAAGAGAAAAAGAAAAAAACACCGCAGAATGACACGACAAAAATGGTACATCAGGATATCATTGGACAGCACGCAGGAAAAGGCATAATACAATTAAGTAATAAAGCACTATGTAATGATAGCAAACTCTACAATTACTGTTTACTGTAAAATAAAGAAGAAAATTGCAAGGAGCATTTGCAAAATGTTCATTATTAAGTATACTAACTACGGCAGCAAGCAGTCGATTCCATTCTAAAATGGTTTTGGGGGAAAAGGTGCTCTTGAAAAGCTTAGTTCTACAAGTGTACTCCCTAACCTTGAGCTCGAGATCTGTTCGTCTGGATATATAATGTGGCTGAAGAATATACTGATTACGGTCCATTCCAATTTGGCCATGAAATATATTGTGAAAGAGTTTCAAGCGTAATGCCTGCCTTCTCTTTTCTAAGGTGTCCCATTTTATTGTTTGTTTTGCACTAGTAATACTAAGGTTTCTGTCATAGTTGCCGATTACGTACCGTGCTGCTATATTCTGAACTCTCTCAAGTTTATCTCGGTCGGTACACGTAGGAGGGTCCCATACGGTACATCCATATTCTAAAATGTGTCTAACGTAGGTTTTGTACAGAAGATCACGAGCCTACTAGGGAAAGAGTTTTGTATTGCGCCGTAGAAATCCTAACACTTTGCACGCCTTTGCTGTAATGAAATCAACGTGCCTGTGTCAACATATGGACGGTGTAAGGAATACACCCAAGTACTTGTACTCGGAAAGAATCTGCAATGGGGAACCGGATAGATAATATACGGCATCTGGCATACAATTCTTAGTAAAGCGCATGTGGACAGTTTTCTGTGTGTTTATTCGCATATGTGACTCTCTGCACCAGTTTTGTAGTTTAACTAAATCATTTTGCAAAATAACAGTATCCGCAATGCTTGTAATTTCCCTATATATTATCAGATCATCAGCAAACAATCTTACGGAAGAAACAATAGTGTTGGGTCGGTCATTTATAAATATTAAGAAAAGTAATGGGCCCAATACCGAGCCCTGGTGGACGCCAGATGTTACGCGGGCCGCACTAGATTCTGCGCCATTTACCACAACATGCTGAAACCGCAAACAAAGGTATTCCTGAATCCATGCAATTACTTGTTCATTGATATTAAACCAACGTAGGTTACATACAAGCAATGTGTGATCCACCAGGTCGAAAGCTTTTCTAAAATCTACAAACACCGAGTCAACACAAGAACGAGCATCCAGTGCACCACAAACTTCATGAACGAATTCTGTTAATTGAGTTGTACAGGAAAGCCCTTGCCTGAAACCATGCTGTTTCTGATTCAGGAGATTATGATTGGTAATGTGTGTCATTATGTTACTGCACAAGACGTGCTCTAATACTTTGCAGACAATACTTGTTAGAGATATCGGTCTGTAATTGCCGACTAGTTCGCGAGGTCCCGATTTATACACTGGCACAACGCACGCCATCTTCCATTCGTGTGGTAGGACCCCGGTGTTCAATGACTTCGAGTACAGTATTTTAAGAAAGGGAGGGATGAACGACGCACACAATTTGAGGAAAGCGCCCGTCAATCCATCAGACCCCCCTGCTTTGCTGGTATCTATACGTTCAAGAAGAGACTGTATTCCACTTTCGTCAATAATTATGTCATCCATATTTTCGATGACCTCATTAGCAGACGGATGCGGAATTGCGCTCGAGGCACTGGGTGAGAAAATGGAGGCAATAAACTGGTTGAAGCAGTTGGCTTTTTCTAAGCTATTTTCTATTTCCACTCCGTCATGCTGAAGTGATGGAATACATACTTTGTCTTTTCTGTTATATTTAACAAGATTCCAGAATAGCTTTTTGTAGTTTGAAATCGAGAAGGCAAAGCACCAAAGAATTCTTTTTTTGCCTGGTGGATTTTTGTTTGCAGCATTTTGGTTATGGTTGCAAGTTGATCACAAGTTTCCGAAATGGAGTTTCTTTTATATTTCCTGTATATCCTATTTCTTTTCCAATAAGGCGTCGCAGCTCACCATTAAACCATGGCTTAGATTTGGCACGCCGTTTGGTCTGCACCCACGTCGGCACATATTTTTCTTGCATCTCAAGCATTTTTGCTTTAAAAAGGACGACCCATAACTCATTAACGCCGATTGTTTCAGAAAGTGTTTTGAATTCCGGGAGGAATTCCTGTAGTGCAAGTCCTATTTCATTTATGTTGGCTTGGCTGTAATTATACATCCTTCGGGCTCCCGAGCTTTGCGTCTTTTCGTACGTCAACTTCATTTCACAAACCCCAGCTTCATGGTCGCTAATACCTGGCACCACCAAAACTTTCCTAATCCAATTTGGCTGATTAGTTAAAATTAAGTCTAAGCGTTATTTTGTCTCGTACCACCTGTTACCACCTGGGTTAAGGAAAAACTCCTTAGATTGATGCTCCCTTTGACTGCCTCCACGGTTCTTGCTATTTCTCCTCTATTGACCTTCCCTCCGGCTACTGGCAGATTGGCGTGGACGATCTCAACCGCAAGAAGACTGCTTTTGTAACACCCTATGATCTTTATCAATTCAAAGTGATGCCGCTGGGTCTATGTAACGCTCCTGCCACTTTTGAACGCATGATGGACTCCCTTCTTCATGGTTTCAAGTGGTCCCCATGCCTGTTCAACTTGGACGACGTTATAGCATTCTCCCCAACTCTTGCTACGCACCTCGAGCGCCTCTCAGCAGTCCTGGACGTTTTTCGTCGAGCCGGTCTGCAACTCAGGGCATCGAAGTGCAAATTCGGACGTCGCCAGATTACCGTCCTTGGACATCTCGTTGACGCGAACGGAGTGCAACCGGACCCAAGCAAGACCGACGCTGTTACGCACTTCGCTGTTCCGAAGTGTGTCCAGGAAGTGCGCAGCTTCATCGGCCTTTGTTCGTACTTCCGCCGTTTCGTGATATATTTTGCAGCCGTAGCACCACCACTAAGCGAGCTTTTGAAAAAAGACACCCCTTTCGAGTGGGGCATTAACGAGGCCTCTGCATTCTCGCATCTAAACGGCATTCTCAGAACGCCTCTCGTTCTGGCCCATTTCTATCCTTCTGCGCCTACCGAAGTCTGCACTGATGCCAGCGGTCACGGAACTGGCGCAGTACTGGCACAACGCCAGCGCGGCAATGACCGTGTTATCGGTTACGCCAACATGATCTTCTTACCCTCGGAGCGCAACTATTCCATCAGTGAGCGTGAGTGTCTGGCCCTAGTTTGGGCGGTTGCGAAGTTCCGCCCACACTTATATGGTCGACCATTTTCCGTTGTCACAGGCCAGCACGCGCTTTGCTGGTTATGCTCATTGAAAGATCCCACAGAAAGACTTGGTCGCTGGGCCTTACGCCTCCAAGAATATTCTTATTCTGTGACCTAGAAACCTGGCCGACTACACAAGGACGCTGACTGCCTGTCTCGTTATCCTGTAGACGAGCCTCACGACGCCGACAATAATAGCGCCAACAGCATTTTCTCTGTGTCTGCCTTCGCTAACATCGCTGAGGAGCAGTACCGAGACCTATCGCTGCAAGCACTCATTGAGCGACCGTGCTCTACACCTAGAGATGCATCCGTTCGCTGATATGTCCTCCAGGACGGCATTCAGTACCGAAGGAACTTCCTCCCTGATGGATCTGATCTTCTTCTTGTCGTGCCAAAACATCTACGACAGACTGTGCTCTTGAGAGGCATGACGCACCCACTGCAGGGCATCTTGGGGTAAACCGCGCGTACGACCGCGTCCGCCGCCGCTTCTATTGGCCTGGTCCCGCTGGCTCCGTCGGACGCTATATTGCTGCCTGTGATCCCTGCCAGCGTCGGAAAACACCTCAGGTACTACCTGCCGATCATCTCCAGCCGATCACCGTCCCCGTGGAACCGTTCTTTCGTGTTGGATTAGACCTCCTCGGTCCCTTTCCCACGTCATCCTTATGGAACAAATGGGCAGCCGTCGCAACTGATTAAGCCACCCGATACGCTATCAAGCGGGCTCTCCCTTCCTGTTGCGCCGCTGACGTCACGGACTTTCTCTTGCGTGACATTATCTTGCTTCATGGCGCCCCGCGATAGGTGCTTAGTGACCGCGGTCGTAACTTCGTCTCGAAAGTTATCGCCGACATTGTGCGCTCCTGCTCTATTCAACACCTCATACCATCCTCAAGCCAACGGCCTGACAGAGTGGTTAAATCGTACTCTTACCGATATGCTGTCCAAGTACGTTTTCAACGGCCACCATGACTGGGCCATTGTCCTTCCTTACGTCACATTTGCGTATAATTCTTCCCGGCACGAAACCCCCGGATTATCTGCATTTTATCTACTGTTTGGTTGCGAACCGACCTTGCCCCTTTTCAAGGCACTTCCTCCTGCTGCGATCTCAACAAGCGAGCATGGGCGCGACGCCATCGCCCTCGCCGACAATGCACGCCAGCTTGCCCGTACTCGACTGATGGCCTCGCAAACCACTCAGGAGCGTCAGTACAGCGCCCGCCACCGTGACGTACAGTTTTCGCCTGGTGAGCTCGTGCTCCTGTGGTCGCGTTCTCGTCACGTCGGACTTTCAGAGAAGCTCCTGTCGCGACACACAGGGCCCTACCGCGTGCTGCGCCAGGTGACGCCTGTGACGTACGAACTTGCTCCTGTGAGTTCAACCTCGTCCTCTACTCTGGCATCTAGTGATGTCGTGCATGTCAGTAGGCTCAAGGCCTGCTACACTCCTTCCGAGTCCGGCCTTTAGACGCTCCGGGATGGCGCTTTTGCCTCCGGTGGTAGTGCTGCGGAACAGTATTTGCGATGACGAAGAGGTGAGCAGTGTGAAGACGATGATAACTATTTGAGGCTAGCGCGGGCTGTTGCCTCTTTGCCAAGTGCGGCGTATTTCCTTGTAAATATACTTGTATATAGATTTTTGTCTGCGTCCTCCTATGTAACAATATTATCTAGCTGGTGCATTTTCCATATGGTCAGCCAAATATACAACAGCAAAAACGAGTTATAAGTATGGTTTGTTTGCAAAAACAATAGCTGCTTACATGTCCAATCCCTGTTGAATCGTTCAAGCTCGGGTAGGCATTCACCAGCGTACTAGCAGAAACATCATATAATTTTCCACGGTACCTTGCCACAGAGCGATGCTCATAAAGACAGATACTACTTTGCTTTCGCACGTTAAAATCTGAGCATAAGCAACCATTTTGGTCCTTAAAGAGCAATGCAATCAATTAATAACTTTCCACTTCAATGAAAAATTGAATTGCATGCTGGGCACAAAAGAAGCGAAAAAATCTTAATGTTGTAAGACATGCCATCACGCCAAAAGTAGCTGTATATTATCTAGCATGAAATCCATAAAAATTCTTGCTTCTTTTGTATTCTGAAAATTCACTACATATCTGCTAAATTAGACAACGCGCATGCTAAAATTGTTCGATATTGCAAGACACAATATGCTGTATTTCAGCCTGCCTAAATAAGCTCCGTAATTATAGGATGAGGAGAAGTTAAAGAAACTCCAGGAATAAAGTCGCAATTACATCACGTGACCCACCACTGTGTTCTGTGGAGCATTGTTTAATCCCATGAAACGCTGTACTTCCAATGAGCATGCTTTGTGCTAACTGTCCTAATGTAAACATTAACCACAACATGGTAACTGTCAAGTGAATAAGCTCCAGCTACTTTGTTCAATCGTAGCAGTTATAATAGGTGTTTTTGCCTCAGCTGTGCTTCCCACATGCCATTTGTACGAATCAATCTGATTTATACGCTTTCATGTACCTTGAAAAGACGAACTGCAATTAAATAGACACAGAATCTTTACAACTAAGCATGTCCTAGAGCAGGTAGACTGACGTGGAAAAACGACAACACTCCATAGTCTGTTTCATGAACAGTGCCCATCATTACGAAAACCACAGCCTTCGGCAATAAATACCAGAATACGTGCAAACTTGAAACCTAGATCGGAAGGCACCCTCTTAACTGTATCCTGACCAATTGACTGGTTTTCGAAGACATACCGGTCCACCGCTTTTGGCTGCTAAAGGGTGCAGCTTTTGTAATGATGCAAACAGTTAATAAAACACACAGTGAGCCCCAGGCGACAGAAGCAGATAAAAACAATAAGCATCATGTAGGAAAATCAAGGCGGACGTTTTCACCTGTGGCAGCAGACTGCGAAAGCCAAACCTCTGAAAATGACGTATAACTATGCCACTGCATCACATGCGCAGGCTCTGCACGAAAATTACTTGTAGTGTGCTAGATTAGAAATGTTAGCATAACTAACGAGAGGCAGTTTGAAGGGCGGTGCAAAAGAAACGTGCTGGCAGGTGTGAAGATGTTGACTACTTCCCTTTGCATCAAGTCTTTGCACACGTAAAGGCACAGCCGTTTGCTTTAATTGTGAGTATCCACTAAGACCAATACTGTGCACAATATGAAGCAACATTGCTAAAGAACAAGCAGTAGGCGTCATCAGAGGGATGAGCATGAAATTTAATAAACATGATAAGGCCATGCGTAGCAGGCTTACAGTGTGTATGGGCACAGCTCATCGTAGAGTCATTGCACAACTTGGTTTCGGTTCTTAAAATGCTTCCGAGGCTCATGGTTTTTTGTGCTCACGATCAAGGTTAGATGCGGATTCTGAAGTGTGTCTACAGTTCGTGCAGGTATTTGTTGGTGCGTCTATGATCCCACCTTGACATCAAGGACGTCAACAATCCTAAATTAAGTGAAAAATAAACAAGGTTTAACAATTTGCACTCTTCAACAATGCCTTGCAATTCGAGTGTTTTAGGAGAGCCAGGAACGTGTTCACTTTGGTCGCTAAACCGGTGCTCATTTGATGCAACCAGCACCCACATTGCTTTTTCATCCCGTTGCACTTTCTCTTGAGCTGGTTTCTTCGAACATGCTGCCCCTGCATTTGTCTTCCTCCCAGCAGCCATGAACATTATGGCATGAAGCCGATCATTATAGTAGAACAGCAATAATACAAACTCGAGATATTTCTTTCTCTCCGTTACTTTAAAAACATTCGAAATTTTTGGTTGACCCCCTATGTTTTCAATGTACTTAAAAGGCGCCTAATGCGAACTGCACCATTCTGCTAATTGACACTTTTTGCTTGTTCGTACTGAAAAAAATAGATACATCTCATCAACAGCAGCAAAAAAAAATCAGGCACTTGTCTTCCTGAAGTTAATTCATATCACTTCGACTACACTGCTGAGATAGGCAAGTTCCTCAGCACCTCAGAAGACTTGCTGAAAAACAAAATTTGTTCTGAACTCATATGCTGCACTAAAGAAGTCCACAATTCTCGATTTTTTATCAAATCCTATCAAAAGAACATTTCTTGCCGTATAAGTTGATATGTTGCCCAGGTTATATTTACACTTGCATCTGATAATTCAAACAAATTTCTGTGGTCCCCTCGAGTCTCGGTTATCAAGAGTCTATGGAAATATGAGCTGTGGCAGCGAATGTAGGGTAAGGACAAAAGCTCGGCGGCGAGCCGCATCAGTGCTCATGTGGTGGGTTCTCTTCACATGACGTCTGTTGAGAATAAAACAGGATTGTGGCATCAAGTCTGTGTCACCTCAACTAGGCAGTATCCACGCAAAAATGACTTACTTATATTTGTGGCACTTGATCTGACTACTAGTATAATTCCAGCCGTTTCCTTTGTTTATCCAGCTGAGTTATCTTACAACCAGCCCTTTCACCATTAAGGATTGCTAAACACTCTCCCGTATGTGAGCGTCATTACGTGGCTTTTGCTGGTGGTAAAGTAAATCCTTGGCACACATGCATATTAGCTGTACATCCTATTGTCCTATAATACACTGCTGTTTTGCCCTCTAACATAAACATACCATATGTTAACATTGGCCACGCTTGAGATGCAGTATATAGCCTTGTAAAGCCTATCCATTATGCATCACTTCTTGCACAGCTGTCACTACACGGAAACTTGCGACATTAAAGCAGAATCATTAATTTTGCAGATCATTTCACCAACCATTAATTCGCAAATGCTAGACTAATGCTGTCAGAGCACACAATTTACTTTTCTATACAGTACATGAAAGCTCATCGAAGCAGTGGGTTTAGTCAAATAACACAAGCATGTCACGGTGCGCCAGGATACATTCCTTCTTTCACAATGAGACGATTTAACGAAAAAGCACCCTTGCACCTTAGCGGATTTTTCCACGGAGCCACACTAGCTGGAATTTCTTTTTCAGTGCTATTGAATATCATAATATGTCTGATACGGCTGTTGAAAAATTGTTTTCTGAAATGCAGCTGATAATGGATTTGTTTGACGTAATAGTTCTGCGGAAACCCGCAAGCTGGAGAGAAGTAATTATTAAAGGGAAAATGAGACATCCACCCGTTCGTAGCAATTGCTACAAAGGAAACCTATACGGGTTCCTCGAAAGAAAAAGCCTCGTTGTTGAAGAAAATTCGTCCTGGTCCGGGACTCGAACCCGGGACCACCGCCTTTCCAGGGCAACCGCTTTACCATCTGAGCTAACCAGGCGGCTAGCAGATGGCAGGGCGAAGTCGAATTTGTCAACAACTTCAAGCAAAGGCAAGAGTTTGACGTAATGGTTCTGCGGAAACCAGCAAGGGGGAGAGAAGTAATTAAGTCTCATTTTCCATTTAATAATGGTTTTGTTTTATACTGACGAGATTGAGTACGTCATTCCACTGGCCGCCAAACAAGCAGTCCAGAAGGTTTGGCCGTTTACTGCTGCCTGCTCAACATCCATGCTAGCTATAGGTCGAAGCTACAGAGTATGTGTGTCGTAATGCTTGTGCGCTATGTACAGTGCTCGGCGATTGAAACCGAGCTCATGCATTATGATATACGGTGAAAGCAAGAGCCTCTGGGACACACTGTGAATGTATCAGGACCCCGGCGCTCATCCATCGCTCTGCGGTAGCGCAAGAAGCGCCGGCCGCCATGCATGAGGAGTATCGCGTTTTGTGCAAACTACGCGCCACAGAAAGGCACAAACTTCTTGTTCAGGTGATTGCTGTGAAAAGTCGCACAAACAAATGGCTCCATGGTGTGAAATAGGCATCTGCTTCTGGTTACCTTATGTTGTTATCACCCGCCAGCTGCCACCTGAGCACGTTCTAGTATGTTCTGGAGGGAGGAGCAGAGCATCTTCTGCGCCGCGTTTTCAACTTTTTGTTATCTGCTGCGTTACTGTGAAGGAGAGACCTAGACGCAGTATGCAACTTCAAGCACTGCCGAACTGACGAAAGCAAACAGTTGAAATCAACATAACATTTCAAGCCAGTGAGGCTTGTTTGATAGGGACTGCATCAAGCAAGTAGTGCCTTTTAAGGTTCCTTCTATTAATTTGAGGGGATAGAATCCCAGAATGAAATGTGGACTGGGAGCTGGTTTTGGAGTATAGAAAAATTGTTGACATTGTATTTGCACCATAAATCCCTGCCGACCGCCTAACGTACCTTGATATGCT
This sequence comes from Dermacentor andersoni, assembly GCF_023375885.2. Classification (NCBI taxonomy): domain Eukaryota; kingdom Metazoa; phylum Arthropoda; class Arachnida; order Ixodida; family Ixodidae; genus Dermacentor; species Dermacentor andersoni. The sequence continues at coordinate 198,079,838 of NC_092815.1, forward strand.
TGTGACGTCATCTTTAACAGACAGCTGAGCGATGCGGCCCAGCATTGTTACCCCTAATTTTCACTACGTTGTGCACTTGGAAGCTTTGTGTGCCAGTTCCGCCCCCCTGAAGAACGTCTAGGCAATTCGCTTGGAAGCGAAGCGCCAATAATTGAAAAAGGTGGCAGCCTGTGTAAAAACCTTCAATAATTCGACGTTGACACTTTCGAAAAGGCATCAGCTAAAATTGAGCTATGAGCTACACAGATTTCAACTCTATGAAGAGCTGCGTACTGCACAAACAAGGTCTACTGATTGCGGCATGCTTCTAGAATGGCGAAACAAATGTCTTCAACAAACAGTACATGAGGTACAACAAGCGACACTTGACCGACGCAAATACAGATGTGAACGCGTTCTGGTGCCACATGATGGGGAGTCTCCAGCATTTTGGGAAATTCAATTTCTTCTTCTTAGTGGTGAGCTGTACATCCTCACGAGTACCCTGCTTATTCACCACTTTGATGGACACAGGTTTTGTTACCGTGTCAAGAAAACAATTATGGGGTTTTACGTGCCAAAGCACTTCGTGGTTATGATTCACGCCGTAGTGGAGGACTCCGAAAAGTTCGACCACCTGGTGTTCTCTAACGTGCACCTAAATCTAAGTACACTGGTGTTCTCGCATTTCGCCCCCATCGAAATGCTGCCGCCGTGGCCGGGATGCCATCCCGCGACCTTCTGCTCAGTAGCCCAACACCATAGCCACTGAGAAACCACGGCGGGTACTGTGTCAAGAAGCCTCGGGAGAAACAGCTACACGGAGAAACAGCGGAACACTTTCAATATTGGCTACTGGACCGGTACAAGAAATAGTTCATTGGCCCGAATTGGCCGGATCTTGCGTAAAAACAGACATGGAGTACGCTTTGAAAAAATTGGAGATTATTGATCAGAAACCGGACTTAGTTTTGCATCGTGGATCGCGATGTGTTCAGTATAATAATTAAGGCAAATTACTTTCTAGAATTTTTTTATTATTGCTTATAAGTGAGTGCCAATCATGAGAATAATATTTCTCTTTGGCTGCACCTAATGCTTTACAATGAGCTCGTAGGCATTCGTTATATTTATCCCAAAAAGAAAGCGTATTATTGCGTCTGGCGGTGCTGTACAAGCGTTTCCTTTTATTTCGCAAGAATCGAAGTTGTTTATTAAATGAAATGTTGATTTTAATATTTCATAGAGATAAATGCACATACTTCTCAACTAACTAATATATTAAGTTTAAGATATGTCCAGTTCTCATTCATGGACCGTGAAGGAAACGATGGTAGACAAAATTATTTGAAAAAGACTTCTAATTTAGTGTTTTTTTTTCTCGTCGTAATTCGCTCTCGTATAAGCCCAGATAGTTTCAGTCGTTAAACCAGAAAATGTTACGCGTAGGTTTTTTTTGTGAAATGGTCACTAAAGCCTTCTATGTAAGAAACTGGTCGAGCAGTCTTCTGTGCCCTCGTTGAAACTAAATCCAATAAGTTAGTACCACGAGTGCTTTGATCAACAACTTGTGATGAATTATAGTCATGTATTATCTAGAGAAGATCTGCTGAGGCACGGCACGTAGTAAACATAGCAAACCAATCGATGAGAGGATAATTTAAGTCATCAAAAAGATATATTACGTCGGTTGGACAGTGTTGTGCCGCGCGTGCTAAGTTATCGTGTAGGTGCCTAGTGAATGGAGAATCGGCATCTGGCGGGGGATAAAATGATCCAGGAGTAATTTAGCAGAAGGTGTAACGCATGCTGCCCATCTTATTTCTACCTTCGGGTTAGCATCAAGTCCAAAGGATGACAATGCCTTCTTGATCGCTATTAACACACCGCCTCCTCTTTTTACCGCGAAGCTGAATATGGTTAGGGTTCTGTGCATTTTTGTTCTCTGTGAGCGAAAACTATCGCCATCAATGGCTCATACCCCGTAAGCATTCATGCTCCTGTAAGCAAGCAAGAAAATGCAATGGCTCATAGCCCCGTAAAGCAGAGGTCACAAGCAATCAGAAAAGTGAAGCGAACAGTGCTTAAATTCTTTCTACTCGCGCATACAGCATACAGAACAGCATGTCAAAAACTCTCATCATCAATGGCTCCTACCTCCGTAATGGCTCAAACCCCCGTAAGCAAGCAAACAATGACGTGACTCATAGTCCCGTATGGTTCGCCGCTGCTCACTTTGAGTTGATTAGCTACGATAAACCTACCGCTGTTGTAGTTGGCAGTGATTGCAATGTGGATGCGTCGGTACTGAAAAAGAAGCGGTTTACGCGTTGCAGATATATCCCTTGCGATGCCACACCAATCCGTGTATTGTATCCTTTCTTATCTTTCAATGCCCCTTTACCTAATTATTTTAACATTTAACCTAATTAAACGCTTAGACACACCGAACTTCCACTGTACCTTCTCTTTGCCTTATACTTTGCCACTTCGTATGGTTGCGAAAACCAAAAAATTCAAGCTCCTCCAGTCTGCTTACTGTTATCGCTCACAGATGCGCATACATAAGCGGTAATCATATATTAGCCCATTTTTTTAATTGAAGTGGAAAATGCTTCTTTTTAAGAAATGATCAAGCAGTGTGAATTTGTTCCCCTCGCGAAATTCATTGTCATATCCAAACATAAGAAGACGGGGCAAGTGCCGAAAATAAAACATTTCACTAATTTCAGCTTAGGCAACAATAAGCTACAAAACTTTCTTACATATTTAAAATTATGCCTGCATGCGACATTTTTCCGACGCATCTGCACGTCTTTCTGCAGATCTTAGACAAAAGAGCGGCACATTTCGCTGAAATGCGGTTAATGACAATTTTTCTTTCAGAAGTGCGCCACACCCTACATTTCTCAAGATGTTCGTTACGTCTTGGCGGGTCTCATGTGGATCAAGAACCTCGTTTCTGGCTGAGGAATAAACGACGCCTGCATATATATGAATTATTAGGTGTACCTTATCACGACGTGGCACTAACATATTTGTTATTACTTTTATTGTTCTAACATAATGCTGAGTAGTCTTATAAAAAGAAGGTAACATCTGTTTCCAGCGCTGCCCTCAAATCTTGCTCCGAGCTTTAAACATCTCGTCATTCTTCTAGGTGTTTATCAACGCGCGCAAGAGCATCCTAGAGTATTGGATACCAGACATGATGCGTCCATGCTAAATAAGCTATTTCGCACCATGCTTAGGTTAGCGCGATGGCTGAGTTTTTGTGTTGCGATCTCAATGGAACTCATGGTACGTAAAAATATTCAAGTTATTCCTGTGTACTTAGCGTATGAGGAACTCCCATATAGGAACGCAAACAAACAATAAACCCTTCGCAAGTTCAGCTTTTCCCAACAAATGCAACTTTGCGCACAACCGCCACTACCTAGAGAACTCTATACAGCAGGTCTCATGTTGCAATCAGCACTGGTAGGCGATTCTCTGTAAGGTTGCTGGAGACACTAAAAAGAAATGTTCAGTTTAGTTCTACTAGCAAATGGGTGCCAAGAGAAGGGAAGCGCAGTCGAGGGCGGCAGAAAACTAGGTGGCGCGATGGAAGTGGAAATTAGTGGACGTTAGTTGGAATCGAATGCCGCAGGACAAGGGTAATTGGAGATTGCAGGGAGAGGCCTTCGTCCTGCAGTGTACATAAAATAGGATGATGATGATGATGATGATGATGATGATGATGATGATGATGATGATGAAAATAAAAACGACTACTCTTCATGTGCGAAGGGGCTTAGTAAGCCAGAAAAGGGCAAAAAAAAGAGCACGGGAATGGAGGCGCCACCGTGTAGCTCCAGCACCAGCTCGCTGTGAGTCACGGATGTTGGCGGCGTCTGCTCGTGCCTAGGTACTTCTTTATCGGTAAGGATGGGCCGCATTGCTGAGAGAGCTAACAAGTTATCTTAGCAACTTTGAAGAGGTTTCGCTCAGCGAAAAGTGCCAAAACATAAAGCAAATATTATTTGATACCAGCGACGTCTCATGCCGTATTGGTGCTGGAGCTCTGGTGAGGAATACTAAAAAAAGCTAGCTTTGACCTTCATTTTTCCGCTTAATAATCAACATATTTCCTTAAAAAGGATCACAAAGACGAGCGCACAGACGATCACGCAGCACCTGTACACTTCTGGCACTTCAGGAGAACACTTTACCCTTTTTAACTGATTTTGCCTTTCCGCTCAACGTCCCTTTAATTCGCGTGCTCACCATCCAGAGTTTCTAGGCGGGCTTTATAATCGAATCATGACTTTGTCTGGAAAACGACCAAATTTGATTTCTACAACCTCTTAGGAAAGCGGGTCGTGCACGCATTATGCGACAGCCAGCTTTCAGCAAGCAAAGGGCTCGGATGAAGCTGTTGAGCTTTTATCAAATTTTATAACTCCAGAAAGAGATAACGCAACATGGTGTTTTGTGGACTCCGCCAGTTATAAGACCAATGCTTTTCGCTGAACACCGGGTCTCAATCTCATTACGTACACCTTTCATTGGGAACCCACATGTTCACACGTCAAGTTTCGCTGACGTCAATTGTCTCCTGCTAAACGCCTAAACACACGTTGGAATTGGTGTGCATTTTCAAGTGGGCGCCTTTAAACGTAGCGCAACTGATACTTTTTGCCTTCACAAGGAAAAGACAATCCACAATGCAATTATTGGTTCGCGAGCAATTTGTTGCAAACATGGAGGAAGGAAAGAAGAATACAGAAGAAGCCCTGACATCCCTCTTAGTGAAGCCTCCGTGACACAGGAAGCTGGTTTTGCTCTGTTATATTGTAGAAGGCAACTCCTTTTTTTTTTAACATTTCTCGGTTCCGGCGAGGATCCCTGCCGGACGGCGGGACGTACTGGTGCCATAGCAATTCAACCAACGGATCCATTCGCGATGTATCATCACGATACTGATGCCGAAGTCATGTAGTCAAAATATTATTCGCTAGGGTTGAAAAAAATACATAATACATCCCACACATTAAAACTCGAGGCCGATCCCAGCTACTCTTGCTATATATTGTGAAAATAAATCTGTACATTGTGACTGCATAGGGGAAAACCGCAGGCAATGACCTGCAGCAATGTTTACGCATGGCGTGACTCATTGACCTCCGGCTAGCCCACTTGCAGTTTACAAGCTCTAGCACCTATGCTGGCCATGGCTTGAAGAATTGTCATCCTTGCTGAAGGAGCTTCGGGCTGCCACACACCGCGGAGATGCGACGACTCATAGCGCGCCGAGGAAGAGTCAGCAGGAGAGAACGTCACTGCGGGTTAAGATACACTAACTGCGGCCTGAGGTATATTCTTCCGGCGGTAAGTGAGACCACGTAAACAAAGACGTGCGGTAGGAGCGGCGTGGTGCCAAAAAGTACGCGCCCATGCGTGCTGCTAGATTGCTGACCGGGCCTGTGCCTCTGTCATTTGTTTATTTCCTATTTTTTGTTTCCTGTCTCCTCCTCTTCTCTTTTCATTCCCTCCTCTCGAAAGAGTAGGCAGGCATTGTGCCCCTCTAGGTCGCATTGTCAGCTTGCTCCCTCCCTGTTTCCTTTGTGTGGTTGTATGTGTATGTAACCATACCTAATAATAATAATAATAATAATAATAATAATAATAATAATAATAAGAAGAAGAAGAAGAAGAAGAATAGACTGGGCCTACATGCGACAGCCAGCTTTTTGATGTGCGCGCAGGCGTACGTTCGTCTGTCGAGCCTTCTTCAATAATGCACCCGCATCCGCAAACCTTCACTTCTCTGCACCCTTTCCGCGCACAGATAAGATGCATAAGTCGTGTTCGTCCCCTAATTACTCACAACACCGCTTCTTTCCCATCCTTCCGCATGGCCGTTTTGCGAGCCCCAAATGCTACCACGATCAGAGTCAGAAGTGGTTTTATTTAGGCATGAACTGAATTACAAAATTGGTGTATACGTTCAGGACTCCAAAAAGCAGTCCTGAACACTGCACGTCTCTGACTTACCTGCACGTCGTTTATGGCGCAGATTTTTACGTCCAGCGGCTTCAGGTTGTGGTGGCGCTTTAGCATGAATCCGTCGATGACGACAAGGATATTCTGAGATCGTCTTCCTTCTGTGCCCTGGTACGTGGTATACAGAGTTGCATGCACGCTCGTTTCCCGATATTTAGTTCGTCAAGTCCCACCAGGTCACAATACCAGTCGGGAGCGCATGGTCTCGCTAACATAGCGGCACAAACGCTGAAAGTAACGCAAACGTGGACAAATGACGCTTTTTACACGGTGCGAGATCCAAGAAACAACACACACAAAAGCACACAAATAAGCACATGCAACAAAAAGAAAGACTCCATTGTGTACGACAACGTGGTCGCTACAGCAAGAAATATCCCATGTCTTCCCCCGCACTTTCCTCCTTGAACGCAGACTAGGTAGACACTCTCCACATGTTTCTCCTACCTCAAAGGTTACAGCTGTAAAAGCATACAAACAAACAATTCGCAGTTTGATCTCTAGGTTGTTATTGAAACACATCAATTGTAGCAGATTGTCCTCCTCACTTGACTATTGTCACCATGTGTTTATGAGGTTGGAGCAGTCCTGCACTTTAGAGTTGGCCCACGAGACCTGTCTAACCAAGCTTCGCGTCCAGCACACTGGATGTTCCCCGAACATCTGCTTCCAGACGCCCTTGACACATTACGGCCAGCCAAACGCCCTTCCAGGACGCTGACACCCCTTTCGGCGAATGATCAATCCAACCGCAATAAGCGCGGATACCACCTAGCTTCTATTTTGCTACAACACTCACAAAAAAAAGAAAGCGTCAACAGACCAAGCATGTCTTATGCTTCGGATGAAATTAAGCCACAATTCTCGGTAACATAATATACGAGCAATTGCTTTTGCCAACTTCGGAGCAGTTACACCCCACGTCACGATGAGTAGACATCTAGCCATTAGTTAAAGAAGGGCTGTCTTTGATTGCTATTTGCGGTTTCAGAACAAGGTAGAAAAAGAGCGTCAGCATTGTCCGCAGAAAGTTGATCAAGAAATAACACAAACATCTCAGCATACAGTGTGTTGCACGTAACTTCAGCGAAACTTTGAAAATATGCAGATTGCACGTAGCTGGACCGAAACATATATATATATACATATATATATATATATATATATATATATATATATATATATATACATATATATTGCTACGGCATGAGCCGGGCGAGGAGAAGAGATAGAAGAGGTTAGCTGGTGCAGCCTCGGGACGCCATCTTGACTTCACCATCAATCTCGTCCCTTATATAAAGCCGGTTTAACGGTAACCGCAACAGTTTTGTGGTGGAGGTGCGGGGTGCTTCGACCAAGACGACGGAGCTGCTGCAGCAAGTGCCACGCCGGAGCCGACGCCTCGCTCGACTGCCTCCAACACCGCTTGAGATCCCGATGTCCCACAGCGGCGACCAACAGCCTTTTCTGGCTGCTCCAGCGCGAACAACCGGCGCCTGGATGCATCAGATGGAGCCCCGCCCTTTTTCAGGAAAATTCGGTGAGGGCGTGGACGAATGGCTCACCCACTACAAGCGTGTGAGCAAGTACAACGGCTGGAACTCCACGGCTCAGCTCGACAGTGTGGTTCTGTTCCTCACAGACACTGCTCTAGTGTGCTTCGAGAACCATGAAGATACCTGCACAACGTGGGACAGCTTCGTTACTCACCTCACAGAGTGCTTCGGCGATTCCACCACGAAAAGGAAGCGGGCGGAGCAGACATTGCTTCAGCGCGCTCAAGTACCAGGTGAGACCTGTACTACGTACATAGAGGCAATCCTGAAGCTTTGCAGAACGGTCAATCCTCGAATGTCCGAAGAGGACAAGGTTGGACAGCTTCTCAAAGGCATAGCTGAGGGTGTTCTTAATTATTTAATCGGAAAGGAGATTCTCGCCTCGGTCGCCGACCTCATCAAGCATTGCCGCACATTTGAGGCCTTGAAGCTGCGCCGTATCACGCCAAAGTTCGGCAGGTTAGCAAATGTCACAACGGTGGCAAGCGTTGAGGAAAGCGACAACTACGGTTTTCAATTTGATTTTGCGGCAACTATAAGGCAAATTGTCCGCGAAGAACTTCAACGACACACCAAAGGGGCGGATGTCGAACAGCTTTGTTGCGCTTCCAACCAACCTCAAGAACATGCATCTGCTGTGTCCGCATTGTCTGCCATGCCAGGCGTTGCAGACTGTCGAGTCGATCATCTGCGACAGCACCGACGTGCCTTTCCCAACGACATGACGTACGATCAACGAACTCGTCGAGCTACCATCCCGAATCGGAATTCGAAAGGTCGCGTTTATTATTTGCAGCGTCCCAGGGTTGACCCCCAGGCTTACAACGTCGGTCGCACATTGCCTGTTTGTTACAGCTGTGGCGCCTCAGGACACATTGCTCGTTTTTGTCGCCGGCGCCGACAGACAACAACATATGGCCCACCACCAGCTTGGCCTAATTTTGAACGTGACAGTTATGACGACCGTTGGCCGACAGACCCTGATACTGCCAACACCACAGGCGCGCCACCCCGGAATACCTTCCGTCAATATAGTAGAAGGAGTGGCTCGCCAGCTTCAGACCACAGCCTGACGCCCCCAACCAGTCGCCAACGCCGTTCACCGTCACCACGGCGACGTGCTACGTCTCCACCGCCGTCGGGAAACTAGCCGGCGCGGCCGATGGAGGCAAGGTCGCCGGACAGTCTGCGTCTCTGCGAAATACTCCTCTGCCTATTAAGATGGTGAAGAACAAAGTGCGTGTGTTAATTGATAGTATACCTGCAACAGCATTAGTGGATACTGGTGCTACCGTTTCCGTCATGAGTGTGACTTTCAAAGAGAGGCTGGGACGGAAAGTTGTGTTCCCGTGGAGTGATGGTGTGGCGTTTCGTGGTGTCAGTGGAGAGGGTGCCTAGTCCCCCTTGGTATTTGTGTTGCGAGTGTTTTATTCGGAGGAGAAGATCTTAAAGCAGAATTTCTCGTACTACCGCGGTGTACTCACGATGTGATTCTCAGGATTGACTTTCTTCAGGATTGTGGTGCGTCCGTTAACTGTGGCACAGGCGAAATTACTTTGAATAGCGCGCTTCTCGCCACCCTTGCCGACACATCCTTACAAGTGAAAAACTATTGTGTTGTTTCGAACGATTTGCTGCTACCGCCTCGGTCGCTGTCACGTATCCCGGTCAATTTCGCTGTTGCCGACCTTTCATCGTCTGACGCGCAAGTCCAGCCACTTACGTCGAGCTGCGCAAAGAAAGATGTACTTGTACCACGCTCTGTCGTGAGAGTAGTGAATGGCGCCTCAAATTTGTGGGCTTTCAATTGTTCTTGCGTCCCTGCTGTTCTCCCGCGCGATATGAAGCTCGCTGAATTCGACGAGATTACTTACAGCTCCATTACAGTTCTAAGCGAGGAGGAGCAGTCTCATACTAGCGATCCCCACCGAAGCACTTCTGAACAGCAGATCCTACGGATGATCAACAAGGCGCTACCCTCACATGAGCGTCAGGCTCTCGCACAAGTTTTGTGGGCACACCTTTCTGTGTTCGATTTTACACAAGGCGACAAGCAGGCTTCACTCCCGCGTTCTCGTGCTCGCCACAGAATGGACACCGGATCTGCGCACCCCATTCGGCAAAAGCCTTACCGCGTTTCTTCAACAGAGAGGACAGTTATTGCTGAACAAGTGAAAGACATGCTGCGGAAAAGTGTTGTTCAAGAGTCCTCTAGTCCGTAGGCAGTACTAGTGATCTTATTAAAGAAGGATGGATCGTGGCGGTTTTCCGTTGATTACAGGACACTGAATGCGGTCACCAAAAAGGATGTGTACCCGCTTCCTAGAATTGATGATGTCATCGATTGTCTACATTCCGCTGCCTACTTTTCATCACTCGATTTGCGATCAGGGTATTGGCAGATACCCATGCACCCAGACGATAAGGAGAAAACGGCCTTCGTGACACCAGACGGTCTTTATTATTTAAACGTTATGCCATTCGGCCTTTGTAACGCACCAGCAACATTCGAACGATTCATGGATACTATCCTACAAGGACTTAAATGGGGAATTTGTGCTACCTGGATGATGTGGTGATTTTTGGCAGCACATTGAGTGAGCATAACAGCCGTCTCAGTCTTGTTCTGGATTGTGTCAAACAAGCCGGCTTGATCCTAAATTCCAAGAAATGTCGTTTCGGGGAAACCGAGACGTTAGTACTTGGGCATCTGGTCGACAAAAACGGTGTGAGGCCAGATCCACGGAAGATTGAGGCAGTCAGCTCCTTCGAAGCACCGAAGCCAGTGCGGGAGTTAAGGAGTTTCTTGGGCCTGTGCTCGTATTTTCGTCGCTTCGTCCCAAGATTCGCCGACGTGGTGTACCCCCTAACATGTCTTCTCCAAAAAGCCGTCCCTTTCAACTGGACATCGGCTTGCGACGACGCGTTTCGCCACCTAAAATTTCTGCTAACATCAGGGCCCATATTGCGTCACTTCGATGCATCCGCACCTACGGAAGTGCACGCTGATGCCAGTGGCATCGGCATCGGTGCTGTACTAGTGCAACGTCATCAAGGAGCTGAACACGTTGTGGCTTATGCTAGTCGCTCTTTGACCGAGGCGGAACGCAATTACACTGTGACCGAGCAAGAATGCTTGGCAGCTGTTTTCGCTTTCCACAAATTTCGGCCTTATATCTACGGACGCCCATTCACTATCGTTACTGACCACCACGCGTTATGCTGGTTGGCGAATCTCCGTGACCCGAGTGCACGACTGGCACGTTTTGCTCTTCGACTGCAGGAGTACGAGTTCGTTATTTCCTACAAGTCCGGGCGTCGCCACGCAGACGCGGACTGTCTCTCCCACCTTCCTCTGACGACGACGGAATGTAACGAAGACAATTTTGATGACTGTTTTGCTCCCATTTCTTCTACATTCCCAGACTCGATGACTTTCAAAGCAGAGCAGGAAAATGATATTTGTTTGGAACCTCTATTTGTAGCCGCATCGCGTCCTGGAGCCACTGGTCGATTTTGTGTCCTTGACGGCCTGCTATACAAGGCCAATTATTCGGCTAAAGGCGCACGCTTCCTTCTGGTGGTGCCGCAGAGTCTGCGAATCGACATACTGAGAGCCATGCACGACGATGTGACCTCTGGCCATCTAGGATTCATCATAACTTTGAACCGGACACAGGAGCGTTTTTACTGGCCCAGAATGCGGGACACAGTCAAGCACTACGTCGCCACTTGCGAACAATGTCAACGCTACAAGCGCCCTACGACCGCTCCGCCAGGTCTTCTCCAACCTCTGCCGCCGCCTCGCCTGCCATTTGAACAAGTGGGTATCGATCTTCTGGGCCCATTTCCCCGATCATATAACGACAACCGATGGGTGATCGTATGTGTCGACCATCTGAACCGTTACGCGGAAACGGCGGCCGTACCATCTTCAACAGCTGCGTCCGTTGCAACGTTTTTGCTTCGATTCATTATTCTTCGACATGGTCCCCCCCGTGTCATCATTAGCGATCGCGACCGTCGGTTCGTTGCCGACGCCGTAGAAGAACTGCTTCGTCTCTGCAGCTCGCAGTTCCGTCATTCAAAGCCTTATCACCCTCAGACAAATGGGCTTGTAGAACGTACGAACAGAACTCTAACGAACATGCTGGCCGTGTACGTATCTTCCGATCACAAGGACTGGGATGACGTACTCCCCTTCATCACCTATGCTTACAATACTGCAAAGCATGAGACGACCGATTACAGTCCTTTTTCTCTCCTTTACGCACGGTCACCGCTAAACTGCATTGACACTATACTACCGTTTGACTTTCACAGCGAGTACTCTGTTGCCAAGACGCTTTGTCTTGCCGAAGAAGCCCGGCGTATCGCTCGTCTTCGTACTGTGGCATCGCAACACCGATCGAAAGAGCGCTATGACAGCCGACACCAGTCCGTGTCGTACGCTAAAGGAGACTGTGTGGTTGCGGACTCCGGAACGTAAACGTGGCTTATGTGAAAAGTTTTTACCCCGGTACACGGGCCCATTCGTCATTGTAGATCGCTTGAGCGACTTGACGTACGTGGTGGCACGCTTGACGTCCTCTGGTCGTCGGTCTAGCCGGACCCAGTTAGTACATGTTGCCCGTCTTAAGCGGTTTCACCCTACGCTTTCCGAGCGATTTGGACTTGCCCAGCGGGCTTCGTCTAACAACCGGGGATTGCTACGGCATCAGCCGGGCGAGGAGAAGAGGTTAGCTGGTGCAGCCTCGGGACGCCATCTTGACTTCACCATCAATCTCGTCCCTTAAATAAAGCCGGTTTAACGTTAACCCTAACAATATATATATATATATATATATATATATATATATATATATATATATATATATATATATATATATATACATACAATAACCTTCCTTATCAAGCTCTAAATACGAACCTAAGAAAACCAGCCTACAGGGGCAAAATCTTAAAAAGTAGAGTAGACAAGAATGATCGGGATGGCACTGATTGTAATTAATTAATTGTAAATGTAAAGTAATTGTTCCATCATTTATCACATCTCAATTCTAACCATGTTACCACTACAGCAATGTAACTGATTAGAATATTGCAAATGCCGGCACATACTTCTCCGCTACTACATCAAAGAATAAATGCGATAGCACACTAGCACGAAGAAAAGGCATCTGTAAGCCTATAAACCAATAGCGGAATAAACACTGCTACGAATGTTGCGATCACGAAATTCTATTAGCCCTATCCTTGCAGGGACTGTGCATAGCAACGTCTCCCACATAATGATGAGCAGTGCTTCCAATAGTTGCTTTACATAGAGCAAGAAGCATCTTTTAACATTCATAACAAAAACAAAGCAAGAAAGAAAGGAAGAAAGAAAGAAAGGCCGAAACCAGTGAACTCTATATAAAAAATCCGTTTCCCGACTGCAAATGTTTACGTATGGCACATGCTGGGCTTGCCTCAAGCGCAATTAAGAAGAACAACGCAGCAGCTTAGTTACGTATATGTAGGTATGCAAGAATGTATCTGATGGTTGAATAAACTGGGTTTTTAGGCATAACTGGCAGGAGCTGTCACAATCCACCCGGGTACATGAACGAGGGAGGGCTCGAAGCACCCTGCGCTAGACAGCGTGGTGGTGGTGAACGATGACTGACCGCCGGGCTGCTGTGCTCGTCGATTTTATTTGAAGCGGTGACCAATGTTTTCTACCGAACCTGACATGCCACCGAGCCTGGCGGGCCAACGAATATTACGCCCGAGGGGCGTCACATGATTGTTAAACCCCCTTACCTCCAGTTTGTTAAGTAAAAACACAAACGTTCAAGTTCAGAGCATAAGGCTATGCCGCCATCCCAGCCGAGTCGACGGTGTCTGCTATCCAGGCGAGTAACAGTCCGGCGGCCTCCGCGGACAAGTACTCCGCCTGGGCACCGGTGTTAACGGACTAGGTGTGGCAACGCCGTGTGCTGCCTGAAGCAACCTTGCTTTGTGCGGAGGGTCCACAGTGGCCAGCCTTGCGAGTGGTGCCGGACATGACACCGGCCTAACGGGTACCGCACCACTGGCAACGCTTGCCGTCTCCGAGGTGGGCAGTGCTCCGCTGGAAGTAACTGGTGTTGCCGCTAGTCCTCCTGTGGACTGGACATTTGAAGCGGCAGTTCACGGTCCTAGCCAGGTACCGAGGCAAGGCCTAGCATGGTCGGCGTGTCGGTGCCACGTTGCCCCGTGTGACATGCGGACGAGCAGCGATGAGGCGCTAGCAGGAGCCACCACCTGTCCAGCAGACAACGATGGGCTCGGGCGAAAGTTCCTGACAAAAAAATGGAGCTCCCAACTCCGGCAAAGGCCCGGGACGGCACCCTCGGTCAGCAGCCAGCTTCTGCTTCAGCTGCTTAAGGAGCGCGGTGGATCGGAGGTACGGATACAAGACGTCCAAGGGTGTCTTGTCCATCCGACCCAGCAGGAGTTCACAGGGGGCACGGACAGTCACATCGTGGGGCGTGTCCGGTGATTGAACAGTATCCGGGCGATCTGCGTTCGGAAATCCCCAGTCTGGCTCTTCTTCAGCTTGTCCTTGATGACCTGCACCACCCGCTCGGCGGCACCGTTCGAAGCAGGGTGGTACGGCGGAACCATCGTCCGTCGGATTCAGTTCTTCATCAGCCAGGCCAAGTACTCTGTGCTGGCGAAAGCAGGACCATTGTCGCGCACGATGACGACGTCCGGCAACCCCTGGCCAGCTAAAACCTGTCGCAACGCTGCAGTGGTCGCGCCTTCTGATGGAGTGGTGACAGGTAGAACCTCCACTCATTTCGACATGGCATCCACCACCAACACGAAGTAATGGCCCTGGAAATGTCCCCAAAAATCCACATGCAGGCGAGATCAGGGTCGCTGTGGGAACGGCCAGGGGGGGGGGGGTTTCCAAATGGCGTGAGGCCCGCTGATGCTCCTGGCAGACCTGGCACCTCTGCAACATGTGAGCGACGTCCTGGTCCAGGCCACCAAAGATGGGACCGGGCCACCACCTTGGTCTTTTCCACGCCAGGTTGACCCGCGTGCAGCAACTGCAGGACCCTGGACCGGAGCCTTTGTGGGATCACCACCCTGGAACCCCAAAGCAGGCAGCCCTGCTGCAAGCTCAGCTCGGCCGCCTTGTATATATAGGGCTGCTGAACCAATTACTCCCCATGAGACACCGCCTTGTCCACTTGAGACAGGACTGGGTCTCCGCTGGTCGTTTGCGATACACAAAATCTGGAGAGAACCTACGGATACGCCTGTTCCAGCACGAACACTTCAACAGATTCTCATACAGCATCAGGCACCTCTGGCAGGAGAGGCGGCTCTGAGCATCACCAGGGCCCAGATCCTTTCCCGAAAGGTAAACCAGCTGGTAACTGTGTGATGCAAGGTTCTTGTACTCAAAGGTTTAAACGGTTCTCTCAGGCGGAGCCTCCGAGAACCTAATTGAGGACAAAGCCGTTGGTTTCGAAAACACACACAAGCTTTTAATGGAACTAAAAAGATGCTTAATATAAATAGAAGGAAATAGAAAGCATAAAATAAACACTTAAACAGAGTATCACGGCAGTAAGAAACACTTGGGGCTAGTATGACGTTAACTAGTGCGCGTGTCAGGGCTTGCCACGACGGCAGGGACGCATAACAGTCTCGACGCGGAGACGCGGTGACTTCATGAAAGGAGTTGCGCCGGTCTCACCAAAGGTCGGGGCATAGGACGGTTGACCGGGCGACCGAAGCACGCCAGCTCTGGCTTGGAGATGGAAGGTAGGTGGCTAGGCGGCACGAGTAGATGGTGGGGGCATTCTGGCCGGGCAGCTGGGCGCAGAACTCGGGCCCGTAGCCCGACTGCTCTCGTACTGCCCACGGGCACAGAAGCTCGAACGCCGGCCTCGGGTAGCAGGTGGCACGAGTAGATGGCGGGGACGTTCTGGCCGGGCCACTGGACGTAGAACTCGGGCCCGTTGCCCGACTGCTCTCGTCCTGCCTACGGGCGCAGACGATCGCCGGCCTAGAGCACCTGGCGGCACGCCCGGGTAGACTGGCGACACACAGGAACGGGTTGGCAGGAGGCCCCGGTCGGGTGAAGTCCTGGTGGCTCGGGTCCGGAACCCGACAGCCCGTCTTTAACTCCCGCTCCGGTGGCCGACCTTGCCCTGGCGTCGCTTTCTGGAACTCGCCCGGCGTCTGCCCCTTCTGCCAGCGCGCCTCGCCTTTTCTTCCGCTCTGGCCGATTAGTCATTTTCCGATTGGCTGCCTGACGCCCCGTGGTCTTTCCTAATTGGTTGGAATTTTACTCTTGTTTTCTTTTCTTGCGCCGCGCGTTCACGTGCCGGACACTCTTCGGCGTCGTCGTTTTCCTCCAGCATGGAATTCGCCTCGACGCGCGCACTCCTTGTCGTCCACCTCTGTCCGTCCCGACCACCGCACCATGTCGCGCACCACACACATCACAAATTGTAACCTGCCAGCCTCAAGGCCCAGCGTATTACTCGAGGTGATGCCTGCACGGAAACTTCCTTGTCTCGCTCCACCAGCCCCAACAATGGCTTGTGGTCCGTGACATCCTCGCACTTCCGACCCCCAAGATACGGGCGGAAGCGTTCGACCCCGAACATGAGGGCCAGGCCTTCCTTGTCAGGCTATCTGTAGCGTTGCTGTGCAGCATGAAGCCGATGAGAAGCGAACGACACAGGGCGCTCCTGGCTGTCCTTGTCCCGTTTCGCCAGGATGGCTCCCCCGCCGTGCGGCGACACATCTACGGTCAGGGCAACAGGCTTGGAAGGATCGAAGTGTACCAGCTCTGGAGCCTTGGTGATAAGCTCATTGCTGCGCTGTAGGCCCGGTTCTGCTCCTTCTTCTAGACGCATTCCTGACCATCTCGTAGCAGAAAATGGAGCGGCTGTAGATGTTTTGACAGGTTCGGCCGGTAACTCTTGTACATTTGATGAGGTCGCATGATGATGTAGCACTGAAGCTCCTTCTTGTTTTCTGACTTAGACGTCTAGAGCACAGCATAGACTTTGTGGGGAGCCGGGGCTACGCCAGCCTGGGAAATGATGTGTCCCAAGTACTCAACACTGGGGGCCAGTAAAATGCACTTTTCGAGGTTGAACATGAGGCGGGCGTCCTGCGGTCGTGCCTGGACGTTGTGCAGGTTCTGCAGGTGGTCCCCGTCGTCGGTGCCGGTAACCAGGCCATCGTCCAAGTACACCGCCACGGACATCATGCCCCTGAAGAGTTTGTCCATCTCCCTGTCAAAGATGGCCGGGGCTAATGCCACGCGAAATGGTAAGCGCTGGTATTGTAAGAGCCCCAAAGTTGTCGATACTGTGACAAACTTCCGGGAGGCATCCTGAAGTCAAGCTTCGTGAACTTCTGTACACCGGACAACGCTGACCAGAGATATTCAATCCGAGGCAGCGGGTACTCCTCGACTGTAGCGACAGACTTGATAGTAACCTTGAAATCCCCCCACATCCTGACGCAATCCTCAAGCCGTCTTGCTTGAGGAGCGGTCCGATGGGAGCGGCCAATTCATACGTCTTAACGGGAATCAGGATGCCCTCTCGCTGTAAACGTTGCAACTCCTGCATGACCCCGTCCTTCATGCAGAACGGCGGTGGGCGAAGCTTGAAAAGAGGAGGCTGGGCTCCCTCATGTATATGGATGCCAGCCCTCGTGCCGGCGAGTATGACCCCCCCTGGCTCGAACAGGTACTTGAGCTCGGTTAGCAGGCTGAGGACGTATCTCCCACATGCACTCTGGCTTCCTTGTACTCTGGCAGACGAACGCCCAGTACATGAATCCAGTTTCTGCCCAACAGCGTCGGCGACGACGCCTTGCTTAAGTAAAGAGAAAGGGTTGCGTCCTTGTCGTCAAAGGGAACGCTGACCTGTGCCTGACCCTGGACCTGGGAGAGCTGCCCGGAGTAGCTGCGCAGCATCATGCGCGAAGCCTCGACGGATACGCCGGGGAAGGCACGCTTGAACAGTTTCGCGGCCATGACTGACACGCTGGCCCCTATGAACAGCTGCATGGAAATCGGTTGCACGCACAATTCGACGGTCTGCATGTACGGAAGCACAGACGACCGTACAAGGCCTGTGTGCCACATGTCGAAAATCGGCGGGTCCTCGGCCACGACGTGGAGTCTGGCCGCGGAAGAACTCGAGCCTGCTGCCGCGCGCCCCTGCCACGTACCCTTGCGACGGCTACCCTGGTCGCGGGCTTGCTACTGCTACTGCTGTCCCCTGTTTGACTTCCCCCCTCAGCATACTCGTGCCAGTTGCCCAGTTTTCCCGCACGTGAAGCATTGTGCTTGAGAGAACTGGCACTCTGAGGGGGAGGTGGGCACCACAACAGCGACCGCAGGTACTGCCCTTTGTCGCCAACTTATTGACCGCCGCTTCCACCGAAAGTGAGTCACTCGCACGTGCAATCTCGCCGGCGTCCTTGGCGGCAGCTTCCATTGCCGGCGCTGCCTTCACGGCGTCGTCCAGCGAGAGGTCGGGAAGCTCCAGGAGTCGCGTCTGCATGGCGGGGTTGTTGATGCCCCGCCGCAGACGTAACTATCCCGGAGCAGCATGTCCAGCTGGTCCCCTAGAGCGCAGGCACTCGCTAACCCTCGTAACGCAGCAACGAGCTGCCCGAGGGTCTCTCCTTAACGGAAGCGCCGGTTATTAAAGCAGAAACGCTCCATTAGTGTGGACCGTGCTGGGTTGAAATGCGAGCGCAGTATGGTGAGCAGCTAACCCAGCGGCTTAGCATGCGGCGTGGCTGGCTTGGGAACGTTGACAAGGGAGACCGAAGACGCGGGTCGCGTAGCTGCCAAGAAAAATGTCCTGCTGTTTGGCCTCGAGTGTGTCGTTTGCCGGGAAGAACACGTGGACTTGCTCCTGGTGTTCGAGGCGGACCCATCTCCGTCGGACGGCTCAAGCCTTCCGTACAGTGGCATGGCGGCAGCGACGGGGGGCAGTATTTCGCCGCTCGAGGTGGCGTGGGACGATCCGTGGCTACTCGTCAACAGTATCGCGATACGCCTGGGTTCGTGAACCAGGGAGGGCTCCAGGCACCCTCCGTTAGACAGACGCTCCGCAGCAGGCTGGTGATGAACAATCATTGACTGCCGAGCCCTGTGCTCGTCGGTGTTTATTTGGTGCGGTGACCAAAGCTTTCCATCCAGTCTGGTAGGCCACCGAACCTGGCGGGCCAACGAAGATTGTGCCCGAGGGGGCGTCGCATGCTAATTACAAGAATAATTCCGTTTATCGTGAGATGATGCCATCAAAGAGGTGACGCTTACTTTCGTTAACTACATAACTAGTAACTCCAGAGGAAACAAACCAAGCGACCAATTAATTTCGGGAAGTTTGCGATGGACCAAGACAAGCAAGGAATGTTCAAATTAGCAGCACTATGGAGATAAAAACACTAACTTGTGGTAAAGAGTTTGGTGCCACACGTGTTTTCTCAAACAGCATTTTTTACAGCAACGCCGGGCATCTGCCATAGATGGTACGCGTTTAGGTGTACAGATTTTTCACGAAAATGTTTTAATTGTTGGGAACCCGATTGTTCCTTTGTTCAGGAAATTACCAGTCAACTAATCAGCTCCAATTCGCCATCATTCAATTAGACTAGCTTTTCCAGTGAAAAAGGAAACGAACGAAATCCTTTGCTAAATATTGTGCAATAGATGTTCGCACGTCGCAATTGCTCAGATCAAGTAGAAAATTGTCATCTGTTACAGTCAGTTTATAAAATTTATGTACATTATTAAAAAAAGAAACACACATTGTAGTCAAGACGAAAGCAGCTATTTGGGCCGCGTCTTCCGTCAGAGCTCAATCTTCCGAGAATTTCCCGCAATTTCACCCCACATACACTTCTGAACATGAACACTTCTGCAAGTGATGGAAACAAAGAACAGAAGCATAACACTTCGCACCGGGTATACCGGGTATATAGATGACGCTGGCATATCCGTCCCAGGTTTACGACCAATTTTATAGTGCCTAAGGCCCTTCCTATAAGAAATACCTATAAAACACCCATAGCTTGAGTATGTATATCGCCAGTATGATGATCACCAATGGACGCTGCATGCGCCTCCACTGTATTTGTAAACATGCTCAAACACATGTAAATATTAAATTAACTGAGAGTTAGGTGACCAAATGTAATTTGCTTGCGATGCATTGTGTGACACTTGATATGCAAAAAAACAATGAGGACTAAGAAAAAGCATTCCACTGCGAGAAGTTCAATAAAATGCAACTTGGTTTCCGTACGCCATGTTTCGCTAGCACAGACATTAAAAATTTTGTGTAACAAGGAATTTAGTACTAATCGTGGGGTAAGAACAATAATAGAGCAGCCTTCAGCCGAACAGGAAACTCGGTGAGTGCGACCGCTTAACAGCATGCAAATACCAGCTAGAAAAGCAGCCACACCAAGTTGTAGTGCGAAAGCTAATGTGACTCGGCGGAGCAGTTGATGCGTTACTTTACACAGTTCTCTAATGAAAGCAGGTGCCCCTATGCAAATGGCCATTTGCGTCAGCCGTGCTTTTACTCGAAAAATGGAATGTGTTGTTTGCGGCCCTTACGAAAAATCACATTAAAAATAATTATGACGGACGGTGCTTCGGAACTATTCTGTATTACAGGATAGTGTATCGGAACTATTCTGTAATACAGAATAGCATACAGAATCGCATGCTAATACGGAGAAGTAGCCAAGTGATTGCCCACAGAGCTAAGGCATGCGGCATCTTTATTCCAAAAACAATGAGCGTGCGGAAGGCAACATACCGTTAGGTTGACGAAACACAAGTTATTTGAGAACGATAAACTGTGTGAAGATAAAACAGGGCAGCGCTGAAACTTAAATGTGGGCACCAAGCCTACGATTGCATTTTTTGTCAAAACAACGTGGCCACTCAGACGTGCTACGATCAATCAAGCTGAAGCACAGCGAATGAATATTGAAGATAACAAACACCTAGTTACAGTTAACATTTAAAAAGCTCGCCGTCATCGAAACTCTCGACACCAGGGAAAACGCGTTTTCTTACCGTGAAAGATTGTGTTGTTGATTTCTGCCATAGGCAGACCAAAAAAAAAAGAACAGTGCAACTGTCGCGTCACTGCGGCCACCAAGCCGACTACTTGCAATATGACTAGCTCAGGACTACAGCAGGGCATCGTCACATGGTCACATGCAGAGAAAGTGAGAACCGCGGAGCGTCCGCTTTCCCGGAATGATCTTGCCCGCTGCGGTTGCTACGGCCGTTGCCGAGCAGGTGACAAATATAAAGGTACGAAAGCAACTGCATTCAACTTGGATAGACACAATATACATGTCAAGTGCGCACAAGAAGCATCTATAACGGGAGCCTTAAGCGCGGAGGCGATATAGCGTATTAGGCAGTACGTTCTCGCGGCTCGCTTTCAGGCAACGGGTGTAGCGTCACTTAGTGGCAATATAAAGTTGACACTTCCTTCTTAAAAAAAAAGCTCTATCTTGTTATTTCAATGAAAACTTGCAGATGGCGCTGCTACAAGTATTTCCCAGTAAGCTTTCTTTCTGCCACTAAATTGGCGTAGCGATTTTGTAGCATGCGCTGCTCTTGAATACCGCGCTTCTTTTTATTTTCTATTGGCGTGCGAATATACAGGGTTTATTTTGATTTTCACACTTAAAAGAAATATTTAATTCTGGTTCTTATCCTCCCATATGTCGAAGCGGCCTTAAGTAAATTTTTGGGTTTCACGTGCGATAAGCATAACCTATGCTAAAAAATTGAGGCCCATAATCTTCACCGCGAAAAACAAGTACGTTAGTACAGCGCACTTAAATATATGGGTCAATTCTATTGATGTAGTGCGAGAACACATGGTGTTGGGCGTCGTTTTTTTTTTTTTTTTTGAAACCATTTGTTGTTAAGCTCCCATAGAGTTTCATACAGCTACTAGAGAGAAGTGTCGCTCTAGTACCTAAGGAACCTGCAAGCTGGGCCGTTTAGCCAACATATGAATACCCAACGTGCTTGCTCAGTGGCTATGGTGCAGGGCTGCTTAGCACGAGGTCGCGGGATCGAATCCTGGCCACGGCGGCCGCATGTCGAAGGGGGCGAAATGCGAAAAGGCCCCGTGTACTTCGATTTAGGTGCACGTTAAAGAACCCCAGGTGGTCAAAATTTCCGGAGTCCTCCACTACGGCGTGCCTCATAATCAGAAAGTGGTTTTGGAACGTAAAACCCCATAATTTAATTTTTCTTACCATATGAATGATGGGGTACTACATGCATTAGCCTAAGCATCATCCTTCTGGCTTTGAAAAGCTTCGCGACATTGCAAAGTGGTCAGTTTTATTAAAGTACTGCGTTATAAATAATTAAAACAAACATTATTAAAATTGTCCGACGGCACGATTCGAACACGCGATCTCTAGCGCAGAAGCATGTTATTGAACCATTCCTCCACCGACGCCTGGACAAACAAAACCACTGCAATTAGCAGCGACTGCGTGAGCTTACAGAGTTTTATTACCTTCATTAAAATAAATTAAGGGGTTTTACGTGCCAGAACCACGAGCTGATTATCAGGCACGCCGTAGTGAGTGGACTCCAGAAATGTGCACCACTTGGAGTTCTTTACCGTGCACTTAAATTTAAGTGCACGGGTGTTCTTGCATTTCGCCCCCATCAAAATGCGGTCGCCGTAGTCTTACCTTCTGGATTAAAACGTATAAATGGTTATCAAATTTTGTCCAACGTAGGCCCTAATAAAGCGTAATAAACGGATTCACAAAATCGTTTGATGCACCACGCACGAAAATCAGAAAAACCCATGCACTGCCCATCATTCCCATGGTCACTGAACCATTACAGCGCCAGAGTTCCCTCTAGTAATCATTGAAACTCTATGGGAACTAGCACGTACATATAGTTGTCAGAAAGTTGTCTTAAACACTTGGCACCCGCCGTGGTTGCTCAGTGGCTATGGTGTTGGGCTGCTGAGCACGAGGTCGCGGGATCGAATCCCGGCCACGGTGGCCGCATTTCGATGGGGGCGAAATGCGAAAACACCCGTGTACTTAGATTTAGGTGCACGTTAAAGAACCTCAGGTGGTCGAAATTTCCGGAGTCCTCCACTACGGCGTGCCTCAAAATCAGAAAGTGGTTTTGGCACGTAAAACCCCATAATCTAATCTAAACGCTTGGCGTGTTGTTCAGTAGCCACGTGTTCCACTTCTGAGTATTCTTCCAATATTATCCTTCACTTTTTCGGTCGAATTTAAACTATTCTTTATTATTATGGGGCACGACAACAAAATGCAGTATCAGCAGGCTTTTCCTTCTAGAAAAGAAAGCCATCCGATGCGCAAGTCATGTCGACTTTTTTTACACCACATAGATTATTCAGAGCATGGCGCATGAATGTTTATTCCCGAAGGGTAGTGGTTTATACAGAACACGAATGGGGCGGCTCCCGGCCACCTGATGGCCTGGCTTTGCACTACGTCACATCTTCCTCATTTTGCTCCTCTCTTTTTTAAATTCTAAACATCTAAAGATTTAGAACTTCGGCGCAGCGTATCTTCGTGGCGGCTGACGCTTGCGTTGGCTTCTGCGGAGTTCTCTCGACTCGCATGGCTGGGAGGCGCCATCGGCTCGCAAAAGAGGCAGTTGTGTTGGTGTCATGACGGGTTCAGCCAAAGGAGTAGGAGTCAGCCTGGGGTGTTGTCGTGTACGCTGAAACTGTTGCCCTTCTTCTGTTGCAACGATGTACGCTCGAGGGGTCTCAAACGATTGTACGGCCCTGACAGGGGACCACACTCTTTAGGGCACG
The DNA here is from genome assembly GCF_023375885.2 of Dermacentor andersoni. Classification (NCBI taxonomy): domain Eukaryota; kingdom Metazoa; phylum Arthropoda; class Arachnida; order Ixodida; family Ixodidae; genus Dermacentor; species Dermacentor andersoni. Next base: position 198,103,314 of record NC_092815.1, read on the forward strand.
CTTTAGAGTAGCGCGGTCAAGCCAGTGAGATCTGAAAGAGGCCGTGTACCTTTCTGGTAGAATTGGCATTGTTTACGCCTAATGTCTCGAAGCCGTAGCCGCACCATCTTGGGTGGCACCGTTAGTGCGTACCGGAAGTAGCGTTCTTGTCTGTCGACTCATGAGCTTCTGCATCAGGGACTTCAGGAAAGAGTCACGAGCAGAGTTCTGCCACTCAGGCAAAGCAGCACAAAATTCAGATTTGTGTTGACTTAGCAGCGGCAGTCCCGCATTTCTCGGTTTGTACCTTTGGCACAACTGACAGCTTCGAGCTACTTCCTCAATATCGCTGTTTATGCTTCACCAGACGACTACGCTTCAAGTTCGAGCGTTCATTTTTTTCTGCTCCTGGGTACGCAGCATGAAAACAACCAAGTACCATGGTGCGCAGTATCGCAGGAATGATGAGTCAATTGCTCCAGGACACCACGCGATCTTGAATACGCGGCTCATCGTTTAAGCTCCAGTAGCTGCTTAGCTCGCGAGAGACATCCGTTTTGTCGTTGGTCCACGCTTTACTTGCATACTGGCGAAGTTGCACCATGCTTGGGTCACGGTCCATCTCTTGCAGGACTGGCTCCAGGCCCCCGTCGGAAGCTGGAAGACACGCGATGTCGTTAACATGGAAATGAGCGCACTCTTCATAGACCTGTGCTTTATTTGGAAAACATGATAGTTCGTCAGCAACAAAGAGTTGTTTTCCCGCAGCGTCTTTGGTGGCACCGTTTGTGGCATTTCTGCAGGCTCAGGCGCGTACGCTGCAGATGGAGAGGGCACTGACATAGCGCTTTTTTGAAAATCATTTCGAGTGGTTTGTGATACGATTCTACAATGATTTCTTGTTGTCCGAAAACGTAGCCTTGGATCTTCGCATAGCCGTCAACGATTACGAGCATCCCTGCAGCTTCTCCGCCAGCGAGCGGGATGAGTAAGCTAACAGGTGTCAATCCTGCGTAATCACGCAGCGAATTCCAGTTTGGCTGGCGTCTACTGATATAGTGATTGGTTTTCCCCTTTGGGAGTATGCTAATATGGAGCTTTTGCCAGTGCGTCGTGCAGTGCTTGAAAGCTCACGTGATGTCTGTCCTTCCAAACCCATGCGGCGGGTTTTCTTTTCAAGAGTTCACGGAGCGAAGGTGCGACGGTTCAAATGTTCGGAATGCGGTACACTGAAATCACACTACTCAAGAATATCTGTAGCACTTTCCGCTTCCAAGGCGCCTCCACGCGAAGGATGTCTTCCAGCCTGCCTCCATCTGGGCTCAACGCATCTCGCATTAACACGTACCAGAGGTACTTCACAGCTTCCTGCAAGAAATGAAATTTTTTAGGCTTACTTTCAAGTTGTGCTCTGCTCTTTAGTTTGACCCCAGACTAGAATGTAATCCATAACGAATGCTGTGCCTATAAGACCCTCCAGTACTTTTTGCATGACGCGCTGAAGTACTTCCGGAGCCGAAGAAATACCGAACGGCAACGTAGGAATCTGTAACGACCGAACGGAGAACTCATCGCGCGATTTTTTTAGCTTTTTTCAGCCAGTTGTATCTGCCACATTCCAGTAGCAGCATCCAAAGTCAGAAAGTACTGTGCTCCACTCGGTGACGGAGCAATATCCTCTAGCTTTGACATAGCATAATTTTCCTGCAGCGCCACTATGTTCAAATCCGATGGATCAAGTCATATCCACCCTGTCGTTCTTTATGACGATAACCGTGTGGCTGGATTCCTCTGTTCGCTCCGTCACCTCGGGTACTACTCCGAATGTATCCATGCGGTCCAGTTCCAACTTAACTCCGCCTTGGACTGCAGACGGGGTCCAGCGTGTTGACTTGAAGGCTGTTTGGGAACCGCGTCTGAGCTTCACGCGGTGGTTGACGCTCTTGAGCTGGCTTAATCCGGTGAAAGATTTCATAAGGCTTCATTACGCCGCAGGAATCTTGTTGCGCCCAGTGAAGCAATTAGACGAACCGAGCTCAGCTTCTCTGCCACTAAGCCGCTTAGAGTAACGGATACGTCGTCTTCCACTACGAATAATTCCGTTTCCTACGTTGCCTAAGGGCCGGTCACATTGAGGAGTGCACATTTTGTTGCTTTTTTCTTCTGAAAGCAAAAAAAAAGACGTTTTTAGAACGACGGCGCAGTGTGGGTTGCTTTTGCGTTGTGTTCTGCAGACGAATGCGTGATATTACTTAGTAGTTCGCGCCTGTGTCGAGCTTGCAGATGACGGATGTTTCTTCTATTTTTACCATTGGAGTCCAGCGATCATCTTTCTTGCTCGTTTGCGTTATCGTTTCCAACCAGAAATCGTCCGCTTGTCTGTCTGCATTCCCTTACAAAAATTTTTGACATTTCGTAAACCATCTTTAGACAAATGTTACTAGAACTTATCGACATTCTATAAAGCGTCTTTAGACACCGCAACATCCTAGTAACCTCCTACCGACTATTGGCCACCGATATTGAATTGAAGATATAGATATAAAATGTCGATAGAATTCTTACCGACTGCTTGTTATGTCGGTAGAATGTGTCAACTGTGCAGGGACTATTTATTAACCACCTTTACACATCTTAACTTGCTAGAAACATCCTGTCGACTATTCGCCACAAACAGACAGCTGACAGGATGTTACTAGGAAGTTGTTAGGATGTATGAGCGTGGTTAATAAATGGTCGCTTCACAGTTTTTAGGAAGTACATAAAAATTTTAGTCTCAGATAACTACTTTTGCAATTAGATATTGCAAAAATTACCTTTCATTATCTCTAAATAAAAATTTTATGTACTTCCTAAAACTGTGCAGGGACTATCTATTAACCACCTTTATACATCCTAACAACTTACTAGTAACATCCTGTCAACTATATTTCTGTGGCGAATAGTGGCTGCCAAGTGGATAGGTGTGGCATGCAACAGAAGAAGACAGGTGAGCATTTGTGCTTGAACACATCCATTTAATATCCCGGGGCTAGTAATGAGGACGAGTTCTTCAGCTGCCCTGGAAGTACGCTGAAATGTTGCGTTGTGTAGTCTAGAAAAGAGAAGAAAAAAAAGGCAATATATTGGTTTTGCTACTGTGACATTGCAACACACCATACATCTGTTTCTTAAAAAGGAAGTGCAAAAGACACAAGTTTTCAACCCTGTGAGCTCTAAACACATCCACCTGTTTTGTGCAAAGTCCTAAAATGCATGAAATGGCTGAATTAGTCCATTAGAGCTGGGAGCGTGGTGGATGCTCGTAACACCAACAGATGCACGACACATAGGCTCTATCATACCAATTGTCGTCTACAAACAAAAACTCTAAATCAACTTCAGTTCAATCAACTGCGATATTCGTATCGTCACCAGTACATGGAAGTTTCATGTGTGAATTCTGTTAGGAAAGGCAAGGTTCCAGTCGAAACTGTGCTGCAGCTTTGCTTGGGCACAGGTACAGAGACGAGTTGACTTATGTGTGGCACTTAAGAACCAAGAAATGAAACAACCAACATGTAAGCAGTTGAACAGGCATTCTGGACGTTCTACAGCAACATTATAAAATGCCTTTGCTGTGCAGGCAGACATTGTCAAAGTGAGCTCGTTACTAAACATGTTAGCTTTCCACAAGACAGGATATTATATTATCAGTGCATTCATATGACCAGGGCCTCTATCACAAATATACATACGCCAACAGTAATCACAATTTTCTAGTTATGGTGGCAAAGCTTGCATTATAATACGCTATTATATTCAGGTTAATAGCTATTTTGGCAGGAAAGAAAGCACTACCCTAAGATAGCACTGAAATTGCCATGAAAGGAGTTTTGTTGAAAACGGCACAAAGAATATTATGATGCTTCTTTGTGACACACGTACTGAGTATGGCGTTGACCTTCTTGGAATCCGACAGATCCTTCTGTGGAAGGCATTTGACGGCCGCCCAAACGAGGTCGTCCATTCAACCTCTTCTTTTGTAAAAGGAGCTTTAACGATGCCCCCCGCGAACTGAAAGTCTGAGTTGTTAGCGTTCAAGCACAGCCTCTTCAGCAGGTCCTTTTCAACATATATACCGTCACCGATGTCTACCTGTGAAACAATGGAACAAGCACAGATTCATTTTATACACTTTTGATCAAGGAATGGTTAGGAAATAGGGTAAGGTTTGCAAAAACGGAAGTAGCTGCTTCTTGTTGATTCGGTTTAAAGAATAAAGCAGCCTTACGTATACCATACAAGCGTTGTGCTGAGCTGTGCAGTTTCACCTAAGACTAGAAAGTATTGGGAACTTGAATGCGAAAGAAAGATGGGCATCTGCCTAGATGTAAGCAAATGCGTGCCACCCCTTGACACAGAGTGAGATCTGGTGCTGGTCTAGCTATTAGCAGAAAGTGAAAGCTTCAAGCCTGATTGAGTCAAGCCTGATTGGGCCAAGGGTCAAGCCGTGCTCGATTAGTGACGCACAAGTTCTCGAGAACTATCAAACAAGATGCAATTGTATTCGAATACAATTGACTGACTTCCCCTTGCAGACATGCAGTTTTCAATTTACTGACTGCACATGGGTGTAAAGATTTTGTCTGACAAAGTGAATAAACCACATACACAACCAGCATTTTCATAGTTAGCATAATCTTTAATAGGTACTGATACCTTCAATTTAAAAATGCCTGTATATTGGGCCACATCAAACCAATTTCATAAAAGGTTTGTCAAGGTACCAGCATAGAATTTTTGTCATTAGAAGACAGGTTAAATTATTTAATAATTGCAATTTATACTCAAAATTAAATTTTAGGCAGCTCGTCCCAATGAGAAATTGATGGAAGGAGTTTGTACATGCCACATAAACATTTAGATATCAAAAGTTGGGATTAGAGAAAACCTTCGCTTGGAGGTTCATTAGTGCAAGCAGCCATGCCCTCGAGGAGAAATAACTTCTTTTTCAGTAGGAGAGGAATGAGGCGCGAGTATTTTATTGACACATATATGTGCCCATGCATATATGTTATCTCTGTTGTAAAGCTTTTTTCATGTATATGCAAGGTGTGTTTTTAACATCTCATTGTGCACAATATCAAATCCATGAGAACCCGACAAGACGCTAAACAAACAAGAGAGCAATCCCAGTGACAAGCCATGCTAAACCATCGAGACCGCCATCCCAGTAACAAACCGGATAAAAAATTTTCCTGACATGAATTCTGACCTTTGAAACATAAGATGTGTATATGAATGCTATCTACATTAGGGCGATGGGTAACATTAAACAATGGCTACGCCAACATCAGAAGGATGTGGATAAGAAAAGAGTGGCATCAAATGCCTTGGCAGAGCATGCAGCAATGACTAAACAGAATAGTGCCTGGATAGTGTCTAGCATAATCGGCCGGGAAAGAAATATGAAAAAAAAAAATTATGGGGTTTTACGTGCCAAAACCACTTTCTGATTATGAGGCACGCCGTAGTGGAGGACTCCGGAAATTTCGACCACCTGGGGTTCTTTAACGTGCACCTAAATCTAAGTACACGGGTGTTTTCGCATTTCGCCTCCATCGAAATGCGGCCGCCGTGGCAGGGATGAAATATGCAGCCATGCCTGTACCCGGATTCCCTAGAGATGCAACAAACAGGACACACGCTCATCTGAAAACAAGGAGCGCAGCCCCATCTTATGCTAAAACGTAGTTAAATATGCACTTCTACTTTTTTTTGCCCCATTGTGAACAAGGCTTCCATATGGAAGCCGAAATGTATTGCTTTTAATGTTGTATTTGGTTGGTCTATCTCTTTGTCATGTTTCATACCGACCACACAGGCTTCCGTGAAACGCTTGATGATAGAACTTTTGTGCAAAGCATTGCTTAAGGCACTTTTGCCTAAACCATGTCTTTAGGTGGTAGAACACATTTTTCTAGACGCTCTAGAGCACATTCGTGCTGTGAATAAACCTCAATTCGTGGTTCATAAAAGGCAATTTGGCTAGATTATTATAGAGCCTATATGGAGTATATCAGGCATAATTACTGAAGACCCCAATTATATTTAACTCAGAGGAGACTACTTTAGGTAAATTCACTACACGGAGGGCACTCCACCAAAACATAAAATTCGTGATCAGCCACTAGAAATCCTGAAAATGGCAATACAGTTAAATGATTGCATATTATACAAATGTATCCTACACTCGAAAGGCAGCGCCAGTTTTGTACCCACCTTTGTGAAAGCACACAAATCAGGTGCTTTATCGTTGTGCTGTCCAGCTTTCAGCAGTTCAGCAGGTTCCTGCGGAATGTAGGGATGCCTCCAGAACGCGCATAGCCTCGAAAAGTAAGAAATCCTTAATTTATTGCGCTGTGAACCTGAAAATGTGTGATTTACCGGTGTCATATTGATTTTCAAAGAGAGCCTCACACAGCCAGCTACATGAATTTGCCTCTGGTTGTACAAATGTCTCTGTTATATCTCAGGAGGTTACACTACTATTTTGTAACAAGTGAAATTTCAGGAAGGAACGAAATCAGCAGCAACAACAGACTACCAGGACAATCAACAACAAAAATCAAATATGTAGTAAAACGTAGAGCATTTGATTTAAAAAAAATATTGAGCACATAAAAAACATTCTAAAAGCTAGACCGCGATTTTGTAGCGATGCTATTCCTTTTTGCTATTCGTTAGTGGTTTGACCGACGCACCTGCCCGTGCTACGTACTGCAACAGCCGGCCGTTAGCAGTGGGCGACAGCAGTGGTATAGAATCAAGGGGTAAGTATCGCTACAAAATCGCAGTCCTTATTTTATTACGCACTGTCCTAACCTACGATTGCAAGAGCTGACATCCCGTTCTTCAGATCTGGTCGATCTATGTCTTTTTTAAAGGCCGGCGTCTGATTGAAATGTGTCGATTAAAAATAAACCTCGTTATTGTAATATCGGCCTATATCTGCTCTGCAAGGTAGAAAAATACGCAAAGACACTCAAGAACATAAGCAATACACACAGGTTCTAGCGACGCGGAACCCCAAACCGAACTATGTACAGTCAACAGCAAAAGTTCGCGGGATGCGCGAGCGCGTGGCAAAGCGACCCTTCTCCCCTTCTAGCGGTGAACCCCTGGTGTCGAGACCGATGCCTGCACGCATGCGCGTCCCTCCCAGACTGCAAGCGTGCATGTTTCCGCGTTTCCTCCTTGAGCGCCGGCGATATACGAATGTAGCCGCGAGGTAGCCCTCTTGCGATATGCGCCGTGGCGGCTTCGACGGGCAGAACTTCGTTTAGTATACAACGGAAATCAATTGTCCACTTTCGTCTTGCCGGTCTCATTCCATAGAGCGCCTCTTCTGCCACGCTCTTCTGCGGTAGAACGCACCGTTCGTAAAAAGAAGGTAACAACGAAGATTGGCCACGAGAAGGTGCAGCCCAGCAAAAAAAAAAATTACTTGTTGCGTTCGCCACCGGGCCAGCCCTATGCGTCAGCGCTCGTGACTCGACAAAAAGCGGCCGCAGTAGCGCCCGCAAGTTCACGCTTCTAAACACGTTTCACACAGTTTCGCCCGTCGAAGCCGCCACAGCGCATATCGCAAGAGGGCTACCTCGCGGCTACATTCGGATATCGCCGGCGCTCAAGGAGGAAACGCGCAAACATGCACGCTTGCAGTCTGGGAGGGACGCGCATGCGTGTAGGCGTCGGTCTCGACACCAGGGGTCACCGCTAGAAGGGGAGTAGGGTCGCTTTGCCACGCGCTCGCGCGTCCCGCAAACTTTTGCTGTTGACTGTACATACAAAAATCTTCATAGAAGGCTCTATATGCTTAAGCGTCAAACATAGCAAACCTGTGCGAACGCGCAAAGCTCATGATACATCGATGTAAACATTACACATGTACTGTACTTGCGGGAATGCCTATATAGCGAATAACTTCTTGCCAGGAAACTACCGAACGAACAGCAAATTTCAGTGTTTTCATAATAGTGTGCCCATTCAGGCATAGCAATCAAGGCGGGTAGCATATATTTCACAGCAGAATGCAAGTACGCTGTAACATGAGAGGAAGCTTTCGTGAAATTCCTTGCTAAATGTGCACAGCAAGATGGCCAACCTACGATCAGAAAGCGCTTTGCTATAGCTAATTACACAACGCTCATTACGTAAATCATAGGCTTCAAGAATGCGTGCAAGCGCCAAACTTGCTTACCATTCAAGACTTAGCAAACGCTCCTACGTCTCACAGGTACCGTGGCACCGACATTTTTCTGGCACAAGCACTGTAGAACTTGCGATTAACTCCAGCTCCACAAAAGCACAACCTTCAACAATCTTCCCTACACTACGATTCGAAGCCCCAGTACCAGACTTTTCACGAAAGCGCGGGCAGGCAGCTCGGCAGAACAAAGGTAGCTCGGACGGGTGCTGTAGTAGGACACTCACTGTCGACACTGGTGGATCGCACGAAACACACGGCGAACTAATTGCGTTACACGAGTCCGGAAGGTTTTGCGATGGTTAATGCACACGACAAGGAGCACATTTTCTCTAGGCACTTCTAAAACATAATTCCACTGCCGCCTTACAGCAACGAGCACTTAGTACAACCAACGTGCTCTGTGAACCAAACAAATACTGCAGTAGCGCCACACTGCGGTTTTTAGAAAAATGTATCTTAAAAGAGAAAATCACGTATTTCTTCCTAATAACAATCGGTAGGGAGCCCTTAACAAATTTATTGGGTCGAAAAGTGTGTAATTTGTAAAAATATGTACTTTGTACTTTGTGATATGAAGTTTAAGGAAATGCATATAAAAAAATTGGAGCGGATAGTGCCTTCAAGATTCGCAACTGCTTCAGGCGCATGCAGTTTGCAAAAGCACGGCCTTCGAGATCAGACTTTGTCACTCAAAGGAAGCCGTAGCTGTGAGGAGGGCAGGTATTTCGGCCCCAATTGTTGGGTTTACAGTGCCTAGGTAGGCTTCCTTATTTATAAAGCAAATACAGGGACTTAAGCCGAACCATGAGTGAGCTTTATGCAGGAGACACACGGTACGATTCGGCGTCCCACCCAACGTGCGGCGCTGCATACTCCGGCATGCGGCATACGAAGATTCGAGGCACACGGCATGCATACAGTGTAAAAGAAGAGTTATAGTGCGCGCAACGAGGCAGAGCTTGAGACACTTCGCTGCTCGCAGCGTCACCTGAAACTTTCCTACGCGTTGCGGTAAAGCGGCTATCGCGCGTTGCTGTTTTGACCATAATAAAAGTAAAATGCACGACGTGCAATGCACGAAACTTCTTTTGGTGCACCTTCGCAGTGTGCACTGAACTGAATTACTATTGTTGCGGTTTATCTACAGATGGTTGGCGATGTTTTGTTGCTGGAAGCATAAATGAACTAACCTTGCTATTAACACTGTTTTGTGAACAGCTTGATATGGGCGCTGCAGTCACCATAACAGGGGACACTCGAGTGTTTTCTCCTGCTGATCGATAAAATTGCAAGACTGGTTTCGCCACAATGACCGCGCTTCCGTGTTTCCAGCACCACCGCGTCGAATTTACCCACCACTTTGTTTTTCTGTTTTTCTCAGGTAAGGGGCGTGCAGCGCGGAAGTGTGTTGTACTAAAGCAAGCGTTTTCACGTTGCCCCATCTATATCGCACTCTTAGACAAAGGTACACACCTTGGGGTGTATATCTGCCACACAACGACAATCGTCATCTGCCTTGCTTGCGTTTCCTTTCTTGAAAGCGCCACGCCCGCTACTTTCCTGTCGGGAATGATATGTCATGCTGATAACGCGCATGCTGTTCTTTACTGGGAAGTACCGGGCTCGCGGCGCTAAGGAAAGGAAATGCGGACAAGGCAGATGACGATTATCGTTGTGTGGCAAGATACGGCTCAAATGGCGTAAACTTTTCTTAAAGTACACGTTGCCCCGTCCACGCTTTTCAGCACGTTCTCTGCTTGTTCCGGAGATTTCAGGCTGAGTTCCTTAATCAGTTGTCCCCTTATATATACCTTGAAGTAAACATCGGGTTGTCTGTCGCAGAGGCACACGACTACTTTATCGGACGTGACAACGCCTTCTTTTAGGTTGCTCGACGTGCAATAAAGCACTCCGTCAAGGTCGGGGAGTTGATGTGAACTCCAACACTAGAAAGGAGTCTTTAAATCAAAAAGAAACCACAAGCAGTGTTGACGCTCTGCCGTAACGCCCTCCTCTTGCACCGAGTAGTGGTCTGTCCTGGAAGCGCCGGGAGCAGCTGGTGAAAACTCCGAATGGTTATTGTCCAGTGCGTATCGGCTTGTTTTCTTCGCGGGTGCTTTGTCATTTTCACACCTTTTCCTTTTGCTCCTGGGCTTCGGTGTAGTCTTCGTCAGGTACTGTGGTAAATTCGGAAGAATCACGGGGACAGCGTTTTCTGATAGTAGTGGCTTCTCACGAGAAATGCGCACCTCTTTCCCGTATATATGAGGTGCACGAAGTCCCCAATTATGAAACGTGGTTCAAAGTGCAACTCACAGACCGCGCAAGATCCATCCAGGGTCCTATCGGCACGGTGGAGGTCCCTCTCCCATTTCTTTCGCCGTCCTTCTTCGCGTGGAACGCTGAAAAAGGCGCCTTTGGTGTACCTTTCACGCGACTGCAGCCAGTTCTGCACCCGGGTGCAAAGTAGTAATTTCGACGGCGGCTTGCCATTCTAACTCACTCACAGTGCACATTGAGTGAAGCGTCAATCACAGAGCAAGCACAGAGGATACTGCTGAAAACGCCGGCGGGACTTGCAGTTGACAGCATGTCGATCCAACAGAACACACTCCACGCGAAGCGAGGGGAAGTTTTCAGGAGAAACAGGCGGCAGCGCCTCTGGCGGGTGCCAGAGCAGTCGACGCCGAGTGCGCCACTGGCGCCACGGCGACGCGGCGCAGGGACGCGGCAGTGAGCACACTGCCCCTATTCTAGTCCACTGTAGGCATGCACACGGTGCGCGCATCCGAAAGATCGAGCGGCGCGTAAGCTCCGCCTAGATCCAGTCCCCCAGCTTGAGTTCATATCCACGTCGAGAAACGCAATATAAACAACTCCACACAACACTGCTTCGCTTTACGCGAACACTGTCAATAAAATTATGCCCCTGCGAGTGACAGAACACTTCACCACGGCGCGTTGTCCACTGACGGCTCCGCTAACAGCCAGCGATAGGGCCGGTAGGCCTAGCTAGGCGGACGCTGCGGCCGACAGCGCTTGCGATCCAGCCCGATCTCGTCGAAGAGCGCTTATTTTTGCCAAAACAATTAACACTGTGCACTAAGGTCGGCCGTTAATAAGTAAAATTAGTTTACTCGACGCAGTCGTTGCGAAGGGCAAACGTGCAAACGAAGCGAGCAGCCTGGCTCAGTGTGTGTAGTCTGCCCGCGAAATGCCCTCGCGTCGCTGCTCCCGATTTCGCCAGTAGCTTAGTGCTAGTGTAGTAGGCGCTGTTTTGCGTAAGAGGCACACGTTCCAGATAATTTTACTGAACTGGTAACGATTTCGTTTCGGAAACAAACTGCAGCAGGCAAGGACAAAAAAAAAAAAAAAGACTGTGAGAAGCCGTCCTCTGTGGAGGGAACGTCAGAGAACGTCACATGCCAGCCGCACTATCATTGGCTGCGGCCAAACGACGGTGTGGCTGTCGGACTAATCGCACGATGAAAATTTGCCCGGTTTGTCGCACGCCTCACATTCGATGCGGCGCTTTGTCACGGCGAAACAGCACGATTCCGGCTGCCGTTCCGGCGCGTCGGATGCCGGATCGGATACTGAATCGGACCGTGTGTCCCCCCCCGCGTTAGTTGGCGAACGCGAGCCGATCAGCGCACCGTCCGTGCAGATCCGTCTGCTTGCAATGGTGCATGACCTACTGGCTTTTTTGACACCTCTGAGCACAAATTCTTGATCACCGCTCATATAGACGCTTCCTATGGCGCTACCTGTCGTGTTTTCGAGAATGTGTGCCCTCATCTTGAACTGGCGAGACCACATTTCCTCTTAGCGTCTGGTATTAGAAGCAATTTCTTGCTGTGAACATTCTACTATCATCTATTCCTAGGAAGCTGATTAAAAATTAGGTAAACAGTTAGTGTGCAAAAAAAAATTTAAAAGCAGCCAGTCTTCGCATACGCATTCATAATTAAGTTTATGCCATCGGTTCATTTTTCAATAACACATTTTTACAAGCTTTTTAATAACCAGTGTTGCTAGAAAGTTGATTGAAAATGAAGCAAATTTACACCTGTGCATGAAACAAGACTGTCTTGCTCCAGCCATGTTCTCTGAATAATTATAACCTTATATAATAATATTCTTGCACGCTTCTGTAACTTGGGTTACGTACCTTAAGAAGCATATTTATTTTTATTTACTTCCTATTGAATGGTGTTTCTAAAAAGTTAAAATAGTGTGTATTAACATTCTAGTGACTTTTTTTTAGCATAATGAAGTTAGAAACAAAGTAACCAACTTTTTTGTGACAAACGTTACTAAAAAGTAAGTCTATAGGATGTTACTAAAGAAGATAGAAAGTTGATAAAAGTTCTAAAGAAAGTAAGAAAGAATTTTTGCATCTGTTGGCTTCGAGTGTTACTACTGTTTGATCTTTCACTGCAAGTGTTACGCTCCTGGTCTTCGTGCGGCTGCGAAATGATTCTTTTTGCCGAATTTTACGCACGTGCGTTCCTTTGCGGGGCATGCTTGCTGGTCCTCGTGAATTTTTGACATTTGCTACAGCGCCGACTCACATGAGAAACTGCGTTGTCTACTACGCTACTTTTCATGCGAGACTAAATTTCTTCGCTTTGCTTTTTAACGCGGTTCAAAGCTCGGCACATTTTATCAATTTTGGCAAATGAAGCATTTTCTGAAGGAAACCTTTCTTGAAGTTCACTTAACCCTTCATTAAAGTGTTCGCCTTCTTTTTGGTCACGCTTTCCAAGCAGAGACTCGTACTAAGCTAGCTTTAGCGTTGGTTTATAGAACGTTTCGAACTTTCGCTTCAGTACTTCAATGTCGCTGTTCTCCAGCTTCAAATACCAAAGTGCTGCACGTTTTACTCGCGACCTCCCCAGTATTGATGAGAAAAGTGGCTCTCTTTAGCTCTTTCGGCTGCTGGTCTAAGTGTGTAGCAGTTGCGAAGAGCTCGAACTCTTGCCTCCATGCCTTCTAGTTCTGCCAAACGTGTCCTGTCGTATCCAGGGCTCTTGAGGGTGGCAGTAGCGTAGTAACTAGGCCAGCTGACCGACAAATTGGCTCACCAAGTTGGCAGTTGTAAGTTCTTACCATCTGTGCGAAAATGGATGTCCAACGAAGCTGTTGCAAAAACACCACTGCAACTACTGAGTGGTGTATTCAATGCTTCATTGATGGTTCAAATGCTTGTTGCGAGCTTGCTCTTTATTGGAACGTATGCTGTTCTGTTTGCTGTATGGCTGGTTTCAATCAATGTATGCACTCTTCGCTTAATTTTGGTGAGTGCTGGCAGCCTCGACTTCACTGGGGTTTGAGGCATCGTGCTGATGGACTGCTGCTTACAATTTCTGCTCACGGACAAACAAGAAAAATGCCGACGAACGAGAGGCTAAGAGCTTCGCTGTGATAAGCTTCGGAAGCTGTAAAATGCTGAAAAGATTCATCCAGCATGCCTCTGCCGATTGCACGTTGTCCCGTTGCGCAGGCCAATACGCCCATTGTAACGCAGGATCTGTGCATAAATTTGCTCTCTGGATTCCAGTCAATGCATTCATCGAAGGCGGTTATTCTATCGAAAGTCCAAGGACTCAAACAATATGCAAAAAAATTGTAAAATTTACTAGGTGAAACAGGTAAAATTTTGTGAGTCAAATATCGCAAAGCAACCAGTCGCAATAAAAGTGCTTGTTGAAGTGAAACTCTTTTTCATGGCCTTGCGCACTGGTGCACTTTACACCACCTAAATGACACAATCGAATGCGTCTGGGTGCGTGTTTATCAGCAGTGTATCTGGTTATGCTAGCAATAAAAAAAAAAAGAACTATCGACTCTGAGCTGCAAGGTCTGGCCCTAGGACTGATATCTTCTGTTGCAAGTGTCTTAGATAAAACGGAACTTTTTGTGGCTATAAGATAAAGCGGCCAATTTGTTTCATCTGCGCAGACTAAATTTGCTCTGACACGCAGTCTTATGTCCCCCCCCCCAAAATAAAAGAAAGAGAAATACTCCTGAGTAGTCACTGGAATGACAACATTCTCGGCTAGTTGATTCAAGCCTATGCAGTGCTGCCTCTGACAATGCAGCCATGCCTTTCGCACCAGAGCCTTCTACGGTCCAATTGGCGCCAGACTGGCGTCCACATACAAAGGAAAGCTGATAATGCAACTTTACTTCACTACGAAAAGTTTGTTCCTCGTTGTAGAACTGTGACCTATTAACATACATTCTTACCTCGAACCACCTCCAAACGGAATCAGCGGCCACAAGGAGCTACTGCTATAATGGATACATCGCGCTTGAAGAGTTCTTTGAATAAGATGCTTAATAATGCTTTTTTATATTCTACTCAATTTCTTCTTCTGTTTTAGCCTGTTTGTTTTTACTATTAGATCGTGCAATTATTCTTTTTCTTAGTGCCAACTGTGCATTGTTGCATTACATTTGCCGATTCTTCATACTCCTTATAGTTGTTCTATAAGTTGCTTTTTTTACAGATTTGGTCTGTAATATGGCCCTCCCTTGTGTAATGTGCAAACCACTGCGGGTAAAATAAATAAATTCGTTTACTACCTAAGCAAGCACAGATATCCCTAAGACGTCCTATGGGTATCCGTTTCTTTTATAAAGGATATCCAATATATATATATATATATATATATATATATATATATATATATATATATATATAAATACATATATGTATATATTGTCACGTGGTAGTGACGGTGAAGAAAGCAGCAATACGGTGGAATACAAAACAAGCTTTTCTTGGGCGAACCTGTGCCCACAAAAACAGGCTACACTTATAGCACAACGATAGCGGCGAACACGGTCGGCGATCGTCGGAAATCTGATCAGCGGGTCAAGCGCGTCGGCTTTTAAAGAACAGTCGTCGAATGTTCCAGACTAATCGTACGGACCCGCGTGCCTCCACAAAGTTCTACACCATTCGCGTCAGGTGATGAAATCAGATAACAGAAGGTTCGGCGACAACAGAGAGCGGATAGAAGCATCGGTAACTTTGCAGAAGCTTCAGATAAATGCAGACGCGTCCCGCGCAGTGCGATAACATTTGTTAGGCGGCGGAATGTGTTTGCCCGATAAAGATAAGTACACGTGTCAATACCCCCCCTCTTAAAAAGCATCGTCCCGATGCTACAAATATAAGAGAGCGAAACACAAAAGGACACTTATTAAACATAAGTAACAAAACAACGAAAAGAAACAAAGTCCAAAGGTCAGTTACGCGAAGCCCCAAAGTTCATTAACGCTGGTAGTACGGCTTGAGTCGACTAATGTGGACTATTTCAGGTCGTGAGTGGCGCCGCTGTGATAGCGAAATGCCGTCTGGCACGACCTCATAGTACAGTGCGCCAATACGTTGGATGATCTTGTGCGGTCCAAAATAGCGACGCAAAAGCTTCTCGCTCAGTCCTCGTCGGCGTATAGGGGTCCCAACCCAAACACGGTCACCGGGCTGGTACTCGACGAAGCGTCGTCGGAGGTTGTAGTGTCGGCTGTCGGTCATCTGCTGGTTCTTGATTCGCAGGCGGGCGAGCTGTCGGGCTTCTTCGGCGCGCCGGAGATAGGTAGCGACGACAAGATTTTCCTCGTCAGTGACGTGCGGCAGCATTGCGTCGAGCGTCGTCGTCGGGTTCCTGCCGAAAACCAGCTTGAACGGCGTGATCTGTGTTGTTTCTTGTGCCGCCGTGTTGTAAGCAAATGTTACGTACGGCAGAACGGCATCCCAGGTCTTGTGTTCGACGTCGACGTACATTGCTAGCATGCCGGCGAGGGTCTTATTCAGCCGCTGCGTAAGACCATTCGTTTGTGGTTGGTAGGCCGTTGTCCTCCTATGCCTTGTCTGACTGTATTGCAGAATGGCTTGCGTGAGCTCTGCTATAAAAGCCGTTCCTCTGTCGGTGATGAGGGTTTCTGGAGCACCATGTCGGAGCAGGATGTTCTCGACGAAAAATTTCGCCACTTCGGCTGCGCTGCCTTTCGGTAGAGCTTTAGTTTCAGCGAAGCGGGTGAGATAGTCCGTCGCCACAACGATCCACTTATTTCCGGATGTTGATGTCGGAAACGGTCCTAACAAGTCCATCCCGATCTGCTGAAAAGGTCGGTAAGGAGGCTTGATCGGCTGTAGTAATCCCGCTGGCTTGTCGGTGGTGTCTTGCGTCGCTGACAGTCTCGGCATGTGTTGACGTAACGGGCGACATCGGCGGTTAGGCGCGGCCAGTAATACCGTTCTTGTATCCTCGATAGCGTCGGGGAGAAACCGAGGTGCCCAGCTGTCGGATCGTCATGTAGGGCGTGCAGTACTTCTGGACGCAGCGCTGACGGAACAACAAGAAGGTAGTCGGCGTGGACTGGTGAGAACTTCTTCACGAGTAGGTTGTTTTGAAGCGTGAACGAAGACAGTCCACGCTTAAATGCCCTAGGGACAGCGTCGATGTGCCCATCCAAATAACCGACGAGGCCTTTAAGCTCCGGGTCCGCTCGTTGTTGTTCGGCGGTTGTTCCGCGCTTATTATTCCAAGGAAGGCGTCGTCATCCTCGTCATCTTGCGGCGGCGGATCAATTGGGGCGCGTGATAGGCAATCGACATCTGAGTGTTTTCGTCCGGACTTGTATGTTACAGTGATGTCGTACTCTTGTAGTCTGAGGCTCCACCGTGCCAGCCGTCCTGAAGGGTGCTTTAAGTTAGCTAGCCAACACAAGGCGTGATGGTCGCTGACGACTTTGAATGGCCTGCCATATAGGTAAGGGCGAAATTTCGCTGTAGCCCAACCGATGGCGAGGCATTCCTTTTCTGTTGTAGAATAATTGCCTTCCGCTTTTGACAACGACCGGCTAGCGTAAGCTATCACATGTTCATGTCCATCTTTTCTCTGGACTAGGACGGCACCGAGGCCTAGGCTACTGGCGTCAGTGTGGATTTCGGTATCGGCGTGCTCGTCAAAGTGCGCAAGTACGGGCGGCGACTGCATGCGTCGTTTGAGTTCTTGAAATGCGTCGGCCTGCGGCGTTTCCCACTTGAACTCGACGTCACATTTAGTTAGCTGTGTCAGCGGCTCAGCGATGCGTGAAAAGTCCTTGACAAATCGCCTGTAGCAGGCACACATGCCAAGAAATCTACGCACTGCCTTCTTGTCGATGGGCTACGGGAACTTTGCAATAGCAGCTGTCTTCTGCGGGTCGGAGCGGACTCCAGACTTGCTGATGACGTGGCCTAGGAGCAGAAGCTCATCGTAAGCAAAGCGGCACTTTTCTGGCTCCAGATTAAGGCCTGATGACTTGATGGCCTCTAGTACTGTTGCAAGCTGCCTAAGGTGATCGTCGAAATTTCCGGCGAAGACAACGACGTCATCCAAGTAAACGAGACAGGTCTGCCACTTCAATCCTGCTAAAACCGTGTCCATCCCGCGTTGGAACGTTGCAGGCGCCGAGCACAGTCCAAATGGCATAACCTTGAACTCGTAGAGGCCGTCTGGGGTGATGAAGGCGGTCTTTTCGCGATCTCTTTCGTCGACTTCTATTTGCCAATAGCCAGACTTCAGGTCCATCAACGAGAAGTATTTAGCGTTGCAGAGCCGATCCAATGCGTCGTCTACCCGTGGCAGGGGGTATAGGTCCTCCTTCGTGATCTTGTTCAGGCGACGATAATCGACGCAGAAACGTAGGGTTCTGTCCTTTTTCTTCACAAGGACAACAGGGGATGCCCACGGGCTTTTCGATGGCTGGATGATGTCGCGCAGCATTTCGTCGACTTGTTCTCTTATAGCTTTACGTTCTCGCGGCGAAACTCGGTAAGGGCCCTGGCGGAGTGGACGAGCGCATCCCTCGTTGATTATGCGATGCTTTGCGACTGGTGTTTGTCGGATCCTCGGTGACGTCGAAAAGCAGCCTTTGTATCGTCGGAGCAGAATTCTCAGCTGGTGGTGCTTAATCACGGGGCAATTTCGATTAATGTCGTAGCCTGGTTCGGGAACCATGGTCGTCGGGGTAGATGCGGCGGAATCCGAGAGAAAAACGCGTTACTGGTTTCCAGAATTTCCTCGATGTACGCGATCGTCGTGCCATTGTTGATGTGCTTGAACTCCCGGCTGAAGTTTGTCAGCAACACTTCGGTTTTCCCTCCATGCAGTCGAGCGATCCCTCTTGCGACGCAAATGTCACGGTCTAGCAGTAGACGTTGGTCGCCTTCGATGACGCCTTCTACGTCAGCGGGCGTTTCGGTGCCGACCGAAATAACAATGCAGGAGCGAGGCGGGATGCTCACTTGATCTTCGAGCACACTCAAGGCGTGGTGACTACGAGGGCTCTCCGGCACTATAGCTTTATCTTCCGACAGCGTTATTGACTTCGACTTCGGGTCGATGATTGCGCAGTGTTGGTCCAGGAAGTCCATACCGAGAATGATGTCTTGTGAACAGTGTTGGAGGATAACGAAGGTGGCAGGGTAAGTCCGGTCATGAATGGTTATTCTTGCCGTGCAGATTCCAGTCGGCGTGATGAGGTGTCCTCCAGCGGTCTGAATTTGAGGGCCTTCCCATGCAGTTTTAACTTTCTTCAACTGCGTGGCGATGGGTCCACTCATGACGAAGTAATCGGCTCCTGTGTCCACTAAAGTGGTGACTGCGTGGCCGTCGAGAAGCACGTCGAGGTCGGTGGTTCTTTGTCTAGCATTGCAATTAGGTCTTGGCGTCGGATCACGGCTGCGTCGTGTTGAACTGAAGCTGGAACGTCGCGTCGTTAAGTCGTCTTTCGTCGGTGTAGTTTTGGCTTCCTGACTTCGTCGGGACGGCGGCGTGTCGTTATTATGTCGTCGAGATGGTCTCTTTGTCGTCTTCGTCGGCGGCGGAGGATCTTCGTCAGTTCGACGAACAGCAACCGCACCTCCATCGGTTGCTGCTTTTAGTTTTCCGGATATGGGCTCGCTGACCGGCCCCGGGCTGGGCCAGTGTATGGTCGGCGCTGCGGCGACAGGTAGCGGCCTGGTGACGGCGAACGGGACGGTCGGCGAGGGCTCCACTGAGTAGCAGCGAGGTAGTCGGCAATGTCCCGAGGGCGCGGTGCATCGACGGCGCACCCTCGCAATCCCAGGTAGCGGTATCGGCATCGGTGGTACACATGGCCGACTTCGCCGCAGTGGTAGCACAGCGGGCGGTGGTCGGGGGCTCGCCAAATGTCCGTCTTCCTCGCGTAGCTGCGCTGGGCGACGGGTGGGCGTGGTGGCGGCGGCGGCGGCGGTGGACGACGGAATTGCGGCGTTACAGGGCCCTGGCGCGGTCGTGGAGGGGGACCTTGACGGCGGGCGACGGCGGCGTAGGTCATCGCTTCTGGCTGGGTCTGCGATGATTGTGGTTGTTCCTCGGGAACTCCGAGCGATGGCTGAACCTCTACTTTGACGATTTCAGCGATTGGATCCAATTGGGTCTGCGTCCTTGGGTAGAACTTCTGCAGCTCCTCCCGTACGACCGCTCTGATTGTCTCGCGTAGATCGTCGGTAGCCAGTGATTGAACCCCGGCGTAGTTTGTAGAGTTTGTGCGGCGATCGAATTGCCGGTTTCGGATCTCGAGTGTCCTCAATTTTCGTCGCCTCACGAAGAAACTCTTTGACGGTCTTCGGTGGGCTTCTTACCATTCCGGCGAAAAGTTCCTCCTTTACACCACGCATCAGTAGGCGGACTTTCTTCTCCTCGGTCATATCCGGGTCGGCGTGGCGGAACAAACGGCTCATTTCTTCTGTAAAGATGGCAACGTTCGCGTTTGGTAGCTGCACTCGGGCGTGCAGCATAGCTTCAGCCCTTTCCTTGCGCACAACGCTTGTAAAGGTGCGCAGGAAGCCGCTACGGAACAGCTCCCACGTTGTCAAAGTCGACTCCCTATTCTCAAACCACGTTCTGGCGGCGTCTTCTAAGGCGAAGTAGACATGCCGCAGCTTGTCGTCGGAGTCCCAGTTGTTGAATGTCGCGATTCGTTCGTAGGTCTCCAGCCATGATTCCGGGTCTTCAGTCGCTGCTCCATGGAAGGTTGGTGGGTCCCGAGGTTGTTGTAGGATAACGGGGGACGCTGGGGCAGCCATTGGGGTTGTCTTGACTGCGATCTTCTTTGTCGTCTCAGGTAGAAGTCCGTGCTCTGGGGGTAGTCCTTGCAGTCTGCGGCTAGCACGCTGGTCTTGGGCGATTTTGGTTCTGTCCTCGGGCTTCGGGCTTGGATCGCGGCTTTGCGGGGGCGTTCGCCACATGAACGCACAAGCACCTCCACCAGATGCCACGTGGTAGTGACGGTGAAGAAAGCAGCAATACGGTGGAATACAAAACAAGCTTTTATTGGGCGAACCTGTGCCCACAAAAACAGGCTACACTTATAGCACAACGATAGCGGCGAACACGATCGGCGATCGTCGGAAATCTGATCAGCGGGTCAAGCGCGTCGGCTTTTAAAGAACAGTCGTCGAATGTTCCAGACTAATCGCACCGACCCGCGTGCCTTCCACAAAGTTCTACACCATTAGCGTCAGGTGATGAAATCAGATAACATAAGGTTCGGCGACAACAGACAGCGGATAGAAGCATCGGTAACTTTCCAGAAACTTCGGATAAATGCAGGCGCGTCTCGCGCTGTGCGATAACATTTGTTAGGCGGCGAAATGTGTTTGCCCGATAAAGATAAGTACACGTGTCAATATATATTGCGATGAAGAAGATCGACACGCTGAAAAGCCCCGTTGCCCATCGCGTGGCCCGTATGTAGTTCGCTCTCTGGCTGCGCCCTACCTGTTCGTGCTGCGTTTGTCGCTGCTGCTTTCCGACCCGAATAAACCCGCTTTACAATCGCTCGATTTGTTGGACACAACAGGAAATTTCGAACTTCGCAGTCGAATATTGCAGCCCGTCTTCAGTGTGGCGGAAGAAGTACCACCACAACCTGCTGCTCTGGCGACTGCCGTGGTCTGCCCTGGCCCATTGCGTCAACGCCACCCCACCCATCTTCAGCAGTACAGAATACCATGACGTAGAAGACTGCCTCACTGAATACGACCGTATGAGCATCCACAGGCGCTGTGATGACAGGAAAAAAACTTGAATTACGTGTCTTTTTATTTGAGCGGTGTCGCCAGCGTGTGGCACCGCAACCACGGACGTGATCTCATGACGTGAGCGGCCTACAAAACTAACGTGACGAATCGCAAGCTTCGCACTGAGCAACGTTTGCGTGGTCGGGCACAACAAAGCGGGGAGACATGTACTAGTTATACATAAGATGTTGTCGACCTCTGTAACCGCGTTGACGTCACAATGGCTCATGCCGAGAAGATCAAACATATTTTAAACGGCATTGAAGACGACGCCTTCCAGATGTTATATGCGAAAAATCCGGCAATAGCGTCTGAACTTCTAAGTCTCTGTCAAAGCTTCTATGAATTACGCAAACAACGCGTAGCCACCCGCCCATCTCCTCCTCAGGCCACATCAATGTCGAGCTTGGTTGTTGCCCTGGATAATATTTCGCTGCAGCTATACATCAAGGAGTTCGTCCGTGAAGAGGTCGCTCGTTAGCTTTCTCTGATACCGCTTACCCACGGTCAGTCGAGTTCGCCATTGGCGCCTGCTCTCCTATATGCGATCAAGGAGCAGGTAGCCGACCACATTCGTCTCCAGCAGGCTCCGACTGCCGCTCCCCTGAAGTTGCTACGAGGTCGGCACCGCAGATCTACGGTTCCCTGAGCCCGCATTTGCGCCCGCCCGTATCCCCTACCACCCGGCCAGTGAGGCAGTATTAGCGACCTCAAGACCATTGGCGTACGGAAGACAACCGTCCAATTTATTTTTATTGTAGCCGTGCTGGACACGTCGCAGGTCACTGTCGCCAACTTACACCAAACGTCTCCAACAATGTGCGTCCATATGCGCCACGTTTCCAACAACCCCGCAATTATTCGCACAGATTTGAGCGTCCTGGTGCCGTCGAGACCGCCTTCACCACTCGCCGTTCACCTTCTCCTAGCCGCCGCTGCCTTTTCCCCCTATACCGCCGGCGTAGTACTCTGCGCCAGGGAAACTAAACATCGCTGTTCAGGAGGCGAGAACTGCGGTGTCAGCGAAATGTATAGGGCCTAGCACTTCCCCGAAAAACGCTGTTGAAGTCGCAATAGAAGGAATATTGAGACTAGCATTTATCGACAGGGGCACTGTCATTTCACCGATAGCTGCCCGTATATGCAGCAAGATAGGAAAAATAGGAATTATGAAAACGGCCCAATACTCTTTGCGCCATCAGAACTCTTGGTTTGCCACCGATCACTACCACTCCCTCTCCAGCCCCGCTGCTGGATTATCACCATTCTTTCTGCTTTGCGGCCGCCATCCCTCAGCATCATTGATACGGTTCTCCCGTACTTGCCGGACCCTGCTGAATGCTCACGTGTTTCTACGGTTGCTCAACACTCCGAGAAATGCCGACAACTGTCCCTTTCTTTGACGTCTGCTCAACTGTGTCGCCAAAAAGAGCGTCGTGACCTAAACCCACACCCTCACCCTTTTCTCATCGACTCACTCGTGTGGCTTTGGGTCCCGCCTGTTGCTGTTCCTGGTCTTTCGTCCACGCTCCTCGCGAAGTGCCACGGGCCCTACCACGTAGTTGCGCAACCATCACCAGTTAATCACGTGGTTGCACCCGTATCGCCATCTTCCGATCACCGTCGTCGCGGGCGAGAGCCTCTGCACATTGACCGGTTCCAGCCGTACTACAATCTGTTCACCTCCTTTTAGGTCACCAGGATGGCTACTCTTCAATTCCAGGGGTGATTGTGAGGAAGAAGAGCGGCACGCTGAAAATCCCCGTTGCCATCGCGTGGCTCCTACGCAGTTCGCTCGCTGGCTGCGCCTTACCGGCTGCTGCTGCGTCTGTAGCTGCTGCTTTACGACCCGAATAAATTATCGTTAGTTTATATATATATATATATATATATATATATATATATATATATATATATATATATATATATATATATGTGTGTGTGTGTGTGTGTGTGTATATATAGGGTTGTTTTTCAAAGTTCTGCACGCAGGAAAGAGACGACGAACTTTTTAGAAGACTTATTGACGTAACGTTTTCGGCTAGTGTACCAGCCTTCGTCAGAGTGCCGTACTGTACTGTACTGAGTACTGAGTAGAGTACTGTACTCCGCCGAAGGCTCGTCCACCCAGCCGACAATGTTAAGTAAATAAGTCTTCCAAAACGTTCCTAGGCTCTGTCCTGCGTATATATATATATATATATATATATATATATATATATATATATATATATTGTTGCAGGAAGAAAGCAGGCCAACGAGTGTAAAATAATGTATATTTACAACTGAGGTTAATGGCGTTCAGCCAACTGCCAGACTTCGTCTTCCTCTCGTCCAATCCAACTTCTTCCTTCCCTTCACCGTAACATCGCCCTCCCGGCTGAGTAGCTCCGTCCCGGTGCAAGTTATAGAGCCTCACTTAATGGGGAACATAGGGCTTCAGCCTGGCGACGTGAACAACATCGCTGGTGACGTTGGAAGGCACTGAAGGCTGACCGACTGGGGCGATCTCGTATGTCACCTCGGACAGTTCGCGTAAGATCTGGTACGGTCCAGAATAACGGGAAAGTAGTTTTTCCGACAAGCCGACGCGATGTGAAGGCGTCCAGAGAAGGACAAGGGAACCGAACCAGGTGAAAAATGGGAGTCTCGGTGCCGAAGGTCGTAGCGTCGCTTTTGAGAAGCTTGCGAGACTGTGAGGCGATGACGGGCGACTTCTCGGGCCTGGGCGGCTAAGTCAATAGCATCGCGAGCGTAATCAGTGCTGGGTGATTGTACTGCGGAAGGTAGCAACGTGTCAAAGGGCAAGGTGGGGTCGCAGCCATACAACAGATAAAATGGTGAAAATCCGGCAGTATCGTGACGGGACGAGTTGTATGCGAAAGTGATGTATGGTAAAGCGACGTCCCAGTCGCGGTGATCGTCGGAAACCTACATGGCCAGCATGTCAGTTAGCATGCGGTTGAGTCGCTTGGTGAGGCCGTTCGTTTGAGGGTGGTACGCGGTAGCAATCTGGTGTTCTGTAGAACAGGAGCGGAGCAGATCATCGACGACCATCGATAAAAAGTAGCGGCCGCGATCCGTCGGAAACTGGTGAGGGGCGCCGTGGTGCAGGATGACATTGTATAGTAAGAAGTCGGCGACATCTGTAGCGCAGCTGGTTGGTAGCGCTCGTGCAATGGCATATCTCGTGGCATAATCGGTTGCTACAGCAATCCATTTGTTTCCTTTGATGGAAATTGGAAAGGGGCCAAGGAGGTATAGGCCCACACGGAAGAAGGGCTCTGCAGGGATGTCAATTGGTTGCAGCAAACCAGCGGGAGGCATAGCAGGCGTCTTCCGGCGCTGACACAGATCGCAAGAAGCAACATAACGGCGCACAGAGCGATAAATGCCAGGCCAGAAGAAGCGTCGCCGCAGGCGGTCGTATGTTCGAGTGATGCCCAGATGTCCAGCAGTAGGAGCGTCGTGTAGTTGCTGGAGCACGGCTAGTCGAAGGTGCTTGGGAACGACTAGGAGGAGCTCCGGGCCGTCAGGACGAACGCTACGACGGTATAAAGTTCCATCGCGCAAGGTGAACATCCGGAGGGACGGGTCATTGGGCGAGGAGCTTAGGCGTTCCATGAGCGTTCGAAGAACAGGATCGTTGCGTTGCTCTTCGCCAATATGGAGGAAGCCGGAGAGGGATAGAACACTGATGTCCGAGTCTGCATCGGTATCGTCCGGTTGATCGACTGGATTCCGGGACAGGCAGTCAACGTCTTTATGCAGGCGCCCTGACTTATACATAATAGAAAATGTATATTCTTGCAGACGCAGGGCCCAACGTGCAAGTCGTCCAGTTGGGTCCTTCAAAGAGGAGAGCCAGCAGAGGGCATGATGATCGGTTACGACGCAGAACCTCCGACCGAAAAGGTACGGCCGAAATTTCGCGACCGCCCATACGAGCGCGAGACATTCTCTCTCAGTGATGGAGTAATTTCGCTCGGGCGTGGAAAGAAGGCGGCTAGCGTAAGCGATGACACGGTCTTGGCCCTGTTGATGCTGAGCGAGGACAGCGCCGATGCCATGACCACTCGCGTCAGTTCGTACTTCAGTGGGCGCAGAAGGGTCAAAGTGTGACAGAATTGGGGAAGTTGTAAGCCGCTCAATCAGGGTGGAGAACGCTTTCTCCTGCAGTGGTCCCCAAGAGAAAGAGACGTCTTAAGAAGGTCAGTGAGAGGGTGAGCTATGTCGGCAAAATTTTTCACAAAACGCCGGAAATAAGAGCATAAGCCCAGAAAACTACGGACATCGTTTGTTGAACAAGGTACAGGAAACTTTCGCACGGCGTGAACTTTCTGTGGATCAGGTTGGATTCCGGCGACGTTTACGAGATGGCCGAGCATGTTAATTTCACGGCGACCGAAATGGCACTTGGAGGAGTTTAGCTGAAGGCCAGCCCTGCGAAACACGGAGAGTATGGTTGTGAGACGCCGCATATGGCTCTCAAAGTTCGGCGAAAACACAATCACATCGTCGAGGTAACAGAGGCATGTAGACCACTTCAAGCCGCGCAAGAGAGAGTCCATCATGCACTCGAATGTAGCTGGCGCATTGCATAATCCAAAGGGCATGACTTTAAATTGGTGCAGACCATCCGGTGTGACGAAGGCGGTTTTCTCGCGGTCCATCTCATCGACGCTAATCTGCCAATAGCCGGAGCGGAGGTCAATTGATGAAAAATATTGGGATCCGTGAAGGCAGTCAAGAGCGTCATCAATGCGAGGCAGGGGATAAACATCCTTCTTTGTTATTCTGTTGAGGTGACGGTAGTCAACGCAGAAGCGCCACGAGTTGTCTTTCTTCTTTACTAAGACAACTGGTGATGCCCACGGGCTACTTGAAGGTTCAATGATGTCCTTGTCCATCATCCTGTCTACCTCTTTTTGTATGATGGCCCTTTCTGTTGCGGAGACACGATATGGCCGCCTATGAATGGGGCTGGCGTCACCGGTGTTGATGCGATGCGTGACAACAGATGTCTGGCCAAGTGGATGGTCGTCCAAATCAAAGATGTCCCGATAAGATGACAGGACGTGAAGAAGAGCTGCTGTTTGCTCGGAAGGAAGGTCTGGGGCGATCATCTTAGAAACATCGTCCGTAGGCGTCGAGGACGGAGGAGTGGGTGACAAAGGTCCGTTGGTACTGAGGAAGGATTGAGAGGTGAAAGAAAAAACCTCAAATTCTTCCAAAGGAGTGGTATGTGCTATGGCGATACCGTGTGGCAGCACATGCGACGAAAATCCGAAATTGAGGATGGGCATACGAGTGCAGTTTTCGCGGATCCGGACTAAGGTGCTCGGCAGGGCAATATTGCGCGACAAAACCACGTCAGTAAGCGGCGACACCACGTACTCGCCGTCAGGTACGGGAGGACAGGGCGTCAGGAGTACATTTGTAGCCGCTTGTCGAGACAGCCTTGCAAACTCAGCTGGACATAAGCGGTGTGAAGCTCAAGTTGTTGCGTCAGCAGGAAGCGGCAGATCCAACTGCACAACACCTGCGGAGCAGTCAATTTGGGCAGAGTGTTTGGAAAGGAAGTCGAGGCCGAGAATTAGGTCGTGCGGACAGTGTTCAAGGACGATAAATAGAACAACGGTATAATGGCCCCCAATGGACACACGTGCTGTGCACATTCCAAGGACAGGTGAAGTACTCCCATCGGCGACTCGCACAGTGCCCAGTACGGCGGGTGTCAGAACCTTCTTGAGCCTTCGGCGGAGAGCAGCGCTCATAACTGAAAGCTGCGCTCCTGTATCAACGAGAGATCTAACAGGAACGCCATCAACTTCAATGTCCAGTAGGTTTCCACATGTAGGCAGGGTCAACAGAGGATTTGTGCGCCGGGTCGTAGTTGCAGCTTCACCTCCGGGAGCTGCACCGCCTAGTTTCCCGAAGCGAAGCGACCGGTTGCAGAAGGGGACGAAGAGCGGTGAACGAGAGGCGAACGGGACCTACGACCTTGCGGAGACGGGGAGCGGCTAGATCTTAGTGGAGCACTGTCGGCGTTGATGTTCCTAGACGGCGTATAGGGTGAGAAATTTCGATTCTCTGGTACTTGGCGGTAGTGACTCGGAGAGGACCAACGAGGGGGCGACGACCAATGGTTACGGCAATGACGGGCGATGTGTCCAATACCGGAACAATTAAAGCAGGTGGGTTTATCATCCGCTGTGCGCCAGTCAGCTGGGTTGCGACGGCGTGGCGGAAAGCTTTGCGTCTGGGAGCGAGCGGCCGGAGAAATCTGGTAGGTGTTTGTATGGCGGACTGAGCAGAGAGATGGAATGCCCATACTAGCTATTTCCTCCCGAACGAACGCTTCTATAAGGGAGATAGCAGGCACGCTTTCCCGACAGTCGGGACGAACTGGAGCCGGAGCCATGGCCTCAAGCTCACGGCGAACGATGCGCGCGATATCTTCCGGTCCTGCGGGCTGAACAAACCGCGGCGGGTCTTCGCAAGAAGATGTCGCGGCGGTATTGGGCAGCCGGTCGAAAGTTTGAGCGACGCGGCGGCCCTTCGCTTGTTCGAAGCGCCGGCACTCCTTTACAATTGCATCCACAGTGGCACAATCCTTACACATTAGGAGATTGAAGGCATCGTCTGCAATACCTTTCAGTATGTGACCAATCTTGTCTGCCTCGGTCATTTTGTCATCAGCCTTGCGACAGAGGGCCAGCACATCCTGTATGTACATGACATAGGATTCTGTGGACGTCTGAGCGCGGCACGCAAGTTCTTTTTTCGCTGCCAGCTGACGACCGACAGGTCTGCCAAACAGGTGTCGCATTTTTTCTTTGCAGACATCCCAGCTCGTTAGGTCAGCTTCGTGTGTGTCGTACCATTGCTTCGCAATTCCTCTTAGATAAAATATCACGTTTGCAAGCATCATTGTTGGATCCCACCTGTTGTTGTCGCACACTCGCTCGTACATCGCAAGCCAGTCCCCGACATTGGCGTTGTCCGTGCCACAAAATGTCCCTGGGTCCCGCGGGTGAGTGAGGATGACCGCTGGCACGGGCTGCTGAGGCATTGTCGCTTGTGTCGGTTGATTTGCCATTGTGGCGGCAGGTAGATGACGTCCGCTGCGAAGTTCCGTGATTGTACCCCGCACCTTCCACCAAAATGTTGCAGGAAGAAAGCAGGCCCACGAGTGTAAAATAACGTGTATTTACAACTGAGGTTAATGGCTTTGGTTTGGTTTGGTTTGGAGCCTGTAGATATAGCACAACCCACTACGGGGGATTGGCCATGAATCGGGCGGCAGTGGGTTCAAAAAGAATAAATGCCTAAGTAGGATCTTTTTTTTTTTTACTGAAAAGGTGATATTAAATTAATTCTAATCGTTAATAATAATTTTCATGCTATAGTTTCTTAAAATTAGAAGTTAATATTTTTTTTTTGTTTCTTGTTTTGGAAAATAAAACAGTAAAATTAGCATGGAAGTCTCCTTGTTTCCATTATATATATATGGCATCACATACGTTCCTATTACAGTGTCCTAGTGCCGACGCCCCCAGAGACAGAATGATAGGTAGCGTGATGGCTAATCCAAGTTGGCGGAAGGGACCTTCTAGAAGTCGTTTTCTATGCACTTTGAACCTACGACACTCAATAAAAAAATGATCCATAGTTTCGGGTTCATTCCAGTAAAAACATTTAGGAGAAGGTGCCAAACCAGACCTATGGGAATAGAAATTAAGCCGTGGTATTCGGCAACGCAGACGCGTAAATGAAACTTCAAATTTTCTTGTTGCTCACCGTTCAGCCAACTGCCAGACTTCGTCTTCCTCTCGTCCAATCCAACTTCTTCCTTCCCTTCACCGTAACAATATATATATATATATATATATATATATATATATATATATATATATATATATATATATATATATATATATATAAGTTAGACTTCCCGGGTTTTGAAAAATATGCGAAGAGGAGTACACTGAACCCATTTGTCTACCAAGGTTATGCGGCCAGGCGGTCGCAAGCTATGCGGATAATTGTCGTCGTAATGGCAGCATTGAATAATTCGATAATTAACTTCTTATTTACTGTAGTTAACATGTATGCTTTTAATGAAAACTCAGAGGTGGTGCCATTTGGTGACTATTCCAATTTCCACAATTTACTAACGCGCCTGTGTCCCTAGATATGCACGTCTGAAATTTCAGCCCAAGCCAGCATGCGACACGGCGGCACCCGCTATGAGGCCTCTCCCTATTGTGACGCAGCTGTTGCTTATGATGCTCCGTCTGACAAGAAGGTGGGGTGATAGGCGATCGTGGTAACTTTTCGTTCTTCCCCGCCGTTTTTGTTCGTGGCCAGCGAAACTGAAGGATGTCTTTGCGTGGCGGCTTCGCCGAGCTCTTTTTTGAAGCAATGACTTGCAGAGTTAGGGACAAAGCGCGGTGCGACGCTACACGTACTGTAGAAGCAATCAAGTGCAGGATTACGATAGTGGTTTTGGTTTTCTTTATTTTTTTTGCATCTCGGAGGCTCAAATTTACGCAAGCGCTAAGCATGAAACAAAGGTGACAGCAGCCGGGTAGCACCTTAGTTGCCACTGGTGTTCCAGGGACGCTGTACCTGTCGAAAGTGTGTGATATCAGGGCCCTACATTACCTACGCCTGAAAAACTGCTGTGATATAGAAGTATGACTGTGAACTGGCGTGAGTAGTGCACTTCATTGGTGTATGCCTGACGCTTTTTTATTCTTCGCAGTTTTCCGAAAGCGCCGAACCGATCAGGCATCGCCTTGCAAGCGGATCAAGTGAACCCCTGAGCTTCTATTATGTGCGTTTGCCTTTGCGACTGATTGCCTCTACTAAGCTGGGCCGTTGGAAGAAGCAAGGGCTGCGTTGGCACCTTCTGCGTTGAAATATGGCTGCTTCGTTTGGGTCGAGGAGTCTACGGCAGAAAAAATTATTGTAGTGCTATCGAGGGCGGAGATGAACGGCAGTGCCTCATTAGCAATGAGTCTGTACGCGTCTCGCCATCCGGATCGGCGAGTCCCAACCAAAGCAACATTTGTTAGCATTTCCAGACGTTTTCGCAACTCTGGCCCTGTTCACCAAAAAGGACAGCCCAAGAAAAGCATCATTGCTGAGGACTTTCGAATTGAAGTGCTTGCCTACGTACTTGCAATGCCAAATGTCATCAAAGAGATTTGCGAGAGGTCTTGCTAGATGGTCTAAACACTGCGGGAAAAGCGTGGGAACATTGCACAATGCTCTAAAAAGCGCGAAGTTCATCCATACCATGTGAGTCTTCATCACTACATGAGTGACGCAGACTTTGAAAAATGGGCATGCTTTTGTAATCGGTTCATAATAAAAATTTACCAAGATAAGAATTTCGCAGAAAGAGTGATCTTGACTGATGAGGCTCGATTTTGCAGGAATGGCAGAGCGAACATTCACAATGCTCACTACTAGTCGCAAGGAAATCTTAACTGGCTGTAGCAACACAACAACCAAATTCGCTGCGGTCTAAATATATGATGTGGCATACTTGGGGACAGAATCATTGGTCCTCACTTCTTCAAAGGGAACCTCGATAGAAAGAATTATGCGCACGAAATTCTTGCTCGTCTCGCCGATAAATTTGCATCGAGTGTACCTCTCAACGAAATGGGGCAAGTTTGGTTCCCGCATGACGGGGCCCCACCACATTTCTCCTCCACTGGAAAGAACTGGCTAAACTGCAATTTTCCACGGCAGTGGATTGGACGCGAAGGAGATATGCTTTGACCGCCGATATCCCCTGATCTCTCTCCACTGGACTTCTTTTTGTGGGGCTACGTGAAAGATCGCGTTTGCGTTGTTGAGCCCACTGATGTCAACGACATGAAGATGAGAATAGTTACCGCATGTAGAAGCATTGGCCCGGAAATGCTGCGTAGGGTTGTCGACTCGACGCGTGAGCGGTTCATACGGTGTGTTGCGGCGCAAAGCAAGCGTTTCTAATATTCATAAATCGTTGGTTTCTTGGCGATTGTCATAATTCTAAGTTCAGTAAGATATCATATTGCTCGATAATAAATTGCGTAAGGAATGCTATATTCGAAGCAAACTTCTAAAATGTTTGTATGTTTTGTTTGGTGTAGGCCATGGATTTACACTGTACTTGTTTCTTTGTTGTAGTTGTTGTTGTTTTATTCCGACTTCTTCCGAAGTAATGCTGGAACCGGAGCTGTGTGTAACTAAATAAATATGAATTTCACTACGTTGGCACAATTTCATGCTCAGTCATGAGGACTGCTAGATGCATTCTAATTTGAAAAAGCTGACATAGAGAATACGGGCCATTAGCCCCCGTTTTCTAAGCGCTGACAATGAAGGGTCGTAAATTCTGTCGTAAAGCTGACGCCGTCGCTTCATTTTGTAAGATGGCATTATTTTCAAGCATTCGGCAAACAAAGCTTCCATTATTATATAAAGACAGAGCAGTATCGTTGCACCTGAGTGCATAAGAAGTCTTAAGGGGCACGATATCTTGTCACCCATTCTACCAGCAATTGCTCAAAGAAGCAGGGTCGTCAAAGAAGCACGTCGCCCGCACAATCATTCTTCGGTTTCGCTGGCCGAGAACGGAAAGGCTGGCCGAGAACGAAAAGTAATCACCGTCGGCTATCACCCCACATTCTTGTCAGACGGAGCACCATGCCGAACAATTGCGTCACACTAGGGAGGAGCTTCGCTTGCGTAATTAGTCGGCTTGGGCTGAAATTTCAAACGTGCATATCTCAGGACACAGGCCCGTTACTAATGTTGCACAAAATTGAATATTCACCAGATCGCACCGGTTCTGAGTTTTCAATAGAAACATACCTGCTGACTGCAGTAAAAAAAGTTAATTATCGAATTTAATTGATACTGACATTACGACGACAATTATCCTCACAGTTTGCGACCGCCTTGCCGCATAACAGAGGTAGAAAAATGGCTTGTGTATGCTCCTCCTTTCATTTTTTTTTAAAACCCGGGAAACTCTAATAATAATATATGGGGTTTTACGTGCCAAAACCACTTTCTGATTATGAGGCACGCCGTAGTGGAGGACTCCGGAAATTTCGACCACCTGGGGTTCTTTAACGTGCACCTAAATCTAAGTACACGGGTGTTTTCGCATTTCGCCCCCATCGAAATGCGGCCGCCGTGGCCGGGATTCGATCCCGCGACCTCGTGCTCAGCAGCCCAACACCATAGCCACTGAGCAACCGCGGCGGGTGCGGGAAACTCTAGCTTTGAAGGGCATATATATATATATATATATATATATATATATATATATATATATATATTTGTGTGTGTGTGTGTGTGTGTGTGTGTGTGTGTGTGTGTGTGTGTGTGTGTGTGTGTGTGTGTGTGTGTGTGTGTGTGTGTGTGTGTGTGTGTGTGTGTGTGTGTGTGTGTGTGTGTGTGTGTGTGTGTGTGTGTGTGTGTGTGTGTCTCCGCACCTTGAAGCAACGATAATGGAATGCATTCAAGCACCCAACCAATGTTATAAGAACTAGTCAGGTGCTTCAATGCACTTCACTGTCGCCGCTCTACTGCATATAAAAAAAAAAAAAACTTGAACCACACCAGCTTCAAATAAAACGAATATTTTACGGCCACCTTATGTGAAAAAGTCCACAGAACACACAGGCATACTATTCATAGCAACAGATATATATCCTGATAAAAAGAAAATCAGCAGATCTAGATATCAAGGCTGAAGTTCCAACAGCGCGAAGACAAAAAGAAAAATAACAGTAGAAACTCCTTTCAGCATGTCAAACAGAGCCTAACAAACGTGGGAAAGCCAATACTACTAAAGGAGGTCTCATATGATTCTCATATTTCTTTTACTTTTCCGTACTGTCAAACCTTATGCAGATTCATTGTAGGCACACCCTTTAGAATAAAAAAAAAATAACTCATGGGCAAGAATAAACGTTTGGCGGAAACCACAAACAGACAGCACAATGTGTAGTGGAAGCTTAAGCATCATGGCTTACTTAATACAGTAAGGTGTGAGGACGCGCTAGACAAAGGAGGTAAAAATGTGGGACGAAGACAAACAGTGTTTTAACTCAGCTTCCCCGTCCTTTGTCTCATACTGAGCTGATTAAACAAGATTATGTAATACAGACATGCAGAACAGTCTACACAGAATAATGTAAGCTATCATTCAGACACAATTAACGCATGTCAGAAAAAGAACGCATTTCCAAAGATATGAAAGACATAAAATATGAAGCACCTGGGGCAAAGTCACTTAGATGGAAATATTTAAAACAGAACGCACTGCTATTTTAACTAGTGCGAATAATTTTCTTTAATAATTAAAACTATTATTACGCGTAGAAGGAGCATTTTCTTTTTCACAAAGAAGCTTGCGTGACACTCGAAACTGCGAACCTTTAGCCCTGGATAGAAGAACGATATATCGAGACAACCATTACACATGTTCGTATTTAGATGCTGAAATTTCCAATGCACATGAATTTCTAAAATAGTATATCCACTACTTGTACTCAGCGACCTCAGATAAGCGAGTGATTTTTGCCTTCTTAAACATAAATGCATACAACTTAGCGTTATAAGGGACTTTAATGCCCGCTGCGCTAGTGATTGGCTACAGCATATCGCTGCACAGCCCTAGGTCGGGGTTCGTGTCATGCTACAATCATTGGCATTAATTTCTGATGTTGCCTCTATACAACGACAAACATCGCAAGGCACACAACTGCTAACGCATGTGTGTGGCGTACACACGCGTTAACAATTCTCGATTTCCCATTTTTACGGCCGTTGACTTCTAGCTGCCAGCACGAGATCTGAAGTCCGCAAATGTGGCATTTGCAGTGACGCTTTCTTCAGCGTCTACGGTTTTCCCCTCACATTAAGGCTTGTTGCCACCTGCGAACAAAACCTCTTCTGTTGCTCCTATAGCTCAAACAGAGATATATGCACTAAACTTATTGTTGGGGGGCACGTTGGTTCATAATACGAGGAAATAAATGTTCCGCGCCAAGTTCAGCATAAGGAGGTAGTAATAGACACGGACAAGCACTATATAGACAAGCGCCTAGCCCTTGCACGTGTCCCTTATTAGGTCCTTGC
The DNA here is from genome assembly GCF_023375885.2 of Dermacentor andersoni. NCBI lineage: Eukaryota > Metazoa > Arthropoda > Arachnida > Ixodida > Ixodidae > Dermacentor > Dermacentor andersoni. The sequence continues at coordinate 198,137,813 of NC_092815.1, forward strand.
ATCAAATTTGGCGCAGTACATTTATCTCCTCGCAGGGATAGATGTAGCAGCCATACCTCCATTACTAAGCACGTGAGTTCGGACAGGCTCTGAAGATGGCAAAGAACTTCCACTGCACTATCGCTTCGCCGCCATTAAAACTATGGCTATTACTTGGATTGGATCGTTGCAGGACACTGCCGTCGAAAAGCATGCGTTGCCAACGCTTTTTGACACTTTGACGCAAATATAAATATTTTTGTGGAAACATATTTGTCATATATAACATTAGGCACTGATATGACTACTTGTTTTTGGAATAAGTGGTGTCCAAAAACGAAACGTCTATGACGTGTTTCCGGCTCCGTAGATCGCGACTGCTGAATATACATAGCAATATTACAGCAATAGCAAAGCCCTAAAGATTGTCTACCACTTCATGGTGTTTTATGATATATTTGTTGTTTCTATATTTGTTCATGCAAACACTGGAAGCATAGCCTTTAGGATCTGTTATGCGTCATGATACAGTAGGTTTGCCCAAATATTTAAATCTGCATTACTGTCGCGCAAGAATATGTCAACTGCTTGTTTTGCTTCAAAACACAACTAAGAATATGTATTCAATCGAGTGCAGAAACATAAAATTGAATTACAAACCGTTAGAATTTCCTACGATATTTTTTTTATATTAGGACATTAATTCATGTCCTACCAATTGTCCTAGGCATGCCCATTTATGTACAGACAAGGGACGTTCAAAACAGAATGTCCCCCGGACATCCTGATCGGTTGTTTTCTGGACATGCGAAGGGTATATGGACATTTTTTGTACGTCCTATGCAGGTCCGCGACGAAGATTTAGATGAATGGACCTTCACTCTTGCAGCAGACGTCCACGGATGTCTGTTGGTTGCTTGGGTAGTAAGTAGAATAAGATACACTCTTTCAACGTCCGTCGTATTGATGCCGCGTTAGTCGGGATTAAATCTGTCAAAGTGATAACATCTAAGCGTATTCCTTCCTCTTATAGGCAATCAAGACGAAGTATCCTCGAGCAGGACGGAATTTTGCAATTTGTGGTACCCGACGTGTTGCTTGGACAATCACTTCCTTCGCCGGTTTCCCTGGAAGCACGGAAATCTAGATCGTTCGCCTGCATTTATCCTTTCTCTTATCACCGTTTCTACTTTTCGCACATTGTAATCCCCGACAAAGACTGCTCGACGCTGCTCCTCCTCCTCGCCGCCATAATCTGTCTCTCAGGCCGCGTAGCCGTTTGCTCGTTAACCTAACACTTCCAGTAGCAAAGTAACCCAAAAGGCAGACAGACAACCTGGTTCTTTCGCGCAATGTTTATGCGGTGCTAAAACGGCCGTTCCAGTGGGCACATGCGTTTTCTTCGGCGTCCCTCGAGAGTGTACTGGTCATTGTGCAACAGCCCAGTGTTAAGAACGGCCTGCTGAGGTGCAATTTTTGCCAGCCAGTTGCGACTGTGGCGTCAAACTTTCCTGGAAGGCCACCGCAATCCTCTAGCCACGGCGTCACTAAGTCGACTGTGTCCGGAGGACAATACGCGCGTCCTCGACTCGTCGCAGGAGCCGAGATGAGTTCGACGAAGCAGGCTTTGTGCCGGAACATGACACCGCCTACCCGGTCTGCCCCGAGCAGGGGGGTCCCCGAGGGAACGTAGTTCGAGGACCCTTCGCACGCGCCGTTCAAGACGCAAGACAATGGGCAACTGGCGGGGGGCTGCGGAGGTCAGCTCGGGGAATAAAAGGCACCTTTCCTGAAGTAAGCCCAGAGTTCTACGAAGGCCGTCTGACGTCGGTTGAGGACCGTGAACCTCGCGCTAAGAAGTGTGTGTGTGTGTGTGTGTGTGTGTGTGTGTGTGTGTGTGTGTGTGTGTGTGTAATCCCTCGCACAGAGATGCGACTTGTTTACGATGACTGGTCGAACGTTTCCCTCACCTTGGGATCGAGGGAGGACCGAGTGTTTATAAACCACTGTTGTGCGGCGGCTCAGTGCACTTTCTTTCGCAGTCATGCTAGGCTGATGAACTGCAACGTCCTTATGTAGATACTGTAAATAAACCCATATTCCTCGTTCTCGACGAGAAGCAGTCCTTCCCTTCAACAACGTCCTCAGCATGGATAAGTTGGACGACGGCACGGGCCAGCTACCTTCAAATTCATGCCCGACTCCAATCTTGACAACTGGTTATAAAACGGTGAGATTGAGCCCCCAATCCTGACAACTGGCTCACATCGGTGGGATGGACTTTGCGACATGGTGCTGTGTCTGCGGTGAGTGCTTGGTTCTTGCTTTGACTCTCTAGGCTTCATCTTGTGGTGGTTCTCTTTAGAACAGTAGGGGAGCTAGATTGTTGATTGTTAGCTAGGTTGTGTTTTCCTAGGCAAATTTAGCGAGCAGGACCAAGGCAGTAAAGCAGCAATCATGGAGTTAAGGACACTGCTGAGAGACGAGTTGTTGATTGTTGGTGAGGAACTGGGCGTAGATGAACGCAAAGAAATGCTAAAAGCGGAATTATTGGAGCTAATTTCCGAACAGGCCAGTGAGGAAGAAATTGAAATGCGGTTGGAACTTCTAAAAAAAAAAGAGAGACACGGGACAGAGAGAGAGAGAAACGCGATAAAGATCGCGAGCTAAGAAAAATGCAACTTGAACTTTAAAGCAAACGTTTGGAGTTGTCCCAAGGAAATGAAGGGGCTCTGGGACAATCAAGTGAGGCAGAATCATACCGCATGGACAGGCTATTAAAGCCATTTGAGGTCGGGACCGACATAGGCTTGTTCCTAACCAATTTTGAAAGGACTTGCGAGATGAACTTCGGTCCGAGTACATGGCCACAGCGGTTGCTGTCTATGTTGCCGTGTGAGGCTGCAGAGGTAATCGCCAGATTCAGTGCTGAAGGTGCATATGATTATGCGAAGATCAAGGCCAGTCTTCTGAAGAAATACCGCCTTTCAGCCGATGCTTTTCGGCAAAGGTTTAGAAGCACAGGCAAGAAAAATAGCGAGGGGTATCCGGATTTTGCATACGGCCTAAAGGCCAACCTAGTCGAGTGGCTGAAAAGCGCGGAAGCGTACGACAGCAGAGACAGGATGATTGAATGCATGTGTCTAGAGCAGTTTTAAAAAAAGCATCCCACCATCTGTGAAGCTGTGGGTGCAAGACAGAGGGAATGTAAACACTGTGGAAAGTGCGGCTGAATCAGCCGAAGAGTAGAAAGTGGGGTAGAAAGTGGGGTAGAAAGTAGAAAACGCGTAGAAAGTTGAACGCTGAGGACGGAAATTGGGACGGTCGAAATGTACCGCGGTAACCATTTCCGTTCAAAAAGGGTTCGCAGATTAGACGACCGGAGCCTGTAGACGTGGAGGAAAAGCCCGCAGAAAAGAGCAAGGAGAAACCTAACGGCGAAACTGTACAAAAAGAGCAGAAAAGAAAATTCGAATCTTTTAGACCGATCTGCTGCTATAAGTGCCACAAACTAGGACATATCGCTGTGAACTGCGGAAAGCCTAGCGTAGTTTTCTCCTACGTAGATGAAACCCATCCCCGACCCTCAAGAGCCGATCACGATCCACATTTCCACCCACCCCATAGCCGCCGTACAGACCATATGCGCATTAGGCATGCTGGTGCAGAACAACACGCAGAACTCGGAAGCCATCCAACGCCTCCGAATCGCAGCCCACCAAATCAACGGCCTAATCCGCCGCATTGCCACTCGCCGCAGGGGAATGCGGGAGACCGACCTCTGCCGCCTCACACAAGCCTACCTCATTAGTAGAATTGTTTACACATACCCTTATTACCACCTCCGCCGCAAAGACGAAGAGGCGGTAAATAGCATCATTCGCTCGGCGTACAAGGCGGCAATGGGACTGCCCCAGTCCGCCAACCCACAGCGTCTCCTCCAGCTTGGAGTATACAACACCATCAAAGAGCTGATAGAGGCACACAATACTGCACAAATACACCATCTTTCTCGCACCGAACACGGTCGTTACATTCTTAACCGTCTTAACATGAACCCTACAGGAGACATCCACCCCACTGCTCCCCACTGGAGTCTGCATTCGGCTGGTCATAAAACCCACTGTCAAGAATATGCTACCCGGCCGCCACGATAGGCACCGCCAACTGAAGGCACAAGCCTTAGACGACACCTACTCTGCCGACAAACATGCCATGTACGTGGACGCGGCGAAATGCGACTGTAACACGTACGTAGCCTACGTAGCGACGCCAACCACCATTCTCATCAGCGCCGCTACAGTGCGCACACACGCCTCCATCGCTGCCGAAGAGGTCGCGATCGCGCTAGCCATCGCGGATCCTTGCACACGCACGGTTATCAGCGACTCTAAACAAGCCATCCAAAATTTCTAAAAAAAATCTCACTCTGTCTCCCCGCTGCACAAATTCTCCGCGGTTGCGCTCTCGACAGAACTGTAAGTTTAGTGTGGGTGCCTGCTCACGTGGAGAACTCTGGGAACGAAGGGGTCGACCGTTTAGCCCGAGGCCTAACTAACCTGGAGGCCGGTCCCTCGAACCCGGGTGCTCTCGCAGAGGCCCCAAATCCTACGCTGACATTACCAACTTCTACAAGGAGACAATACGCGTGTACCCGCCTCCCCACCCCGACCTCGACCGAGCGCAAGCCACTATGCTTCACAGACTGCAGACCGATTTCATTCACAGTCATTCTAGGCTTTATTTAATCACTGGCGCGGATTATGACCCCGTCCGTTCTAAGTGGACCATGGAGTGTTCGCCACTGAGGCACACATTCTCCGGGGATGCGAGGGTAACCCTTCCCCACAAACATTACTGCCAGCTCCCTCCGAGGAGGGTTGGAAGCAGCTACTGACAAGAGCAGACAAGAAAACGCAACTCGCACTCGTCTCGTAGGCCGAAGACCTCGCTCCCAGCTAGGAGCCACACTAGGCCTACCTGCCCTAAATTCCTACCCTGCAGTGGCAAATCAAGTTCTTTCTCTCTCTTTCTCTCTCTCTGCTGAAGTTAACCTGTCAGGACAATGGGTACAATGGCGCACCTTAGAGAGATGCGCGCCGGTACTATATCGGAGCACCGGCGCCATGGTGCGCCCCCTCATGGTATATGTACCGTCAGCGGTTTCAACTGGGACACTGCAGAAAGACGACCGTAGCTGCGAATAGTGTCTTATCAGGATAGGCGGCGAGAGTCACCCCATTTTTACTCAGCGTCTGTGGCAGATAACAGCGTCGCAACATTACGATAGCAGAACAGCGCGTTTAACGAGCCCTTTTTTATCACTGGAAAATGCACCGCGCCTACAAAAAGATGAACGTGATCAAAATCCGTGACTCTAAGGACTGAATATGCGTGGTAAAACGGTGACTATGAAGAATTCATTCGTTGGCATTCCGTACACCCCACTAAGGGTTACGTGTAACCGCAACGCGTAGGGACAGTTGCTTCGGAGGGCCCAGCCGCTGCAGTTGTGCAAGAAATTTGCCGTCCTACTTGCCTGAACACTGATCATGAACGATGGCATGGAAAGCTGCGGTTTGCTTACCCTTCCCACGGAGACTATTATTCACATCTTCCGGTACTTGAACCCGGACGAATTGTTGGCAGTTGAAAGAACTTCTCCTGAGCTCGCACGTCTAGCGCGCATTGCCTACGCCGTGCACATCGTGCGTTTCCTTCCACACTACTCATCAAGCTTCTTTCGCGAGTACATCGACAAGCACCGGGCAGACGTAATATCCCAACTCGACGTCAGTGGCTGTTCGTCAGCCTCTTCAAAAACGCTCGAGGCATGCATCGAATTATGCGCCAGATTAACCACCCTGCGCTGTGTCAACACTCGCCTGCTGCCGACTACGTTAATCCGGCTGCTAAGGACCCGGCTACGCTCCCTGAAATCCCTCGAGTGGTCTCTACTGGGAAATAAGCACGTCGGCGAAGACGTACGTCGCTTTCTACAGGGGCCAGTCGTAGGCGATGCCCACGCAATTCTGCCGGACACGCTGCGTTCGATGTACGTAGAAGAAACTTCGTGCGGACGTAATACTCGTATGTTGTGCGTCATGCTCAAGCGCCGCTCCTGTCTCCGCAAGTTGCACTTTCACGAGCGGTTGCTCCGCAAGCGAAACACCACGGCAGCGCACGATGTGCTCTTGAGCTACCACACTGGAACCTGCGGGAAGTTCACAATGTTCACCTACACAAACGACAGCGCCGTGCCAGTCCGCGAAGCGAATCTCAGGGCGCTGTGGAACCGACCGCATGCAGACAGCCAAGTTTCACCTCTTTTCGGCGTGTTCGACGCATGTCGTACGGTGTCTTCTAGCGTAATTGTGCGTCTGAACCCGTCGCTAGCTGGTAACTGCCTGATCCTGGACGGAGTGAAACCATTGCGGTTGTCGGAGCTGTTATCCCAGATTTCCGTCATCGTACGCGGCGATCCTCTTGCAACACTGAAGTCAGCGGCCTGCCAAAGACCTTACTGTCACGTTCATGCACTCGTGCTCGAATCCCCTTCATTGTTGGGGCAGGTACGTTCACGCCATCAACACCCGGCCAATGCGGACCCTCTTCTCGCATTTATTAGGGGATTCCCCTTTCTGGCGGAGCTTAATCTGGCCTCCTTCCATTGCGAGTCTAACGTGGACTGCTGTTCCATCCTCGCCGATGCCGGTCTGGACAATCTGAAGGCGCTCGCCCTGCCTTCCTGTGCGCTTTGTTGGAACGGGCGGCTTGAGCCTCTTGCCAGGGCCCGCTTCAGACTCGAAGAACTAGACGTGCGCGCTCCGCCCGTTAAACAGTTCACGATTTGCGCTGTCTGTGCGGTTGCAGTCACGTGTACCGCAGAAATTTTGCAACCGCTGTGGAAGCTCTGTCCCTTGCTACGTCTCACTCTCTGTAATCTGTCGCACGTAAGATCTCTGGTATTCCTGAAGCGATGCGTCGTGCGAGAACTGAGGCTGCAGAACTTGCACTCCAGCGCCTACGAGGTGGAAGAAAGCAGGACCGCAATGAAAGAGGTAAGGCCCGATTTTACTCCTTGCTAGGTCGCGTATCGTTAAAGACCGAAAGGGAGGAAAACCTATGTTAAGTTTCGTATGCGTGTGTGTTTAGGCAGAGGAGGATAAATCAACCGTTATTTTCTTATGACGCAGATAATTATGTAGTTCAGTGATAGCATCGTACCTTAGGTGTATATAAATTTTGGCAATTATCGATTGGTTTGTTGACGTTGTCAACTGCCTGACCACAGGGGTTTACAATTACGGTTTCTGAATATTGGCTCTTCTGGTAAAAGCTGCTTGCTGGACATAACGCAGATCTGACTAATTGCACAAGTCTGTAGTAATGTGAAGCGCTTACTGCAAATGCCTATAAACTGTTTGAACGTTCCAGTTTTTCTTCCAATCTTAGCCTACCCTGAGAGCCACCTTAACCCTTTAACGGTTCCCGTTAGGAAAAGCACATAAGTGCACTTTTCATACGATGGACAGATTTCACTTGCGGATATTTTTGCAACCAATTTAAAATAAACTATATATTCAGTAAACAGTCGGTTGCTTATGGACAGATGTAACCTTTACGCTAAAAATGAATGTCCATAAGTTGTAACTTTCAAGTGGAAACTCATTTTGGCATTTAGGAGCTAATCAGGTTTCAGCAGATCGAGGCTTAAACAGCCTGTAAATGACGACATGGCTTGAACTTCTACAACAGCAAGTTTAACCGAACGCTTACTTTGGTGTTTCCAATTTGTTGTCGTCAACGTGTGTCACGCAGGCGCACTGACAGCCAGTTCACCCATCTGAGTCTGGCTTTTTTACGTGTGCATCGGAGCGTCGTTTGCCCCTCCTGCGGCTATAAAGTTGCGAGCGTGACGGCGCTAATAACATATAGCTGCATTCGTCTGTGTAGTGGGGGCGTCGCGTGTTGTCTATAACGCTTGCCAACTCCAGAAACAGCTATGGTAAATAGCGCCTTCACGCTATGCCTACCTTTCCCTCGCAGGGAAAGGTAGGCATATCAATCTATGGCAATCTATCAATCTATGCCTACCTTTCCCTCGCAGGGAAAGGTAGGCATAGCGCTAGGCAATGACGCTCCCATTCACAAAGAAACCGATTGGGAGGTGTGAACTTTTTTGTTGTCAGCACTACTCTGTGCGCATGCGTGACCAAATTTTGTCCATCGAGGCTGCTAGAGGGCGCCGGGATGCAGTTTGGCTACATCTACAGGGCATTGGTCACTTCTGTTCGCACATGTATGCCATTTTGCTGGTTCATTTATTCTGTGTGTGCACTTCTCTCGAAGTGCGTGGTATGGAATCATCTGATACGGCAATCATGGTGCTAGTCTTAATCCATGTTTTATTGTTGCATAAGCTATGACAGACGCAGACTCAGATGCTCGGAATAAACACAAGGATGGCTTCGCCGCGACAGCGATCTGCTTGAATGTAGCATACTTGGCAAAACCAAGAGTTGTAGCAGGCGACAAGCGGTCGTGCCTTCTGGCACCACTGCGCATGTGCAGGCATACTATGATGGGCACGGTGTCAAAGCTTGTTGTTTTAATGTGTGGCGACGCGCTCAGGCCTTGACTCTAACTGTATTCATCGCTTTTTATTCGACACGACTGACAGGCCGTACGGGGCGAGAGCACTGAGCGGACACGCCAATATAGCCAACGGGAGCCCGTTCGTGAATCGCCAGGGTACCCCCTATGTTTAGGAGGTAAATATTTCCCTAGACATATGACCGGCCTATAAACATTGCTCACGTAATTTTTTGGTCAAGCAAAGCATATGCGTGAATCGCGCATATCATTACACTTCAGTAACAGTTAGCAAGTTTAAAATTACTAAATCGCCACCTAGCATACCTGAATCGGAATGGCCAACCTCTTGCTCGCGCACGCTTCTGAGACGCTTAGCAAGGTAAACTTAACTGGCAGTGAAACCTCCAAGAAGCCCGTACGTTTAAAACGTTGCCGTTCATCGCCCGTTCATAGGGCTTACGCCATCTGTGCAACGAGGGGGCACTTCCGGTGGAAGAAAAATAAAACCACTCCATATCCGTTAAAAAAATGAGTGTCATCATTTTTGTTGTCAAAGGCGCCAATTTATTTTTCGTGGCCACCCATTAGAGCAGTATTCTCAGATGTGCCGCAACTGGATTCGACGGGTGTTTCGAGCTTTTAGCGCGGAAACAGAGGCAGCGAAACGTCCGGCGTACGGGCATCGCATTTACACCTAGGCAACATCGCTCATTTGCGCTCCGAAGAAAGCTTTTGGTGTCAAGTGCGGGTCTCTCAGTCTGACGCCTAGCCCATTGGCCACAGAAGCTACACGAAGGCAGCTAAGTAAACAACTATCCGGTAGTGGTTTTGACTGAACACGTTGACCCATGACGAAGCGCATTTCGCAAAGACGTCATCAGCATTCCATCAGAGAAACGTCGACAAGCAAAGAAAACAACATTGGAGAGATACGAAAGTTATATTAACGAGCCTTTCTACGCAAATAGCTGCGTTAAGTTGAAATGGATGGCAGTGGGAACGCTCCCCCCGCCTCCTGCCTCTTTTTTAAGGCAGCTGGGAAATGGGTATCTAAAGTTGGTGATAAAGTGCAAGACTTGTGAGTTCTTTCCTCGCTACGTACATACAAAAATAATGAAACTGGTTTTCGTTGAATGGAAATCAAGTTGTTTTGTTTGCAATCAAAAGAGGCGTTTCCTTTGAAAATACTTGTTTCCTTTTCACCTAGTTGCACTTCAATCGCTACTACCATAAGCGGTCTTGCTTATGTCGGGGGCACTTGGTTCTGGACCACTTTTCGCCCGGATCTTCGCGATCGAATTAAATTGACCATGCCAATACTGGCGGTGCTACTCAAATTCAATGTGGCGACGAACAACCGCCACGCATGCATGTGCTCCACGTCCGCTGCGTTGCACAAGAATTTGCCGTTGTTTGCAGCTTTGATTCAGGGCTAATCAAGAACGCGCACAGCGCAAGCATCTTCTTGGCAAAGCAGGCTTCTGATTCAGGCGTCAATGCTAATCATATGTTCACAGGGCTGACAGGCCATGTATTACAGAAACGCATCGGTTAGGGAATGCATAAATGCAACTAAATATTTTATTGGAGCTGTAATAAATATTTTGTCAGTGTCCTCCGCAAACCTCAGAGCTGCATTTTGCGCCTACCGCAAACCCCAGAGTTCACAATTCGTCCGATGTTAGTGAGCGTTAGTGATGCTTCTAAGCTCCAGGAACTGCTGAATTCGCAAGCTGCTTGGACCACATCAACAGGTGCGACGGCAGTGGGGCAAGTAGCAGTTGACAACGAATTTATGATATGATCGCAAGCCGTGACCCGACGATGTCATCAAAGCTTCCTCTGGCTTGAAAAGACGCAAAAATGTCGACAAAGGCCGCAGTGAACTAATCAAGAATTGGGACAGCGAGGCTGGCGATAAGGAGATTTGACGATGCGCAACTTCGCTTTTCGTCGCTTCCGCGTTTTACCGCGTATTGCGCTGTGAACCTTGGAGTAACCATTATCATCAGGCAATTTTTATCTCCGCTGCAGGACGATGGCCTCTCCCAGCGACCTCCAATTACCCCTGCGTTGCGCTAGCTGATTTTAACTTGCGCGTGCTAATTTTCTAATTTCATTATCACACCAAATTTTCTGCCGCCCTCGACTACACTCCATTCCCTTAGCCCCCATTCTGTAACTGCCATGGTCTATCTCCTATAAATATTTAGGTGGTCATATCACATCTAAACTAAGTTGATCTTTGAATGTTTACAAGATAATTAAAAACGCTAATATCATGAGGTTACTTATGCCGTAACTTTTCAGCAGCTCCTTCGTCTTTAAAGCTCTTGTTATACAAAACTCTCATACGCCCTAAATTAGAATACGCCATTTGAGCCTGGGATCCAAACACTAACAATTTGGTTACTTAACTAAAAATGGTACAAAATGGTTCTACTCGCTTCATCTAATCCTGTTATAACCGCACTGCCAGTATAACTTCCATGAAATCGGTTCTCTGTTCCGTGATTAGCATCCCTCCAAAAAAGTTCGCTTGAACTTTTTTCATAGGCTTTACCATCGCCCCACATTCTGTGACAAATTCATTCTTCAGCTACATTACACAGGATGTTTCAGCGAACACTTTCAAAAATATTTAAAAGTTGCCCGTGGCAAATATCAGGATTCTAGTTCATAAGCTGGTCTACTCAAAGCGGCGGACAATACTTGCACAACAAAACTGAGATGCAAAATCGAACAATTAATAAAAATTAACTAATTAAGCTTTAAAGTAATTACATTATGGCCCATATTGCAATTTACAAATTCTGGCCGTAGAGTTCGTAAGGCAGATCGACTTGGAACGAATTTTGAATGTGACACCAGTTTCGAGCTATAAATTCACAAACATTGCGGAGAAATGCATTGGCATTAAAGTTAATTTTTACAAAAAAGCCGTTGCATGCACTGAAGCACACAAGTAACTGGAACGCCAATGCCTTTCTCCGCAAGGTTCGGTAATTTATATTTCAAAACTGACGTTGTCCTGGGAATTCATTCCAAGTGCATCCGCCTCGCGAAGTCTACTGCCAGAATTTGCAAATTACGCTATGGGTCATAAGATAATTAGCTAAAAAGTGGATACGTGAATTCTCGTTAATAAGACGATTTTGCATTTAAAAGTTTTGTGCAAGTAGTGTCCGCCGCTTCGAGTAGACTGGCTCATAAAGTAGAATTGAGTTACGTGCCACAGGTAACCTTCAACAAATTTTGAAAGTGCTCTCTGAAACATCCTGTATATAGAGGACCTTGTGGACCATCGCTTTAAAGGGCCCCTCACCAGGCCCCATAGCAAACTTTGGTTGTACCCTGGTAGTTAACTGTCCTCCAGGGAGCGTTTTGCCGCAAGAATGTTTCATATCGGCTCATTAAAAGCCGAGCAATAAATATTTCAGTGCCGCGAAGCCATTATTTCAGCAGGCGGGCTCCACTGCCAAGCTAGACGCTCTCTCCACTCGCCCCGTCTAGCCTTTGCAAGCGAAATGCCTTCCCTGCGTTCTCCCATACGAAACCTCGAGGATCGCGTGACGCATACGTTGCAGCCCCGCCTTCGTTTTTTTTTTTTTTCCTGCATTACGCATTTCCGCTGACCGCGCCGCGCGCGAGCTGTTGTCTCGTTCGAGCACGATTTTACGCGCTGTGCACAAGGAAACATGACCAGAGGTATAATTCAGTGCTACACGAATACGGAGGCAGAACAAGATTGGAATCTTTCCTTACGACATTGCTTCCATCTATGATAACATCCAATTTAAATCTGCTTGAGCTAAGATTGAATAATTCGGAGTTACCATGCCTTACTATGCCTGGCTATATTATTGTAGACTATGCTTTATTGTATACCCACTCCCCTCTGTAATCCTTCGGCCGTGTGAGCAAATAAATAAATAAATAGAATATCGACTGTTGCCGTTTGTTCTCTGATTCGCACCGCTCGCTTCGTGTCTCTTAACGTTACGCATAACATTTTTAGTTCCACCGCTCTTTGCCGGGTCCATAACTTGTTCACCAGCTGCTTTGCTAACGTCCAAGTTTCTGTCCCACATGTTAGCATCAGTAAAATGCAATGATTGTGCAGTTTTCATTTCAACAACGAAAATACTAATCTTCCAGTCAGGAGTTGGTAATGCCTGCCGTGTGCACTCCAAACCATTTTTATTCTTCTGTAAATTTCCTTTTCCTGACAAGGATCCCGTGGGAGTAATTTACCTGGATAAACGAACTCCTGCAAAGGTAAGGCTAACTGGAGATCATCACTCCTTGTTCTCATGCAAGGCTGTTGAACATTATCTTTGTCTTCTGCACATTAATCTTTAACCCTGCTCTAACAGATTCTCGATTAAGATCCTCAATAACTTGTTGCAACTCCTCCCCAGTGTTGCTGCACAGGACAATAACAGAAGGTTTGCGCCAGTCTGTGTACCTTTACCTTCCATTTTAGCTTGCGTCACGCATTTTATTCTTCCTGGACTGAAAGCTGTTGAGATATTACCTGTTGATCCTCACACGTAATCCTTCCCAGTCTAATAGCTTAAATCTTTCTGAGCATGCAATGAATAACATTGGAGTTTGTGCGCCTTTGCCGGGACCCCTTTCCTGATAGGCAATTTTCAGCTTTTTTTTTTTTGCAGAGAACCGAGGTAGCTGTGGCATCTTTGTACATATTTGCCAATATATTCAAGTATGCCTCCTGTGCTTCTTGATTATCCAATGCCTCCATGACAGTTCGTACCTTTACTGAATCACATACTTGTTCATGAACTATGTAAAGCATATATAGAGGTTGATTACTCCGCGTCGATTTCTCAATTACTTTGTCATGCTGATAATGCTGAATGCTTTTTTCTTGCTGAACGTACGCTCAGCATGCTAATGTGAGTGGTACTGTGTGCTATCTTTGCAACGAGGCGACCTGTATAGCATCGGAATTCAGAAGACCGAAGCGCGTCGTTATAAAGGCGTCTGACTGTATATATGGCCTGTATTTTCATTTTTTAGGTTATGCTGGAGGTCCGAAGTCTGAAATTTGGGAGCACCATCGCAACTCTGGACCTGTCTTTCCTGGATACCAGGGCCGTTCCAGCTCCCAATTTACGGCGGCTGTGCGTCACACTAAAAGAAATGACATTTAGCAACGCGCAGGACCTGCTGGACCGCCTGTGCATCAAATATCCGACCGCTGAATATATTCACGTGCACATCTGTCATCCAGAGGAATACCAAGGTGCAATCACGCTGACCGCCAGGTATTCCGTAGAACTAGACGGTGACAGGGACGGTGCCCTTCACCTTGAGCCCGTGCTTTCCTCCGATGACGTGGTTCTGTGCGGCTGCGCCAACCTTGTGGCTGTCACAAGGCCCCGAAACTGTGGACCCCGACGGTTTTGAATTTCCTGCCTAATGAAAACCCTACAACTAAATGTAAGCAAGTGGCTGGCATCGGTGACGCCACCATTGGCGGTGCGTTTGAAGTTTCTACCATGTCCTAGTACTGTAGTTTGTATGCTGGCAACGTGATCTGAATTGCTTTGATTGAAAATTAAGGTGGTTATTGAGTATTGTGCGTGCAGAATCCTGTCCAGTCATCAGTAACAAGCGTGTGTTCGCGTATGCTTACCACATGTTATTAAATTTTCGTGATGATAGCGCTTATGCGCTGATTCTACAATAAACGTAACAATGCCATCGTTGTGCTAACAGAGGAATCGCAATGGTATGCACATGTTTTTCGAGGTCACAACAATGAATAAATGTTGAGCAGACAAGGTATAAAACTGCTCCCAGAATTTTGTCTACGCTAATTTAATCAGGCAAACAGAAAACCCGATTACCTTAAAACAATCGGCACATTTCATGCTTATATCCGGGTGTAGTTGGCGCATGGTTATCTGTAATCGTAAGTTGCACACAGGTCACCGCTCGCCTTTAATCTTGAGGAGAAACTGCTGTCCATATCGATTACGACAGGCCCTGCAAATGCCTTAAGTTTCGTGAAATATTTTATGTAGTGGCCAATTATTACAAGCTTTACCTTTGCTCGAAGAATTTTTCAAGTGTCTATAGATACGTTTCCATTGATTTCATATTGAGCGCCCTTTAAGTTCTTCGTTGCCCTGTCAACGTCCAATTTTCCTGTAACTAGGGAGCACCTTCACATAATTTGACACATTAGGAGTGCAACATGGTCCAGCATAACTTGTGATCGATTTCTAAAGTGGTATTTGGAAGAAACGTCCGTGGAGCATTTCACATCAACGCAGCCTCGTCATTGCTGTTCTCGCTCTGTCATGATCTAAATGTGGCAGGCCAGGTAATGGCATGCTGCGAGAAACGCGATAGCCTTTCTGCACAATGCACACGACGACGAGGTGGTATTGAGGTGCGTCGCAGTACCATGTTTAGGTGTTGCGGGTAGCATGCTGGGCTTTTCTCTGCGTTGCTCGCCATGGCTCTCTGTCGTCTGTTTGTAATCAAAGCTGCTGGCTGACAAATTTTGACGCGCTGAAGTGACTAGCACAAGAGTGGACACGGAAAACTAAAAAGGCGACAAGGACAAGCGCTCGTCCTTGTCGCCTTGTTAATGTCCCGTGTCCACTCTTGCGCTAGTCACTTCAGCATGTAATACCAACTAGCCTGGTCTCACACCCTGCTTAAGTTTTGACAGTTCGTCTCTTTTACCTCAGCACACTTTTCTTGGAGTATCGAGACTGCTGTAACTATCCATCCCATAGCGCTTGGGCACGTAATAGGCACCCTGCTAACAAACACCGTTCAACAAAGCGTAAGCGACACGGGCATTAATTCTGAGGCCACAAACATCCCTTTTGTAATTGCTTCGGCCGCATTTGTGAACTACATTTGCAGACGAACAGGCTAGCAATACTGGAGAAAGTATAAATTGGCACCTGTGCTGTCATGTGCAACATTAATGCCACATCTCCATTATTTCAGTGATTGTGTCATGGGATGATGTTGTAGGACTGGCGGAGGTGAAACCATTACCCTATGTTTCCTCATTTGCTATTATCAGCAGCAGCCATCACTGCGTCTCAGACGCACTCACTCCCTTTCTTCGTGTGCTTGTTATATTTTTTTTTGCCAGTACACTTTCTAAATTAGTGGTTGCATTAAGAAAGCCCAGACACGCTCAATCACTGGTGGAGTTGTAATGGTGTCAATAAAATAGTCGCACGGCACCGGGAGTCACAGCTACTTCAATAAAGACCAAGAAGAGAAGAACCAATAGTCTCGCCCAGTCTCGTCTTTGCCAGGTCAAAAACGTCTTCCGAAGACATAGTTACACTCGATTATCACGATTTAACCTGTAAATTATATGTAATTTCTGTGCAACATACTGCGGTCGATAACATTATTATGGCTTTGGGTTTCTTTCGCCGGTCGTGTCGTGGTATTCGCGTCGTTACAAGAGCAGCAAGCGCTGTCCAATAGACAATGAGTAGAGAGTACGGTTTTTTTCTGCTCATGTTTTACAGCGGAGCTGTATATGACTAGCCGCTTCGTCCGTCGTACCTCCGTCTTTCGCCTGCACGCCAAAAACTCCTCCGGCGCAACCCCATGTGCATGCGCGAAAAAAGATAGAGGCATGCGATTGGCTGCGTCAGCAGTGACGTCGTTGCTAGTGCGTCGCAGCCGAGCGCGCACGCAGCATTGTCTCTCCGGCTCTGAAATAGGTAGGCCACGCGTCATACGTACTCCTGGCGAGCAGGCAGCTTTTGATCAGCAAGTCCGCCAGCAGAACCGGGAGCGAGCTCGTCTACGCCTTGTCGATGCTGCAGCCTGGGCCGCTATTTTGTAGCGATGCCTTATGTCTTATTCTATGCTATTCTTATCATCCACCACACTCGGCCGCCTGATCGCGTTGATAATGTGGGCAGACCGTCGCTCTGACCAGTGGCCAAGCGCGAAAAGCCTGAAAAGGCATAGAATCGGAAAAGGCATGGCTACAATATACCGGCTCTGGGCACAAGAACAGGCTCGTTCAGCGGGGCGCAATCAGCAATTGGATACCGAGGATCCCGCAGCCTACCAACTGGTCGTTTAATGAACCGTTGCGATTAACCTAGTGATAAACACTGGGGCCGCACGTTTCAGCTTCGCTGGTTCAGCGTCCGTACGGAGTGCTTAGGCGGTGATTTTTATTCTCAAAACAGGACGTCGCTCAACTCTGGCACTTTGCTAGCTGCGAACTGCTATGCCAGCGTCCCTAGCCGTTTCCAATTGTCTCTAAAGTACGAACACTGAGCGCGTACCAAGCTCAACAATTTTTATCCGATGTCATCGCTGACACTACTAGACCGTGCTAGGTGCAACACACTTTCAACGACCCTAACGTAAGTTTTGATCACATGGTAGCCGACACGCTGTCGTTGCACAATTCCCCTCATCATCAGGATAGGAACGCAGCCTTGTGGTTGGTCGCATTCACATGTAACTCCTCACGCTTCGACACCGCTGGGTAATCAAATTTTTACAGTGAAGCTGTTTCTGCGGACCCTGTGCCGTCATTGTCGTACTTCGCAAAAAAGGGGTCACGTGACCTAGCGGTATAAGAAAACAAGAGCTCGATTAGGGGAAAGGGGATGGAGTGACCGCTTATATACGCGTCTTATACGCGTCTCATGTATGGTTGTCACACGGTGCATTTTGGGCGATCGAGCCAGATGGGCATCGAAGTTATCGACAATTTATTCCACCCTGCCACAAAAGAAAAGGATACGTTGGCGGTTTGCGGCCAAGGAACAGTGTCCAGCGATTGAAACGCGATACGGGGAGTGCGTGGCTGTCGGCACTTCTAGCGCCAGAAAGGAGTGCCGCACGCCACGTCAATCGTCAAACCAATCCAACCGCTACTCAAAACGATTGCAGCGCCCGCATCTCCAGTGGTGGTCCTTGTGCCTAATATACGGATCTTTTAATTAGTGTTTTCGCACCGGCCTCGGGAACCGGTGCCATCCATCAGGAGAGCGGGAAAGTAAGTCCGCTCCCCATGCACGAACTCCTGAATCGGCGACTCCGTCACCTTCGACTGTCTGCGCGCGCCCGCCGGCCCGGCGCCAGCTTAGCCCGCTACATGAAGTTTCATATTTCGTTGTCCGCTGTTAAAGGCCGATCCACACGACGGACCAAATTGCTCTTTTGGACCGCGGTCCGCGCATCACGTGATAGGACGTCACCAGTTCGTGCGTACCGTCGTTGGCCCGCGCAAGACCGCGGCCCTCGCGGTCCAACAAATCACCGAGGCTTTTCGAGCTTCAGTTTTGGCGGCGGACCGCATGCAAACCGCAGCGATGTTGGCGTAGCCAACGAATGTTGTCCGGCAACAGAGTGTCTTCAGCCAAATCCAATCTAGTTTTCAGCTCAGCAAAAGCCAGTCAAGGCAATCGTTTCATGTCCGCCGTTCCGCCTACACGTGCGTGCAGCAGATATATTTTTTAAACACCGTGTCCTTTTGGAGTGACGAGGAGGTTTTTTATTTTGCATCTCTCGTTGAGCAGTTCCCGGCTGTGTGGGGCTCGAGCCGGAATGATAACAATGATAACACTCTGGCAGAGAGTGTAGCTGGTTGGTCTGCTCTGCCGTCTGCTATGGCGGTCCACCGTGTGGATGTGCTCTGCGCCGGACCGGACTGCGGCGGGCCGTGACGTCGCATCACGTGACCGAGCGGCCCGCGGACTTGGTCTGTCGTGTGGATCGGCCTTAACGGGGAGCGTGTGCTGCTGTGCCTGGACCGGCGTGGTCAGTTTCGGTGTCCTCAATAACTGTGTGCTTGTGCTCCGCGATGTCTCAACCGGGTCACGGCTCTCACCGCTCATGCGTCATGCAGTGGTGCACGACTACCTCAAAAACAAGCCCTGCAAGGTTATTCAGGGTGCCTAAAGACAACAGGTGAGCGCTCACAGCCAAGGACATCAGAAGGCGCATGTACACGAACACGACCCTGTGCATTTGCGGGCTCCATTCGCCTACGGACGTCATTGCGCCTTGATTGTGGTACACTTCTCTCTTACCAGTAGAGAAAGCTGACAAACAGATGTAGCTCCTCATTGTCCCCTGGTCAATGACTTGCGTTTTTCTGTGCCAAGTCTTATTCTGCAACTTCAGTAACTCTCCAAGCTTTCCATTCCCCTATCAGTGCTCTTTCTATGTGTCAGCGTTCTACAAACGTACTAACAGCTGAAACATTACTGTACATGTTTATGTATTATCTCAGTAATTGCCGATGGGAAAACCGCGCGAACAACCTTCATGTGTAAGCATGGTACGCTTGTTTTTCTTGAAAGCATGAGCATTGTAAGTGTCCTATATGCAGATTTTTGAAGTTGGTGTTTATTACACAAAGGAGTGCTCAGTATGTATGACGTAGTACCTGTCCTGAAGGCGTGAAGATAGCCAGAGTAGTAGTCATTCACAAAGGTGGCTCTCATAATGACTTGAATATCTATAACTATCGGCCTATATCTGTGCTACCTTTATTTTCTAAAGTGTTAGAATATACATTAAAATCACGATTAATGAAGTTTATTGGCAACCACCAAATGCTTTCCAAGCAGCAATTTGGCTTCCGTGAAAAGAAATAAACCGAAACGGCGCTCTTAGATATTAAACAAAAATTAGTTAATAATATTGATAATAAGCAATACATTCTTGTAACATTTCTAGACTTTAAAAAGGCGTTCGATTCTATTAAGCATCCCATTTTGTTTCACAAACTCCCACACTGCGGTGTGAGAGGTTTAATATTAAACCTGATACGTAGTTATCTATCCGACATGGTGCAACTTACTAGCCTAAATGGTACCGTTCCCAATTACAGCCGATGAAATAGGGCGTACCGAAACGGTCTATGCTTGGACTGTTATTTAAATGATCTTGTGAACATACTTGAACTCCTGACATAGTTCTCTATGCACACAACACAAGTATTTTTTTTACAGGTAAACATTTATTTGAACTTGAAAATGCAACTAATAGATGGTTAAGTAATCTATCGAACTGGTTGCATTTTAATCAACTTCAACTACATGTAAAAAAGACAAAGTATAATATTTTCAAAAGCCGTTATAAGCCCGATAAATATAGTACCTGTATTGGATATAAAAATTGTGCTGTCGAACGGGTTTCTAGTTATAAGTTTCTAGGTGTCCTCTTTGAAAAAAAACTTGAGCTGGAAACCACATGTAAACAAGGTACATGCAAATATGTGCAGGTCAATTTCTGTATTGTATAATACCACAACCTTGGTGCCAAAATGGTGATAACTACAGCTATACTGTGCCATTGTTCATTCCCATATACACTATTGTCTACTAATCTGGGGTACAACTACTAAGACAAATGTAGATAGGTTAATAATCCTACAAAAAGCGCTGTGCGTTGCATAAAAAAACCTTCAACGTAGTGACAACACTCCACCGTACTTTTCTAAGCTAAACACACTCACAATAGACCATCTATTCCAACTACGGCTTGCTATGTATACACATAAAGAAATTCTGCATGACCCAAATACCCTGTCCACATTTTTGTCATCCGACAACTCACAATATCATTTTAGGCAAAACAGAGTAAGAACACCTATGTTTAGAACCAAATATGGTACCCACACTTTCGCCCTACCTAGTACCTCATTTCCTCAATAATAATCCAAAAATCGCTACTATGATTGAGGAATGCAGATCTGCTCACAGTCTAAAGAAAAATGTTAGGAATTATCTTTTGCTAAGTTCCTAATGGTACTTAAGTGTCCTTGCGGTCTCGATAACTTTTCTTTTTATTTTAGTTGTTTTTCTTACGTTTTTTCTCCTATTTGCTATTTAATGCTTTGTAACACTGATCAGTATTATTTGCTTGTTTAAATATTTTCATGTTCTCGCGCATTACTGATGATATATTACGTATAAAGTGTAAGAATCTTACTTCTTTGTTTACTTGATTGCTTGCTGCATACATTTTGTACTTTTTCTCGTTTCTTTGTTGCACTGTATTTTCATGATGTTCCACCCCCTGAGCAATGTAGGGGTACGGGGGCCTTTGTCGGGCAGTTGCATCTGCCTTTAGCCCCTACATCTCAGACAATGTCTTGTATAAATAAAGCATTCATTCATTCATTCATTCATTCATTCATTCATTCATTCATAATAAACGAGTTCTGCGCCAAAACTACACGCAAGAAAGAAGACAACACGGGCGCTTTCTTGGGTTTCTGGTTCTCGCGCAAAACTCGTTTATTATGTCGGATAACCAAATAGCCCAACAGTTCACTCTTCTTAAGTGAGGTAATTTTACTGCTATCGCATTCGTGGTGAAAGAAAAGTCGTGTTGTTGGCTTATTCCATCTGGTCTTTCATTGAGGAATACACCTTTCTGCGAATGCTTTCAATGTGCTGCTGCAAAAGATGACTACGTTATCCCACTTGCCACCGTTAATCAAGTTGTGGCCAAGTGCAAAGTAATGCGATAATGTGTGTTTCCGTTTTTAGTATACAGTTATTTTTGTTCTGCCATGTCTTTTTCATATTGTTGAGCAGTAATAAACATGTCACACACTTCATATACTTTTGTGCAGGCATATAAGTTCTTGTTTTTTGATGGCTCTCAATGAAACAATCTTGAACATTCTAGTCTATTTTTTAGCTGTCTTGCATGTCATTGTTTTTGCCATTACCTGTGAATTTTCGTTTCCTCTAGTTGTCATGACTGTCATACATGTCAAGCTTTGTGCAATATCTCAGTGAGCATATCAGCTCTCAGTGTGCTTATCAGAAGCTGTTCTACACTTTGGTGCATAGGGCATTATATAAAAATCTTGTTTCTGTATGTGTACATCAAACACCATTCGAGTTTTCTTCAGTTTATTTCTTTTGTTACATCACTCTCTGTGAACTTTGTCTTTTTTAGTAGTCATGTATGTACATGTCATGCATTCTTCAGTTCATTTTCTGAACGCGTATTTTACCAAGTTATGCGAAAATCTTTGTTTTCGAAAACGGAAGTCAATAAAACGAGACCAAAGATCTGCTCTGTTGGAAGTGGAATATGTCTATGTTCTGGCATATGTTGGCATATTGAAAGTATAGACAAAACTGCGTGCTTGCCAAGACAAAGAACCCACGGCGCACGGCTCGCCAGTTCACAATGCCAATGTCTGGCGTATTGCGCGCGCGATAAAAGAAATACGCGCCGCGCGTAAACGCAAAAAAAAAAAAATAAAGCTGCGCAGTGCATGGGGAAGGGTGGAAAGGGAGCGGAGCGGGTCGTCATACTAAAAACAAAAAGAAAAAAACAAAGCGCTAGGGTGAGGAGACGCCGTGCTTCTGTTGTTCCTGTTGCCATGACAACGTAAACAATCCTGTTCGCCTCCATTTTACCTAAATATCGCCCTCCTGCTAGAGCCGTAACTGAAGGGCACCTTGGCGCTAGCGTCTAAAGAGCGTCTGCTTAAAACAGCCAATGACACCCACGGCAAGATTCACCCCTGGGGTTGCGCACACTCCACCCTAGCTAGAAATATGGGAAGAGCACGAGTAGTAGCTACTCCTGAGGAAGAAACTGTCTACCGCCAAACTTCGCTCTAAAACCTGGGTCCGCAAAAAAGAGGCGGAGCATAAAAAAATCCTACGCGAAAACACAAATAGAAACCTCACAAGCAAAAACAAAAGCTCTGGGAGAACCACAAGAAAAAAGCCCCCCTAAACCATGCTCACCACGCGATATACGCCAAAGCGAAAATGAGGTGAGAGAATGATGAAACAAAAGATTTACAATATAGACTGCTTGGGAGGTTTGTCTTGCATGGGTTAACAGGTGCTGTAGCTAACGCAGCTTCGATGTTCAATCATGTTTACGGACTAAAAGGGGCGGTGACATTTTTTTTTTCGTATGCAGGAACGTACTACGTCTCCCCCAAGGTATACAATCTAGTTTAGATGCGACCAGGGGATATGCTCGTCACGGTGCTGCCCTGACTAATTACACGCGTGAGGTCGCACATGCTCCGCTTATCCGCTTCGTAGAAGCACCAAAACTCTTTATCGAACAGCTACATGCAAATGAACAACATATCATCTGAACCACTCGTGCTTGCGTGTTGCGCTTTTTGTCCTCGTTGCTACAAGAACCTACGTAGTCCATGCTTCGAGCGTGGAGCCTTGCTACACGTGCTTGACCCAATGTTCCAAACAACACAGTACATGACTTCCTTGTCTATCCCCTCCCTTGCACCTCTCAATCTTCGGTAGCTACACTCAACGATAGTTCTAACAAATAAATAAATATCGCATATTCAGGCACACATTCAGACAGGCACTATACATGTAGGATTTAGTAACGCCTCTTGTATTTATTTTTGTGCCCTTCCTTCCCCATTGAGTCTTCTTCCAGCATAATTAAAAATTGCTGGATGTTTTACTGTTGCGTAGTTTTTCCCAAAGTCCCTGGTTCGAATGCACATGGCATGTTTGTCAACAACAAAGCAAGATAATATGCAACGCATACTCAGTAAACTTATCAGGCATGTGTATATATATATATATATATATATATATATATAAAGAACTTGAGTGGTGCTACAAGGTAAACAGAACAAGTATTTAATTTCGACAGTTTCGATCGGTGGACCGATCTTCATCAGGGTTTACAAAAAAATGGCAGTTCGGCCCTGGTAGTGAAGACACCAGACCGGGTGCCCGGTCGTTCTTACATACATCAAACCGAGAGGAACAGTTGTGACAGTGATTGATTTTCGGCGCCTTGGCAGATTTACAGCGGCCTTTGGCAGCTATGCAGGGCAAGAGGAAGGCGGAGTCACATGTATGTAGAGCAAGGAGGTCAGTGAGGAAAAAAAAGGAAAAAGAAAGAAAAAGGAAAGAAAAAGAAAAAAAAAGAGAAAAAAAGGAAAAAAAAAAAAAAAAAAAAGCACACAGGAGGAGGGAGACGTGAGTCGGAGAGTGAGGGGGGCGGGAAGTAGCGGCAGCTAGGTTCCCGTGCACCCGAGGCAAGGAGGGAGAAAACGGTCGCTCCGCAACACCAGTGCGTGGGCTGCCGTTGTAGCGGGAGAGAGGGCAAGTTGAATCGGGTGGCGGGGGGCACAATAGAGAAGGGGCCCAGAAGGAAGACAGAAGAGCGGCAACTTGTGGAAAGAAACACAGTGTCACAGTACACATATACAAGGCACGGCCCGCTCCGGCAACTCTGTGGTCCAGCTACGGTGCGAAAAAAATATATATAGTTCCAAAAAAGTATATATGCATGGGATTCGCAAAGCAAGTGCGCCCATGGGCTTAGATTTAGGGAGCCGAGTTAAATAGCCTCCTTGTGGCCCAATTTTTGAACGTTTAACAAACAAGTGCCATCAAGTCAGCACGTGCGTATTTCAAGAAGGGCAATAGGTCACTCAGAATGACCACTTCAGTGGCAGGGTCCAGGAAAATGAATTTATTGGTTTTACGCTCGCGCCCTTGAGGCGCATGCGGAGGGGTGAGCAAGCAGTAAATAGACAGCGTCTCAATTTTTAAGTACAGAACATGTATTCGCGTTTCCCATGCACTTTCACGGCATATCCCGGAGGCACGTCAGCCGCCCCGGACTCTCATTAATTCCTTTAGTGTACGTTCCAAATTTATGGATGAAAAAAGATTCTCTCTGCTCGCGTGCACGGGTGTGTTGGAAACCAGATTGCAAGAGCACAACGCTCACGCGTTCAAAGGAGTGATCTGGCAGCCGAACGTGCCTGGAGAAGGGTAAATTGGGGAGACTTTTCACATGCGCGCGGTGATTGTTAAACCGCAGGCGAAAAGGGGTCTCTGTTTGGCCGATATATTCCTGCCTACACACCTCGCATCGAATTTTGTACACGACGTTACTGGAATCACAGTCAAGATTTTCGGTAATTTTATATACGAAGGGCGAGTTCGATGCTTCAGCCGTGTCCGCTGTTGTCATGTGACGGCATACCTTGCAACGAGGTTTCCCACACGGTCGACAGCCCTTGGGCGTGTTTGACTTCTGTGTCCTCGCCCTGACTAACAAATCCCTTAAATTTTTGTTTCTTCTATACACAACCCGAGGCGGCTGCTTGAAGATAGTAGTGAGTCGGATGCTCTGTTTCATGATATTAAAATGGCGGGTGAGAATGGCATTGACCCGCGGAGCACCGGTGGTGTATGTGAGGACCAAGTTTGGATCTGATTGTGTATTGCTATTGCTAACCTTTTCTCCCATTATCTGTGCTCGATCTAAGCTGCGGGCGCGTTCAATGGCATCGTCTACTATTTTTGGAGGATATTTTTGGCGTATGAGAGCAGATTTCAGTTCCTCCGCGTGTCGCTCAAATTGCGCAGATTCGGAACAGACTCTTCTGTATCTGTGGGCCTGGGAGTAGGGAATGCCTGTTTTGCAGTGATGGGGGTGGCTACTATAAAAATGCAGATATTGCTGACGATCTGTCGGCTTTTTGTATAGGGACGTGGAAACGCGACCGCCACTCAGTGACAGAGTGACGTCGAGGAAGTGAATACTATCTTGCGAGAAGTTGTGCGTAGCGTGCGTAAATCATCGCAACTTAAAAACGAGGAGCAGCTTCTGTTGTGTCAGTCAAAGCTCACTGAATTGGAAGCGCTGGAACTGGTAAAGTACGAGGGAAGGAAAAATGGCAATATTCAAGAACAACAAAGAAAGAAACGGGAGCGTGACAATATCCCAACGGCCATCAGAGCTGATTCTCAAAGCCAAAACCTTGAATCCGAGGCGGGCGATTGTTCTGAAGTAATCAGTGGAAAAAAGCACGAGACAGTGGGCAATGCCTCAAATGTCATAAACTTGTCGAGTAGCCCATTGTCGAGTGCACAACTAAATCTCCTTTCGAAAGGTCTAACTTTTTGTCCGGCGTCAGGAAGGATGAACGAGTTTCAATTGTTTCAAGATTTGGATGACTTCGCGAGAAATTTGCGACTACGGGAGTACTTTTATGATCGAAAAACTACAGAAGGGCGTCTTGATCAGCTACCTGAACTCTCCGAAAAATCATGGACACCTGGCGAGGCACGCGACAAATACTTGGACATGTATATTTGTGCGGTTCAAAAAGACATTATAAAAGAGTACGAGAGGCATCGCCCCATCCGCAGTAACCTCTCAAAAGAGGAAGAGCAGGCACTGCGAACTCTACGTGATGATCAGACAATTGTCATTAAGCCAGCGGACAAGGGTGGTGCAGTGGTGGTACTTGACCGGAGTGTTTACATAGCCGAAGGTTTCCGTCAACTGGGAAACTCTAAATTTTACAGAGAACTCCCAAGCAATCCTACCGACAAATTTGAAAGCGAAATAAAGGACGCCCTAACCACTCTGCACAAGGCAGGGCAGATAACCGATAAGACGTTCAAAGCATTGATACCAAGAAACTCTGGCCCCGGCCGTTTCTACCTACTACCCAAAATTCACAAAATAAACAATCCCGGTCGGCCTATCGTTTCCAGTAATGGAACAGTCACTGAGAAAATATCCAGCTTTATTGACAGTCTCATTAAGGACATCCCAACTTCATTCCCCTCGTACATTAAAGACACAAATCATTTTCTTCTGGAGGTATCAAACCTGACGGTACCGGCGGGGGGTTACTTGGTCACTATGGATGTCGCATCTTTGTACACCAACATACCTCACGCCGAGGGCATAGCTTCCGCAGTTTCAGCTTACGCTGGCTCCAGCCAACCTAGGCAATTAGATAAAGATACAGTTGAGACTCTTTTAAATCTAGTACTGAAATATAATCACTTTGAGTTCGAGGACAAGCATTATTTGCAAATCAGTGGAACCGCCATGGGAACGAAGATGGCGCCAAATTATGCAAATATCTTTATGGCATCTTTAGAAATACCCTTCCTCGCAAACTCGGCCGTAAAACCAATATTTTATAAGCGATTCCTGGATGACATTTTCTTTGTGTGGGCCGGCAATGAACAAAGTCTCTTGAACTTCATTTCCAATTTCAATTCTCTGCACCCGTCAATCTGTTTTACGCACAACTTCTCGCAAGATAGTATTCACTTCCTCGACGTCACTCTGTCACTGAGTGGCGGTCGCGTTTCCACGTCCCTATACAAAAAGCCGACAGATCGTCAGCAATATCTGCATTTTTATAGTAGCCACCCCCATCACTGCAAAACAGGCATTCCCTACTCCCAGGCCCACAGATACAGAAGAGTCTGTTCCGAATCTGCGCAATTTGAGCGACACGCGGAGGAACTGAAATCTGCTCTCATACGCCAAAAATATCCTCCAAAAATAGTAGACGATGCCATTGAACGCGCCCGCAGCTTAGATCGAGCACAGATAATGGGAGAAAAGGTTAGCAATAGCAATACACAATCAGATCCAAACTTGGTCCTCACATACACCACCGGTGCTCCGCGGGTCAATGCCATTCTCACCCGCCATTTTAATATCATGAAACAGAGCATCCGACTCACTACTATCTTCAAGCAGCCGCCTCGGGTTGTGTATAGAAGAAACAAAAATTTAAGGGATTTGTTAGTCAGGGCGAGGACACAGAAGTCAAACACGCCCAAGGGCTGTCGACCGTGTGGGAAACCTCGTTGCAAGGTATGCCGTCACATGACAACAGCGGACACGGCTGAAGCATCGAACTCGCCCTTCGTATATAAAATTACCGAAAATCTTGACTGTGATTCCAGTAACGTCGTGTACAAAATTCGATGCGAGGTGTGTAGGCAGGAATATATCGGCCAAACAGAGACCCCTTTTCGCCTGCGGTTTAACAATCACCGCGCGCATGTGAAAAGTCTCCCCAATTTACCCTTCTCCAGGCACGTTCGGCTGCCAGATCACTCCTTTGAACGCGTGAGCGTTGTGCTCTTGCAATCTGGTTTCCAACACACCCGTGCACGCGAGCAGAGAGAATCTTTTTTCATCCATAAATTTGGAACGTACACTAAAGGAATTAATGAGAGTCCGGGGCGGCTGACGTGCCTCCGGGATATGCCGTGAAAGTGCATGGGAAACGCGAATACATGTTCTGTACTTAAAAATTGAGACGCTGTCTATTTACTGCTTGCTCACCCCTCCGCATGCGCCTCAAGGGCGCGAGCGTAAAACCAATAAATTCATTTTCCTGGACCCTGCCACTGAAGTGGTCATTCTGAGTGACCTATTGCCCTTCTTGAAATACGCACGTGCTGACTTGATGGCACTTGTTTGTTAAACGTTCAAAAATTGGGCCACAAGGAGGCTATTTAACTCGGCTCCCTAAATCTAAGCCCATGGGCGCACTTGCTTTGCGAATCCCATGCATATATACTTTTTTGGAACTATATATATTTTTTTCGCACCGTAGCTGGACCACAGAGTTGCCGGAGCGGGCCGTGCCTTGTATATGTGTACTGTGACACTGTGTTTCTTTCCACAAGTTGCCGCTCTTCTGTCTTCCTTCTGGGCCCCTTCTCTATTGTGCCCCCCGCCACCCGATTCAACTTGCCCTCTCTCCCGCTACAACGGCAGCCCACGCACTGGTGTTGCGGAGCGACCGTTTTCTCCCTCCTTGCCTCGGGTGCACGGGAACCTAGCTGCCGCTACTTCCCGCCCCCCTCACTCTCCGACTCACGTCTCCCTCCTCCTGTGTGCTTTTTTTTTTTTTTTTTTTCCTTTTTTTCTCTTTTTTTTTCTTTTTCTTTCCTTTTTCTTTCTTTTTCCTTTTTTTTCCTCACTGACCTCCTTGCTCTACATACATGTGACTCCGCCTTCCTCTTGCCCTGCATAGCTGCCAAAGGCCGCTGTAAATCTGCCAAGGCGCCGAAAATCAATCACTGTCACAACTGTTCCTCTCGGTTTGATGTATGTAAGAACGACCGGGCACCCGGTCTGGTGTCTTCACTACCAGGGCCGAACTGCCATTTTTTTGTAAACCCTGATGAAGATCGGTCCACCGATCGAAACTGTCGAAATTAAATACTTGTTCTGTTTACCTTGTAGCACCACTCAAGTTCTTTACGTTTGAAAGGTAGCCTGAAGAATCCCTTTTTGCCTACTATATATATATATATATATATATATATATATATATATATATATATATATATATATAATATAGTAATGCTGTTCCATTAAGCCTGAGAAGCACCAGATCAACAGCAGCCTAGCAGCAACGAACAGCACGGGTCGTCGTCGTCGTCTCCGAGCTGCTATCGTAAACACGATGCGCGTCCGCTTCATTACATTAGCCGCGGGTGTAAAACAGAGCAATCCTGGCGCCTCAGGGAGCAGGGAAAATGAGGGGGTCGAAATAAGGCTTAAGCCGGCTAACATGCACTGTCTCGCGACCTCGACAACGAACGTCCGGCGATGGTGTGACGGGCTCGACGATATAGTTCACAGGGGAGGAGGCGTCGATGATCCTGTACGGACCGTGGTACCGCGCAAGTAATTGAGAAGAAAGGCCGGGCATGTGAGGTGGTATCCATAGCCAAACAAGCGAACCAGCAGGGAAGGTAGGCGCGGCCTGATGACTGCCGCGTCTTGTCTTCTGACGCCCCTGATCTTCGCTGGTCAACGAACGAGCCAGCTGGCGGCAATCTTCAGCGTATCGGGCGACTTCTGAAATAGTTGAGCACTCGAAAGCGTCAGGTCGGTAGAGCAGGACCAGAGTATCCAGAGGACACGAAGGCTCACGCCAATACAAGAGAAAAAAAGGCGAAACACCAGTGGTCGCTTGTGTCGCGGTAACGATAAGCGAAAGTAACGAACGGGAGTACAGTGTCCCAATTGGTGTGGTCGGACGAGACGTACATCTTCAACATGTCGCCCAGTGTTCGGTTGAAGCGCCTCGTCAGACCGTTCGTTTGGGTGTGATACGCGGTCGCAAAGTAGGGATTGTATTGCTTCTGACAAGAAGACACGGCCCCTATCGCTGAGTAGTTGTCGAGGAGCACCGTGGCGAAGGACGAAGTTGCGAAAACTGAACATCGCAACATCGCGCGCGGTATAGGCAGGGACAGCCACGGTCCCGGCCTAGCACGTCAGGTGGTAGACGCCAACAATAATCCAGCGGTTTCCACATCCGCTGTATGGGAGCGGGCCATAGAAATAGGTGCCTACGCGGTCGAATGGTCGAGCAGGGAACGGTAGCGGCTGGAGTGGGCCAGTAGGACGGAGTGAGGGAGTTTTGCTTTGTTGGCAGGCGCTGTATGATCGAACGTACTGCTGCGCAAACCGATGCATTCCACGTGAGTAATATTGTTGACTCAGCCTTGTGAAGGTTTTTAGGATGCCAGCGTGGGCACTTTGAGGTCAGCATGGATGTAAGTGGACATATCGCAGCGCACATGACGAGGTATAGCCAGAAGCCATTTCCGACTGTCAGGCATATAGTTGCTGCGGCAGAGGGTGTTATCTCGCACGGAAAAGTGAGCTGTTGGAGCGGCAAGTTGGTCGAGCAACAGGGCTAGCGACGGGTCCTTGTGTTTCTCGGAGGGCATGTCAATAGTGGTCAGTAATGACAGGTCTGAGGTCGGAGAAGGAAAGGAAAAAGAAGCCACATCAGGCGTCATCGGCGAGCGGGAGAGCACGTCAGCGTCAGAATGCTTTCAACAAGAGTGCTATACGACACGAATGTCATTCCTGCAGGCGAAGCGCCCAACGGCCGAGGCGGCCCGATGGGTCTTTCAAGGAGGAGAGCCAACAAAGGGCGTGCTGGTCAGTGATGATTCTGAAAGGACGGCCGTATAGATAAGGACCAAACATGCCCAATACCCAAATGATGGCTAAGCATTCCTTCTCTCTAACGGTGTAATTAAGTTCAGCTTTGTTTAAGGGTACGGCTAACATAAGCCACGACGTATTGTTCATCCGTAGTTTTCTGTACGGCCAAGACCACCCCAAGGCCGGCAGCACTGGAGTGGGTGTCAACCTCTGTCGGCGCAGTTGGATTATAATGGCGAAGTATCGGCGGTCATGTCAGCAACTCGCGTAACTTGTCAAAGGCTTCATCGCATGCTGATGACCACCCGGAAATGCCTTTGCTTGCGGTAAGTAGCTTTGTCATGGGTGCGATAATAAAGTCGAAGTACCGCACGAAGCTTTGAAAATAAGAGCACAGGCCTATGAAGCTGCACAGTGTCTTGATAGATGTAGGCTTCGGAAACTCGGCGACTGCCTGAAGCTTGTCGGGACCAGGAAGGATGCCGTCTTTCGAGACGTGACCAAAGACAGTTAATTTTCGGGAATCGAAACGCCACTTCTTGAGGTTCCGCTGTAGGCCAGCTGAAACAGGTCAGGATGCCATGTAGACGGGTGAGATGTGTCGGGAAATCCTGTGAGAAAACAACTATGTCATCCAGGTAACATAAACAAGTCTTCCGCTTATGTCCGCGAAGTATGGTATCAATCATGCGCTCGAAGGTAGCGGGAGTATTGCAGAACCCGAAAGGCGTTACGTTAAACTCGTGCAGGCCATCGGTAGCGATGAGAGCTGTCTTTGGGCGGTTAGCCTCAGCCACGGCAACCTGTCAATAGCCAGAGCGGAGATCTAGACGAGAAGTAATCGGCACCTTGCAGACAGTCAAGAGCATCGTCGATCCGAGACAGTGGGTAGACGTCTTTTCTTGTAATGCTGTTTTGGCGGCGATAATCGATAAAAAACCGAATGGTGCCATCTTTTTTGCGCATTAGAACGACAGGTGACGAGCAAGTGCTTTGAGAAGGCTGAATGACGCCCCGCTGCAGCATGTCGTCCACTTGCTCCGTGATCACTCGGCGCTCTTCTGCGAAAACGCGATACGCACACTGTCGCAAAGGGGGCATGGGAACCTGTGTTGATAGCATGAGATACACTTGTCGTGCTACCCAAGGATGGTTCGTTTCAGTCGAACGAAGAAACGAACTCGTTCAGTATAGTAAGAAGTTGGGTGTGATGAGACGGCGAAAGGTCTGCGGCGATGGCGTTGTCGAAAACTGCCGAATGCTGTGTTGATGAGACGGAAGTTACGGCGTTCAGATGTAAATGAGTGGTGCCAACGTCAACGTCAAGGTCTTCAATACACGTGAGAGCTTGCACGAATCCTATGGTCTCACCGCGATGTAGGGTCACTGGATACCGGCGCGGATTCAAATCGGCGCGGAATCAAAGCGGATTCAAACCTAACAATCAGAACAGCGGACCGCAGAAATAAGTCCTTGGGGGGAGCAAGCATGTCAGATAGCCTAAACGCCACAGTTGAGTCTGGCACGGCAGTACACGACAAGGTCACAAGCACTGACGTCAGCTGAGGTATACCAGTATCATCATCAACCAAGACTTTGCGAACACTGAGGTCGGCGCCGACCGATGGCGAGTCACATAGCGGCGAAAAGGCCACTTGCGCACGAGAACAATCGATTATGGCACTATGACGTGACAGGAAGTCCCACCAGACGATGAGATCACGAGAACAGGATGGCTACACAAAAAAGTCGATAATGTACAAAACGTCTTGGATGACTACGGGGGCTGTGCATACAGCTGTAGGATGAATTCGCTCCGCGCTAGCAGTGCAGAGTGCCATGCCAGATGGGGAGGTCGTGAATTTTTCAGCTTGCGACAAAGATTTTCATGGATGACGCAAATGGCGGCCCCGGTATCGATAAGCGCCTGTGCGGATGCTCCCTCCACATGGACGTAAATGACATTCTGTTGTTAAAATTGAGGCCTTAGAAAGTTCGATGAGCTTGTAGCTCTTGCCTCCGGAACTGCAGTAGTCAGTTTCCCTCGGCAGTAGGTGGCCGACGACGCATAGGTGACAACAACCATCAACCTGGAGAAGGAGATCGGCGACTGTGTGAACGGCGGTCGTGATCGAAGGGTCTTAGCGGTGAGTCAGCAGCATCGTGGTAGCGTATCTCGGCGGCAGGTTGTGGCGCATGGGAAAATGGTCGAAGGCGTCACAGCTCGAGGACATGTTACAACGACAAAAGCGCGCAACGGGACCAGCAATACCACAGGCGAAGCAAATAGGCCTGTTGTCTGGCGTGCGCCACGTGTCGGCTCGACGAAGAAGCTGGGGTGGCTGTCGCGGAACGGGACCAGTGGGAACCCGGTGCCTTGGTAGCGGGACTGAATATGCCGGTGGGGGTGGCCGTGCGACAGCGACAGCATAGTTGAGCGGCGGAGTTGTGTCCCGCGATGGGAAGTAGGCACAATAGTGCGGTGGGGGCCGTGAGAGATGCGAATAGCGGCGGGTAGTCAACATAGGAGAGCGGGGCCGTCACAGGAGCTGGCGAGCGAACGGGGGCAAGTGCGTCAGATATTTGGGCACAGATGGCGTTGCACGGTCGGAGACAGTGTTGAGGCAGGCTCCTGGGTGGGAGGGAGAAGCGACAGCTGGCGGGCCACTTCCTCGCGAATGAAATCCTTGAGCGAGCTCAAGGACGAGAGCAGAAGGATCGGTATGGCCAGCGGCAAGTGCAATGACCTACACCGAGCCAGCCTGTGGGACGTTTTGACGGGGCAATGTTACGTTTGCCGCGCCATTCGTCGAAACTCTGACACAGGTTTAAGAGTATGGCGACGCTGGTTGGGCTCTTGGCCAGCAGCATTTGAAACGCGTCGTTTTCAATACCCTTTACAATATGGTCGATGTTCACGTCCTTCGCCATCGTTGGATTAACACGGCTGGAAAGATCCAAGACGTCCTCGATATAGCTGTGGAAACGCTCGTCCGGTTGCTGTACTCGCTGGCGTAGACGCTGTTCGGCGCTTAGCTTGCGGATAACGAGGCGGTCAAACACTTCGGAGAAATGTGTCTTTAATGTGGACCAACCCGAAATGTCAGATTCGTGAATCATAAACCAAAGATTTGCGACGTCAGCAAGGTAAAAAGATGACGTTATTCCGTTTAGACTGGTCATCCCACTTGTTGTGAGTGCTTAGACGTTCATAGGAAGACAGCCAGTCTTCCACGTCATGTTCTCCGGTCCCTCAAAAGATGGCCGGGTCGCGCTGACGGAGAATGCCGGCGCAAGTGACAGGGGCAGCCATGGGTACAGTCGGTGCGGAGGTCGCATCAATCATGGTGTTGGTGGGCAACGTACGATTGCGGAGCTCCAGGGTGACTTGAGGGATTCCAGCAATCCCCACCAAGTGTAATGGTGTTTAATTAAAGCTGAGAAGCACCAGATCAACAGCAGCCTAGTAGCAACGAACACCCTGAGCTCTCTTGCAAATCACAGCATGGGTCGTCGTCTCCGAGCTGCTATCGGAAACGTGAGGCGCGTCCGCTTCATTAATATACATATATATATATATATATATATATATATATATATATATATATATATATATATATATATATATATATATATATATATATATATATATATATATCTATATATATATATATATACATACATATATATATATATATATATATATATGTGTGTGTGTGTGTGTGTGTGTGTGTGTGTGTGTGTGTGTTTGTGCGGTAAAATAGAATTTAAAATCCTATCATTGGCGACCGGGCAAGGCAATGATAGCAGTGCGGTAGCTACAGACATAATAAGTTCAATCAAATGTGTTCCGTAAATATCACATACTCCAAATCTACAAAATTTCACGTGGCTGTCTCACATCTTCAGAGTCCCTCTCCTTTGGCTAACACTGGTGATCTTACATTTATTAGTGTCCTTTCTTTCCGTCAGCGCAGAAACTGGGACAAAAAGTGAGGTAAACTACATTGAAACATCTGAAGACTCCGAATTTTGCAAATTGCCCTTTTGTATCTGCCGTTGGCAGTTCGCCGCATCACAATTGTAACAATTTTTGTTTGTGTGGCACTGGTGTTGAAACGTCGATACTACTATTTTCTAGAAAGAACCTTTATACACACCGAAAAAGAATAGATATACGCCAGATGGCGGTTACAAGCGCATTTATAAATCGATATTATTTTGGTAACTGCAACAATGCTAAATACCCCTGAACGTCTTTTTTTCTGCACCTAAGTGTGTGTTATCAGTAACAAACAAGTTGGTCCACCATGCCCGTCAATCATAGAAGCCATTGCTGCGCTTTACTGTAGCAGCTGTTAAGTGTTATAAACTTGGTGTGCCTTGCTCGTCCAGCAGGCCTGCCCTTCATTCTTAAGTTTCACCTTCGTTTTCGATCAAGAGCATTGGGATTCAAACCCATGATACAGTAGTTATGCGCATTTGGTGGCTGGCCATGCTAACCACTGCGGTACCATTTTTCTTTTCTTTGCTGCCTTTCTTATCCCATAAAACAAGGAGATGAAATTGGTACAAATAATAGGCACATCTATGCTCAGGCGAGCACAAATTATTAAATGATGCCTTTGATTATCCTGCCTACCTGCTTCTCGCTTTTGTCGCAGCCGCGGGCAGAACGGAGGCAAATAAGAAGAACGTGGCGGTGGCTTACGCGGCTGGCAGACACATGACCTCCAGTCGACCAGATTATTTTCGTTGAAGCCGACGTGGCCCGTCACGGCGCGTAGATCACTATTTTGGCTCTACTGTAATCTTTTTTTTCTTACCCCTTTCAGTTGAAACCGAAGCGCCGGACACATTTTCGACATACCCTTATCGTTTTTGCTCGTTTTAGGCCAAAACCGCCCCGTCCTATTTCTTAATCTTAGAAAAGCCCCACAAGCAGTGACCTGAACGCCTAATTACAAAAATATATTAAGAAATCTTTATATTTGGTGGCCATCTTGTTGCCGGAGCATGGGGCAGGTAGGTGGCTTGTGTTCTACAGAATTATGAATGAAGAAGATATGACTGTCTCACAGTTTTCGTAAATTATTACTCTGAACATAAGGCAGCCTCGCCATGATATCAAATAAACAAAAAAAAACAGGATGACGCAACGGGATATACTAAATGAATGATTTTCTAATTAATTGAACTAAAATGAACAAAAAAAATTATCGAACGCCTCTGGCCAAACAATTGCAAAGATAAGGTTCCACAAATCTCTACAATTAACGTAAGTATTTCTTGTGTACTTGCATATAGATAGTCTGAGAGGGTTAGCATATTTTTCGAATTCCATAAATATATTTGCAAAAACCAGAAAAAATGTTTTGCACACCGGAAAAAAAAGAATAGAAATAAAGAACGAACGTCGTGGGTCAGGCCTGTGCGAAAGCAATGTTCCATATTCAGTTTCCAATAAATCATCCCTCTCCCGGCTTCTTTAAGTCCTTTCTCGCGGCTGTAGGGTTTCGTTTATTTCGTTTAACAAAGGGGTGCCAATAAGTGTCCATCTTTGTTCGTAGGGAACCTTACATGGTGACATGACAACGGTACACATGCTGCATTGAATAGTTATTTACAAGCCACACAAACCTCCTCAGGAAACAGCATACAGTCAGCATCATCATCATCAGCCTATTTTATGTCCACTGCAGGACGAAGGCCTCTCTCCGCGATCTACAATTACCCCTGTCCTGTGCCAGTCGATTCCAATTAGCACCCGCAAATTTCCTGATTTCGTCGCACCACTTAGTCTTCTATCGTCCTCTGCTGCGCTTCCCTTCTCTCGGTACCCATTTTGTCACCGTAATGGTCCAACCGTTACCTAATCTGCACATTACATCACCTGCCCAGCATACAATATTTAATTGCTAATTTGAATGTCTGGAGTTCATTATATTTGGGCTGCCTGAATCTTAGATTATTAGGTATGTGTCACTTTACGAGTATGTGCCTATTCTTGGCTAACCCTTAAAAAAAATTATGGGGTTTTACGTGCCAAAACCACTTTCTGATTATGAGGCACGCTGTAGTGGAGGACTCCGGAAATTTTGACCACCTGGGGTTCTTTAACGTGCACCTAAATCTAAGTACACGGGTGTTTTCGCTTTTCGCCCCCATCGAAATGCGGCCGCCATGGCCGGGATTCGATCCCGCGACCTCGTGCTCAGCAGCCCAACACCATGGCCACTGAGCAACCACGGCGGGTTTGGCTAACCCTTCGAAATTATTATTACGTGGGGCAAGGTGCATAGAAGAATTGTATGCATTAAGACATATGTCCTCTTTTCTGTGCCCTATAACCTCTTTCACCATTCTTCGCTCGACATTTGCCGTCAAGAAACCAACGCTTCGACGTCTCATACGTATATTGTGCGAATTAACTTGAGCAAATGTTCGCATTGAGCCACAGCTTGTGACCGGCGTAATGCACAAACGTCACGATTCCATGAACTATAAAGCTGTAACCTGTGGCACGCATAAGCACAAACCTACCACGGGCTTACGTGTTGGACAAGACAATGCGGATCGCAGAATTTACGCAAATAGCACTTAATTACCAGCTGCACTGAAACTTTGCTTGAGTGATTTCGATTTGCGCTGTAGGTGTATAACTGCCCCATTAACCTTGTCTCTTTTTTCTGCGGCTAGAAAAAAAATAGAAAATTGCGGTTTTCACGCTGCGTATACTGCTGTGGATGCGCTGGCCACGTTTAGTGATAGTAAAGGTGGTGGGGTCATTTGCTTAGAATGTTTTTTTATTGTATAATTTGTAGGTGCACATTGTTGCCATGAAAGTGATTTCGCTTGCTGCCGGATGTCTAGTGATTACATTCCTTATACCTGCAGTCATCATAGTGAGAACGCAGCAGGACCTGGTGCTCCTGCTGGACTCCTCGAAAATTTCGCCGTTTCGTGTATTGAGTGTAAGTAAGCTATTGGAGAGCAAGACCTTTAGTTCTATCACATGTCTTAATGTAGACAAAACGTTCACCAAAAAACGGCAACATGGATGTTGAACATTATTCCTTCACAAATGCCGGTGAAAGAAAGTGCACCAGGAAAAATTCGCTCACGGATCGCACGGATAACACAGGCTTCCGAGAGCGAGAGCGAGGGTCCTGTGGCGTCACGGTAATGCCCTCTCCCGTCACGCAACAAATGATGTGCTAGTGGGGCAGCACGTGCCCCCTTTCCACCTCTATGCAGCGTCGACGCGCGCTCGTGATGAGGCGTCGAAGCCAGTGGGAATTTGCCCGCTGTTTCTCTGCTACAGCTAACGGACGCCGGCTTTTTCGCTCGATGAGCCAGTTGACGCTTGCTTTCGCACGAATAATAATTACATCGACCTTCAATTCTCTTTATTACTCAAGCCATTACTGCGAAACTAACCAGCTAACCGTATTGGAGGAATAATTGATAAGTGTGCACTCATTACGTGTTCGTGACTCCTGTGTGACTCGCGTCCTCGTATTTCGGAACATTCCTGCAGAAGGTGCCGCACTCCAAAAGCACTTGCACCCTTTGGGGTGTACATTTGCCGCACAACAATAATCTTCAATCTGTCTTGCCCGCATTTCCCTGCTTTAACGCCGCGAGCCCGGTACTTCCAAGTCACGCGCGTTAGCAGCATGACCGGGCATGCTAGACAGGAAAGTAAGGAGCGCCAGTGTTTTCAAGATACGAAACGAAACCAAGACATATGACGATTACTGCTGTCCTGCAATTGTACACCACAAAGGGTGTAACTGTTTTTAGAGTGCATGATCACGTCAGGAAACCGCACGCGCTCCCGAACACTCGCGCATCGAATGGCTCTCGTGTGTTCTCAACAAATGGAGCACCTCCATTCCAAATAAAATATGTAACGTCAAAATTTTATGGAGCTCTGATTGTCATGTGGCCGTGGCTTCTCTTTGAACCAATGGTTAAACGCGCGCTTTGAACTGTCGTTAAGAACCGAGATGGAAACACATCAGGTTTTGTTGGCCTCAGATTTATTCTGCTTGACGTCTGAAGTCCCACTGAAAGCTGCGTGCATGTTCCACTGGCCCCAATAAAAGGGCTCGTTTGTCTTTATTTGTTTTATTCGCCCTAAATAGAGGCTTCATGACGTAATTGCTGGTTCGGAAGCAATCTATGACATATCTAAAAATAAACAGAAAAATAATTGGTGGTCTATTGCCATGATATGCGTCCAGCACTGATAACGTTCTCCGAAAACCTCTTCCTAGACCCCCTGGACATATTGCCTAGAAAACCTGCTTCCAGAGCGTTGAACCCTCGCTTTAGGCACTTAGCTTGAGAACTTGCATTTTTTCCCAATACTAAGCGAGAAAGGCGGAAACACCCCCTGTCGTTGCTCAGTGGCTACGGTGTTGGGCTGCTGAGCACGAGGTCGCGGGATCGAATACCGGCCGCGGCGGCCCCATTTCGATGGGGGCGAAATTCGAAAACGCCGGTGTACTTAGATTTAGATGGACGTTAAAGAACCCCAGGTGGTCGAAATTTCCAGAGTCCTCCACTACGGCGCGCCTCATAATCAGAAAGTGCTTTTGGCACGTTAAACCCCATAATTTAAGCGCGGAAACACGCCAAGCGACTCTTTGGCTTCAGGTGAAATTAAGCCGCAATTCTCATAAATGTATTTTGTCTGCAACTACATCTCCAAAATAAAAAATTTTTACATGTACAAAGCAAGCGTGATGAGGAATGGTCATCTAACCGTCACTGAAAGAGTATCCAAGTTTGCTGGTTGGCCGCTTCAGAGTAAGAGAACAAAAAATTGCCAATATTTTCAGCACACATTTTGTCAATAAATAATAGAGACGCGTAAAGCTATGCGTTACGCTGCAGCTTACATGGGATATAAAGCCATGGCGACAAAAGAATATAAGTAATCTGCATTGAGGTAAAATAGGCTCACGTAAGCCTTCTGACTGTTGATCAAATTTATAGCATAAGCATATGCGAGTCAAACAAAAACAGTACGGCGAGCCCCCGTCCTTCTTCATGCTTTGCTACGGGCCTGTAGCCAGACAGCGTGACGTTAGATGTTAATGTTTCTTGTAAAATGATAACATTTGGCTTCTCTGCGTGTGAGCGAATATATTGTTCCAGGGGAGCCCTCTTGGGAATGAAACCCCTGCAATTCCATTGCCACATTCTGAATGAGCTAGTTTGAGTGGCCATCGTATTGCTCTTGAGATGCTGTGCTAACCTTTGGAGGGCCGATCTCCCCCGAGCTGTTACTAGTCGATGCTGTTGCTGGGTGTGTAGGAGCTTTAGGTACCAGCACAGGTGCTACAAGGTTTTCTGAGAAGGATTCAATTTTGCTGATCCGCTGATTAGTGCGCTCCTCCATGGAAGCCATGTTGCTGTGGAAGAGCGAGAACTTTTCATTTATCTGCCTAATGCTGTCACTGAGAGCGGACAGCAACTCGCGAATCTCCGATTCGGCCCTGCCTGGTGCTCATTCTTGCTCGTCAGCGATTGCCCTCTTTTTAGCGGGCCTCTCTGTATCGATCTTCTCAACCATGGGGACTTCCATTGGCTGGGGAGCGGCCGGTTGCTTATCCGTATCGCTCTTCTCAACCATGGGGACTTCCATTGGCTGGGTAGTGGCTGGCTGGTTGTTAGCCATGACGGGTTCACTGCCCTTCTTAATCTCGGCAATTTCTATCATCAGTCGAGCTATTGTGTTCTTCATCATCTCTTTTTCGCGCTCAAGTTGCGCTAGTCTGTTGTTACCTCTCCCATGCTTTTGCGGTGAGTGACAGGCAACTTAAAAAAAAAATTAAAGTGTTCTCTGAAACACCCGGTATTTAGCACTCGTACGACCAGTAAATTGTCACAGCGGAAGTTACGTGCATGACTGTCAATAAAATATACCTAGAAAAGATTTATTTGCAACCCAGGTGTGGCATTTCTTATATTGCTGCTTTGTGGCGAATCGCTCGGGCAACCCAAAAGAAAAAAAAAAAAAGATCGCTCCTTCGCGCGCGGGCCGCGTTCCAGAGAAGAAGCAGAAGAAGAAAGCCCGATAGGCGTTGGTTCGTCCGCCGTGCTTTTGTAGAAAAAAAGTATTCCAAAATGTTGCCAGTACCTTCTGTGGACGTCTTCGGACGGGTGAGCATACTCTGCCCTCCCTGCGCCATGCTTTTTTGACGCCGTGCGCTTTGCAATTGAATTCAGCAATCGTATATCGGGTAAGCCGCGCAACTCGGTGCGTGGCTTCCTGAACTATCTTCCTGAACTATCAAAAGCTAATTTTTAACTGACAGAACTATTTAA
Organism: Dermacentor andersoni; assembly: GCF_023375885.2. NCBI lineage: Eukaryota > Metazoa > Arthropoda > Arachnida > Ixodida > Ixodidae > Dermacentor > Dermacentor andersoni. Next base: position 198,178,508 of record NC_092815.1, read on the forward strand.
CCCGAACTTCTATTTGAATATGTAGCGCGCTAGTTGGGGACTCCGCATTGATTTGGCCCTTTGAGGTTTTTTAATGTACAGACGTTGACGCTGACTGCACAGACGCTCGCTGACTACCGCGATCACGGCTGACGACACTTTCGATTGTTCCGCAGCTAGTCGTAGTAGGCTTATTTTTTGGCAGCACGATTAACCTAGGCATAAATTGTTTTCCTCGAGGTCGTCGGGTTCGAGTAGCACACAAAACATACTACTTGAAAGCCAGCCGAGCGTCTCGCTGTGATGGCCGGCGTTTGCGTTCCGTCTGCGAAACGAAATGCCGTCGGATAGCTGCACGCGATCACGCCAGTGGTTCAGTACTGGGCGCTGCTTTACGGAAAGGCTAGGCGCGCACGTTCCACGTAATATTGTTCCATTATGTACCATTTTGCGTAAAAAACAACCTGTAACCGATTGTCATGTCACCGTGAGCGGCGATAAAAGCGATCGCTTCTGCTGTGTGATGGTACCGGCGAGGTAGCGGCCCTACGGTGACGTAGGGTGCGTAGGCCAGCACAATCTGCGCTGCTGGCCGCGGTCATACTATAACAATATCCGAGAAATTAGTCGTTCGGACGGCGTCCGATTCGAGGCGGCATTTTTCCAGAACTTTTTCGGAAATTGTTTGGGTGGTTGTTAGAGCGGAACTAGTCGGACGCCGGACCATAACGTGTCTCCTGCTCTTAGGTGTAAAGCATCACCGAATTTGTGCTCTCATTAGCGCTTGCGTGAATGAACTCCGCACAATTAATTGTAAGCGCGGAAATTTATTTACTCGCTTAAGCGCGTTTATAACATTCGCGCTGCAATTGACGCACATGTGACCATGCTGCCTGCGTATGCGTACGTGTGCTAAGCTATCTGAAATGCTAATGTGACGTGCTTTCAGATGCATCTACTCGCTCAACCTACATTCAAGGCTAACCCTAATCTAGCTCTCTCACAGCGCGCTACGAAATTGTAATGACGCGCCACTGACGATCTTAAGCCGCTTTGTTGGCTAATTCAACGTCACGCAAACTAACACAGAAGTTTAACCCTTACTAAATGTTGGGCGCATACGCGATGAGCTTCTCTCAGAATCTAAGTTTCGCCTTTTACCGCGGGGTTTCATTGCTTGCGATGGTTTTGATCAGCAAGAAATCTGTGAGAACTTGAGCAGCTTCCGTCTTCTGGGGCAACGCAGCTCGCTGGCACACTGCGTTGCCTTTGTTGTAAAACCGTCGAATAAGCACCGCACACTTAGAACCGCACACGCATTGACGAAACCCAGCGGCTGCTCAAGTTAGCGCGCCGGCTCGGAAGTGGGATGCCTGCCATGCGAAAATCGCTTCCGACTACAGCGTGACCGCATCTTCCCGCTGTGTAGGTCTGTATCGCCCAGTCATACCTTGTATTGGAGATCCACTAGAACATTAGGCGAACGACGCATCAGCGATAAAAAGATATTCTCTAACTCTATTTTAAGTTTTCACCTTCACAAAGGCGAACGAGTTGCTTAAGATGCGTGAACGATGAACAAGCATGCATATGTCTCTTAGCTCGTCAGTCAGGAACAACGCGTCGCGCTTGCTATTTCGGAGGCTATCTGGTAGCTAGCTACGCAATATTTTGTTACGCTTCATGAACTGTTGAATTAGTATTACGCGCGGACCCTATTGCGCGTATTACGCGAGGCTTGTAAAGACGAGAAATAGCAATTTATCTGACACATTATCGAACATCCAGGTGGTAACTTGAGCGCTAACGCGATCCTACTAAGTGTTAATGTTCTGTAAAGACAGAAATAGTGTGCTGAGTTATGAACAGCTATTCGGCAATAAAATATAGGCTCGCCAATGTCAATGTAAATGGTGGAATTCCTCTTTCAGCAGTATATAATCATCATGGGAAGCCACTTTCCGGTTGTGTACAGCTTGTCAGAGGTCGAGGCATTTCGGCAATTCGAGCCTTAATAGAATGCATGCAATGGTTAGGGTATTCCCTCAGACATCTTTCCTGGCACGTGATCTCACGTAATACAGAAGCCAAGGCTCTGGCCAATCAGGCAGGGAATGACAGCAGCTCCAGGCTAAAGGGGCCCGAGCTCCAGCAACAACAAGATCGTCAAATGACTGGGAATGTGGTGCCGCCGAAGTGGAACAATGTCTGCCATGCATTTCATAGTGACTGTGCAGGCATTGAAAATTTTAGGAGGCTGTGACAGATTAAAACCACACTCGGTATCACGAGGCCTATTGAAGTTACGGGCACAAAACAAATCTTGAAATGCAACGCCAAACAACTTCCAAGTTAAATTTTACTATAGCCACGATTTCTTTGCAAACGTTCGCAGACATTCCTGACTATTGCTGCTGGATCGACTGGTGTATCTGCAAATTGCTCATTAAAACAAAATTGCGCTGCGTGCCCGGTAGCGGGACTGATCTTCGGTGCCCCAGCACAGTGGCCTGGTGCGCTTTAACCAATATACTATAATGGCACGTAAACGTCTACTGTGCCAACACCGACAGGCGATGATCGGCGCTTGTGTCAGATTGCGCAGAACGGGCACGGTAAATTGCATGCGCATGCACTGATTATTTTTATGCACACGCAAAAAGAAATGCAGGAATGAAATGACCATATTTAACGCATTTGGTTTTGCTCTTAAAGAAAGCGTCGCCTCACGTATATTCCAAAATCTGCGTTGGAATTGCACGACGTTTCTTAACGTCCTTATGGTCCCGTAACCTGTCATTGAGACAGCGCCCTGTTTGTTTATTGTAATGTTTTCCACAAGAAAGCCTATGCACGACCATTCGGGGACGTTAAATAAATTTGACTCGAGCTTACGCCAAACTTGCGGCTTACGCACTGTTCTTGCCGACGATCGAAGTACTTATTCTGCCACAGACACTTGTAACAACGCGTGGTAAGCAGCATTAGACAGGTGTTTGCGATGGGTGTCAACAATAAAACGGCTGAATGTTGGCTGGAGTTCTTCAGCACATTCCACAAGTACTGGTTGAAGCATGATGATGTCATCAAGGAAACTCAAATATTCGGCTACTGAGCAGAGTCAGCTAAATAAAGGTTTTACCCCCTTGTAGGGCATTCTTGCATGCACGCTGTCATAAGTCATGGGAGAACCGATCACGCCTTTTGTTTAATAGTGATGAAGACTGCAGTCCTCCCAAACTCGGCACTTGAGTTCCCGCTTGGGATTAAACATTGTCTAAAGATCAGCCTTGGCACATCGAACCAAAGGAATATTTCAAGCAACCTTGATTCTAACGCACGTATGTAAACGATTAAAATTGCAGAACACCAAGGGAACGTAGGGTAAGGGCTCGCAGGTGTACGGATGCAGAGGTTAGAGTTATTGCTAATATACTGCAACACGATAACTGGGACCTGACTGTCTCAAGGAAATACCAAGTATACCCGCTTGTGATAGGCAACACGACGCGTCACCGACACACTTTTCCTGGTGTTATAATTGACGCCACTAATCACACATGGCCATATCTGTTCCTTGCACCAATAACAACTATAAATTATCGTTATCATTGCTCACTAACCCTGAAATCACATAGATCATTAACTTTATTCGCAGAAGTCGCTTCCTTCTCTGGCACTCGAAAAAGAAAGGAAACGAATAGTAAGATTTTGACCAAGGTATAAATGCGGCTTGACCTTGCAAATTCATTTTCGACGTTTTCTCTTCGCAAGAACATGTGTTCTCTTTCACTTTCACTAAATATTTTCAGCTTGCAATCCTTGTTTTGTCATTTTCAACAATACGTGTGGTGTTGACCAATGTAAAATATATTAAGATATATTACGTTTCCGCTCCGGCAGGGCAGTCTTATTTCACGACAGCAAGCTTTTTTAAGCCCGCCTCGTTAATCAAGGTCATTGACAATAAAAGAAATATACGTCGCCGACAAGGCAAAGTATTTCCAAATAAAAGGCTTTTCGGCTTCAGGCCCTCTACTTACTAAGATATGTCACTCTTACACGAAGGACAGTGCGATTCGCTGCGTGTTCGCGACCGTATTTTCCTTGAGGTCTCACGAGTACTCTCGACGCGTACCATCGCTTCCAGCTCAGCACGGAGACGTCGCTGCGCCAAACGCTGACCACGAAGCCCGAGCGTGTGCCGCATCATCGCGAGCTGCTCGCTTACGTGGCCTCCGTGGGGGTCTTGCTGACCGTGCTGGTGGCTGCCGTGCTGCTCGTCGTGTACCAGAGCGAACGAGGCATGGATACCCTCTCCCTGTGCATCACCGAGGAATGCAAAGTTTTCGCCGAGCAGGTGTGCACTACGGTTACAGATGCGCAAAATACAAAAAAGAGAAAGAAAAGAAACAAGCGCGGATAAGCCAGCCAATACCAATAAAGTACTAGCTTATAAAGCTATGGCGTTGTCTCGAGCTGCCGCCTCGTTCGCCTAAAACTCGACAACGCAGGTGGAATCCTAAAGCTTCTGGTAATACGCGAAATATTTTTCCGCCTATTGTGTACACCCTTTATGTTATAAACTTCGCTAGCTTTTTTGTTTTTTGTTTGACAGGGGCGATCTACAACTACGACCCTTGGTGGTGTACAGAGTAATATCGCCCAGTGTAATACTAATGTTTGGTAAAATAATAGATCACGCATTTCTAGGTGTATTTGAACATCCGCTTCTGTGGCTTGCGCAAGACCACCTCGCTTTAATTTTCATAGAGGAAATGTAAAACGGGCCTAGTGTAGCCATTAGCTAAGGGTATCGTGATCATAATTCCATTTACGCGTGCTAGAAAATACTTGTGTATGGTAAAGAAACATCGTCTAAGCTGATTTACTAAGTACACAGATTTGTGCCATTTACGTTTGATATCGGTGTCTGTGATTGTAACTACAATTTCTTAACTTGCGAACAAGCACACCGTCGTTGCAGTATGTAAAACCCGAACGGTTATCTTCATGACGTTACACTTCATGACATCTTCGGCATCTCATATGCGTATTATGTTTGGTAGGTACTACATTGATTTATATGAATATCCCTGGACAGTGTGGGCATGTTTACAGATAAGTATTAGTTGCAAAACAGCACCTATTTTTAATATTTCTACGTTGGCGGGGTATCCGTCTATTCTGCGCTGAATGCCTGTCTTGACTTCTGCATCCGGACTAGATGCAGAACGCTTTAAATGTACTCGCCAAGTGGTGTGGTTTTTTGCTTATTTTAATTGGCGTCCCCTTTATTTCTATTGTACAGTCACACTCGCCTTTAAAGGCACCGGTTCTGTGAATGTATTCCCGGCTTTTCGCCCCGCAACACTCCAAGCGTTTGTTTTTTATCTAGACTCATGTCATCGCTGTTGATACCACCCTCTTAGGTGTCGTCATCACTCAACCTGTCGGCGAATCCGTGCCGCGACTTCTACGAGTTCACTTGCGGGAACTGGCCAAAGGCCAACCCGGGACATGCATCCGAGGCGTCCCGCATCACGGGGGTACTCATCGAAGAAGCCGGCAGGCTACTCATGCTACAACCCATGCTGGACGTCGAAAATCAGACTGCCATCGCCAAGGCTAGCAACTTGTATATGGTAAGAATCATGCCATATTATTCGCTACCTAATAAACGTAAAACGTACGCAGCCTGCATTCGCATGACCGACGCAGAACCTTTCCTCTAAGGGACACTGAGGCACCATAGTTATCACCAGGAGTTAGGCTAGGACGGAAACCGATAATTTCATTGAACTTGTACATCGTCGTAGCCATCACAGAAGGATCAAGATTAGACGCACTGCGTAAAGGCGTAACACGGAAACTGTCAGGAGCGACATGAAGATGGGTAAGGTGACAAGCGGTAAATCGTTTCCCCAACTAGCCCCCGTTGCAGAGTTACAAGAGGGACAACCCCTTTTAAAATATATACCAACAAAACTAGAAACTATATTAGAGTGTGATAGCGCGCTTGGCTCGCTCTTGCCAACCGGACAGGCTTGTGAATATTTAACGTGCTACGCTTTTGCCCTTGCATTCAGGACTATCTGTTCTCTGCAAGCGGAAATATAAATACCGATCATCATGCCTATCTTGGGAATGACAGTGGCTAATCGGGCTTCCAGCTGCTTCGTGTATTTTAACTGGTCCAGCATGAACGACAACGTAAAGCAAGTTTAGTTACCACACGGTGCAGCGTAGGTTGACAAAAGGAATAAAAATTTTGGATTCTTTATGGACGTGAAATAAACTTTTACCGTGGAAAGATAATAAGATAATTACTGGTTCATTGTTGGTGGTGGGTCTAAGAATGTGGACCTGTGAAAATTGTGGGGCTTCGTAAAACATAAACGCGTGCCGTCAAAGTAGGTGGTATATACTTGCAAAGCCGTCTGTAAATGAATGTGAAACATACCCATAATATTTCTGCGCCGCATATTGCAGTATATGAAGATTTTATTGACCTGCGCTCTTGCTCAAGCAGTGTTTATTAATTAACCAATGCTGTTACCCTGTTTTACTGCATTCACATACGCGCGAATTTCTGCTCCCTCAATATCGAGACGGGCCAGTAAGGAATTCTGAATAGATAACTAAGTAAATGAATAAATATATCCTGCCATACAGTTTCATAACGGTGCTCCTAGCGTTTGGTATTCCTAAGTGTTCTCCGCATCCCAATTCTTAGCTACCCAAGTTGCCTACAACTTTCGCTTGGACGTGTGCTTAGTGATTCAACCTACCTCTGGCTAGACCTTGGCGGCGAGCGGCTGGAACTGTATTCATTGAGTATTCCTGCTTACCAACATATGGTTGCTGTACGAAATCTGTCTTATTGGTATGTGGTAATTGGACCATGCGGTTAAGGATTTTTGATGCAGGCCCTATCGAGAACGCCCCCAATAAGGCGTTATTTACCTGAAAGGAGAAATTGCGAAATAAGGAAAGAGCGCATATTCCCTCTTATGTGAGACCGGCATAGGCCGGTATGCAGAATGCGGACTCCCGAATGCGTCAACGATTTGACATAAGGAGATTGTGCTTGCCATGGCGCCCTCTGCAGGGTTGCCTTCAAGGCGATGACCAGATAGCGAAGCTTCGCTACGAGTTGCTGCCCGAGATGCACGTCCGCTGGCCGCACGCCAAGGGTGACATCGACCCCGTGCTGCACTTGGTAGAGCTGGGCATCCAGTGGCAGATGCCCACGTTGCTCGACGTGCGCGCCGATGATTACGTGCAGCTGTCGCAGAAGCGCAGCCCCGTCTTCGACACTGTCACCATGGACTGGTGGCAACCGGTGTTTCGGCGCCTCCACAAGCGGGGAGGGTACGCGGACTATGTCCGCTCCTTCTACGAGGCTCTTTCCGATGACAGAAACGAGACGGTGAGTTAAGAACTGCACAGAGTTATTGGCCTTACGCGTGGCTCCTACTGTTATCTCCATTGCCACTGCAGATGGCTAAGTACTATCTATTATTTAGGCAAAGACAGGTGTAGTGTTCAATACATTTCTTTAGCATATGGAGTGCTCTGAGGACGTTTAAAACCTATGATAAGTGATTCCCATCGGCCTATTCCTATTTAACTTCTAGAAACTAATACCTTTCAATCGTCTGGTCTCTTGCGGTGAATACATCGAAGACTAACAACGGAAATAAGAGTACCAGTAAGTTTGGCTGAAGAGCAAGAGCTGGTCGCTTCGAGCAAGTTTGCGCAACGGATCGGTAAGGCTCCAGCCATACCTTGACAATCAGCGCTTGGGAACAGTTAAATTACCAGAACGGAATAAGCTTGGACGTTGGCGATTCATCGTTGTACGAAATAGCGCGGTAACAACAAAGGACGGGTCGAGACAGGACCAGCGCTGACTTTCAAGTGTTTTATTGCGAATCCTGAGCATATATATACACCCTTCTTAAACTGCGAATCGAAAGAACGGACGTAGAGGAAGGAAAACTACCACGTGCTGTCTACACACGGGCAGGGTGTTATATATATATAACATATATATATATATATATATATATATATATATATATATATATATATATATATATATATATATATATATATATATATATATATATGTATATATATATATATATATACTGAGGAGTCGCAATAAAATCTTCGTTAAAAGTCGACGTGTCCTTTGTTCTTACCTCACGGTGTATTTTCTATAACGGCGAATTATCGGACAATGTGCACTTATGAACGCCGTGTCGGTTCCATACATACTGTGCTCTTGGGAGTTAACCATAGGTAAAACACATCACAACCTGTTTCCTCAATAGAAAAGCACCGTATCAAATTACTCCTAACCATGCAGGTCAAGTTCTAGAATTGTGTTTATTGGTCAGGTTTCTAAGTTTGGCGCTTCGGCACCTGACTGCCCTTTTGATGATCGCCCCGCGTATGTACATATTACTTTCCAAATTGAATAATATCATTTACACTTCTTGCTGGGGGAGTTGGTTGTTCACTACGACATAGGTATTACCAATACAAAGAAAGGAAGACAAAGGAAGGAGGGAGTACAAAGAACAGGGCAGTAAACTTAAAATGTTATATTCTGAGAGCGATGCAAAAAATTACAACAAATGCACAAGCGTACAACGGTAACGTCTAAAATTGATAGCAATATGTGAAAGAACTCCACCTAATTACTCCAAAAAATTGCCGTCTCGGACAACTCTCTAAAACCCTCCTCCAAAAGATGGAGAGCCTGAAGTGGGAAATGAGCACCTCTGTCCAATAACGACGCTACTCTGCTGCAGCGCCGTAAGCTTACAAGCTTACCCATAACCTTTAAAAATGTCGCAAATATATCTGATTTGCCTGTAGTCTTCTCGGCACCACGAAAACTCGCTTGACTGTATCCGCACATCAGTCGCTTTGAAAAGAAGCTCGTATGCCAGGAGAAGCATGCCAGACCTGATGTCAAATGCGCGACAAACCTACATAAAATGCCAATATCATGTCGGAAAAACTCAGTCGCACAAACTGGACACTGTGTCAGTGACTGAGCACGAACCATAATTAAAGATAAAAGGCAATGCGCACTTACCTGCGCATTGTATTAGCTGCAAATGTGAGTCACAGCTTTGTAAGATCAAGATACTTGGCAGGGGTGTTGACACATAGGTACGGGAGTTGTTGGAGGTATTTCATATCAAGTAAGGATAGGCAGGAATTGCAGTCTCAATAATTCTGTTTGTCCTTGTGGGAATCATATGCAGCTGTCGCACGCGTGGTTGTGAATCTTCGACGTGACCATCGCACCCATGCGCATTTATTATTTTTTTGACACTGGTCTTCAGAAAAAGCACTTTGAGTTCAGCACCCGGTATGTTTCTTACTTCTCCCTCATTCCTAAGTCTTTCTTTCCTTGTAGCACTGATATACACACCTGAACAGTATCACTTTAGCGCACATGTTGGACGTTACATATGTATGTACCGACCGCGGTAGCTCAATAGCTATGGCCTCCTGCGGCTAAGCATGAGGTCGAAGCTTCTATCCCAGGTCGTGTCAGTCACATTTACATTGCAACAAAACGCAAACCGTTCCCTCTACATAGATTATGGTGCTCGATAACAAAACTCAATTGCCCACAAATTGTTTGCGGTCAGCCTTCCGGATAGACCAATTATTCCTTTGGGAAATTAAACTGCATATTTTTATTAGGATTTTCTGTAAGGCCCACACGTGCAGTTGCTATTTGTCAAGGAGTTTTAGTAGAGGTCTGTGGCCAGTAATAAATAGCATCACCAATGTGCCTTATAGTGCACGCACATGAAGCGACATATGTTTTTTCATTTGACATACGTGTGACTAGTTCGGCCATGGGCAAAATTGCGTCTTTGACCTCCTCGATGAAGTGAATCTCAAGGCTGGTGTATTATAGGTATACCAACTGGTGCCACTGCTGAGCCACAGGAAATGTTCTGTTCGGAAAATAAATAGAGATGCAGACACCCTCTCGAAGTTAGACACGGAAGAAAAGGGGGAAGAGAAAGTAGGCGATATATAGGCGATGCGTATCTGTGGTGTGGGTGCGTTCACAACACGCCTCGTATATATATATATATATATATATATATATATATAATCATAAGAAGCCAACAAACAAAGACACCAAGGACAACACCGGGGAAATAACTTGTATTTACTACTTTAAAACATAAATTATAAACTAATGGAATTGAAAGTGGATGAAAAAACAACTTCCCGCAGGTGGGGAGCAATCCCACGTCTTCGCTTTACGCGTGCGATGCTCTACCAATTGAGCTGCCACGGCGCCGTCTTCCCATCTACTTTCTCGGGTATTTATGTGTTGCTATAGAACTAGCCTTGGGAGGGTTAGTGAGTGCCACCACTCACAAACCTTGGTGGCGGATGTAGAACATCCTTTCTGCCGCAGGCGTCACGAGTACGTGATCTTTTTGGGTGAAGACAACTGGTCACTAAACCCACACGTACTACCTGAAGGCATCAATGTTGCCGGATTCGAGACCCTCGCTATGTAATGAACCAGAAGAAAGGGGGTTAACCAAAGAGCCCAATTTTCTAAAATCGTGTTATAAGAAACCAACAAAGAAAGACACCAAGGACAACACAGGGTAAATAACTTGTACTGACTTCAGGTAGCACGTGTGGGTTTATTTGACCAGTCGCCTGGGAGGCGGCGCGAAGAGGCGGCTGCCGTAGACGTGGTTTATTTAGGCCGGTCTGCTATGGTGCCGCAGCCGCTCCGATCGAGCGCGCCAGCGGATTCCATTCTCGCGCTACACGCACGTGAACCGTCTTTTTCACCGAATATTGAGGCGCCAGTCGCGCCCCTATAAGGCCCCCTTACTAATGCGGAGTGGAATTGATATATGCGCAAAAGCCACGCGCATAGAAAGAAGAGAGACTGCAAGCCTATATGCATGAGTGGCAATTCGTGGCGTCCGTTAAGAAGCCAGGTAAAGTCCGCGTTGCAGCGAAGGGCAGGTATACCGCTCTGGTTGTGCTGGCGGAGAGTGTCTGGATACAGGGCACATTAGACAGTTTTAGTTTAGCGTTTACAACCGAACGTAAAAACAACACGTACATAAATAAATAACGTCGTCCTCACTGCACATGCTCGGAAAGTTATTCGGTTTCGGCGGTTTACGCGCGTTATGATAACGTACGTTATTAAGCGAGTTTAACGCCCGTAATGTTTACGGACACTAAGAAATAGCGTTGTCGAACATGGCGGCATCCATGGCTCCCGCTTCAGCGTAAATTCTCGTGATGGATACGCTCTAACTCGCGTTGATCGCCAGTGACTATTTTAATGAGCGCTCGCTTTCTCTGAACTCGCCTGAATGGTTAGTTATGAGCGCATAGCACGACCATTTTCTGACATCGGCGATTCTGGCGCCCATACACCTTACGAGGCGAGCGCACATAGTAATAGCGGGATGGTCGCTAATGGACCGTCTGGGCTTGGATACGTTTGGCACGAGGCACCAGACGGCGTCCTGGTTTACAACGTTTTCTTTACGTTTGTGTTTCCGTAAGGTAAACTAAACGAATTCAAAGGACACGCACCGTAACGTCGCCCAATACGTTTAACGTACGTAAGGCGACAAACGCTATTCTAAAACTGTCTAGTGTCTTGTACGTTGAGGACGTCGTCTTACGTTGTTGTCGTCTGTGCGTCCAGTGCGGTAGCCATTTCAGGTGTGGGTACGCTTGTGCAGAGCGGCGTATTGTGACTACCAGCAAGACCTTGATCTTCAGATGGCGTGGTCAGACCAGGCGCCGCTAGTTTGGCGCATAATTTGCTTGAGCTTTCGTCAGAGTGGTGCGGAAAGGAGATGCTGTCGTCGTTTGTAGAGTCTGGTTCACGCAATCTGAGAGAGATGTACCAGGCAGTACTGTCAGTGCAGTTTGTGAGGAAGGCGGAGCAAAACTGATGCCGTAGTGCGAAATCGCGAACTGGTGTTGCTTCTCGTAGATGCCCGGGCCTGGTAGAAGTCGGAGCAACGAAATAAGTCTAGCAGAATGCGTTGTTGGGCAAGTTGGTTCATTCTTTTGGAAAGATTGGTTGCGCTTTGTAGACGATCGTCTACACAACGATCGTCTACAAAGCGCAACCAATCTTTCCAAATGAAATAAGTCTGTGTGGGAGCTCGCTTCTTGGAGAAGTCATTCTCGAGCTGCAGAAACCAGATGACACAGCTGCTCCTCAAAAATTTTGGTAGGCCACGCATCCTCGGAATGTGCGAGCACAGAACATCGGAAAGATCGCCTGCTGCTGCATGTGGCGAAATCTCGAATACTGATAACATCAGACTTGCGGTGGTTGCAGAAGGTATCGCGAATGTTGTGCTTGTGTCGTCAGCGTGCCTGCAAGTGTGAAGTTTTCGCCTAGTGAAGCTCGCAGGAGGGTCGTTGAATCAATGACGATTGAGACGCCCCGGAATGGAAAGCGGACAGCTTCCGGGAACGTGCAAGAAACCAGACCGGTGGGCCGTACAAAACCTGAGAGCGCTGGCATTTTGTCCAAACAGTTCCCTGGAAAGAGTTGTCGCGCTGCTGCCTTTGAGATGGGGAGGAGGCTCACGGACGGAGTAGAGGTATGATGCTGCGGTCGACGCGTGCTGAAGATCGTTACGGCGCACACAGGCGATGTGGGACAAGATGCGGAACGATGCGCCTGTTCAAATGACAAGAGCTGTTGTGACGGAGGGCCTCTTGGAGCACTCGAGGTGACGTAGACAACAAGGACGGCTGTCCGCATGTCTTTATAGAAGTCGCGGCCAGGGCTTGGCAGACACAGCCTGAAACGCAGCTGGAGCCTGGAACATTGTTAATATCGAAGTGGCAGTCCAGCTGGACCAACCAGATCTCCTGCATGTCGATGTAAAATTTCCGGGACATTCTACAACCGCGGGATTTCTGCCGGACCACGTGATACCACTTCACTCTCGCCTTTGTCGAAACGGCATTGCCTTGGGTGACGCTGGCATGGCTGGGCTCGGTCGTTCGTTGTCACCAATTTGCAAGAGGCGGCGCGAAGAGGTAGCCGCCGTAGGCACAGTATAGGCCGGCCAGCCATGGTGCCGCTGGATATATGGCGCGGCTGATACTGCGTCCGCTCAGGTCGAGCGCGCCAGCGTATTCCATTCTCGCGCTTCGTGCATGGGAGCCGTCTTCTTCACCGGCTCTGGAAGTGATAGTCGCGCACCTGCACTCGATTTGCATTTTTGATGGCTTACACAGAGCATATTTGTAAATGGTGATCTCGAATTTGACTTCGTCACAACACTTTGACTTTGTCACAATTCAAAGGGCTAGTTTTAATAATGTCATAAATCACCCAATGCGCGTAACAGCCTGAAGTTGAACTCTGGATTTAATGGTAACAAATCATGCTACAACTTCCCAGTCTGGTTGTATAGCCGTGGATATAAGCTGGCACCTACCTGTATTTTTACAAGGCAAAAAAAAAAAACAATTTCCTGATGTTTTTGTGAAATCAAGGCGCCAGATAATTTCCAATAGACGTCTTGAAACATTTACGGTTGGCATTGCATCTGTAGATTGGAGTCCAGTTTACGAACAATGTACGCCTGAAAACGGATACGAAGAATTTTTTTCTGCGACGAGGTTTATTGTCGTTCACAACGTTGTGGAACTAACGCTTGGTATCTCAAGGCAGTGTAAGGGCTGTCCGTAGCACGGGGCTCGCTCGCGATCACGGCACGGTTCTTCGCCTTCCTCTTCAGTCGGCACATACACAGGGGCGCATCTAGTTCTTTACAATACCCCGGGAGCGAAGCGTAGCCATCCTGGCGACTCTGAACGCCGAAAAGATGAGCGGATAGTAATACGGTTTCAGGCGGTTGACATGTACTGTCTCTCGCCCACGACGACGCAGGTCTGGTGACACTGCCAGCGGCTCGACGATGTAGTTGACCGGTGAAGTTTAGAAGAAACGCCATGAATGTGAGCTGGTATCCAAAGCCACACAAGCGAACCAGGCGCAAAGTCGTGCCGTGGTTGATGAGTACGGTCATGTCTTGTCTTTTGACATTCTTGAGTCTCAATAGTCAGGGCATGTGCCAGCTGACGGCAATCTTCAGCATATTTGACGACTTCGGGACGCGGAGTATACTCTGTAGCGTCAGGTTGGTGTGGCAGTATGGTGTCCAATGTGCATCACGGCCATACACTAGGAAAAAGGGGGAAAAGCCGGTGGTCGCTTGCGTCGCGGTGTTCTATGCGAACGTAACAAACAGGAGTATGGTGTGCCAGTTGAAGTGGTCGGATGAAATATACATCCACAACATGTCGCCAAGTGTGCGATTGAATAGCTCGGTGAGAGCCTTGGTTTCAGGATGGTACGCGGTCGATATGCGGTGAATTATCCTGCACACAGCAAGGAGAGCTTGGATGCCCTCCGACAGGAAGACACGGCTGCTATCACTCAGTAGTTCTCGGAGAGCACCATCGCGAAGAACAAAATTGCGAAGGATGAAAAAACGAACGTCACGGTCGGTCGTTGCTGGCAGAGCTGCAGTCTCAGCGTAGCGAGTAAGGTGATCTGCGCCGACAATAATCCACCGATTTCCACACCCGCTGCATGAAAGCCGGCCGTAGAGGTCGATGGCGACGCGGTCGAACGGACAAGATGGGGATGATAACGGCTGCACCTGTCCTGTGAAACCCTGGGTAGGTGTCTTGCCTTGTTGGAATGTAGTACTAGACTGAACGTACTTTTGCACAAAGTTGTACATTCCTCGTCAGTAATAGCGCTGACGCAACCTCGTGTGTGTTTTGAGGATGCCGGCATGAGCGCTTAGAGGATCAGCGTGAAAAGACGTGCAGATGTCAGAGCGCATATGACGGGGTATAGCAAGAAGCCATTTCCGACCGTCGGGCATGTAGTTGCGGCGATATAGAATGTTGTCCCGCACGGAAAAGTGCTCGTGTCGAGGGACATCAGACGGAGCGGCAAGGTAGTCAAGTAACATTACAAGTGTTGGGCCCTTGCGCTGCTCTGTGTGCATGTCAGTGATGGTTAACGCTGACAGGATGCACGAGGAAGCTGACAAAGACACCAAATCAGGCATCAGTGGATAGCGAGAGAGCGCATCAGCACGGAGTACTTGCGACCGGAGCGGTAAATGACGCGGATGTGGTACTCTTGCAAGCGAAGCGCCCAACGTCCCAAGCATCCCGACGGACCTTTCAAGGAAGAAAGCCAACAAGGGGCATGGTGATCAGTAACTACGGCAAAAGAACGGCCGTAAAGGCATGGGCGAAACTTGCTTAGTGCGCAGATGATCGCTAGGCACTCCTTTTCTATGACGGAGTAATTTAATTCTGCTTTCTTTAGAGTACGACTCGCATAAGCGACGACGTATTCATCATAGCCAGCTTTCTGTTGCGCTAAGACCGCGCCAAGGCCAACTCCGCTGGCATCAGTATGAACTTCCGTGGGAGCATCAGAGTCGTAGTGGCGAAGAATTGGTGGTGAAGTCAACAAGTGGGGCAACTGCTGAAATGTTGCATCACATTCAGGTGACCACGCTGCTGTGCCGTTACTGGCGGAAAGTGAACTTGTCAAGGGCGCATTGACGGATGCGAAATTGCGCATGAAGCGACGAAAATAGGAACATAAGCAATATAACTTCTGAGGGTTTTGGTAGGCGTGCGCGTTGGGAAGTCTGCAACGGCACGGAGCTTGTCTGGGTCGGGGAAGACGCCGTCTTTTGAGATAACGTGACCCAAGATGGTTATCTTGCTTGCAGCAAAACGGCACTTTTTGAGGTTAAGCTGTAGGCCGCCAGGTGCGAGACAGGTCAGAATGTCATGCAGGCGAGCGAGGTGTGTCGGAAAATCGGTCGAGAAGACGAGGATGTCATCGAGGTAACATAAACAGGTCTTCCATTTGTAGCCGCGAAGGATGGTGTTGATCATACGCTCAAAAGTATCAGGCGCGTTGCTCAACCCGAAGGGCATTACGTTAAACTCGTAGAGGCCATCGGGTGTAACGAATGCGGTTTTCGAACGGTCAGATTCGGCCATTCGAACTTGCCAGTACCCGGAGCGTAGATCCAAGGAACTGAAATATTCTGCGCCTTGTAAACAGTCGAGAGCGTCATGGATCCGAGGCAGTGGATAAAGGTATTTTCTCGTTATCTTGTTTAGACATCTATAGTCGACACAAAAGCGAATCGAGCCATCTTTCTTTCTTCCCAATACGACAGAAGACCAAGGACTTTGAGAGGAACGGATGACTCTACGTTTGAGCATGTCAACCACTTGCTCTGTGATGATTCGGCGCTCTTCGGCGCAGACACGATACGGCCGCTGTCGCAAGGGGAAGTGGGAACCGGTGTCGATGGTGTGAGAAACACCGGTGGCACGGCCCAATGGCGTCTGATGACAGTCGAACGAAGAATGATACTTGTGAAGGAGAGTGAGAAGTTGGTGGCGATGAGATGAGGAAAGAGCAGGGTCGATGGCGTTGTCAAAACCCACTTAACGTGATGAGTCTGAGACCGAAGCGATGGCGCCAACGTAACGGCGGTAGTCGGTAGAAACATCGAGACTGTCAACGTAGTCGACTGCCTGGAAGTATCCTACGGTTTCTCCACGCAGTAGGCTGATCGGCTACTGGTAGTAGTTGAACAGCATCACAGTTGACCCAGAGGTTATAGTGAGCACCGCAAACGGAAGAACAATGGCCCTTGCGCTGAGCAAACACTTCGGACGGCGTGAACACTACAGTGGCGTCAGATGCGGCACCAGACGACAGAACAACAGCCATCGACGACTCAGGGGGTATGGTTGTGTCGGCATCAAGAGTGAGTTTGTCGGCAAAGTGATGAGCGCTGGTCAGCAGTGATTCACATTGTGGTAAAAGCGACACTTCTGCACGCGGAAAGTCAATGACAGCGTGATGAGGTGACAGGAAATCCAAACCAAGGATGAGGTCGTGAGAGCACGATGGTAGCACGAAACACTCGATTATGTACAGAACTTCGACGACGACACGGGCCGTGCATGCAGCTGAAGGGTGAATTCGCTGCGTGCTGGCAGTGGCGAGCACCAGGCCAGAGGGAACTGTAATCACTTAACGTAGCTTGGGACAAAGGTTCTCGTGAATGATGGAAACGGCTGGTCCTGTATCGACTAGTGCCACTGGAGGTACTCCCTCTACAAAAACGGCAATAACATATTGCGGCGAAGATTGAGGTCTTGAGAACGTCGATGTATTTGCAGTTCTTGCCTCATATTTTCCTGCCGATCTACAACGACTGCTTTCCGATCATGGACATTTCACCGCGCAAAAAAGCATGCAAGGCATGGATGACAGCCCGACTTACACGTCTTATAAACACAAACTATTTGAAACATATATAAACACTAAAAGCCCTGAAACTCGGACACAATTAAAATCCCTACGTAACAACATTAACAGCGAAATTCGTTATGCTAAAAATGCCTACTAGCATAACTTGTTTGACGTGGCCCTCTTACGCAAACGAAATGATAAATGGAGATACTCTAACCTACTATTAAACAGGGATAGCCAAACCGAGAGACTCACAAGCTTACCCATAGGCGTACAAAAACTATGTGGCTCAAAGTTAGCCGCTGCCTTCAATGAATGTTTTGCCAAAGTTGGCAGAAGCTGCTGCAATGAGGTATACTCTACCTTTAATGCTTTACGCGGTAGCTCTTGCTTAGACGCATTTAATGTCCAAAGCAGGCCGGTAATATATGTATTATCATTTCTCGCCCCATGCCTAACACATATATTTCACACTGTACTGATCACAGGACAGCTTTCCGCAGATATGCAGCTAGCAAGATTTGCAGCCATTTACAAGAAAGCGACAGGAATATTTATAGTAACTATAGGCCTATATCGATCCTTCCGTATTTCTCAAAGGGACTGCAACAAATAATTCGCTGTCGTATGCATGGCATTTCTGTCGAGCACTCTGTAATTACTGACCATCAGTATGGTTTTACTCCGGATACATCAACGTAACACCCACTACTTGATCAAAAAGAACATATACTAAATAACCTTGAATCGAAACTACTCACATTAGGCATATTTATATGCTTCAGCAAGGCATTCGACAGGTCCAACTACGATTTTCTTTTCGCAAAACTAGAACACTGTGGTGTACGGGGCCATGCCCTTAATGTGTTTAAATCATACTTAAACTGCCCTTTCCAGTATGTGCCAATTGGAAACTATGCGTCTGAATTCCTGCAAATAAAAATGGTGTCCCGCAAGGAAGTTGATTACGACCTCTGCTCTTTATATGTAAATCACTTTATTAATATCACTAAAGAGGCAAAATTGATTATGTATGCAGATGGTAGATCTCTGTTCTTTTTTTCGTCCGATAACATTTTGAAGATAACTAAGATTGCCAATCGGGTTCTTCCATTATTGGCGAAATGGTTATGGTACAGTTCACTAAATATTAACGAAGGTGAAACGGAGGCGATGATTTTTAACCCGAAGCACAAGTACATATCTAATCCACCTCATCTGGTCTTAAATGAGAGTAATATTGATTGTTTATAAATTTACTTCTCTTGGCGTAGTCTTTACTAGTACTATGACATGAGACACTCGCATAAATAAAACTTGCGTCCCTTTTTACACATTTATCGGATTTTTTAACGCAACAGACATAGTTTACCCGCCAAGAGTAAGCTAAATTTATACTACGCTTTCTTTTACTGATACCTAAATTACTGCTTTCTGGTGTGGTGTAACACCACTATTTCGAATGTTCGAAAATAATTGGTTCTTCAGAAAAAAAATATCCGGATAAATGCTAATACCTCATATGATGCCGCAATACTTCCACTACGCCTAAAATATCAAATTGTTGGTGTAAATAAATTGTTTGAATGCAGGTTTGCCTGTTTTGATGAAAACGATAGCAAGAAATGATCCCTTCCTTAAACTCAAAGTTAAACTCACCCCGCATATTACGCCACATGAAACTAGACAACTACATACTTATACATTACCTCGATGTACAATAAAGTATGGTTTCACAATGTTGATGTATATATTGCCTAAATGTTTAAACACTGAATTCTATGATAATTTATGCTATAAGCTCTTTTCTGGTATTCGAGACTCGTTCGTGTCTTAGCTCTTGTTTACCTTATATTGTAGAGCATTTCACTTTCTTATTTTGTTATATTTTTACGCTGTTTCACATCACTCCAAAGATTTTTCGTACTATGTATTTAACTTGCGAGTTTTAACTACATGGTGTAATTTCATTTTAAGTTCCATATATGAATGTATAAAGATCTATGTAACTATTGTATTCACAATGTCCGAGGTACTTCATTGAGCTACATATATTCTACTTAGTGTGGCTGAACGTTTTCGCGCTTTTTTTCTCCTGTCGCAATTGTCAATCTTAAATAAGTTCGAAAATTTTGTCAAGCGGTTGTATAGACTGCTTTTTTTCTCTTAGCCTTCTACTGCACACTGTACTGCTAACTGAAGTAAATATTTGATTGATTGATTGATTGATTGATTGATTGATTGATTGATTGATTGATTGATTGATGGCTTCCTCTAACGCCAGCAGTGGTAATTTTGCTGTTACTGAAAGCTATTTATCACTGCAATTAAACGCTACGTTAGCAGGTCCGCCTTTAAGGTTTCTCGTATACACTGAAATACTGAAGCCCTGTAAGGACACCGTTCAGCAGAAGATATTTAAGTTCAGTAATACCGCAGATAGTAGCAAATAAAATGATCTGAGATGAGCTAAAGGCGAACTGCCCATCCTGCAGCAGCGTGCTCTTTCATTCGCACAACTAAAGTTCGCAACATGCATTTAATAGTAACGCATATCATATTTAAAAGACGTGAGTTTTCGTTTTGCAATACCAATAGCTGGCGAGGGTCGCTTTTGTAAAATGCCTTCTTGGGGCAGCCTGAACGCCGGTGACAACTTGATCGATAAATTTGCCAATAAGACGATATTTGAGTAACTTCAGTTTACTGCTTCAGGCATTGTAACAGAACAAGCTACGAAGTGCTGTTTGCCTGAAAAAGCAATTGAACCGTGTTCTGTCGAATTTAAAACATGTAACATTTGCATGATATGTTTACCCTTTTATTTAAACAAAGGCTTACCCATAATTTTCCATACTGAATTACATCTGTAACGCAAGAACAACCTTTCTCAACACCGCCTAACGAACACAGCCCAGTTCTATATTTCTCCAAATGAAACGCCCAATATTAGCGATTGTCTGAAGCGTATCTTTTATTAGTGAAATCACTGTATACCAAAGGTTAATATAAATTATCAGGTTCTAATAATATGCTGAGGGCGTTTACAACATTAAATCTCCCCCAATTAAGAGACAGCAACCAGCAGGCAAGCTTTGAAAACCGTTTGATTACCTCGCGGAAGTAGTTCTACAAGTCAAGCAAGGCGCTGCCTCAGTGAATGGCTATGAAAAAATGAAACTGGATGGAAAGACCTCAGAGGACACTTGGTTGATATTGCACTTTGGCAGATTTTGCTGCGAACGAGAAATGCAAAACTGCGCAGTTTTGTACCGCCACTGTGGTCAGGGCACTCTAGAGGTCGTGTAGGCCTAGGAAAGCCACATGAAACAGAAGAACTTGTAATAGTCCTGTGCTTATTGATGTCTAAAGCCTGTTTCGTAAGGCGCAGTTTTCCCACTCTCTTGGACGTGCGAGGTCGCTGGTGCAGCAGACGTTTTGCGACCCCTTGAAGAGATCACTTTTTTATTGTTCAGAGTGCTGAACTTTGTCGCGGTATCGTTAGTGTGGCCTGGTCCGTAAAGCAATAACAACGCAGATTTACTATGCCTCTAGATGTTTCTAGTATGTTTCTCGTTGTATTCTTCGAAGTCAACTGAATAAGCCTATGCAGAAAATAACTCAGCATTCGACAAGGATTTCGTAAAAACGAAAACCGTTGTCAACCAAGATCGGTGCACGTGAAACATGAATGTTAGCTCTGCACGTGCAAATTTTGTACGTACCAAACATGCAGTGCAATATTATTCCATGCGAAAGAGGCTTAACATGGAATTCCGGTATCTGGAGATTAAGCCAAATAACAATTGAATGAGCATGCTTGACAAAGTATGATTGTCTTCTACGTCATGATTGTATTTTGCTATTGAGAAAATTTGTAATTTTTTTCATTTCATTTCATTTTGATTTCCTTAAAGGCCCCATAGTAGGGATATTACATAAGGGGAGGGAATACAACATATAGAAACAAGTGTTATAATGCATTCAATTCTGTAGATAAAAAGTTGTTACACCTTGAACAAATTGTGAAGAGCAGGTGATGGCAGCGATTTGATGAGGAAGGCCGATTCCAGTCTTTAGATGCTCTGTAGAAAAATGAGGCTGAAAATGTATTTGTGCGTGAATGTTGTTGTGCTACTTGCTGGGGATGGCCAATGCGTCGTGACCGGCGCGTTGGAGGAACAATGTGTGGCAGTCGATTAAGCGTCGAATAGTAGAACCTGTGGAAGAGAGAAAGGGTGGCAATGCGGCGATAAGGAAGATTCCTTTTTTAAAGTGATATGCTGACGTTGTAAGAGTATGCGGAATAAATATACCTAGTGGCGTGATTTTCAACTGCCGCGAGGGCATTCGCGAGATATGCTTGATGCGGATCCCAGATGGCAGATGCGTATTCGAGTTTCGTTCTTACCAATGATCTATAGGTTAACAGTCTATGATCCGTCTTCCTTCGCGTGTACGTCCATGTATGTACTTCTTGCTTTTCTTGTTTTTCATTTGAGTTTCTACATATATGTTTACACATGTGACCAGGAAAATCACTTGGGAGCTAGTGCTCATCCAGGGTGTTCGTCCCCCCTCTTTAATTTCGTTGTGCGCTACACGAAGCCAGTAGAGCTCATGTTTGTTGATACTGTCTCTCGTGCGGGAAATTGTGCTAAAGATAACAATGATCTGAGAAACTCAGAAATGCTATGATTTACACAGATGGAAAATATGACAACACATCAACACACGCGAACTACACTTTTTGACATAACTTACCAGTCGGTACCCTAGATTCGCTGGTTTAGATTCTCATAACGATGCAATTACCATTATGTCTTTCTCGGCGCGTAATTCGTGTGCTCAAAGTTTCATAACATTGCTACGATAGGCTGTGTTAATTTAAAACTGAAAACCTCGAAAGACAGTTCTGCGTCTGCATAATGGTGGCAACGTTTTGTGACGGAATACAAAGTCAAATACCTGCAAAGGTAGCGTCCATCGAGCATGGTGGCCAGACGGGTCGCGGACACCAACCAACCAACATAGTGAATTGTGATCAGTAAATATCGTAAAGCGGTGGCCATAGAGATATGGGCGGACCTTATGGACTGCAAGAATGACAGCGAGCCACTCTTGCTTAGTCACAGTGTAATTCTGTTCGGGCTTGCTCAATGAACGGTTGGCGTAGGCAATGTCAAACTCGGCGTCACGAAAACGTTGGACGAGTACGGCGCCGAGGCCGATTCCACTCCCGTCGGTGTGCAATTATGTTGTGGCTGAGATCACAAAATTACGAAGTATGGCTCTAGAAGACAGCAGAAACTTCAGTTAACGAGTCGAGGAATCGCAATCCGTGGTCGAGGTGAAAGGCTAATCCTTGCGGAGCAATCAAGTCAGAGGGCATGACTTATCGGCAAAGTTGGGCAGAAACCCTCGGAAGTACGAACCAAGACTCAAGAAACATCTGAGCTCGCTTTGCGACTGCGGTTGTTTAAAGCCTCTAAATGTAGCGACCTTTGGTCGGTCTGGTCGCACACCGTGCCTGTCCACCAGATGTCCAAGTACTAGCACCTCTCGTTGGTGACTTTGAGTTGAAGGCAAGGACGGCTTGTTCAAGGCACGTCAAAACAACGTCACGTCGATGGTTGTGCTCTGCAAAAGTGCTCTGCAAAAGTACGTCGTCAAGTTAACGCAAACAAATTTCAGAGTTAAGGGAGCGCAGTACCCTGTCCATTAACGTTCAAATGTCGTAAGCGCGCTCCTCCAACCAAACAGCAAGACATTGAATTTTG
Organism: Dermacentor andersoni; assembly: GCF_023375885.2. Lineage (NCBI taxonomy): Eukaryota > Metazoa > Arthropoda > Arachnida > Ixodida > Ixodidae > Dermacentor > Dermacentor andersoni. The sequence continues at coordinate 198,201,656 of NC_092815.1, forward strand.
GGTCACTGGGCCAAACAAAAGGGTCTCGGCTCACAAAAGCGGCTTTCTCTTTGTCGGCTGAATGCATGGGTATTGGCCTGTAATCCGATCAGAGGTCCAGAGGTGAAAAGTAGGATGCTGCATGAAGACAGTCGATAACGTCATCGATATGGGGAAGTGCATACACATCCTTTTTCGTGACAGAATTGAGACGCCGGTAGTCGACGCAGAACCTCCAGGACCCGTCTTCCGTTTTCACGAGGATGACCTGCGCAACCCAAGGCTATTGTAATCTTGGATGACGCCACTGGCTCGCATGTCGTCGACTTATTCAGCGATAATCTTGCGCTCCGACGTGGTGAGATGCGTGCAACCGGTCTCGATCCTGTGGAGAGCCCGCGTAGTTTGAACCCGAACTTTGTATGCGCTCTGGGCGAAATCAAACAATGAAGCATGTTTATTAAGCACGCTTACTAGGGCTTGACGCTTTCTGAAGACAGCGACTTGTTGATAGTTTTTGTAACCGCCAACGAGCCTTCGGGGACGACGGGGCCAGACCCGTGCGCTCGGGCTTCGTGCGACGTGTCATCAGTTAAAGCGCCTATGTTGAGCCTAGTATCCACTTCAAAAGAAACAAGTTGCATACCGCTGGGCAGCACACAGGCCGGGAGGATAAATTTGACACCAACAGTCTAGTTGTCCCGCAGGCCTCAGAGAGGATGCATCGAGGTCCGAGCACACTTTTCTTCTCAACGATCGAAAGCCCAGGCTAAAAATAGCAATACATGTATCGGGGCGCCAGCACTTCAAGCAGCAACTCGACCCCTGGATAAGGAACGTGCCGGTAAGAGGGATTCTTCCGTGATGGCGAGTGTATGCAAAAATGTCGGCAAGAGGAGAGAGGTAAAGCTCGCCGGCAGCGAAGTCAATAGTGGCGCCGCACTGAAGTAGGAAATTGAGGTCAAGCCTCACGCTGTGAGTGCATTGAGTAACCACTACAAATTCGGCTTGATACGCTTTATCGGAGAAATAAACGTTCGCAGTGCACACTCCAATTGGTCGGAGCAACCTTATGCTCACACCAGGAAATGTATTAGCGTTATCACAGCGAACCATCATTCTACGGCCTAGTTGGATTTCGAAATCTAGGCTGATGACGGATACATTCGCTCCTGCGTCCACTAAGACAAGCATAGCAACACTCTCCACTAAAACACGAATTTTGTTATGACACAAGATGACTGGCGATCTCACGTCTGTTGGACGCGCCGCCTTGTTTCCCGGCGGCGGTAACGTGAGACGCCGTCGCGGAGATGGAAACCTGCGCTTGCGTGAAGGCGGCGGCGTCAAGCTCCGCACAGAAGCTGTGGGTCGCTACGGTAATTTACCTGGTAGTTCGTCCTTCTATCGGAGTCAGAAGGCCAGCGTTTCCCGTCACCGTGCCGATTGCCAGGCCGATAAAATGTACGCGATGGCTCACGGGACGGTGGTGTCGTGTGACGGCAATGAGAAGAAAATCGGGCGACGTGGCCGCGATTACCTCAGTGAAAGCATTGCAAGCTCACGGGACGCACTGGAATTCTCAGCGGGATGATAACTGGCACGCCCGTCTCACTCTTGAGAAACTGCAGTTGATGTGCGTGAGCAACCGTCGTGGAACTGAATGATGCATTGATGTAAAGGGGAGAAGTGGTTGCCATGCCGACACCGAGCCGCTGCAAAGATAAACGCAATCTGTCCTCCTTTTCTTCCGTTCTTGCAGTGGCTTTAGCGTAACAATATATTTTTTCGTATATTCTGCAATGATACAGACGTACACCCTCGCATTAATCAAAAGAATTACTAGAAACGCTAAGTAGAATATTAAGGTTCGTCCTCACGTCAGGCTTGCCGATAAATTTAATGCCTGGGACATGGAAAGGTGAACAGTGAACAGATTTAATAAGTCCCTTCCTATGCCCCTTCTCTCAATCATAACATTTAGGTGCGTGCAACCAGTGTTCCACAGTTTCATGGTTTCCAATATAACTGTACAAATGCAATTCAAGGCCCGTAATGTGTCATTCTTATGTATCCAAATGACCACCAGCAGCAATTGCCATTGCATTTATTTTGCCCTTGCCAACAAGAACGTCAAATGATGACGCGAAAAACAATACAGTGTCAAGCGTAGTTGAAGCCGGCAGACATTTGGCACGTAAAACCCCATAATTTTTTTTTTAGCCGGCAGACAAGAAGGTAAGTACCACGAATAACAACAAGAAAAATATCGTTATTGCGTGAACTAACGTTCTTGGGTACCCATACGTTGCGTATCACGCTGCCTAAACAAGACCAAAACATCTGTCCGTTTAGTCTGGTGCAGAATCATTCACGGCTAAGTATATGGGAAGGGAAACGTCGCATGTGTTGATCAGGCTTACGTAAAAGAGGTTGTTCAATTAATCACATATATACGTATTCCAAGAGATCCACGTGATAAGGTATACCTCCTGTGTTGTTTTCTTTGCCCTTTTATGGCACCATCAGAGTTATCTGGTTTGATTCCTACAGCTTGCGTCGAAATGCACCCGTGGTATTTGTAACATTACGTCACCATTGTTGCTGCGTCAACTTCTTTACCACATGGTTTTGGCTTTGTAAGACGGAATTAGTGCGCATAGCCAATTCTCTTTCTTACAAACTTGACCGTGGATTGATCCAAAGCGGACGGTGACTCCGTGTAACAGGAAGGAAGTGGTGAGGGGGGGGGCGCAGGGAGTTGGCGAGGTTTCATGGTGTCTTGCCCTCTGAAGCGCCAATGTCAGTGAAAATCTAACCTGCCTTAATATCGCTGTACCAGCGTGCAGTGTGCACGCTGGTACAGCGGACTCGCATTCTTCCTTTTTACATTGTCGGCAAAAGTATGCCCTAGGTAGAGTTCGTAGTTATTAACTTCGTAGTTATCACCTCAATTCCTACCTACATGCATCACTTGACACTGCGATATTAAGGCAGGTTAGATTTTACCGAAACAGATAATCGCGTTCTCATGAATTGACCGTTATCCAATGTTGCAGAGCCCAGTGCCTAATATTCGCATTGTTTCCTTAGTCACCCCTAATTGCATGTAACCGTTTAGATGGCTGAGATTTTTTTCCTGTTTCGTGCCCTTATAAACAGATACGCTCTTGACATACTTGGGAATTAAACTTTTGACTGTAGCTTCGCAAAGTCTTAGCCGGCAGGTCGTACATCAAATCTCCACAACAGAAACAACAATATTCCCATATTTTGTTTATGCGTCCTCTGGTCAGCGAAGTTATCATTGTTGCCATAAATATTTCACTGCAGGCACTGAACATTGTGGTTGACGCACTGACACGTTGCGAGCAGTTTCTGATGGAGCACAAGGGAGCATGGCACACGTACCGTGATGGTATCCTGGACAAGTATGAGCTACAGGATCTCCAGCGCCGATACATGCCCGGTCTCAGCGTGGACCGATGGGTGAACGCGATTAACACGCAATGGTAAGCGTGGCTACTACACGAATTTTCGCAAGTGTTAGATTTAGGTTACAGAGCCACAGATTGTCAGTTATTCTTGACACCCCAACTACGGCATTTCTCATAATCCTATCAAGGATTTGCCACTTCAAACCACAGAATTGTTTTTTTTTTTTTTGGAAGTGTTGGCATCGCGTACTGAAACACACTGCTATTTCCTTGTCGGAATGCAACGCATAGCCTCTAGTTTCTCACAAATATATTTTGCTAGCATTATTTTCAGCTATGGGTCTTCAGGAGCCTGGCCCTCGGACAATATAAAGAAATTTACAGGGGTGCATTCATTCCAGCTCGCCGACGTGTCAGTGCTTTTGGAAGTTAAGAAATAATATTTTCTCTAGCAGCGGACGACTGTCGCTGTAAGCACCACAATACTTCTTGAAAATGAATCTCTCGGTTTTGAGCTGGCACGAAAGCTCAGGCTCTAAGCTAAAGTACTCACCCAAACACTAACAAATTGCCAACATAAGTACACGGATGCCTAGTGAGTATTTGGGAAGCGACGGGGGAACATCGGCAGACTATCTTACAAGTATAGCAAGGCATATCAATACACTTGGTGTCGCACACATTACATTAATATACCCTGATATGATGAATAATAAAACTCTAAAAAAATCAATATGAAATCATGTAAGCAGTAAACAGCAGAAGTAATGTCTCATTAAGTATCGGAACAGGAACGACCCGTAGCAAAGGGGTCAAAGTTTCTCGCACTTATGTTATAAGGACGGAAACAAGCCACGAACCATAGTCGAATAAAGTGATGTTTCGAGATACGTGCTGTTCTGCTGTTCATAATGGCAAGCTAGTTGCGCCGAAGTCGTTAAGCTGTTTTGACGCACAACTTAAGCTTCGGAAGCACACGTGGTTTAGCCTGTTAGTTTGGTGGTGGCTAGAATGACGAAAAATTCAAGGTTAAGCGCACTTGCCGACGTCATCTCTGTGGCTCCGATGTGCGCGTTGTCCTACTTTATCCCCTAACGTCTTCCGAGCTTGCACTGCGATGGTGTTCGTCAGCATGGAGCCCTTGGTGGCATCATTCTTGGGCTGCTTGAGACGCCTGCAGCAATTACCACTCTCACCAATACACACCGATTCACAATCACGCACGAAATATTACATACAATGCCAGGAGATTGTGCGATCCAGCGGATTCTTCACATTGATGAGGTAATATTTAGAGAGACACTAAAGTATCTTTTGCGTTTTCCGCGCAAAATCACGATAAAACCTTGAGGCACACTGTGGTGGAGAATTCTGGAATAATTTTGACCATTTTGGGTTGCGTAACGCACAACTGAGATTTCCGAAAATTCAGTCACACATAAAAGGACACAACATAAGTTTAGTACTGATAAAATATATTTTTGGAGCTCTATATTAGTAAATTTTGTGGTAATAGCTTAAATAATGAAATAAAAAGTGAAGGCGAAAGTAGCATTTATGTTAAATTTGGTCCGGAAACCTCACCACTTGTACGGCATTGTAACTTCACGGATTTGACGATACCTTTTTTTTCTGTTGAGAGGCTGTGCCCCAGTTAACCTTCTAGACACTGCTAAAGGTATCCTCGGCAAGTCCCAGTGGTGCGCACTGGGGCGACGGTGATTAAATGAAACGGAGCACAAGATGCACGCAGGTGCGGTGGGTCGAGGACGCCATGAGGTACGTCTATGACCCGCTTATATGTCAGTGTAGACCACCTTTAGTGATAAAAATGTAGCTTGGAACGAGCCAATGCCGTCAATGCTATGACGCCGCGGCTAGCTGGTGCCGGAATTACGATGTGGCGTCACCACCAGTCTTTCTCTTAAAATGCGTCTTCTCTGGTTTATCGGGCCTCTTCTTGCGGAACAGAGTGGCGTTTTTGTTTGTTGATTTGGCAGGGTACTTTACTACCTCAGGTCAGCAATTCTTTTCTCTTTATCGTCGCTTTAAGCTTTCTTGCCGGTAGACTAGCGGTCTTTGCCCACCACCCAGACGGCTATTGGCGGCGAGGAGTTACGGAGTCGCCATCTATCGGAAGCGCCTCGCTGGCGTAGTATGAGGGATCGAGGGATCACGTGGCGCGCTCCTGATAGGTTTTGCTGTCAGCGCTCACTGAAAACGCCACACGCGAGCTTTCCCGGACATTTCTGTAAGTACTTTCGAAACGAGAGAAGTATTTTACTGTCTAAATAATAATCTTGGGCAAACTGAAAGCACGCAATCGTTTACAGACGCTATCTCTTTACCGAATACGTACAGTGAACGCCACTGCGCGCGGTCGCCGCGAAGGAGTCTCCCGAACCGGCTTCTTGCGTGAAAAGTAGGTAAACGCTGAGAGCAAACTATGTGAAATATGTTCTTATAGTGTTTGTATAACTAAATGGAGCGTAATAGAACGAAGCCTCAATGCAGCGATCGCGCAGATTCGCAGCGACCGACTGCGCGTCTGCATGCTCGTCCGCGCACTGTTTCGATTTCTGCGTGCGCGCGTTTTCGCACCGTGCCATGAGCTTTAGGCTGCAGAATATGAGCATTTGACAGTATACAAGCAACCATTGTTGCGTGGGCGCTATCAGAGCTGTTCAAAAATAATTCCATTGTAGAGGCTTCGACGCCTACGGGGACTGTGATGTGCCGTCGCGACGATTCACTCTTTTTTTTTTTTCTTCTAAATTCTTTGACCTTTCAATATTATTTCTCGAGTTGCGTCGCACTGTATGTTTATGGGTGTTTTCGGCGTGCAATCTCCCGCTGCTACTTTTTTGCAATCCAGAGCATTAATTCATAACACAAACATGACCATATGTCATGCTTTCTTTTTAAATGTGCTTCTTACCGCTGCCTTTCCACTCCACTGAACTTGCCAGTATCTATAGCATCGACAAGTTCATAGACCAAACCATCATGACATTAGTCGGACAGCGGACTCGGGCGAGCGTCTAGTTCGCATTTTCAGAACATCGCAGACGTGGCGCCGTAGCAGAAATCTTCCTCGCGTCTGTGCTTGCTGCATACCCGAGTTGTAGCCGATGGCTGTTTGCCGGTTTTATGTTTCGCGAGCCAAGCTTCACGCAGCTTCTTGTCTTGCGGCTACGTGTGACTAAGGCTGACACCGGCCTCCGTTACGCGCGTCCGGCCCTGCGGCACCGAACAGTAGCCTACCATGTTGCGCGCCTTCAAAGGCAGCCACTACCTATTGTAGTGCTTTCAAGTGTTGTAAAGGAGACACTTGAAGCGGGAAAATTTCGCCACTAAATGAGAACCGCAGCGTACCAGGGAATTTAAACTCGTTTTCAGCTCGCTTCGGCGCTCCCGAAGCAGCCGACGCGACCGCTAAGTCCACGTGATCCCTCCTAGCACGTCACGCCGACGGTGGCGCCAGCTTTTCCAGTGGTGGAGCTCGAGGCCAATAGGTCTTCACTCACACGTCGTATTATGATTGCTAATATCGATCAGTGATTAATTGATTAACTGTATTTCGCAAAACTATTATTCTTTATCGATGTCGACCTTTAATTTAATCGACATATTCGATTAGACCTGTTCGATTAATCGTTTTCGAGAGTTTGACAGGAGTGCGAGAATTTTGAAATCGTACTGGAATGGTGGTGCACGAGCGGTGGGTGTACGGCTGTGGTAGTGCGACTGTCCACTTTTTTTCCGAGTCGCGAGTGATGCCGCGACGAGCGCTCGTCCTCTCTTCCCTAACCGCGCCATCAGAAGCCGGGTGCTTTAAGTTCCCTCGCACTTCCAGCATACTATAGCAGCCGAGACGCTGATCATCGGTCCACTCGAAGTCCACTAAAGTCATTGTACAGCATGGCCGCCGATTTGGAGCATGCATGTATTTGACACAGCGATGGAGTTCATGTCGATTCCAGGAATTGTATAGCGTCCGAGCATTTATTCTCGCCTGCTGGTTGTGCGGCCATTCAATGGGGGTATCAGTTTCACCCAAACATCACACCCAATTAGTATTTCTTCGCGCTGTAGAAAAAAAAGCTTGTGCCTTAGATTGCTAAACCAGTAATTTTCTTCTCCCCGCTGCATATTACAATTTCTCGCAGATTTAAGTTGGACCACACGTTTCACTTTTGCCATTTTTTCTTATTTCTTGTTTAAGTTTGCTGTACAGGGATTCCCTAGTGCCACGTATCTTATTTCATTCTACACTAAGTGCCATTTTATAACGAAGCGTTACCTCACGAAAGAAGCTGGGTTAACGTGCTTCAAGGCGAGCTTCAGACGGGGAAAAACGCGCTTCTTCTCTTTCTCGTTCTCTCCGTTCACACTTGTTCTTCCACTCATGCGACTACGTTTAGCGTAATAATTATCCCCTCCTGGACAAAGCCCGCCGGTCGAGTCTGTAAAGATCTCGGAGTAAAGGCCTTCAGACGAGCGACGTGTAAGACCTAAGTCTTGGCAGAGCGTCGTCCATTTGCTATGAGACGCTCCAGTTGATAGTTTACTTTACGGAGCTGGTCAATAACAACGCACAGGCCAGAATAGTTGGCGAGATGTTTCGCGGACACAGGTCATGTTTGCTGAACGGATACCATAGCAAGACTAGATTTCCTGGAGAATAGGGGACATCTCGATGGTGCCGGTCGTTTCGTGCTTACCGCTGTTGTGAAGACAGAGAACTCATGAAGGCAAAGCGTCGAGATTCTTCAGCGAGACACATAGCCTCGGAGACTGAAAGATCCTCGTGGGTGGAGAAAAAAATATGCTGTCCAGTGTGTGACGCGGCGGACGACTGTAGCGGAGGAAAAACGATCTGTAGCCAGTAGTTCCGCACTTTGTAATGTTTATGGTGTATTGAATCAAGAGCAAAAAGTTGTCATTGTGATCCGATGTGACGTACATGCACAACATGTCCACCAGTGTGCAGTTGGTACGCTCAGTGAGCTCATTCGTTTGCGGCTAATACGGTGACGAGTGGCAAACGCTGGAAGCGCACAATCGAAGAAGCTCTTTTACGACATGTGCAGTAAACTGGCGGCCGCAGTCGCTGATGATGACTTGATGAGCGCCGTGGCGGAGAATGATCGAGTGTAGCAGCTTGGGTGGCCATGGTAAAGCAGCCGTCTCGCAGTGCCGGGTCAGTGGCGGAGAATGATCGAGTGTAGCAGCTTGAGTGACCATGGTAAAGCAGCCGTCTCGCAGTGCCGGGTCAGACGGTCGGCAGCTACGATGATCCAACGATTTGCTTTCGATGAGCGGGTAAAGGGACCCATGAGATTAAGATTTTCTAACGACATCAGCGCAGTATCAATGAGTGCGAAGACAACGTTGGTTAGCTGGCCGATAGTGTCCCAGTCGTTGTACTTGCTTACTCGTTGGCAATGTCTCAGCCAGTCATCCACATCTTCAACTGCTTTCCCGGCGAAAACCCGAGGTTCTCGGTAACAGCGCCCTGTGCCAACAGACATTGATCCCGGAGCGGCAGGCATCGGACTCTACGCGTCTCCATCGCAGGACATGTCGGCAGGCGAAGGTAATATTCAGGCGAGGCGAAGACTCTAGCGAAGAATGAATGGTTCCGGGTCCATTGTTACTTCAATTGCCCCGCACCTCCACGAAAACTGCTACGTTAGAAAGAAACGGGGTTTTGTTGGTGGGGAATATTTAACAGGCTTCAAGGCAGGCCTATTACAGGGAAAAACTTCCGACCTCTTTTGCTCGTTCCCTCGATCTGCTCACATTTCATCTTCTTCCACTTATGCGGCTACACTTACTGTACTAGTATATTTTTTATCCTTTCAAAAGCCACTAGTGCCGACTATATTCAGTCTTTAACAAGCTTAAGATTTTTCTTCATCAAGCATTTATGCTCTTGTCTTCCAAACTTGTTTCCACCTCTCAAACAATAAAATATGGTCTTACAAAAGTAGATAACTGCATAAGGGATCGACGTTGGGCTAGTTGGCGTTCCATTTCGAAGAGAAAACAGCGCGTAGGACAAGCACAAACAATGATCGACAACACATGCGATGACTACCCTTTAAGGTTTAGTCAACGCATCTGTTGTCGATCTTTCTTAGTACTCGTGTCCCGCGCAATTTGCCCGTCCAAAGAGATAGCTGTTTCAACCTTCTTAAAACTGCCTGGCAAAAATTTGTATTGATCAAATAATCAATTAAAAGCAGTGCATCAAAAGCGATTAGTCGAATAAAGGCTAAAATGATGACTGGTTAATTGTTAATCGAAAAAGAAATTCATCCACAATTACAGTACTACCTAATGCGATGTTTCAGCGCAGCCCTATACGTGTACTCCTTTCGCGAGATATTGACTGGCGCGTATTCTCTGTATCGCGCGGCACGTTGAAAATGGGGCGAAGTGGGGCTCGACGGCCTGGAAATGAAATTGGATGAAAAAACAATTTGCCGAAGGTGGGGAACGATCCCACGTCTTCGTATTACGCGTGCGAGGCTCTACAACAGATATTCGCCTAATGCGAAGACGTGGGATCGTTCCCCACCTGTGGCAAATAGTTTTTTCATCCACTTTGATTTCAATTATTGTATGATTACTTTGATTCATATATTAACTATAAGGAATTTACCCTATGTTGTCCTTCGTGTCAATGTATGTGGGCTTCTTATGATATGCTTAATAAAATCGGACACCTCGGTTAACTTCCTTTCTTCTGGTTAACCTTTTCGTTCATGTAGTTTCGATTGACGCAAGTCAGAGGAAAAGTGGTTAGAGGCACCGACGCGTAGCGCGCAAGTACTTGAGGACACAAGGGCCTAACGTTTCTGTGTGCTCTGTCTTTTTTCTTCCCGTTCGGTAGCGATGCATCCACTTTCACAGCGAAGCTGTTTAATTCTAACCCCCGTATGCGTGGCCCGCATGCGTCCCCAGTGGGAGGGGTGAGGTACCATGGGCAAGTTACGTTCGTATCGTGAACACAGCCCGTGGACAGGAACAGAGACGTGTAGGAGGGAGGGAGAAAAGTGTGGCCATGGTGCTGCAGCTATGGAGGCCTGTGAGGGAGAAGGTGAAAGAGTGTGGCGACGCCTCTGCAGAAGTTGAAACAGATAGGGGACAATGTGAAATAGTTTGGCGACAGCGCCTGCGCACGTGACGTGGGCTTCTGTGGTTATAACGTCACGTGGTCAGAGGTGCTGGCGAGGCTGCAACAGCAGTTGCAGCCGATGCGTGAATGGTGCGGTGACTGCGGCGGTGGTTGTGTTGGCGTAGTGTGCTGTTCTATGCAGGTTAGCAATGCAGGCGATGAAATTAAAACTTTCAGCGTGGACAGAGAATACTGGCATATTGAGAGAACTTCAGCATGAATTCGGAATAGGTAGAGGTCTGGGTAACTTGTTTGTCCTTACTCAGCTTATTGAAATACCGAGAGCAGAAAGGAGACCACTATATGTGGTTTTTTAGACATCAACCAAGCGTATAACAACGTAAACCGACACATAGTGTGTGATATTGCTACGGAACAGTATTTGCGATGACAAAGAGGCGAGGAGGGTGAAGACGACGACGACGATTAGAGGCTAGCGCGGGCTGTTGCCTTTTGGCCAAGTGCGGCGTATTGCATTGTAAATATATTTGTATATAGCTTTTCGTCGGCGTCTTCCTACGTAACACATCTGGTGGAGGTGGGCATTCCCTGTACCTCGTCATCGAGCTTCGCAGTGGACGATACGTCGAGCCTTCCTTCATGGCTCCCGGCGACGACAACTCGACTCCAACTGCTCCGACACCTACTGCCACTTCGACGGCCTACATCACTGTCCCTGCTCCCCGTGATCCTGGCGTATTCTCGGGAAAAGATAGGGAAGACGTCGAGGACTGGATCAGCCTGTACGAACACGTCAGCCGCAACAACCGGTGGGACCCTACTATCATGCTCGCCAACGTAGTCTTTTACCTCGGTGGCACACCTCAAGTTTGGTTTTGGACGCACGAAGATGAGCTCACCAGATGGGATTCGCTTAAGCAAAAGCTCCGAGACTTGTTCGGCAACCCCTACGGTCACCAACTTGCCGCGCAGAAGGCGCTTTCCGGCCGTGTGCAGACATTCACAAAGCCCTACGTCACGTACATTCAGGACATTTTGACTCTGTGCCGCGAAGTTGACGCACACATGACTGAGTCCGACAAGGTCTCCCACATCCTCAAAGGCATTGCCGATGACGCCTTCAACTTGCTCGTTTTTAACAACGTGGCGACGGTGGATGCAGTTATAAAGAAGTGCCGCCGCCTGAAACTCGCTAAAATCCGACGTATCGACCAGCAGTTTGCCCGTCTGCCCACCACCCCAGCGACATCTTTCTGTGCCGACGCTCCTCGTCCCAACAACAATGGCGATGTTACCAGAATCGTCCGGCGTGAGATCGAGGCCGCCTATCCGGCTGCCTTTGACTCCAGCCCCTTCAATGCACCTGCAGTCACGGTTTCCCTGATCCAGGCAGTTGTCCCCCAGGAGTTCGCAAAAAGGGTCTTCACACCATCTGCTTGGCCCATCGCCCTGATACCCACCCGGCTTCCTCGATTCCGCCCCGCCCTGCATCTTCTTATCCACCACATTTCCGCAACCCGCCTGAATGGCGCACTGCAGACGACGAGCCCATTTGCTTTCACTGCCATCGAATTGGGCACATTTCTCGGCACTGTCGCAGTCGCTGGAGTTCCCCGAACTGGTCTACTTATGCTGCCTACTCTCGCCCCCCCCGTGACCCTTCTCGTCCCTATCGTGCCCGCTCGATTATGCCGCCACAGATTCCCCTGCGCCGAACCGCCCCTATTCTCGTTCGCCTTCGCCCCAACGACGACAATCTTGCCACCCGCCGTGGTTGCTCAGTGGCTATGGTGTTGGGCTACTGAGCACGAGGTCGCGGGACCGAATCCCGGCCACGGCGGCCGCATTTCGATAGGGGCGAAATGCGAAAACACCCGTGTACTTCGATTAAGGTGCACGTTAAAGAACCCCAGGTTGTCGAAATTTCCGGAGTCTCCCTTTACGGCGTGCCTCACAATCAGAAAGTGGTTTTGGCACGTAAAACCCCATAATTATTATTACAATCTCGCTCCCCCCAGCCCCGTCGCTCCTATTTGCCGACTCCTTTCGGACGCCGCTCCCAGCCGGAAAACTAGACGATGCAGCGCCTCGAGGTGACACTGCATTGCTCCGTACGCCGCCAAATCCTCTACTGACGTTGCCCACTCATCTGAACCTTCTTGACGTGCAACTCGACGGTGTTTCTCTATCTGTAGACACTGGGCCGCATTTGTCGGTAATTAGCGCTGACCTTCGTAACGGGATGAGGAAAATAATCACGCCCGCCACGACGCCTGCTGTACGTGTCGCCGATGGTGGAACAGCCCCTGTAATTGGTATGTGTGCCGCCCGTGCCTCCTTCGCCGATCGCTCCATTATCGTGCTATTCACAATCATCGCCCACTGTCCCCACGACATCATCCTCGGCTTAGACTTCCTGTCCGCACATTCTGCTCTCATCGATTGTTCCGCCAGTACTCTCCGCCTTGACCTTTCTGTTCTGGATCACGCTGAACCACACCCCAGTCGCCTCAGTTCCGTCGACTTTGTTCGGTTGCTACCTTCGGCGCTGACTTACGTTGACTTCGTGTCATCCCCACCAGTCCCCGACGGTCACTACATCGCGGCTCTTATGCAAGATGTCCTCCTTTCACTCGGGATCACAGTGCCTCATACAGTTTTATCTATTACGGCGAATTGCGTCTGCCTGCCAGTGGTCAATTTTGGCTTGACACAAGTGCTGCCACGCGGGATGTCTCTGGCCTAGCTTTGCTCATTCGAGATAACTCTGTAGCATCTATTGCAGTAGACGACAAATCAGCCGGTCCTCCTCTACCATCGGAGTCGGCAACTTGTTCCATCGCCGACTTACAGAAAATGATTGCGCCCGACATGCCGTCAGAGCACGCTCGTGAGCTCTACCGTGTTGTTTTCCTACCACGATATTTTTTACTTTAACGATCGTCCTTTGGCCCAAACTACAGCTATTAAACATCGCATTTATACCTATTATGCCCCTCCTATTCATCGCCGCGCCTATCGAGTACCACCGGCTGAGCGTCATTTATTCACGCCGAAGTTCGCAAAATGCTTGCCAAGAACATTATTGAACCGTCATGCAGTCCATGGGCATCACCTGTTGTACTGGTAAAAAGAAGGATGGATCATGGCGCTTTTGCGTGGATTATCGGCAGCTTATCAGGGTTACAAAAAGGGACGTGTATCCCCTACCTCGGATTGATGACGCCCTTGACTGCCTCCACGGCGCTCGCTATTTCTCCTCTACTGACCTTCGCTCTGGCTACTGGCAGATTGCCGTGGACGATCTCGACCGCGAGAATGCAGCCTCTGTAACACCTGACGGTCTTTATCAATTCAAGGTTATGTCGTTCGGTCTATGTAACGCTCCTGCCACTTTTGAACGCGTGATGGACTGCCTTCTTCACGGTGTCAAAGGGGCCACGCGCCTGTGCTACTTGGACGACGTTATAGTATTCTCCCCAGCGTTCGCTACGCACCTCGAGCGCCTCTCAGCAGTCCTGGACGTCTTTCGGCGAGCCGATCTGCAACTCAACGCATCGAAGTGCCAATTCGGCCGTCGCCAGATTACCATCCTGGGACACCTCGTTGACGCGAACGGAGTGCAACCGGACCCAGGCAAGGTCCATGCTGTTACGCACTTCCCTGTTCTAAAGTGTGTCAAGGATGTGCGCTGCTTCGTTGGCCTTTGCTCGTACTTCCACCGTTCCGTGAAAAATTTCGCGGCCATAGCACGATCACTAACAGAGCTTTTAAAAAAATACGCCCCTTTCCAGTGGGGCGATAACGAGGCGTCTGCATTCTCGCTTCTAATAGACGTTCTCACAACGCCTCCCGTTCTGGTCCATTTCGATCCTTCTGCGACTGCCGAAGTCCGTACTGATGCCAGCGGTCACGGAATTGGCGCAGTACTGGCACTACGCCAGCGTGGCCACGACCGTGTCATCGCTTACGCCATCAGGCTCGTCTCGCCCGCGGAGCGCAGCTATTCCATCACTGAGCGTGAGTGGGCGGTTGTGAAGTTCCGCCCATACTTATATGGCCGACCCTTTTCCGTTGTCACAGACCATCACGCGCTTCGCTGGTCATGCTCACTGAAAGATCGTACAGGAAGACTTGGTCGCTGGGCCTTACGCCTCCAAAAATATTCATATACTGTCACCTACAAATCTGGCCGACTAAATAAGGACGCTGACTGCCTGTCTCGCTACCCGGTAGACGAGCCTGACGACGCCGACAGCAGTACCGCCAACGCATTTTCTCTGTGTCTGCCTTCGCTAACATCGCCGATGAGCAGTACCGAGACCTATAGCTGCGAGTACTCATCGAGCGCCTGCGCTCTACACCTCACCGACGCATCCGTTCGCCGATATGTCCTCCAGGGTGGCATTCTGTACCGAAGGCACTTCCTCCCTGACGGCTCTGATCTTCTTGTCGTGCCAAAACATCTGCGACAGACTGTGCTCTTTGAGATGCATGACACACCCACTGCAGGACATCTTGGGTAACCCGCACGTACGACCGCGTCCACCACCGCTTCTATTGGCCCGGTCTCGCCCGCTCCGTCCGACGCTATGTTGCTGCCTGTAATTCTTGCCAGCGTCAGAAAACACCTCAGGTGCTACCTGCCGGTCATCTCCAGCCGATCACCGTCCCTGTGGAACAGTTCTTTCATGTTGGATTAGACCTCCTCAATCCCTTTCCCACGTCATCCTCTGGGTGCAAATGGGCAGCCGTCGCAACTGATTACGCCACCCGATACGTTATCACGCGGGCTCTCCCTACCAGTTGCGCCACTGATGTCGCGGACATTCTCTTGCGTGACATTATCTTACTTCATGGCGCCCCGCGGCAGCTGCTTACTGACCGTGGTCGTAACTTCCTCTCGAAAGTTATCGCCGACATTGTGCGTTTCTTCTCCATTCAACAAAATCTGACTACCTCATACCATCCTCAAACCAATGGCCTGACAGAGCGGTTAAACCGTACTCTTAACGATATGCTGTCCAAGTACGTTTCGAAGGACCACCACGACTGGGACATTGCCCTTCCTTATGTCACACTGGCGTATAATTCTTTCCGGCACGACACCGCCGGATTTTTTCCTTTTTATCAAGTGTACGGTCGCGAACCGACCTTGCCCCTTGACAAGGCACTTCCTCCTGCTGCGATCTCAAAAAGCGACTATGCGCGCGACGCCATCGCCCTCGTCCCGCGCTCTCGCGAGAGGGCGACGCCGGTCGCGCTCTCGTCACGTCGGACTTTCAGAGAAGCGCCTTTCGTGATATACAGGGCCCTACCGCATGCTGCGCCAGGTGACGCCTGTGACATACGAAATTCCTCCTGTGCGTTCAACCTCGTCCTCTACTCTGGCATCTAGTGATGTTGTGCATGTCAGTAGGCTCAAGGCCTACTGCACTGCTTCCGAGTCCGGCGTTTAGTCGCTCCAGGACGGCGCTTTTGCCGCCGGGAATAGCGTTATGGAACAGTATTTGCGATGAAAAAGAGGTGATCAGGGTGAAGACGACGACGACAATTAGAGGCTAGCGCGGGCGGTTGCCTCTTGGCCAGGTGAGGCGTATTGCCTTGTAGATATAGTTGTATATAGCTTTTCGTCGGTGTCTTCCTACGTAACAATATTCTGGAAGGGGAAGCCATAGGCAAGAACTGTATACAAATTTTGAAAGAGATTTACCTAGAAAATACAGTTTGCGTTGAATGGGAAGAGATAAGGAATCAGGAGCTAGTTGATATCAACACGAGACTGAAACAGGGGTGCCCTTTATCCCCACTGCTGTTTATGATGTGCATGGTGAGGATGGCAAGGGCGCTAGAAAGAAGAAATATCGTGTTTAATCTTTGATACAAATAGGCGGGTACAGTAGTAAAGCAGCAGCTTCCAGCTTTGTCTTATGCGGACGACATTGGGTTGCTAGCTAAGAAGCAAAGTGATATGCAATGCTTGGCTAATATCTGTGGAAAGGCCGGCGATAAGTTAGGTGTGAAATTTAGCGTTAAAGAATGAAGTGTTATGGTATTCTTTCTTTCGTTCTTTCTTTCTTTATTGATTGATTGATTGATTGATTTAAGACAATGCACACATTGTCTTGAAAACAGTGAACAGAGAGTCTCACTACAGGGCGAGGAAATACCTCGGGTAAAACAATATAGATAGATACGTCGGTATATAGATGAACGAAGGCAATATAAGAACTTCAGTTTGGCCTAGTTAGTGTTTGCTGCATATCATATTGACCGCAAATAAAGACGGGGTCAGGGGAAGAGAACACAAGAACGACACGGGCGGAAGACAGATACATGGAAAGAGATACATGGAAACACAGGTAAAAACAATTACAGCAAAAGGGAAGAGAAATGCGGCCGAAATGAAACAGCGGGCGCTATGGGGATACAATAGGTACGAGGTGCTTCGGAATATGTGGAAAGCTGCAATAGTCCCAGGACTTGCATTTGCAAATGTAATTGCTTGCTTGAAATCAGGGGTACCGTCGGGACTCGATGACAACCACAGGTGAATGGGACGCCTCACATTGGACGCTCACGGGAAGACAAATAATTAAGCTGTGCAGGGTGATATGGATTGGAGAAGTTTTCAAGTGAGGGAGGTGAGAGTAAAATTGATTATGAAGAACAATTCACATTATAACGAAGTAAGTAAATGGGATGGAAAGGTTCAGGTATTTGTAGAGGAAGAAGGTTGATTCACAGGCGAGGAAAACATGAAAACAAAGAACGTCAAGCAAGAAGTCGGAGGCTGAGACAATCTGATGTGTGGAGGCACTTGAAAAGAAACCTGCTATGCGTAACTACTTAAGAGGAAAAAACGAGATCACGAAAGAACGCTCCATACTTTTAGTAGCAAGATCAGGTCGCCTTAGAACATACTTATAAAACGAGATACAACAAGGAAGAAGAAGCATGTGCTTGCTGCGGTAAAGCTAGGGAAACGATGGAGCATGTTTTATTTGAATATGAACATATCTGCCCAGCGGTCGACTTAGGCACCGCTGGCCTCTTTGAAGCTCTTGGGTTCAGCGAGAACAGAGGGAAAGCAAACACGTTCGCAATAGAGATTGATAGGAGAGGATTGGAAGATTGGCGGAAGTAGGGAAACGACATACAATGGAGACATAAAAAACAAAGTTCCCAATAGGGGTTCAGAAAGCATGGTGGTAGGAATTATTCTCTTTTTTTCTAGATAGATAGGATATCAGGCAGCATAATAATAGCATGGTGGCGCAACCCACTGTCCCGTTCAAAAGGGGATGCTCATAGCATCCATCCATCCATCCGTCCGTCCGTCCGTCCATCCGTCCGTCCGTCCATCCATCCATCCATCCGTCCGTCCGTCCATCCATCCGTCCATCCATCCATCCATCCATCCATCCATCCATCCATCCATCCATCCATCCATCCATCCATCCATCCATCCATCCATCCATCCATCCATCCATCCATCCATGTGTTGCCGTACGGAAAACATGTATGCGCAGTGACCACGCCGACGCTTGTGTGGGCGTAGTGTGCTGCTATATAAAAATAAAAATTTACGATTACCTAATGTATGCAACCTATGTATTCAGCCCATTTATGTAGCCTAAACAACTTCGCTAGCAATCCATCCTCATATGAATTTTGCGGCCCCACGAGTTCTTTGCCGGATCACGAGCCAACAAGCCCGTCAGACAATCTTCTGTAACACATCCAGAATTTCTGACGTTATTGTCGGTATGTCGCGAAAACAGCGCATATTTCAGATTATCAGATATGCCAACGGTATTGACACGTGTACTTATCTTTATCGGGCGACCACGTTTCGCCGCCTAACAAATGTTATCACACAGCACGGGACACGCCTGCATGTATCCGAAGTTTCTGGAAAGTTATCGATGCTTCTATCCGCTGTCTGTTGTCGCCGAACCTTGTGTTATCTGATTTCATCGCGTGACGCGAATGGTGTAGAACTCTGTGGAAGGCACGCGGGTCCCAACGATTAGTCTGGAACATTCGACGACTGCTGTATAAAAGCCGACGCGCTTGACCCGCTGATCAGATTTTCGACGATCGTCTACCGTGTTCGCCGCTATCATTGTGCTATAAGTGTAGCCTATTTTGTGGGCGCATGCTCACTCAATAAAAGTTAGTTTTGTCTTTCACAGTATTGCTACTGTGTTCTTCAACGTCACTACCACGTGACAATATAATCGGCAACCCTTCAACGGCTGACTGGAAAGCCGATAAAATAATAGAAGAGCTGATTATTTCCAATGTTATTGCATATTTCTCTTTTCAATGTTAGGCGTCCTTCAAATAATGGCAACCCGATGTCTATGATATATCGTCACGCATATGTCGTGCAGGTCCTTCAAAGTCACACCAGAAACAATAGTGTACGTCATGGATCCGGTCGCACTGGAAAGCACCGCCTTGTTACTGTCTAACTTCACGTGGGTCGAGTCCAACCTGCTGATTGGCTGGTACGTCCTACAGAAGCTTGCGCCCTCCGTCAGCCCCTCCTTCCGGGAGCTTCTGGTGCCTGCATTTGAGAACGATACCGGTGAGCGATTTGCGTCATGGGGCCATACTAACACTGACCATACTAACACAGGTACTCGAACTGGTGGGGCTAATTAGCCCTCACCAGCAAAGAACACAGCTCAGACGCGTGCCGGCATAAAAGAGAATGCGTATAATGTTCCCTACATGCGACCGTGTTGGCTAGCAGGAAGAGAAATAGTAATTCCTCGAAATGAGTGCGCTTAGGAATTTAAAATATTTCACGAGTTACCACGTGGGGTTGCAGAGCCAATGGTCGCAGTGAATGAATCGGTGGACTTGGTCACCTTGCAGTTCATATTGTGTAATCGTGAGTGCAGGGCCGACCGTACTGGCTCCATTATAGAAGCATAACATATAGCATGCGAACAATGCACATACATTAGTAAGCCATCCATAGACGCATTCTCTCCACGCATCGGTGGTTGATAGACCAGATGCATCTCATCAGCCGCTAAGTTGTTCCACGGGTGCGGCAGAGGGCCTGAGGCCGCTGGACAGCTACTCAGTCTCTGCATGCATCACATAGGACGCACATCGGCTCCATCTTTTATTTACCTCGTTGGCAGCAATTTTCGAAATCAGGCCTACAGCCCTATGTCTTCCCTAAAATGGCGCCGCGACGTGATTTTGACCACACGGGGTCCATTGTAGGGTCCAGACGAGAATGAAAAAAAAAAAATAACAAAAAGTTCACTATGAAACACGAGACTTGGATACATGAGGCAAATCACATAACTCATCACCCCTTCAGGACTTAAGAGGAAGCTTTAGCTCGGGTGCTCCTATCTAAATACATGTAAAAAGGGAATTCGTTTTTCTCGGCAACCACTGCACCCAATTTGACGGGGTTTGCTGCATTTAAAAGAAAAGCTTAAAATCTAGTGACTGTTGGTTTCGAATTTTCGATTTAGGTTGTCCAATTTTTATAAAAATTTGGCAAAATTGCAAATTTTCAGAAAACGAAACTATCAAGTTTACAACTCCGTAACTCAGCAAGAAAACAAGATATCGCAATTCTGTGAATTGTACCTGATAGCACATCTAAAGCGGACAAAATTGATATGTTACACATGAACCTCAAAAAATGGAGTAATGTGTAACCAGAACTTTTGCAGAACCTTCGTAAACCACGTAACAAATTCACGTAAGATGTAAACTGACATATCAAATTCGTCCGCTTTGAATGGTCTAATGGATGCCGTTTACAGAATCGCGATATCTGTTCTTGATGCAGAGCTATTAGCTTGTAAACTTCGTGCTTCTATTTTTTCAAACGTCTGAATTTTTGAAAATCCTTTTGACAAAATTCAAGCCCTAAATCAAAATTCCGCTTCCAACAGTCACTAGAATTGAACTTTCTCTCTCAAATGCAACAAATTTCATTAAAATCGGTCCAGGGGTTATCTCAGAAAAACGTTTTTGCGTTTTTACATGTATTTGAATAGGCCGCGTCGGAGTTGGGCCAGAGCTAAAGCTTCCTCTCGGGCCCAACTCCGACGCGGCCTATTCAAATACATGTAAAACGCAAAAACGTTTTTCTGAGACAACCCCTTAATGAAATTTGTTGCACTTGAGAGAGAAAGTTAACTTCTAGTGACTGTTGGAAGCGGAATTTCGATTTAGGTGTTGGATTTTGTTCAAAGAATTTTCAAATATTCGGAACTTCAAAAAAAAAAAAAAAAAATAGAAGAACGAAGTTTACAAATTCATAACTCTGCTTCAAAAACACATATCGCAGTTCTGTAAACGGCACCCATTAGACCATTAAAAGCGGACAAATTTGATATGTCATATTATATCTTACGTGAATTTGTTACGTTGTTTACAAAGGTTCTGCAAAAGCTGTATATCCGCATTACTAAATTTTTTTAGATTCATGTATAGCATATCAATTTTGTCCGCTTTAGATGTACTATTATATGCAATTAACGGAATTGTATTATCATTTTTCGTTTCTGAGTTGCAGAGTTGTAAACTTGATAGTTCCTTTTTTTGAAAATTCGCGATTTTCGCCAATTTTTTATAAAAAATTAAAGACGTAAATCGAAAATTAGAAACCAACAGTCACTAGATTTTAAGGTTTTCTTTTAAAAGCAACAAACCTCGTCAAATTTGGTGCAGTGGTTGCTGAGAAAAACGAATTCTCCTTTTACATGTATTTAGATAGGAGCACCCGAGCTAAAGCTTCCTCTTAAGCGGGTTCCAGTCAGAGCATGACTTACGCTCACATATGCGAAGCTGTCGTAGAATTGTGGTGTTTCCAGGACAGGCCGAAACGCGAGCTCATTGACGGATGTTGTTATTGTGGCTACAAACACCTCTTGTGCCGCACGTTAGAGTGACGGGTGGTATCAAGTTCTTGTGACGCTTTGCTCGACCACAACTGAAAAAAAATTACGCGATTATTTTTCCAGAAGCAAAAAAGATCAGCGAAAGCTAATGCTAGTTTTTACTGACACCTTTCAGCAGGAGATATGTAGAACAGGTTATTTACAACAGTCTTTGGATGAGCTTTATTTGACGTCGAAAGATGGCGTCAGTAAGATGCGTGTCTGCGTCTCTGACGCACCACGATTCAACAAGGTGCTGTCGTTCGACCTAATATTCCTGTGGAAACCCGCAAGGTAGAGAGTAGTAATAAAATACCTTTCGAATTGCTTCGAGATGCCTCGACTTCGCCTTCCTATGTGCTAGCCGCCTGGTTAGCTCCGATGTTAGAGCAGCTGCCCCGGAAAGGCGGTGGTCCCGGGTTGGAGTCCCGGACCAGGGCGAATTTTTTCAACAGGGAAGCTTTTCTTTCGAGGAGCAAGTTGGGTTTCCTTTGTAGCAATTGCTGCGATTTGTTGGATGTCTCATTTTCCCTTATTTAAAGTGTAAGTTTAGGAGCCAGCTAAATCTCTCAAATGAGTTTGCATTATAAGCCGCAATTAAAATGCGCAATGCTGCACATAAGTGAGTCGCTATACGTTGTGCCGTACCTTGGCACTCCTTTCAATGCGCTTGAATCACCATGGAGACGACACGACCCGAGACGGAGAGCGTAAATATTGGAAAGCGCATCTATTTTCTATTGTAATGGCGTATAGTTAATATTTCCCACTGCCGAGACTTTTCGTAGGTCTAGAAAGCAAAGAAGTGGCGTTCTTCAAGGTCCCTATTTCATGCAAAGCATTAACACTTACGAATAGCATAAGACCTTTGCAGGAAGAATAAAGAAATCTGAGCGGCTCGATTTTTCGTTAGGCACGAGCACATAACCTAAAAGAGAGTGAAGACAGATATGGCGTCGGGCAAGTTACGTGCTATATTTATTGGAAACAAGGAAATATTGCGCAAAGGGAAATTAAAGTGAGCGAGAACTTAACGCCGCACGATGGAACATAACCCGCATCTTCCGCTTACGTCAATTAGGCTCTACTACACTAGCCATCCTGCCGCACAAGTTCTTGGATGGGTGCGTTAGGTGTATAAGTTTGTGTAATATTAGATCTAAGAGTGTTAGCACTAGCATGTTACTGCTCGAATGTTTTTCCGAAAATATATGCTAATATTAAGGTGTGTTGGCATGTAGCAGAACCTGTGATTATAGGAATACTTGCTGTATCAGTTGAAAATCAGTTTTCTGACTGCGGAGCGCTACATCTCTGAATTCAACTAAGCATTTTATTTATTTTTTTGAAACTCCAAGTGCGATAAGTTAGAGGCATGACCATTATTCACAATTTCTGAACATATATTGCCATTATCGCTGGCACTGCCGGACTTGAGCACGCGTGCGTCTCTGATGCGGATGCGGGCTCCACACCCGCTGTGTCCCAGACAACAAGCTACGAAGCGCCCATTCAATTTTTGCGCACGGTATTTTAACACATACGTTCTCTGGATTTGTAATTACTCTGTCTCTAAGAGCGCACGTTACTACGTATTTTACTTTATCTTAAAGGAATAAGTTACTACTAAAATGACTATGCTTTCTATGCTGGTCCGTTGGGACCGTATACAACCTGTCCTCTGGATACTCAAAAAATCAGTTTCGTGTTTATTTATCACAGGCACGCTGCTGACTTTGCAAACGGGGCGCTGCATGGAGGTGCTTATAGATGTGATGGGCGTCGTGCCCTTCTGGCCGGAGATCCACAATCGGATCGCACTGCAGACACGCGACATGGCCGACTCGCTGTTGTATAGCGTTTCCACGGCGATCCAGCATAGCATCAGCGACAGCGAGTGGATGGACGCCGGGAGCAAAGAAGTGGCCCTCAACCAGCTAACCAAGATCAAGGTGGTGATGGGAATGGCCCGGGAGGCGGAAACCGAGAGGATTCTTACAATGCTCTACGCCGACGTCCCCGCCGTTACGTCTGTACGTGTGCGCAGTAAGGCATCGCTCCCGCGAGTGTTGAATTACCATTTCGTTGTAACACATCCCTCGCAAAGTATTGCGACAATCCTTCGAGTTCGAGTGTTCATGCATGCGTGCTGCAGCACTTATGCGTCCTAGGTATAAAATATACTGGTCGAGCATCGACAGCCTTCACCACTCAGCTTCAATGCACAATATACAGCGGTGTCACAGCTCGCGCAAAGCACCACTTCGCTCACTCATTTAGTCATCATTTTTTTTCAGTTACGCTCTTTCCCATATTTCTTCTCAGCTACTGTTTTACTTCCATTTGCGTATCATCTATGCAGCATTCTAATATCCATAGGCACAATATGCCACATTTACTGCTCAATGTTTCTTGCTTTGCACTTTTAGTTATAAGACAACTTGCTCCCCTGCAAAATAATTTTATTATGGCTATGAGTTGTGGTGTTGACTGCCCCCTTCTCATGTCCTTTGTTCTACAGGTACAGATGTGCCAGTAGCTCTGTTGAAATCTGGCTTAAGATATGTGTAATAAAATTTGCTAACACCAAAGGCTAAAGTGGACTGCATGGTTCGTCACGTTTTCGGACGATCGAATTGAACTAACGCCGTTCCCAGAAAAAAGAAATATGCATGCAAGCCATCAACGACAATGCTTAATGTAAGCGAATACATCTCCCGAACGAACGAATGAACAAACGAAAGGACGATAGAAAGACAAACCCAGCAACATAGGGATCGAGCGAGCGAGAGAGCGGACGAACGAAGGAACGAGCGTTTTCTTTACCGAGTGCGATCATCGACCACCACAGACAAACCAACTACAAAAATGGCCGGAAGAACGAATGAAAGCTATTCACTTTTAAAAACCGCATGAGCAGTCCAATATGCGCGTGGATGAGTTGAAACATTAGCTGCACCTCTCTTCCCGTTTCCCCGTATAATTGAATGGCATAACTCTCTCCTCAATTTCCACTACGGCCTTGCTGCACTGCCGTAGATGAGCCACAATGTAGATCTGCTGGATTGTTAAGCCACACCAAAGCATCGCTGATCCCTTTTACAAAATGTCAGGTGCTATCCCGCTCGGCTACCCGCAGGCGACCGTTGCGTTCTGATGGCTATAAGACTCCGACAGAATCCCTCATCTGCAATAAATGTCTAAGTTATTGGAGAACATTCACAAACATGCTTTAATCTTGCGCTGCTAAGCGCGAGGGCGCGGGATCAAATCTATGACGCGGCGGCCGGAATTCGATGCGAGAACACGTGTGTACAATGCTGTGGGTGATCGTTAAGAATCCGAAGTGATAGAAGTTTTTCCGTAATCCTCCGCTATGGCGTGCCTTACAGTGACAGTGTGGTCTCAGCACTTAGGCCACCAGAACGTAATTTTAAATTCAAAATATTTCATTCAACTCACGTTAAAGTCAGTTGACCGGAGCATGATGGTGCCACCATTTGGCTTCGCGTTCGGAGCCAAACGAATTCTGCGTCGTTGGAGAACTTGTAGCCTTCTAAGTGGAAGGCGTTCATGCGCTTCGATCGAGTGAGACCACGACGGTGACAGTGCTGTCGAGCTCTATTATTGCGATAGCAATTATATGGACATTCCAGGCTCATTTCTTCTTTGGGCGTCGCCGTGAGTTTCCATGTAGAGTCCAAACGCAATAAAATCGTCCCCGTGCCCCGTATGTTGTATGCGTGAGTGAAAGCCTGCAAGGGTGAGGCGGCGATCGAGGCTCAAACTCGCGTACGCCAGGGAGGAAAGCGGCGAGGAACAGCGCCGTCTTCCGCCGCGCCAGCCCCTACTCCCCCGGGGGGAGGAGAGGCAGGGGGGTGGTTTAGAGAGGGGGTTCGAGTTCTACTTCGAGAGGCCAGGTTGGCCGCGCGCGCTCGCCCGGGCCTCTGTATTTTGAAAGCCACCGGCGACGGAAACACAGTCCGCCGTGTGCTGTGTTTTTGCGGCTTAGTTCGCATTGATACGAGGGGCAGCGTGAAAGTCAACTGGCTCGCTGGTGCTCTCCCGCTTCCTCACCCCAGCGTTTTGGCCGCAAGTTGCCGCGGACATGGAAGGAGATGTGTTCATGTTTGCTTGCGCGCTCATGACACTATGCTTGCTAATTTAGTTTGTGCGCTTATGTCTGTCGTGTTTATATGGCCGGTAAAACTGCTGTTCTTAGGTCATATAGCTGTTCACTAATTTGCCATCACGATCGATGCTTCGCATTCGGGAAAAACTTCGTCATTTTTATAGCACGTACTCCGCGTCCCTTCACAACTATTGGCGCGAGGCTGAGGATAGGTAGACGCCTACATTGCAGTAGGCGCGGGGGGTTCATTTCGCTAGTACATTAACGTGGTCATCGTGTCGACGCCAGATAGATTGACCACAGTGGGACAGGACTGCGAAAGAAGCGTTCTCGCTTCTAAAAATTTGCATGTCGACTAGAAAGAAATGGCGAAAGAACAATTACAATGCGGATGTACATCGTGGCTTTGGGGCTTTGGGATTTACTTTTGCTAAAATATGGTTGGTCCGCTTCGCTTTCGTTCCGCCATATATATACACCAACAGAGAAAGCCTCGGCGGCAGGCATGTTTTCGAAGTGTGGTCTGTTGTCATCTCCTGCGGTTGTAAACAGTATCTAGAAAATTTCTACAATAAAATCAGTGATGTCTCTGTTGTATAATTAATTTATTGTTTGTTTCACTGGTAGGAAAATTACATAGAAAAGAACAACCTTGTGCGGGCATGGCCTGTCGAGTAGATATAAAAAAGCAAAATAAAACAAATACAACAGCAACACGTTCAGAAAATAGAGCAACTGAAATAAATTAGGAAAGCAGAGGTCTAACCAATCACTTACATATCGCGCCCCGCTGTGGTAGCTTAGTGGCTATGCTTTTAGGCTGCTAAGCAAGAAGTCGCGGAATCGAATGCTGGCCATGGCGGTCGCATTTCGATGGGGACGAGAACACCCGTCTGCGTAAATTTAGGTGCACCTTAAAGGGGCCCTGAACGACCCCTCAGGCTTGGTGAAATAACACAGTCCGCGGATAGCATGCGCTGTTGTGAACATCTCAGCCAAATTCTGCTGTCGTACGCAGCCCGTGGAGCTCGCAAGCGGAACGCGAAGTCACGTTTTTCTCAAACGCTCTCGTTTCAAAAACCCCATGCTCCTCGCTCTTTTCTGTGTGCTTTATTTCGTCATAAAGCACACTCCAATACGCGGCTACTATTTGTCGCTGCGCTCGGCTACACCGCGGCCGCCGGGAGGTGCCGCCACGAGTCCAGTGGCTAAGCGCACTGCGGCTCTCTGAGGAGAGCCGCGTTTGGCTTACGTTTAGCGCGACATAGGCACCAAATCAGAAATTTGAACTGCGCGCCACGGTGACGTCTCCGCCGTAGCCTTCGCAGTGGAAGGCATTGGAGCAGGAAGGAGAGCACAGCTGAGGCCGTGTTTGGTTGCCCATAACTCCGTTTCTGCTGAACTCATTGAAGTACTTTATTGCGGCAAAGTGTGTTCTCAAATAGCTTACTTCACTTTAGATGTATTTCCCCACTTCGACAAAAAGCGGTCAGGGCCCCTTTAAAGAACCCCAGGTGGACAAAATTTCAGGAGTCCTCCACTTCGGCGTGACTTATAACGACATCGTTGTCTTGGCACGTAAAACCCCGTAACTTAAGTATGTTTATATATGTCGAAACAACAAATACGCCATGGAAGTTTCAAAATGTTAGGTTTGATAAGAAATGACAAAACATTTTTTATAACTTACTAATGAGCAAGAATGTTTCATGTATCACAGGCGTCCAATGCGTGACACTGATTGGGCTGTTCTCCTTTTGCGTCTAGCTATCGTTGAGGTTCGTCTTTTTGGCTACGCATTTTCGATATCACTATAATGGTGTTACGTGCAAATGCAATGCAGTGCAAATGCAAATGCAGTGCGTTAATGCAAATTTACGTGCACGCAGGACTTCCTCACCTCGTGGAGGAAAACTCTGGAAGCCATGCGGCCGCACCTGATTCTCCCCGATGGCTACGCGGACGTATATTCCATGGACCCGCTATGGCACGGTGTACGCTTCAGCGCCGACACGGACACGCTGCTCATATCCGTGCATGACCTGTTTATGCCGTACTTCCACCACTCGGCGCCTAGGGCCGTCAACTACGCCGGCCTGGGAGCACTCATCGCCCGAGGATTAATGCAGGTGCGAAAAGGCGCAAGCAATATTTATGCCTATAGTGCAGTTTCCTAACGCGCGCATGCATTTCTGGTACGTTCATACAGTAGCTTTCGAGCACTCTAGAGTATTCTGACAGCCTTCTTTACAATCGCTTCATAGAAATCCAGCGCTCCGAAAGGAGTCTGTCGTTTCTTTAGAGCGCCGCGCTCCAGGTGGAAGCGCTCTGAGGCGCCATCATCGTCAGCGTTGGAGCGCTACCCTGACAAGGCCATGAAGGGGCCACCTGGCAGGCTGCGCTTGGCGAGGCGGCAGGTGCACACTATGTTTATGAGCCACATTTCTATAAAACAGAAGAGGAGCTGACGGACTTCGCTTCTGGAGTGCGACTGGTCTTGAGCGCGGCTGAAAGTTAACCTCGGGCGCGCTCTGTCAGGCACCAATCTAGAGTGGGGTCCACAATCCGAGTGGGAGCACCATAGGCACATGCCGAACGTACCATTAGCGTACACAAACCTTCAGCTACGTGGAAGCTTTGGTTACTTTGTGCCTTCAAATAAGGAACAAATAAGCATGTGTGTAGAACACATTACATAGCCTTCTGATGGTGTGCAGCGGACCCCAGTTGCTCTGCGGTTTGTACACAATAATTGCTCTGCCCTTCTTTCACACTGAGATTTTTGTAACCAGATGCAGCGAACCGTAAATGTGAGCATAAGTGGGCATAAGCAATCAGCGTTAGTCAGTAACTTCTGTAATTTGTAATAAACTGCAAGAACACGTAACATTTGCCTTGGTCTTGTAATCGTAAGTGTTCTATATTCAAGGTAGGGAAAATGCGTAACTGTGTATTCAGGACATGGTACTGTATTCTGAAGAAGCTGCGGTAAAGAACAACACATGAAAACCCATTCCCAATAGCAGGTAAAGGTAAAACCAGATTTCTGTTCTAGGAAAGTATAGTATGTAGTGTAATGACACTGCTGCGTGCTTTAAAGAGCTTTGCAGGCGTTTTGGTGAGGCAGTTAAAATTAAAGAACAATACCACGGCCAGCGCAAAAACTACATGGTTTTCCTTCTTTCCAAGCGCTTCCTCTATTTTCATCGAGATCGACGAGCTTTAACATCTCTGCTCTCTCAGACAAAGCACCTCGAGCGAGTCATTCTGGTTGCCTTCTGGTAAAGGGCTTCAACCGAGCAACATGCGACACTTCGTCTTCGATGAGCATCGGCCACTTGAAGTGATACAATTCTGTAGTTCACCTCATTCGGACCATCAAGGACAAGAAACGGTCCGGTATAGTTTCTTGCAACTTTTGCAACAAACCATGTTTGCGTACTGGAGCCCACAATAGCACAGAGTCACCGGGCACATGACTAACGTCTCTGTGTTGAATGTGATAGCTTGCTTTGTAGTCGTCTCGTGAGACTAGCGTACGCAAACAAGCCGGCGGGCCTCTTCTGCTCGACACTGTTTCCGCGATAGAGAACAGTCGTCATGAATGGTAAAAAAATCTGATTGTCCAGCGTATAATGGGGCCGGTGAGCACGAGAGGCGGATAGAGCTGTAGCCAGTGGTTCTTTGTTTCGCGGTGTTGGAAGCACAGGTTAAGAACGGCAATACCTCAGCGAAGCTTGTGTGATACGAAGCGATGTGCATGAACAGCATGTTGATCAGTTTTCGTCAAACCTTTGGTTTCAGCGTGATAAGCTGCTCAGCGCGTCAAGTTTGAGGCATACAAACTGAGTAGTTTTTCTGCAGCATTGGCTATGAAATGGCGAGCACGGTCTAGGGCATAAAGTGAGAAACCAGGGGGGTGGCGGTGGGCGTCAGTGCTGCCGTCTCGCACGAACGGGTCAGGTAGTCAGCGCGCACGATTATCTATCGGTTGTCTTCTGAAGAACGTGAGAATTGCTCTACGATGTCTACGCCAACTTCTCCAAGAGGGGTAATGGAAGGCTTCACTCGCTGTGGGTGACCGACTGGAGCTCAGGTGGCTCGCTCGTGCCTCTGGCGCTGAATACAATTGGTCACATAAATGAGTCACTTTGCGTATTTGAAGCCAGTAGTATCGTTCTTTGGTGTGATGAAGTGTTTGCGTGGTTATCAGGCAAAATGAAGCAGCGTTGTAGTGCGTACCACGTGCACTCAAGTGGAACAAGTCTATAAGTCGACCCCTATATATCGAACACACCGACAAACTATATATATGTATATATATATATATATATATATATATATATATATATAAGGCCACGAGAACCTTTGAGCTTGGTACACTTTACTTACCGTAAGTTCGGCCTAAATCTAGATCGTCACTGCCACAAACTGCGTCTCTGTCGAACGGGCCAGAGAAGTCGTTCTCGTAAGATACTTCGCAGGTGTCCTTTGCACCCCAAATTATGACGTCCTCGGTACCGTCGTGCGCGTTGGATAAGTATAACTTTTTAAAGCCAGTCTGGATATTGTACAGACTGGCTTTATGGTGGACGCGACGTGGGAATCCTATTTGTTTAGTACTCTTGCTTGTTCTTTTTTCACGAACGTAGGTCGACATTCCTTGACTACGAATACAGGTCAATACCACATTTTTCGTAACCTTCCTGAAAAAAAATATTAATCTGTATTTCAATAAATATGCTACTACGCCGAATAGATGTTTGAATAGGCTTGAGAACCAAGACAAGAAAGTGGGTGCTCGTTTTGGGAAGGTTTCTCTTTTAAAGGAAACCATTTCGGACCCAAAAATGACCTTCAGCTGTAGGCTGCTGCGTTATCTTTAAAAGATCTTTCAAACTTGGGTATTTGCGGTGCTCCGTGGCAGAACTCAAACCACCAGTAAAGTCGGGCAGCAGGGAAGCTATGAGGTCAAAGTTGGCAGCTTCACAACCCGTCGTGCGTAGTGGCCGGTGTTCTAGAAAGGCAATCTACGTATGTCAGCAAGTGTTGGCAGCCACTCTTGCAGGAAGCAGTAAATGTATAGTCTAGTAGAGGAACGACCCATCGCGGAAGGTCACCATATGGGTCACGAAGGCGACCCACCAGCCCAGAGAACGGTTATTTGTGACGATGGTGAACGGGCGACCATTGGCGAAACCACTTCACGGCATTCCTGTTTGGTCTGAGCATATATATATATATATATATATATATATAACTTAATTTCCTTTAACTTTGTCCTCTTGTAGCTTCAATGCTAGACCAGGAGGGAAGGTGTTGAAGGTCCGAAGTCGGCGCCCCTCGATGATTCGAGTGCACGGTGGCAGCGCGAAGGAAGATCCGTTGTCCGACGAAGAGACGTTTTATTCAAACGCCGAAGCGTCTGTCCGACTCCAAGTCCGAAGCTCCCCTCCCCCTTCACACAACCAAACATGACATTTGAAGCCCTCAGTCGTACAAAGGATTCGCAAACCAGCCAATCACACATGCGAGTTCACATCATTGTAACCAATAGCACAACCACCTTCGTGCCGCACACGGCATTGGTGCAAACAGTGGCACTCTTTAGAACACGCCAGGGGATAGGATTTCTCAGACACGTGCCACCTCAGAGACAGTTACTGCGCTGCACTTAACCTCAATTTTTTCCTTCCGCAAGCAAGAATCTCTGTCTCTCTCCCTCTCCCATACGTTGGGCTGCGAGTATCGGCCCCTGATGTCTTCCCTCTTTTCACCTGCAAGCGGCCGCCATGCAAGCTGCCGAGAATGTTTCCGTGAAATCACGGATTATTGACTGCATATCCGCCGGACAGCGGGCTACCCTGCCAGTACTGAGAAATCTGTCTCCCGTGCAGCTGTGTGCCGGTTCGCTTGAAATCCAAACACCATAATTGGGGCCCGATGGCAATCGCACACAAAAGCATCCATCGGCCGTAGCCGGCTAAGTGGTTTAAAGCTACCACCGTCTGCACGGGCATTCTTAGAAGGCGCACGTGGATGTCAAACATCAAGCCGGCTGGGCAGCGTCACGTCGCCTAATTTCCGTGACCGAGACGGTCGACGGGACATTTGGGAAGTGCATGGGCATTAGCGGTGGCGGTGACCTCATGCACCCCCCAACTTTCATCTTCACGCTTGAGTGTTGCCCGCGTCCCCTCTTCGCGGAACCCACATGCCTCATTTCCGGTTATTTGTCGATACAGCAGGTGTGAGCTCGTCCTGCGCTTTGCTGTAGTCGCCTAAACTGGGCCACAAAATAACAGCAAGGTCAAGCCCCTAATCTATGGTCAAGCCCCTATATATGTATATATCGCGGCTTTGTAAGGAACATCTTGCGTTAGCCACGACGTGTTCATTGTTCTAGAAGTGTTGCAGAAAGGCATCGACGCCGACGTTCCAAGCGCCTGAGTGAATCTCCGTCGGAGACGAGGTATCGAAGTGCCCAAATATTAGCGGCGTAATTACGAGAAAATTCACCTCACGAATGGCGGCAACACACTCGGGGATCAACTGTAACGAGATATTTTTGTGTAATATGCACGTAAGCATCCGCAAGCCCGCGAATGAACCACCGAAATCACGAGCAGAGCCCGAGAAGCGGCGAAGCTCTTTTTAAAGACTGACGCCGTTCGAATTATTCAACGGCCGCCATCTTCTGTGGATAAGGTCTAATGCCAGGCTTACGGATAAGATGCCCAACAAAGTGCCGTGCTCGCCAAAAGGACACTTTATGGAATGTATCACTAAACCAGCGTTCTTTATTCAATTGAGCACAAATCCAGACGTGTGCTGTGTTCATGAAATATACGTCAATGGATTACGACATCGTTAAGGAGCACATATAAATCTCCGATTTCACACCTCGCAAGATAGTACGAACGAATGATTCGAATATTCAGGGCGCAGTGTATAATCAGAATGGCATCACGTTCAATTCGTAGTCATCAGGTATAAAGAATGCATGCGCAGATACTGGTCAATAGCCGGATCTCAAGTAAACAGAAGTAGGAAGCTGAATGAAGATAGTCTAGTCATCATCAAATCGCAGCATTGGATAGCAGTATTTTTGATAACAGAATTTAATGAGTGATTAGCAACACAGAATCTCCACCTGACATAGTTCTTCTTCAGAAGGATGACCGGAGTGATCCAGGGACACCCCGAATCTTCAAGTAATCCGTTTGCCAGTATATTGACACATGTACTTATCTTTATCGGGCGACCACGTTTCGCCGCTTAACAACTGTAATCGCACAGCGAGGGACGCGCCTGCATGTATCCGACGTTTCTGGAAAGTTATCGATGCTTCTACCCGGCTGTCTGTTATCGCCGAACCTTGTGTTATCTGATTTCATCGCGTAACGCGAATGGTTTGGAACTTTGTAGAAGGCACGCGAGTCCAAACGATTAGTCTGGAACATTCGACGACTGTTCTATAAAAGCCGACACGCTTGACCCGCTGATCAGATTTACGACGATCGCTGACTGCGTTCGCCGCTCTCGTTGTGCTTTAAGTGTAGCCTCTTTTGTGGGCACAGGTTCGCCCAATAAAAGCTAGTTTTTGCCTTTCACAGTTTTGCTACTGTGTTCTTTGACGTCACGACCACGTGACATCTGGTGGAGGTCCTTTGCGTTCATGTACCGGACGCCCCCACAAAGCCGTGACCCAAGCCCTCACGCGGAAGACACCAACGTCGCCAAGAACCAGCGAGGTAGCCGCAGGCTGCAAGGACTGCCCCCGGAGCACGGACTTTTGCCTGAGACGACTAGGAAGATGGCCAACAAGTCCACCCCAATGGCAGCCCCAGCGTCACCCGTCGTGCTGCAGCAGCCCAGGGAGCCTCCGACGTTCCGCGGTTCAACTTTCGAGGACCCGGAAAGCTGCCTTGAGACGTACGAGATTGTCGCTACCTTTAACAACTGGAACAGCGACGACAAACTGCGATATGTCTTCTTCGCTTTGGAAGACGCGGCCAGGACGTGGTTCGAGAACCGACCTGGGAACTTTTCCGAAGCGGCTTCCTGCAGACATTCGCAAGCGTCGTACGCCGAGAACGAGCCCAAGCGCTATTAGAAACCCGGGTGCAGCTACCTAATGAGACGACCGCGATCTACACGGAAGAAATGAGTCGTCTCTTCCACCACGCCGACCCTGAAATGCCCGAGGAGAAGAAAGTCCGCCTGCTGATGCGTGGTGTGAAGGAGGAACTTTTTGCCGGAATGGTACGAAGCCCCCGAACACCGTCGACGAGTTTCTTCGCGAGGCCACCAGCATCGAGAAGACACTCGAGATGCGAAACCGGCAATTCGATCGCCGCACAAACTCGACAAACTACGCCGGAGTTCAATCACTGGCCACCGACGACCTGCGCGAGACTATCCGAGCGGTCGTGCGGGAGGAGCTACAAAAGCTGTTCCCACCATCACAGCCTCAAGTGGCTTCGATTGCCGACGCCGTGCGTGAGGAGCTCCAACAACAACTTGGAGTAGCCCCTGTATCGCCCCAGCCTGAGCCGCAAGCGATGACCTACTCCGCCGTCGCACGCCGTCATGGTCCCCCTCCGCGACCGCGCCAGGGCCCTCTCACGCCGCAGTTCCGTCGTCCGCCACCGCCGCCAGCGCAAGCACGACCAGCCGTCGCCCAGCGCACCTACGCGAGGAAGACGGACATTTGGCGCGCTCTTGACCACCGCCCGCTCTGCTACCACTGCGGAGAAGCGGGGCACATCTACCGCCGGTGCCCATACCGGGAGATGGGACTCCGAGGGTTCGCCGTTAACGCGCCGCGACCACAGAATGGCGAAAGACCTCGCGATATCGCCGACTACCTAGCCGCTACTCAGTGGAGCTCTCGACGACCGTCGCGTTCGCCATCACCAGGCCGCTACCTGTCGCCGCAGCGCCGACCATACACTGGCCCAGCCCGGGGCCGGTCAGCGAGCCCATATCCGGAAAACTAAAAGCAGCAACCGATGGAGGTGCGGTTGCTGTTCGTCGAACTGACGAAGATCCTCCGCCGCCGACGAAGACACCGACGAAACTACCTCGATGACATAACGACACGCCGCCGTCCCGACGAAATCAGGAAGCCAAGACTACACCGATGAAAGACGACTTGACGACGCGACGTTCCAACTTCAGTTCAACACGACGCAGCCGTGATCCGACGCCAAGACCTAACTGTAACGCAAGAGAACCACCGACCTCGACGTGCTTCTCGACGGCCACGCAGTCACCGCCTTAGTAGACACAGGAGCCGATTACTCCGTCATGAGTGGACCCATCGCCGCCCAGTTGAGGAAAGTTAGGACTGCATGGGAAGGCCCTCAAACTCGGTGGAGGACACCTGATTACGCCGATTGGGATCTGCACGGCAAGAATTACCGTTCATGACCGGACTTACCCTGCCACCTTCGTTATCCTCCAACAATGTTCACGAGACGTCATTCTCGGCATGGACTTCCTGAATCAACATGGCGCAGTCATCGACCTGAAGTCGAAATCGATAACGCTGTCGCAAGATCAAGCGATACCGCCGGAGAGCTGTCGTAGTCACCACGCCTTGAGTGTGCTCGAAGATCAAGTGAGCATCCCGCCGCGCTCCAGCATTATTATTTCCGTCAGCGCCGAAACACCCGCTGACGTAGAAGGCGTCATCGAGGGCGACCAACATCTACTGCTCGACCGTGAAATTTGCGTCGCAAGAGGGATCGCTCGACTACACGGAGGGCAAGTGGAAGTTATGCTAACCAACTTCAGCCAAGAATTCAAGCACATCAACAAGGGCACGACAATCGCATATATCGAGGAAATTGTGGAAACCAGCAATGCCTTTGTCCTCTCGGATTCAGCCGCATCTACCCCGATGAGCATTGTCCCCGAACCAGACATCGACGTGAATCCAAGTCTTCCTATGAGTAAGCAGCAACAGATCAGAAGTCTTCTACGACGATACAAAGACTGCTTTTCAACGTCATCGAGGATTCGACAAACACCAGTTGCAAAGCATCGCATAATAACCGAAGAGAGCGCTCGACCACTCCGCCAGAGCCCTTACCGAGTTTCGACGCGAGAACGTGAAATTATTAGGCAACAAGTCGACGAAATGCTGCGCGACGACATCATCCAGCCGTCGAAAAGCCCGTGGGCCTCTCCTGTAGTCCTGGTAAAGAAAAAGGATGGAACCCTACGCTTCTGCGTCGATTATCGTCGACTGAACAAGATCACGAAGAAGGGTGTGTACCCCCTTCCACGGATATACGACGCATTGGATCGGCTCTGCAACGCTAAATACTTCTCGTCGATGGACCTCAAGTCTGGCTACTAGCAAATAGAAGTCGACGAGAGAGATTTCGAAAAGACTGCCTTCATCACGCCAGACGGCCTCTACGAGTTCAAGGTCATGTCATTCGGACTGTGCTCGGCGCCTGCAACGTTTCAGCGCGTCATGGACACGGTGTTAGCCGGACTTAAGTGGTAGACGTGCCTTGTTTACCTGGATGACGTCGTTGTCTTCGCCGGAAATTTCGACGATCACCTTAGGCGGCTTGCGACAGTGTTAGAAGCCATCAAGTCATCAGGGCTCACTCTGAAGCCGGAAAAGTGCCGTTTCGCTTACGATGAGCTTTTGTTCCTAGGCCACGTGATCAGCAAATCAGGAGTACGCCCCGACCCACAGAAGACAGCTGCCATCGCAAAGTTCCCGCAGCCAACCGACAAGAAGGCAGTGCGCAGATTCCTTGGCATGTGTGCCTGCTATAGGCGCTTTGTCAAGGACTTTTCACGCATCGCGGAGCCGCTAATACATCTAACCAAATGTGATGTCGCGTTCAAGTGGGAAACGCCGCAGGCCAAGGCATTTCATGAACTCAAACGACGCATGCAGTCGCCGCCGGTACTTGCACACTTCGACGAGGACGCCGATACCGAAATCCACACTGACGCAAGTAGCCTAGGCCTCGGTGCCGTCCTAGTCCAGAGGAAAGAAGGACTTGAAAGGATGATATCGTATGCTAGCCGGTCGCTGTCAAAAGCGGAAAGCAACTATTCTACGACTGAAAAGGAATGCCTCGCCGTCATTTGGGCAACAGCTAAATTCCGTCCTTACCTCTATGGCTGGCCATTCAAAGTCGTCAGTGACCATCACGCATTGTGTTGGCTAGCTAACTTAAAGGACCCTTCAGGACGGCTGGCGCGGTGGAGCCGCAGACTACAAGAATATGACGTCACGGTAATGTACAAGTCCGGAAGAAAACACTCCGACGCCGACTGTTTATCGCGCGCCCCCATTGATCCCCCGCCGCAAGACGACGAGGACAACGCCGCCTTCCTTGGGATAATAAGCGCGGAAGACTTCACTAAACAGCAACGAGCCGACCCGGAGCTAAAAGGTCTCGTCGAGTATTTGGAAAGGAACACCGACGTTGTCCCTAGGGCATTTAAGCGCGGGTTGACTTCGTTCACGCTACAAAACAAGCTGATCGTGAAGAAGAACTTCTCACCAGTCCGCGCCAGCTACCTTCTTGTTGTACCGTCAGCGCTGCGTCCAGAAATACTGCACGCCCTACACGATGATCCAACCGCTGGGCACCTCGGATTCTCCCGGACGCTGTCGAGAATACAGGAAAGGTATTATTGGCCGCGTCTGACCGCCGACGTCGCCCGTTACGTCAAGACATGCCGAGACTGTCAACGACGCAAGACACCACCGACAAGGCCAGCAGGATTACTACAGCCGATCGAACCTCCTCGCCGACCATTCCAGCAGGTTGGGATGGATTTGTTGGGGCCGTTTCCGATGTCAACATCCGGGAATAAGTGGATCGTCGTGGCGACTGACTATCTCACCCGTTTTGCTGAAACTAAAGCTCTACCAAAAGGCAGCGCAGCCGAAGTGGCGAAATTTTTCGTCGAGAACATCCTGCTGCGACATGGTGCCCCAGAAGTCCTCATCACCGACAGAGGAACGGCTTTTACAGCAGAGCTCACCCAATCCATTCTGCAGTACAGCCAGACAAGCCACAGGAGGACAACTGCATACCATCCGCAGACGAATGGTCTCACGGAGCGCCTGAACAAGCCCTCGCCGACATGCTAGCAATGTACGTCGACATCGAACACAAGACGTGGGACGCGGTCCTGCCGTACTTAACCTTTGCGTACAACACGGCGGTGCAAGAAACAACACAGATCACGCCGTTTAAGCTGGTTTACGGCAAAAACCCGACGACGACGCTTGACGCCATGCTGCCGCACGTAGCTGACGAAGGGAATGTTGACGTCGCTAGCTATCTCCAGCGCGCCGAAGAAGCCCGACAGCTCGCCCGCCTGCGAATCAAGAGCCAGCAGAGGACCGACAGCCAACACTACAACCTCCGACGACGCTTCGTCGAGTACCAGCCTGGCGATCGTGTTTGGGTCTGGACCCCGATACGCCGACGAGGACTCAGTGAGAAACTACTCCGACGCTATTTCGGACCCTACAAGGTCATCCGACGTATTGGCGCTCTGGACTATGAGGTCGTGCCAGACGGTAGGTAACATATAAAGAGTGCATGCACCATATATAGATTAATGCTCTATGTTACCTACGTGTGCACTGAAGTGCACACCTAGGTAACATCCCACCGTAACCACAAAGGGCACATCCTACAATAATTATAATAAGGGTTGTTTTCTTGGGGCAAAGGAAAGGATAAGTCAAGATTTAGTACTTACAATGACTCTGCAGAGTGTATCAATGGCTGTCACACAGTACAGATATATCTGCCTGTATTATATGTACAGACAGTTGTTATGTGCACTCTATGTCACCTACATGTGCACTCAAGTGTACACGCAGGTAACACATAGCACACCCAGTTAACATCCTGCCGTAAACATAAAGGACACATCCTAGAGGCATAATAAAGGTCACTTCCTCGATGTATACGTTAGGATGAGTAAACATGTGGTACACACAAAGTTGGCGTCCCGGAGGTAACACAAAGGACAAGTAATAATTAAGGTCACATAGGGCACAAGAAGGAAACATAAAGGAAACATAAAGGCAATGACCATTTTCATAGGGGCAAGCGCTGTGTGCACATTTTCATCCGATACGCTCGCTTAAATTCGGTCGTTCACTGCAACTTCTCGATACATTTATCGCCTGCGCAAGAACGTGCGTCATGCGGCAGCCGCACGACGCTGTCGCACCCCTTGTGATTTCGCAAGAGCCTGCGCTCAGCACGGCTATTGTCACGCGTTGCGCCTGCTTGTTCTGCCGTCAATTTTATCCCGCGAAGCCCCTCTTAGTTCTTCCCTTGCTCGGTGAAACAACGTAACGATTCCTTTCGCTTCCTCCAATTGTTTTTTTTTTTTTTTTTTGCTAATCAACCAATGCGAGCCTACCGGCCTCGGTGATAACGCGGGCGGAGGCTACTCGTACAAATACTCAAGCGCGAAAAGGAACCGCATTAGAAGAGCGTTGTTACATTATCTTGGCCTCGATTCTGCATCTAACCTGAGTAAGAATAGCATTGGCTCTCACATCTCACATTCCAGTAGCGTCGATTCTCATCCTGTGGAGGGACTGAATGTACTCTGATATGTCAGTTTTTATGCCAGTATTGAAACACACCTTGAAAAAAGAATCGATGTCGTTTACAAAGCGCACTGGATCAATGCTTTCAAAAAAGGTTGATAGAAAGGACAAACGACCAAACAGAAGGGCTTCGACTGGGTTCATCACGTTTGAGTACCTCTTTAAGCACTATACAATACTGCAGCCCGCAGTATTATGCAAGGAAGTAATTCCTTCAGCAAGGAAATATTTCTTAAACTGCGTATACAGGTGCAAGAAAGTGGATTATCGTAAGTCGATGTAGTAATTATCACACATATTTACCCGATTATTATATATGCAAAATTAAGTGCAGCCACAGCTCTACAAAACCATACGCAAAACTAACTCGGCCACTAACTTGCCAAAGGGGAGCTTGGGTGACCTAACTGAATATTTAACGGCAAAATCTAACCAAGCCGCTGTTAAATTGAGACATCACAAAAAATTCAGGAGCCATCCACCCTGTGAAGTAGGTGGACGAGCGAAGCTGCTATGGTGGTATAAATTATGTTCGTATAGAGTTTTGTTGGTGTGTAACTATACATGCAGTTATGTATATATCATTTATGCGAAATACAAAGAAACATCAAGCGCGCACTACTTCACACACTTCGTCATACATACACAGG
This sequence comes from Dermacentor andersoni, assembly GCF_023375885.2. NCBI lineage: Eukaryota > Metazoa > Arthropoda > Arachnida > Ixodida > Ixodidae > Dermacentor > Dermacentor andersoni. The sequence continues at coordinate 198,241,556 of NC_092815.1, forward strand.
CATACCGCCGAAGGGCATTTACGACGACGCCCTAAAGACGCAGGTGTTGTCGACGCAGCTGTGACGGGGCGCCGTTTACACCCAGGCGGCCATTTAACCGACCCTCGACGTTAGCGACGATATGCGCTGAACGAGGGTGCACTGCGAAGAAGTGCACGATGGAAAACACGTTTGTTTGTGATTAGCCAATAAGCATACGTCCTAGTTAATTACCTAACTGAAGCATGGAAGCACTATCGTTTTATACAAGCGGACAAACATGCGGCTCTTAGTTTCCCTCCCGTAGAAGCCCATCTATTGACAGCAGACGGGAATTCCGAAATATTTACAAGTTCACTTGAGCTACGTAATTATGAAAAGTAAATGAAACTCGGCGTAGTGTTAGAGTCGTCTTCACGGCTAATTTACAAGAATTCTTTCGGATGCGTCGGAAAAGCACGATAACCACAAACAGACCGCACACGCAGTGGCGCAAGCGCTAACCAACCGCGCCGCTGCAACCGGCCGTCCAACGTGGTGTAGTGCCAAAGACCGCATGACGACGTTCAACGAACTTACGCAGTTCCACCGCCTGGCTCGAAGGACTTTCCCACCCCCGCACCCTGGGCTGAGCCGAGCGGAGGCGGTGCTGTTCAGACAATTGCAAACTGGTTCTTTACCTACCCCAGTGTTATTGACTCATCTATACCCGAAATTATACGTGAGTGATGTGTGCCGCGTGTGCCAGCGGGAGAGGGCCACCCTCACGCACATCCTATGCAATTGCACCAAGTTCCACGACGAAGCTTCAACAAGTACAGCGATTCCGCCGCGACTCGCGGCTGCGGCGGAATGCTACGACCAGGAAAGCCAAACCTGGGCCGTCCAGCAGGTCACGGCGGCTCGCGAAAGAACAAGGCCGAGCGAAACCGACGAAACGTTGCCCCTCAGGGCGACCGACCGCGGGAGTAACACGCGCTGGAGTTGAGTAGAGACCACCCGCTGAGAAGACGTCAGGGCCCGCGTCACGGCGCCATTAATTTATGGTGTCGTTCTGCAGGCGACTAAATGAAGTTGTTTCTCTCTCTCTCTCTTTCGGGATAGTCTCGATAAAACAAGAGCCGTTTTCTGTAACAATACTTCCTTCGTAGATGGCAATGTATTTGGCAGCAGACTGCAATTCTGTAACATTTACAACTTGGGTGTGAGCTAATTGCGAAAAGTAAATTAAACCGCATAATGCTAGATTCGTTTTAGTGGCTAATTTCAGCATGATTTTTTTTCCGAGATGGCTACATTACATTGAGAGCTACAGAGCATCGGAGAGAAAGTTGGCTTTGCCGAAAGGCGCTTTCTGTTCTCTGCCATGATTTTCCCGGAGGATAGCCATAGACAGCTTCGCTCTAAATTCAGACCGTGCACAGTTTTCACTCCTACTCTTTGAATCATTACAGAATTCATTTTGGAGAAGCCATCACTGATTCTTATTGTTTAGCAACAATCCCACACCATAATTTTGAAACCTCTTTTAACAAGCCGTAAAACAAATATTTCTTCCAAAATGGTCGAAAAAATATTCCATTTGAATTTTCATTAGGTGATTGTCATTGTAGAGCTTACAAACTGCTCCTCGTGTAGTGCATTCTTTGTATTGATCGCTTAGCGTGTCATCACAAGTCTTAGAAATGCGCAGGAAGCGCTATCCGCATTCAAAACCAGTCACCTAATGCTAATAATAGGTGCATAATTGCGACGAATTTTCAAGGTTCATGCATGATAACATAGTCGTTCAAGGATCGCCAGAAGTTCTAGTGAAAAATAGATTACTGTACGTGGAAACTGCAGCTGTTCCTGTCCCGATACTTTGAATCCACAGTTGTCCACCGGTGTGTGTGTTTTTTTGTTTTTTTTTTTGTTGTTGTTAATGATGGAAAAGCGTCAAATTGCCAATCGAACGATAATTCCAGCGGCGTCTATAACAGCGAAAGAACGATCGAGAACTTCCCATTGGCTACGACGCCAGCGTCACTAGCCCGCGACGCGCGCCCGTGCTGCTACTTACCGTTCGTACCGCTATGGCGCTCTCGTACGAGCGCTCTTACCGCTAGGGAGTGTGAAGCATCTACATCGTCGACGGCCGCAACTTCGTAAGTAGTGAAACGTTGCCGTCCATGTCAGTACACCATAGGTAGGGGGCCGAAGAACGCAGCATAACGAGCGAAGCGGCAGGCAACGAAATCCTGCCATCATCAACTCTCCCAATACACGGCGGGCGGAAGGAGCATTAAGGATAACGCAGCGCACAACTCGAAAGACCACTTAGCGGCGTTCAATTGGACAGTAGCAATTTCGGATTCACAAGTCATTAGAAGTGCTTTGGGGTCCTCGGATTTTTCTTTACTTTCCTAATAAAGGTGATCTAATTATGGTCATCACTGCAATTCGCAGATCTTCGACCCATACGGGCCGGAAGGGGCACTGGAAAAGTGGTCCAATCAGTCTCGGAAGCTGTACGCGCATGTGCACAGCTGCCTGAACTCGACGTATGGCACTAGCTGGTTGGCGCCTATGCGGAGACGGCAGTTCGGCGACACGGCGCCCATACGCTCGCTGTACCGAGCGTTCCGGCCCTCGCAGACCAAGGAGCGGCAGCTGAACAGTCTGCGGGAATTCGACCCGCAGCAAACGTTCTTCATCGCATTCTGTCACGCCCACTGCGTCAATGATCCCAAGGACCAGGTGCGGCATTACCTTTTATTGCGAAGCAATACTACTTTAGGTCGCACTTCAGCCCGTTCCGTGGCGAGGCGCTGGTAGGCAACATTGACGTTTAGCGTGACCTCGCTGCGTGACGTCACACCACGTGACCTAGAGTGACGTCACATAAGCAACGTCGTTTCATAAATAAAGAACATCTTGTAAGCTGGGCTGGTGGGAATCGAACCAGGGTCTCCGGAGTGTGAAACGGAGACGCTACCACTCAGCCACGAGTTCGCTACTTCAAAACGGGACAAAATCGCCTCTAGTGAATGCGGTGTTGCCAAACGTGCCGTAGAAAGTTATACTGCGGTATATATCGGTGATTATGATCACGTAATTTACAGAAGTCGCAGTTTCACGCGTAGGGAAGTACCGTTCCACTACATTTCTTGTGCGCTCTGCGCACACGCAGAGCCATCTTGGGGCAAACACAGAAGACACCCTCCTCGCAATGTACGGAGCTGCCCCGACACGTGGCGCACCACTCGCCCCATGATCGCGTCCGCCTTCATGGCGCGTCCGGGCCCGGCTATCTTTGCCGATCGCGACGTTTGGCTGGCGTAGCGCGTTTGAGTAGGCGGTGCAAACGGGGTGCGATAACGCTATCGCGTTCCACTCATGAAGGCGGCCTAACTCCCGAACAAGGCAGCTCGGCAGAATGCAAAGAGGAAGCATCAGCGAGCTACGGAGACGGAAGAAGAAGAGAAGAACGACTTTCTAAGCGGCGTGCCCAGTATGCAGCTCGGCGACACACTATTGCTTCGCAATCACCAGGCTTAACCAAGCTAAGCCACGGCCGTTTTTTCCCATACACAGATTCATGTACCACGGTTGTCAAGCAGACGTTGCAGTAACTAATGTTAAATAGGGCGCTTTATTTACGGAAATGCCAATAATCAGAACCACATGATTTCTGTACTTATGGCATCAAGGACAGGTGCAGAAATAGCTTTGTGTAATCGCGACTTCACCTGGAATTCCTAGGGGAAATGGCACGTCAGAAAACGACGCAATATTGTTTCGCCTGCACTCCAAATGAGGGTCAAGTGATCCACAAAAGCCAAGACGGGCTCACTATTTCATCGCCTGTAACGAAATTGGTTAAATTAGATTTAATAAAGCGTTATAAAAATATAAAAAGATATCTAGAGCAATTTCTGTTTCCTTTTTACGAGAAAAGTAGTATCTCTCTAAGCAAAACTCGATTAGGTGGGACTCCCAAAATAAAACAAGGGTACCAACTATATCTCGCTATGGACAGGCCCAGCGCTAAACTCTGATAATAGAGAATTTTAGTGCGTCCGGTATTCCGACAAGCGCGGGTGGTTTGGCGGATGAGCGGGGTCGTAAACGTGAGCGGCAAGATTTGTGGCGCCAGCTGGTGGTGCAAAGCTCAACCACATAAACACAGGGCCAATTACTATACTCTGCTTTGGTGCTGGTGTAAACTTTAGACAGCAGGTAATGGTGTTCACAATTACGCCGCTGCGAAAATTTGCACCAGCAGCGAAGTAGAATACAGTAGGTTACTCCAATTCTAGCTCTGTGTTTGTCTGGTTAAGCTCTACGCCACCAGGCGGCTGCGCCGCTCACCTTTACGTCCCAGCCATCCGATAATGCGCCCATACCATCCCCGTTTACCGGAACAGCGGACACTCTAAAAGTCTCTATTGGCTAATTATTCTGAGCACCTCAACTGCGAAACATTTCACCGGCAGCTCCGCAGCATAAAAGTCTATGGACAGTCTATAAACGATAGCGCAAGGCAAACAGAATAAGTCAAGAAAAAGCACAATTAAACGAACTGTCCCTTTGCGCAATTCATTTTTGTGGGGCTTCGGTACCATTAGACCATCAAATAGCGACTGCAAGAAGCACTGTTATCCACTACTACAATAGGCGTCGTCAACCTAATAATTGCCCCGTGATTGGACGAACAATCGCGAAGAGCGTAGATTTCGTGAACCTAAACAATAAATATGGTCCAGGGTGTGACAGCAGATCCGACGATGCATTAGCAATCCGCTGTTAGCAGATTACCCTTTACCAAGTTGCAGATAAGCGGCAACAATTATAACGAACTTGAACCTGCAAGGTGCAGGTTTAAGAATACGCAGAAGACAAAGGTAATGTTCGATGGTGCTGGACGACAACCAGTGTTCATTTGTAGTCGGCCTGCTGATGTGGAGAGAAAGTAAGTTTATCCAGGTAAAATTGTCAAAAATACCCCGGACGCATATCTTGAATGCTGGCAATGCCGTCCCACGCGACAGCGAAATAATAAGAGCTGGATAAAAGGAGGAGACGCGAAGCAGAAATTTGTTAAAAGATTCGTGGTCACTTGATTACAGTCAAGTAACTATTGTGAGCAATAGTTGAAAACCAGTCGTAACTAAAAAAAAATATTGGTGTTTTGTGTTCTAAAACCGCGATCTGATTGTGAGGCCCGCTGTAGCAGGGTGCTCCGGATTAATTTTTACCTCCCTGGATTCCTTAAGACACGCCAACTGCACGGTAGACGGGCGTTCTCGCATTTCTCCCTCACAGAAATCCGGAATTCGATCCCGCAACCTTGCGCTCGGCAGCGCAGTGCCATAGCCGCTAAAGCGCCACAGCCATTTCCTACATTTGGTTGCCTGCAGTTACGTTCGCATTTGAACATGCTCCAATGGCACAGCCACTACATATAATGAAAAAGAAAGAGTACAAAATTAGCCGAACAATGTGACACCTAATGGATTTTCTTTTTTCTTTCAGTAGCTTTCAGCAACGCCTTATGCGGACGGCAATTCTTTCCCTTTCACGAAGCTTCCTCCACCATACGAATCACCACATATCTTGCCTGGCAATAAACATATTCTGCAGAGATTTGTAAATAGAGAGTCGAAGTGTATATGATTCTTTCTGCAGAGCGGTGTGCAGATTTCCATTTAAATTTCGTACAGAGGAATTATTTTGTGTGAGATTTAGCGTGTTGCTACGTTTTATGCATTACTTGCAAGTTCCGTCCAATATAAAAATGTGAACTGGGTTTCATCTGCGGTCCATTCGCTAAAGATATGTCGGTTCCACTGCGACTAGAGGCCCTGTATACTGCGACGGAACGGCGGCGCCATTTGCTACAACTACGGTGAACACTGGTCACGTCTTCTCGCTGTAGCCGTGACCGTGCGTTAATGTACGGTACAACCAATAAGACGCAGCCCTGTTCTACCGCCATCTTGTTATCTAGACACCTTTACTTTGCTAGTTGCGGCCACGGCGGCCGCATTTCGATGGGGGTGAAATGCGAAAACACGCGTGTACTTAGATTTAGCTGCACGTTGAAGAACGCCATGTGGTCCAAATTTCCGGTCCAAATTTTCATGGGACCAAAAAATGTGCAATTGGGCTTTCACCTGATCGTGTATGCTGTTGCGCAAAGCCAGGAAATGTGCCCACGTCTTGTGTGCCACCTACTCATCTCGAGCAGACGACTCTTTGACGGAGCGTCATCCGCATTGATCGGCTCTTTCTTTGTTTTATAAACGCCTGTTCGATTGCCATGTCTTAGGTGAGTGTGGCTCCGGCTCGCTTGCAAATCAGCACTCCGCTGCCTCTGCTGAGGCCGTTCGGAAAAAGTGTTTGGGGGGGGGGGGGGTGGAGGGGCTCGTTTACAGGTGTGTGCCTATTTTTCTACTGTTAGCCTTCTGTTCTCTTAGCACCAGCTTGAAATACTCTACACGTTCCTGCCATATGGGTGCAATATGCCTAGACAGAAGATTGACCGTTATCGGAGTAAACTCAACTGCCACCATGTGTCGTTGCCGATGTAGCCTTCGTGTCCAGGACTCCCTTAAACTTTTTATTGGTGGGATGGTCTATGATGTATAATAAAATTCATGCTGTGAAGTATTATTACCTTTCTTGTATATGTATGCATGTTGAACTATGTAGTGGACAAGACGGAGACCAATTTTAGTGTCTGCGTCCTCTAGCGCAATGTAATACATCATGGAATTAGTTTCAGCTCTACAGTTAATGAAGCAGATAGGGAGCCCTGAAAAGATAATGATCTTAGAATGCATGTGCCCATAGGAAGGCAGCGTGACTAGTTTTAGGGTTCGAGATCCTGGATAGAGGATAACATTCGAATAAAAATTCATTGACGATTTAGCTGTATATGCAAGAGACATACGTCAGCATTATTTTGCAGCCCTTTGAGTTCCCGTATCCATGATTTTAACCGCATTCAACACATTGTAAGGTATTGCTCGGGAACTCAATCGGCACATGTCCTGCCTCTTCGATGAGCATCATGCAACTGAGGATGGTGCACCCGCCGTAGTTGCTCAGTGGCTATGGTGTTAGGCTGCTGAGCACAAGGTCGCGGGATCAAATCCCTGCCCCGGCGGCCGCATTTCGATAGAGGCGAAATGCGAAAACACCCGTGTACTTAGATTTAGGTGCACGTTAAAGAATCCCAGGTGGTCGAAATTTCCGGAGCCCCCAACTACGGCCTGCCTCATAATCAGAAAGTGGTTTTGGCACGTAAAACCATTAGTTGAAATATATATATATATATATATATATATATATATATATATATAGAGAGAGAGAGAGAGAGACAGACAGAGAGTATAATGTATTTGTGGGTGACGTTCAGCATAGCAATAATGGTGTGGCGGTCTGGTTTGTTAGGTAGTAGGCTAATCGCTTTATTGGCTCCGCTAGACTCGATACGCTCCTCTACATGGCCGGTAGGTTGGCGTAGCGTTCGAGAAGATCTGCTTCTTCGTGCTTCGGTAGTCCTGTAATGACTCTCAGGGCCTCGTTGGGCAGCTACTCAAGTTTACTGCACAGTTCTTTTCTAATATCGGCGCCTACGCATACGTAGATCACTTTAGATGTCGGGGCTACGCGCGGACCGTGCGAATGACGCCCGTGCATATTCCTGCAACGGCATGTGCCTATCTGATTTGTTATGTGCAACACACGTTCCGACATGCGTTTTCCTAAACCACAATTTCGTATTTTCTTTCTCATTAAAAAAAAAATCTAGACTCTGGTTCTTGTAATTTCTTGTAATTCAGTATGACGTGCAATTTCTCGCTCCTTGTTGAAGAACCATTGATAAATATGAATTAGCAATTGACAGATGCGAACTCAGTTCTGTTACTTAAGTATTGCGTAGGAGAAGATCATGCCCGATGCAAACAGCAGATATGACCTCTTCCGCCCCACAAAGTGAACTTTAGATAGATTCAAGCATGTCTGGTGCACAGCTGACTGCATGCCAGTATACGAGCGTTGGCAGGACGGCCAAGCAAATGGTAATGGTCACTCAAACGATGGTTGTGCCAAGGCCGACGCAATTTGTTTTTAAGTGTGGCTGTTTTTCCCATTAATGCTGTGGTCACGTGCACTCGTCTCTCGGAAATGTGCAAGCAATCCACCGAACACGACCTCCGCTTGTGCTGCAATCAGCTGGACCAACTCTCTTGACCGCGGTTTTCTGGCCGGCGCTTGCGACTAAATACTGCGTGCTGCGACTTCCTTCGCGTTCCGTCTCGCGTGGCAGCTGGTGCCCCCGTTGAGAGCTCATGTGGAGAAGTTACGTCCAGCAGCCCGAGCGAGCAAGACAAAGTCAGTGCTATAAACAATGAAACAGTTACCTGTGCGCTCGGACACACGGGCCTTGACGTCGCTGTAACGGAGACAAGGAAAGGGGCACAGGATATTGATACGACGTGGCAAGAAACCATCTAACAGGTTTACCGTTTTTTTTTTTTTCAAGAGAATGACAATGCCTTGGGTGGCAGCAAATAAACATCATGCAGCGCGCGGAGAGGTTTTTGTTCATAAGAATGACAGTACAAGGCTGTCGTGGTTAGTGTCCCAAAGGGACAAAGCGTATTCGATTTTGGGAGAAAGAAGGAAGGTTTTATCGAGTCGTAGATTAATGATAGTCGAAGAGAAACTATTGTGGTGGTGAAAACCAAGCGATTCTGGTCATGACTTCACTCTTTCCCCCAAGAAAATGGAAATGTTGCGCTAAAGCAATGCCGTCCTAAACGAATTCTTTATTTCACTTTAGTGCCATCTTAATATTGGTGAAACCGTGAAGTACATACGCTCTTCAGTGAAAGAAAAACAGTCAGGAAATTGTGAAGGCACTGGGTTTTTTGTGTAGAAAATTCCCCAGAAATTGTGCATAAATACGCGAACGCACGCGATTAAGTCATTCAGAAAGACCTCTACGTTTAAAAGTAATACCGAAGAGATGCGAGTAATGGGGCATTTTTTTTTTCAGTTTCTAGGACTGCATTGTCATTATATCTACCAGCTATTTCCTCCCATTAAGCAGGCCGCCTTTTACTACGACAGTATAGAGTACCAGAACACAACCGTCCAGAGGATAGTGATATGAGGCAACCACCGTATTGATTTCAGGGGATGAACTATATCTAGCTTTAAAAAAGAATTTCCCGCTTTCATGTACGTGCCTTTCTAATTGGAACATTAGAGTTATTCGCTCGTTCATCAAAAATTGTGAGCTTCTTTCTTTGTGTGCGTATCCGTCACAGGATAATGCACCTTTTCCATATAAAAAAATAAATGAGCCAACCCTTGAAGTCAGTGTTTTCACGAAGGGCTGCCTGAGGGTAACAGATCATGTTTAAATGCTGCAGCACTAAGACTAATGATGAGGTTGGGCAAGCGTAGGGTGCCCTGTATATGGGCACCGGTTATGTTCGTTTATTTCAGACTCGTATCTCCTGTTGAAGTCGATTATGACGGTCAAATCTTTGATTAGATGAAATGTTACAAGCAATGCGAAAGCATTCGAGTCGCTTTAGAGAAATATTTCTTTTTTTCCACGCGTGCCTTGTCCATGCAAGCCATCACTTGCGTCCTAAATGCGCCACGGTATGGCCGAGTCAAAACGCGCCAAGAGTATGAACGCGACGTGACTTGTGCAATGACGCGCGCATTAAGAACATCTTTAATCAGCCAGTACCGTGGAGCCTTCATGGCGTCGGGGAAGTGTGCTCGTCTCGCGCCCCAGAGGCCTGGGTTTGATTACCACCCACACAAATTTATAAAATATTATTTTCAAGGCTATTGATTTACTGTGTGTACAGGGAATTCCTTCATAAACTTGACGGTGATCATAGCGTTTTCGATGCGTTTTATAACTTTCCGCCGTCGGTCATTTTTTGGTACAATCGCTCGGTGGCGACAGATTTCTATATTACTATTACTATCCTACTATTTCGGTTAATTAAAAAAAATATTTACGCGGTTTTACGTGCCGAAACCACGATCTGATTCTGAGGCACGGCGTAGTGAGCGTCTCCGGAATAGTTAGGGCCACCTGGGGTTCTTGAAAATGTACCTAAATCTAATTACACGGGTGTTTTCGCATTCTCCTCACCCCATTTATATGCGGCCGCCGTAGCCAGGATTCGATCCCGCGACCTCGTGCTGAGCAACCCAACACCATAGCCACTAAGCAACCACGGCAGGTGCTATGTCGGTGGTTCTCGTAGGAAAAAATGGCATCGACAGACCAACATACAGCTCCTACTGGGTGAACGGATAAGTGATGAAGTGTTCCCTCGCAGGCTGCCAGGGATCGGTGCAACGTTCCTCTGCGCAACCTGGTCGACTTCTCGTTCGTCTTCAAGTGCCCGCTCGGTGCGCCAATGAATCCACGTTACAAGTGCAACATATGGTGAAGAGGCGTCTGTGGTTTTCGGAGAGCACCTTGTCTCTTCTTTAATTCGGCTCACTTCATTTCCTCTGCAAGAACACTTGTCTTGATACATATTCCATGCGGTTATTGTGGACCTATTGTGCTTGCTTTGTTTGTTTTTATGGGTTAATTATAGCGTCATCTTTGTGTTATTTGTATAAGCTTATCTTATGCTTATTGACAATGCGCGTCGGCATAGGATTTGCTCAAGTACACCAGCAATTGCGAGGACGCTGTAGCTCCTTCTTACCGAAATGTATTATCGCAATTTTTAATCATTTTTTACTCAGGTAAATTAGAAACGGAATTACTTTAACCACCTGGACCTCTTGCAGTTTCAAGCTGTGCAGCAGAAGATTGCTTTTGCTTGCAAGTGACTCGTGTGGCCATTTGGGCATGGTGTAGAATTAGTCAGAATCATGATTGAAATGAAAAAGAAAGTTTACAAAGATTCTTCATCCTGTGACTGTCGTTAACGCTACTTGTTGCTTTCTATGTGCTTCGTATTTTCTCGATGAGTACAAGACATAAGTGAAGCCTTCAGATACGTATTTCTGCTAGAATAAGACTGTGTTTTTCTAAAGGCTTAGGAATGTCCCAAAAAGTAATGTCGCACTGTATATGTAAGCTCTCCGTGTTCTGTGGCGCCTTCGGGAACTTATTTTCTCTACATAATTAAACCAGTTAGCAAGAAGAGAAACGCGTTTCTTGTTATTCGATTCGGATGCTTTGAAACATGTCCACATGATCGCACATTCTCTCTTGTATGAGCGTGTTCTACTAGGATCCAAAAAAGAGGGGCCTAAGAAAAGCAAGATGACAGTTATGGTACAATTACTATTACTTATTTTGTTGTTGATATTGATGAATAATAAAAACCACTCTTACAAATTATGGTTGCCTAGCCAAAAACTATATATGAATAATAAAGACTAACAAGATAATTGCCGGCACCGATGTATTTTCTATACACCAGTGGGAACCACATCATTTCTGGAAACAAACATTGCAAAAGTAAGAAATGGCGGCTGTTCGCCGAAAGATCAAAACGTCATGTTTTTTTTACCATCATCTTCTTTGTCAGCCTGCTCTCCGTATTTTCTCATCCTGGGCATAAACGCTTGCGGTGCATTAGGTGATCACATCACTTGTAGAAAGCCGAGCGGACGCAGGAGAAACTATTGTTATGTTTTTACTAGTTTTGACTGCCCAGAGGTGAAATATGAGAGCTTTCGCGTTACCGCGGCAAATACACCAAGAATCCGTCAATGTCACGTACACAATCTGAAGATATAGATGTTAGATCAAGTTGTCTTTGTCGAGGAGTTCAAGCCAAGCTCTTGCGCTCAGGGAGGGTTTTGAGAACATCCACTACATTCACGCCCTAAACTTTTCGTCCACGCATGTGTCCGTGCATGCGTTTTTTTAGAATAGTTTTTCCTTTTGAAGTCTTGGGTGTGATAAACTTCACTTCCAAGTCAGCGGTAGTACTCTCATTAAAGAGTAAAATATTTTATGCGATGAGGGTGTAAAAAGGGAGCATTCACGTTTTAAAGCCCTTTTGCCGTTATTCTGTGGTACTATACACCTTTCCAGTAGGCTGCTTACATCATTACCACCTTCTGATTGGAAGCAAAGATGTTTCTTGATGCTTAAAATGGGTGTAAGTGTCATACACTCTTAAGCAAAAGTACAGCCCTTTGGGTCGTATCTTGCCACACAGCAATTATCGTCATCTCTCTTGTCCGCATTTCCTTTCCTTAACGCTGTGAACCGGGAACTTCCAAATCAAAAACGGCATGCGCGTTATTACCGCGACGGAGCATTCTCGAAAGGAAAATAGCGAGCGCCGCGCTTTCAATAAAGGAAAGCCAAGCAAGACAGATTACGACTATCGTTGTGTGGCAACATACGAGCCAAACGGTTTACATATGTTTAATAGTGTACACATAAGTACAGGGTGATCATCTTTAAGCTTTATAGAACATTTAAAAATAGCCTGTTGCAGATAAGGTAATTCTAGTCGTTCAGTTGGATCATTCTGAGAGGCAGACGTTACTTGCATGTGAAATGGAAACACATTCAATGAATTAAGAAAAACCTACCAATTATCTTTTAATTACTTCTTTGTACATATTGCAATCTACGAATTCTAGCATGTGAGTTTGCAAGGCGTATCAACTTGTAACGAATGATGTCAGTTGGGAGATATGCGCAATGAAACTTGCTCTAGGAACACACTGTTCGCCTTACCTTTTACCAATACGCCCTTTATGCATTCAACAACAAAAGTAACTCTAACACATTGTAGAACATGTGTAGAACAACGTTCTACACAATGGGAAATAATATCTCGAAGCTGGTGTCATCTTTGAAATTAACTTCAAGGGGAACCGCCTTGCAAGATCACCGGCTACAATTTGTAAATTGCAATAAGTGCCGTAATCGACAAATTAATTATCGTATTTTTAAATGTTCGATTATGCGCTTGATTTTTCAGGCTAGTATCTCCGTCTCCGAATAATCAAGCTTGAATAATCAAACTTCCAATTTTAGTGTGGGCGAACTGAAATTTGGTGGTGGGCGAACTTGGATTAACTCATTCCAAACTTAAATTTACGGATGGGCCAACGAAAATTTGGCGGCGGGCCGAATGAAATTTTCGAGTGGGCCAACTTGAAATTTGGGGGTGGGCCAAATTGAAGTTTGAGTGGGGGCCAACTTGAAATCTGGTGGTGGGCCAACCTGAAATTTAGAGGTGGTCCAAGTTGAAATTTGTGGGTGGCCTAACTTAAATTTACGACAGTGCGTAACAACTTCATTGGAGTTTCAGCGTACTTTTTCTCTCAAAATTAAATAAAAATGATTTAATTCCTGCTCTTCGCCTATTCTTAATGAAATGGTGCAGAGAGATCACTTTTTATATTCTGGACCATTTATTGTCTTCAAAACAAAAGTTACACTGCTAAGCAGACGAAGTCGAAGTGAGACACAAATGACACACATGTCTCACTACGTCGTCGTATATTTAGAGCCGTAACTTTGGTTTTTAGGTCGTGAAGCAACTATTTCAGCAACAAGTTCTTGTACATCGTATTTATTATCACAATTTACACAGCTAAATAATTTGTTTCCAAGAAAAAAGCCCCAAAGTTGCCTTTTTTATGGGGAAAGCAAACCCCTACCGAAACAAACGCTAGGACAAACTTCTTTCGCCGTCTGTTGGCCTGTGTGGAAAGCAGTCGTTCAGGTAGTGTTGTCCTGCGTTCCAGAGAAGTAGAAAAGGGGCGGCAACCCTCCTGGAAGGGCTGCTTTTGCAGCTGCCGATAGGAGCCAAAAAAATTTGATGCTAGCACTGGCTTGGTAGTAGCCTTATGCACAATTTCGTTGCTTAAAAGCTAGGCAAGTAACAGTTTCAACTTTTACATTGAACGACCCGGAACATCAAATTCGATCTTTCTAAAACTCTCTGATATTTGTACTATAAGTTTGAAATCTGAAACTCTCTATTACACGAGAAAAACGCATGTCCCTGTATAAACAGGTATCAAAAGGCTAACAGTATTCGCGCTGAAGAGTAGTACAAGGAACTGTGAGTTTTTTAACGGCAACTGCCGCCGCATAAAGCGAGTTTCAAAGCAGTACAGCAAGCATGACATCACGCACGACGCTCATGGCTGCCGGCCACAGGACGGTCCCCCCACCACCGTGACCCGCTGTGGCCACATTGTTGATACGTTCACTTACTTTCGTCTGCTAACAGACGGGTGACGAGTGTCCTTAAATCTGCAGTTAGAAGCAGTGCTCTCACTTGTTACTGTCGTATTTGTAGGTTCAGAAGGCACGACAGAAGTGCATCTTCAGAACTGGAGTGATTAAAACGTGGTTTGCGAGTGCCTCGGCGTCGTCTGCTCATGCTGTGTGCGCACTGAGAAACCAGTGCTAGCGTCTTGTTTATGTCCATATTGCGCGAAGACATGGGGACAAGGCTGTGGAACATTGGTGGAAGGAATGTACCACGTTCATTTGGTTGAACGACCGTGCCGCTTTGTTGAGCTTTGTATGCCACCTCTGTTACCGCACTGCGCCTCCGTGAGCGCAGTAATGTCCTCGGTGCTTCGTTTAGTGCCTGTGGTCGTCCTGCAGGTTAAACGGTCGCACACTATACAAGTGGGTACGCTTGACACACTGAAGTGGGCAATTTGTACATGCCCCGTCATCGCCGATAAAGTGAACTTACGCCCTGCGAATTCATGCTAAGTTCCAGCTCACGTTTTCTTTCTGCTTGGAATATTTGTCACATGACGCAATAAAACGTTACATTTAAATGTGGAAGTCGTCGCGGGTTGTCCGCTTCGGTAGCGGTGAATCAGGCCAGCCTAAAGAGGAAGCTTTAGCTCGGGAGCTCCTGTAAACATGCACGAGAAAGGAGAGATGGTTTTTCTCGGCAACCACTGCATGAAAATTCATAACGTTTGTTTAATTCAAAAGAAAACAATAAAAATCTGGTCACTGTTGCTAGCAAATTTTCGATTTAAGCGTCAATCGTTTTCACCAATTTTATTGAATATCGCAAATGATCAGGAAACTATAAAGTTCACAACTGTAATTGAAAAATGAAAAGGGATTTAACAATTCTGTCAATAGCTGCTAACAGAACATCCGGAAAGGACAAAATTTCTGCATTATGCATGGCTTTGAAATGTATCATCAATACGTGAGTGGGACTTTTGCAAACGCGTTTTAAGCAGTCCAACACATTCAAGTAAGGTAAAAACTAACGTATCATATTTGTACGCTTTGGATGATCTACCGGATTCAGTTTACAGTGCGGTGATATCTGTTCTAGATGCATTCCGCTTCCAACAATCACTAGAATTCAACTTTTTCTCTCAAATGCAACCAATTTTGCTAAAATGGCTCAGTGGTTATCTCGGATAAGCTTTCCCGCGTTTCATGTGCATTCTAATTTGTGGCGTCGTAGTTGCGCCAGAGCTAAAGCTCGATGCGTTTTCAGCTCTTGCAGTGTTACATCGTTCCTGGTGCGTACAGTGCTCAACAATTGAAACGCTACACCCGGACCGCATGGCTGTCCGCGTTTTTGTGCCATCGGAGAGCGCTAGATGATTGCATGGGGACCACGTTAAGCCTCAATTCTTCACAATTCGTCATGCGCCGGCTATCACATTTCAATCGCTCACCACTGCGCATAGCGTGACAATACATTGCACCGCACCAAGCTCCCAAAATCATGCTTTTTTCCATTGTGGCGGTAAGGTGTAGCTTTTGGCGAAGGTCAACAGTGGTCCAACTTCCTGTTGCCTTACGACTTCGCCATGTAAATTCATGTAAGAGTTCACTGTTGTGTCAACAATACTTGAGTTGGATTTTCAGCATTTTAGTCTGAAGAAATTAGTCCCAGCGTTATAATAGCTTGAGTATTGATATGTCACTAGATTGTCCACCTTTTAACATAATATCCTTGTTTGAAGGATAGAAACCATGTTTTATGTTAACTGTTAAGATATTTCATATCCAACTTTGAACAATTCGTTGTAGGCAAAATTATGCGATCTTAACGTCTTGTGCTCTGTAGGTCAGCACACGAAAGAGCAGTTGGAATTCGCTGGCTAGTGCCTTGAATGTGTTCTGCACTAACTGCTCTTCGCTTGTATAGGTCAGCATAACTCTAATGCCAATATGTTCATCGGAGATAAGTAGCTGGGCGTATAGACAAAAACGTACAAACTAAACTGCTTAGTGGATCCTAATTGCATGCAACATTTGCCGGTCCTAGAACACCACTTCGGCAAACACGTTGACCTCACGCATGTTGACCATATTCCGAATTTAGCAAGAGTAACTGCGCTTTGAGCAGACAGACAGCTACTGGAAACTGAGTCGTCATCTGCAAAGGTCATAAGCTGCATTCCATATTCAACATAAGTGGTTTAGCTAGGGGCTGTATTTTCTGTGAACTTCGATCCTACCTGTTCTTGGCTTTTATTCAATTTGCAGCAGTTGTAGCGCTAAGAGAGGTTACACAGAGAGGTTGCATGTCAGTTCTCACATATATTATTTTAAGTGCTGCACATTGAATGACCGTTAAGAGAACATGAATATGATAAGGTTGTTGCATTTGAACAAGTTGAAAAAAAAGGTGCATAGAAGTGTGCCTTATTTTGCTTGGAAGTGTTTCGCAGATTAAGCTGAACTGAGTGCCTCTAAATTATATTTAGAGGTCTGCAAACTCGTGCTCAATTTATATCCCGCCTACGGACGTTCTGGTACAACACTGAAGGGTGTGAGCCTTTGATGAGTACTATCAGAGTTCCTTGAGGCAGACGAAACGAGCTATGCACAGAAGAATCATAGTTGTAGCGTTAAAGGGAAGCTGAAAGGTTTTCCAGAAAAAATGAGTGAAGAGCAGTACGCCGTGGTTTTCAACCCTCTGAATTCGAATATCGCATCGAAATTGAGTGAAAGAAAGCACAAACATATTTTATTTCGACGAAAAGTGCAGCAGCAGACACGCCCAGCTCGCGCGCCTCGTTTCCGCCTGTGATTGGTCGGGCGCCTCGTGACGTCAACAATGGTGTTCGTCCGGACCGACTGCTGCCGCTACACACGAAGCACGGTGCAAAGTAGTTTGGTGGTGTTTTGCTGAGACGGTCATGAAAATTTTCGAGAGCTTGCGTTTCCCTGAGGAGTTCGGCGTTAAGTCCAAACTCTACGAGAGCGATTTTGCGCACGATGGTGACGGGCGACGGCTTCGAGCGACAAAACGGGCCGTCGCTTGAACAAATCGCTCGGTGTTGTCGCTCGATCGCTCGTTTCTAGAAATCTAGAACTCGTCGCTCGTCGCCCGAAAATGCTACGAGCGACGAGCCAAGTGTGCGAAGCCGAAACTGGACGTACATAACTCAAGTACTGCTGTTTGTCGCACGGAACGAGCAAACTATGGAATTTTACACGTGCAAGAATAAGAACCTAGTGCAAGACCTTCAGAAATATTTTACGCTCCTTCTTCAGTAAAACACATCAACTTAAATTGATAAAGCATGCGTCACGCTAGTTTCGGCGCGTATATTGCTGCCCTCATTCCGGGAAGTCGTCGCTCAAAGCCGTCGGTCGCGTGGAGTTCGGCTTGCAGACGATGAGTGAACGCGACAGCCATTGCCTCGCTTGTAGCGCTGTCGCTGTCGCGTGCAAGATCACTTGTAAGGGGTTTATACTTGTACATACTACATGTACGAGCCGATTGCGAAGAGCCGGCCTCTCCAAGAAGCAAAAAATGCTGATGCAAGCACTGCTTTCCACGCGAACGAAGGCGAAGTGTTAGCATCTCCTTGTGTTGGAAATGTTCTTTGGCGAGTATGTTTTTTGCTAAGCTGCATTCAGCGTTCCAGTGAGTACGTTTCCGGGCAAACAACTGTACTGTTATGTTCCTGCATGCCTCCTCGTAGAACGTAAGTGGTGATGCGATCTTGAGCATTTGTGCGCTGCCCCAAAGCTGTCGGCAATCTACACAGACGGTTTAAACGCGGGAAAAGTTTACCGGCTGTTGTACCACGTGTAGTGTAGATCCTTCATCAGCGCGCCATCCGCACGCTGCTCGTAACCGGCGAATTCCGTCGGCTACGTGAGATGGTCGGTTTCTTATGTGTGCGAGAGAAGGGGGAGTGCAGCGTCTTGGCGTTAGCAGGCTTTCCAACACATGCAAACTTTACGCTTGCACTGCGTTATGGTAGCTGCTTGCAGGCTGTTTCACAACACACGTGCGAATAGAAAATTCACGGCGCTTGGCGATGAAACCTGTGTCAAGGGTGGGCGATAAACATGCACCTTCCGTTCAGCGTGCTATTTTTTTTAGGAGAATCCAAAGCACGCATTATTGACAAATTCCGGTAGTACTCGTCACGGAAGTGGTTAGAGAACAACACTTGTTCTTGAGCGCTTGAAGTTGTTTCGCTTCACAGCAGCCTCCCACTTAGCTGAAAGCTTCTTGTCTTGCAGGAACTAATAGAACATCGGAACATCGTCGCGGCCGCTGGTGTTCGTGCAAGCGTGAGCTGCACGCAATGCCGGCATGATTGGCCTACAAATTCAATTGATGCTGCGCACGTCAACTACCACTCCTATATACACACAAATAAAGGAATGTAGGGTCGAGCGAAGCAGAGTAGGACGGCACGCACGCAGAAATATGCCCGGTCAGGCACGGTCGCGGAGGCTGCGAATGAGCGGAACACCAGTGTTGACGTCACTACGCCGCCGTTTCCGGTCTCCGCTCGCATCGCCAGCGTCAGCAGCAGCGCGCGGCGCTCGACGGGGGGCGGAGCTACAGCGCAATTTTAACCGACGATTGCGTCGCTCCGAAGTGAAAAATCCCCCCCCCCCCCAAAATTTTACCTTCATGGTTTATAAGGTTCCCGCATCCGTATATGAGCGTCTTATTGAATTCGACAGACTCTTCAGCTTCCCTTTAAGGGATAAGAAAAGAGCAGATTGGTTGAGCAAACAAAGGCGAGTTAATGACATCTTAGTTGAAATCAAGAAAACGAAATGGGCATGGGCAGTACATGTAATAAGGGAAGATAACCGATGGTCATTAAGGGTTACGAACCGGATTCAACCCCCTTTTTTTCTAAACATGAAAGAAGCGTTTACGTCAGTTTACGTTCAAGTCGCGTGATTGAGCGTGTTCGGTTATCTTTATATTTTATTTCCTTGCTTGGTTGCTGCGACGCTGATCTTCGAAATTTAAAATGCGAGCAAAACCATTCGCCTACTCACGCTGCCTATTCGTTTCAAGTGCGATAATGTGGGTGACGTCCTTAAGAAGGAACAGCCTGGCAGGCGATGTGCCCAGTTGAGCGCGCTTTGTCCGCATGCGCTTGCCCTCAGAGTGTTTCCAGCCTCGCCCCGTCATACGGCGCGCCCGCACTGAAACGTCGCCGCTCGCGCACGCGAGGTAAAGATTTGGGCGCCTGTACATGTTGTCCGAGTACTACGACGCTGCAGCTAATTACACTATTGAGGCGTCATGACGGCTCGGCCAAGGCGAACAGCTGCATCACGCCATTCGTCTGAATAACTATAAAAGAACGCGGGCCTACGCTGTTCAACAGAATCGCCCTCAAGTCACCCGCTTGTGTCCTACAAGTTGTCGTCAGAGATAATTTAGTTTCTGCCTTACTTGTCCATCTCGAATCTCCTTGTCGTTGGTCAACATGAATTTGATCGCTCGTAGGGATCATGCAGTCGTTATTGCCTTCGTCGTTGTCTTGCTGTTGCCGTCACAAGCTCGCAATCGGCGTTAAGTACTTGCATCACACACACACAAATGTGGAATTTACTCAAACACATTGGTCAACCTGGTGTTTACGGTACACAGAACCATGCCATATATCCAGCCGTCTGCAAAATGCTTTGCAACACGCCAATTCTCACAGGGCGCGGAAAGGACACAATTTTTTTTCAGTCAGCGGAATTTAATTGTCTTGCTCAAATTTTAAATTTCTTTCATATCGGTCTAGTAGTTACTGCCAGAAAGAATTGTCAATTTTACATGTATCTGCATAAAGAAATTGCTATTCGCTTCGAGCTACAGCTTATTAACGCGGGAAGGGCTAACAAGAGCGCAAGTACACAGTGGGAATGGCCCAGACGGAGGGAATGACCGGGTGGGTGAGTGGAGGGAAAAGTGAGCAAGATTGCGGCTGCATTCAATTTTTCTGTCCCAAGCTTTCTCTGCCTAGGTCGAAAAGCCTTGGACCAAGTAAACCAGTAGAAATATTTGCACACGGCGTGCACCAGCGTTTACACTGCATCATGAAACTCTAATCCAAACGATAATTTGTCAAGTTCTGTGTCCATCAAATTGTCGCAGAGATGGTTAGCGTGCGAAAGCATCAGAAATTGTTGGGATGCAGCCTGAAGCAATGAAGGCAATTCGCCCAAGCTACAGCAAAATGCGAGACATTCTGTGAAGTTATTACATAGGACATCAAATATAGCAGGAAGATCCTAGGAGAAAGAGCAGCGTACGCTGGTATGACATTATTGAAGCAAGCCAAAAGATCATTGCTCTAATGTCTCGACCGTTTTCAAGCATCGGGCCCTTTGGAAGGTCATGAAGAATGTAAGGCCAGTTTCCTGCGTCACTGAGCTTGTGTCTTTATTGTTTGTGATCAAAGAAACGCTTTGCGCATTGAAGAAAGCTTTGGCAACATTTAGCACACGTTCTCTGGCCATGAAATTGTAGCAGAGATTGTTCAAATGCGAACGCGTCAGCAATTGTTCGGATGCTATCTGCAACAACCAAGACTTTGACTGCGCAGCACTTTGTAATATTCACTATGAAATTGTACTTCTTTCAAACCATTAAAACCCTCACTATTTTACTCCGTTTCTTTCCCGTCGTTTGTGTCTCAGTTGCGCAATGCGCAATATAGAAGCAAAAGAGTATGAAAACATCACTGTGCTCCACACTGAGAGATGCTAGAGTCTCAGACTTGTTTATACTTGTGGTGATCCACCTCGCCTGCGCATTAAAAGGAAGAGAAGAAGGCGACGAGGTTAGCCTGAAGCATGTACCAATAAATGCGTTATACCTGCAGTACCCTAGTGAAATCTTTACGTAGGCGCAGTTGTAAACAGCAGCCTGTGGAGAAGAAGGTGAAGGTCGCGTTCAACGAGGGATAAACCACCATCGTGGGCTGCAAAGCAAGGGGCGAACAACATGCCGGGCCATTGGAGGGTGTCAGTACGCCTGATGTTCTGTGGAGTGTTCCAATTACATCACGGTTTACGGCTGATGACCCCATTACTAAAGGTACCAGTCTTGCCTCCAATGAACAACAGTTTAAAACTTGTTTTAGAGGACGCATGTTAACTAGTGAAACTCAGCCAGCTATAACGCTGACAGACAGTGATATAACTGTTATTAACGCACTGCTTGACCTTCAGAGATGACCTTCGATCGAGGCATCATCCAAGTTTCTTAGTGATTTTTTGTTATCGCGTCCGCACCTGGAGCCGAGGAGGTCCGGAGTCAAGCGCGGCTCGCACTTCTGACTCAGATTTCCTAGACGAGTTTGCCGTTCGAAGTTCCCGAGTAGCTCGGCAGTGAGACTTCGTTTTATGTGTCTTACGTGTCTCTGTCTGAGTTCCTCGATTACCTTTTTCTATATGTGAGTGCTTGGTTATGTGCTAGTCTAATGATGTTTTCAATGTGTGCTATTTTGCTGTTCTTCGGATCCAGCCGCTGTCCGGGAAGGCGCCAGTAGCCTTGAGTTCAAGTTTGCCACTCATTTGGTTGCAGTCTTGCCTGCATTGGCGCCTGGCAAGCTGTTGTGCCTAATCAATCCCTTTGGATAGCTTTGCAATTTTAATGCGCAATGGCCGATTGAGTTTCTGCGTTTGCCACCTCCTCGGCAGACTGCCGTATGCTTCCCACATAAGTTACAGCCGACTGTCCGCAGATTCTGGTGTCTGTGAGGATGGGATTACTTTGGTTATTGTTTTAACATCATTGATGAGATGTTAACCCATTCCTCTAAGTTGTCCATCTGATTCGCTGCATTTTGATTTCGGAGTTGTTTCGATGTCCGTCCGTAATTTGGACCAGTTTCGTGCCTCTGTCTCTGAGGTTTGTGGCAGAGGCTTCTGCCTCTGAGTAGTTGTGACTATGTAGCGGCCACTACCTAGGTTAGTCATGGTCTTCTGCCATGTGACTTGCCCTATATACTTATTGCGTGTCAGGTCCAGAGATGTGTTAACCTGTGTGCTCCTGCCGATTCTAGTAGGCCTGACTGGTTCTGTATGTAGCGCAAGGCGCGTATCCTAGATGTAATTCCAGAGACGCGTGCTGTTCTTGCTATTAGCCCTGTATCCCCAAGCCATATTTAGTACATAATGATCCCCCACTATGACTAGTGGAGTATGTTTCGAAATCCTGAGTGCCCTACTTATTGCTTCGATAATGGCCGTCTGTCTGACGATGACACAATGCGGACGATGGCATGAAAACTACGGCATAATCACGACCTAAAGGCGAAAGCATATAGAAGGTCGAACAAGATATGACGTCGATGGATCGACGAATGTAGTATGACGACAAGTGGATGACGATGATGAGATCACGTTAGTCAAGTGATTGCGATGGAGAAACGGCACCATGATGACGTTGGCAGAATGACAACATTATAACGAAGGCTTTCGACGAATGAGGACGATCACTCACGACGACGGCATGACGAGCTCGGATGTCGAAGTTGCAATAAGGACGATGTAACGACCGCGACGAAATCAGGACGACGGTATCACAGCGAATGTGTCACAACTGTTTGACGACGACGGCAAGACAATGGTACGGGGAAAATGGAAAGAGGGCGACTGTATCATGACATCGGAGCAACAATGACCCTATCATGAAACCTGTGTGACGATGATGACATGACGAAGACATAGCGAGAGTCAGATGACGAAACTCGTCTGACGAGGATGGCGCAACTACGACGGCATGACGACGGCCCTGTGAGAACGAATGCATGATAGCGAGTCTCTCATGATGACGATACGGCACGGGTGGCATAATCGTCATTGAATGATGATAGTGTGATTGCACTAGAACAGCGAAGGAAGATTGAAGTCGATGCAACGACGAAGGCGGTATGAACGACACAGCATGACGACAGTTTGTGTGACGACGATGATGAGATTGCCGAGGCATGACAAGTCGGACGACAAAGCTGAAATTACGACGACGCAACGGCCAGGACGGCATCACCACCACACACACATAGCTAGTGGCCATGTTAGTAGACAATTTGGCCCACTGCAGGCCGCAGTAGAAGGCGTGACGAGCGCAGTAAGACAATAGTCAGATCGGGAAGGTGAAATGATGAGAATGGTACGACTGCGACAGCACCATGATGGAGGCCGGACAAGGAATGCAAGACGAATGTTTGATGATGATGCGACGACGACGGGATGACGAGAGTCGGATGACGATGCTGGAATTGCGATAATGCAACTACCGCGATGGCATTACGACAAAGAGCCCTTAACGAGTGGTCCGAGCATGAACAACAGAAATCTGAGATAGTTGGTAAGGATTCATAGTGCAAAAGGGGGTAAAGCGTGCAGACCCGGACACAAGAGAAGTGGACAACACGAACACCGACTATCAACTGAAGGAAGCACTGAGGCAAAAAAAAGAACGACGCAGAACTCATCTGTGCAAGCTCTTGAATGGTAGCACTACGTGTCAATCCGGTACACACGCCGGTCTACGTTAGGGATAACTTAAGACAATTGATCACTTCTTTCTGTAAGGTAATCGAAGGCTGACTCACGCAAGGACTTCCGCCATGATTGATATGTCACGCCTCGACCATAAGGTGCATATCTTCGTTCTTATACCTGCACACTATTGCGCTTTCATCCAACTAAGGCATGCAGTTACAATTTTGGTAATGTAGGGAAAGATGAGAAGGCGATCCACCGGTTAACGGCCTTCTATGTTCCATTAGCTTCTCATTAATACACCGCCCCGTTTTCCCTACGTAGAAAAGGCCGCAGCTAAAGGGAACTTTATGCAGGACACCCATACGACAGTCAGTAAAATTGTTGTCGTTGATGTCCTTCACTCTGTTCTTTTTCTGTTCTTTTTTTGCATTTCACCCGCTCCTTTTTTCTCTGCACGGCAGCGCATATCTTACCTAGCTTATTGGGAGCAGTCAAAAGAACATTAACACCTTATCTATTAGCAATTTTTTAAGTCTGTGTGATACTGAATGAATGTATGGAATAACCACTACTCTTTTCTTACTATTACTTCTTTCTATAATCACGTCCGTCCCCCTCAAAATCGACTTCTTTAGGCATTCAGGCGTTCACAGTGGCCACTGCTACGCTATGATTACCAGCTAGCTGGGTGGAGAGATGGCGTGTTTCTGCAGAAATCAGGAAGTTGTATTCGTTCAAAAGTTCCACTATTCTTAGCGACATTTACTTGAGGAAAATTGAGAGCTGCTTAGAGAAGGCCTTAGGTCATTGCGTTATTAAAGGATTTCATTACGCTGATGATTATCTGATTTTCTTGAACAGGGACGAATTTGATTCCGCTGTTACCTCAGTAAGTGAGGAATTTAAACTTCAAAGAGGAGGATTAAAGTTTACCAAAGAATTTCCTGAGATGTGTGTACTGCAGTTTCTAGACATTTCCTACGTCTTCGAACAAAATCGCGTGTGTTGGCAGCACTCCCCTAGATCTTCGAAGCCATTGTTAAACTTTCAATTCAAGCATTCGAAAGTAGCAAAAGACGGATTGCCATGTCGTGCCTTATGTCTTCTCTCACCAGATCGCGCATGCACAAAATGAGCACAAGTTATAATGCGCAGGTCCGGCGCCTATAAGGAGCAGGCTATCCTAGCGTAGTAGTGGCCACTGTGGCAGAACGCCTAACGAAGTCGACTTTGAAGGGGACGGACGTGATTACAGATAGCAGTAATAGGAAGAAAAGAGTAGCGGCTATTCGCAACATTCATTCAGTACCGCAGAGGCTTAAAAAGTGGCCAGTAGATATGATGTTAATGTGGTTTTTACGGCTCCCAATTTGATGGGTAATATATGCGCTGTCGTGCAGAGAAAAAAAGGAGCAGGTGAATGGCAAGTAAAGAGCAGATATTTCTCCAGTGGAGCACATCAGGTACAACAATTTTACTGACTGTCGTATGGGTGTCGCACATAAAGTTCCCGTTAGCTGCAGCCTTTCCTACGTAGGGCAAACGTCGCGGTGTATCAGTCATAGGCTAATGGAACTTAAAAGGTCGTTAACCGGTGGATCGCCTTTTAATCTTTCCTTACATTGCCAAAATTGTAACTGCACGCCTGAGTTAGATGAGTGCGCGATTTTGCACAGGCATAAGAATGACGATACGCGTCTTATGGGCGAGGCATGACATCAATAATGATGGAAGTGCGTGCGTGAGTCCCCCCCTCCCCAGCATTCGGTTACCTTCCATAGGGTACAGATCAATTGCGTTAACTGTTATCTCTTACGTAGACCGGAACGTGTACCCGATTGACACATGGTGCTACCATTCCAGAGCTTGTACAGATTAGTTTTGTGTCTTCTTTGTTTCTTCGCCTCAGTGCATCCTTCAGTTGGTAGTCGGCGTTCGTGTTGTCCGTTTCCTTGTGTCCCTGTCTGCACGCCTTACCCCTTTTATTTCATTACGGTCTATATAAACAAGTAGAGAACTTGGGCCACTGATTCAGCGTAGTAAGGTCGATAGATAGATAGATAGATAGATAGATATATATATATATATATATAGATAAGATAAGATAGATAGATAGATAGATAGATAGATAGATAGATAGATAGATAGATAGATAGATAGATAGATAGATAGATAGATTTAAAACGACTGAGTTCGCAAACAATGCTATTCGCCCTAAATAAAGAGCAGTAACTATCCCGACGATGATCTACGTCAGTGAGAAACAATTCTCTCCTGCACGTGGTGCAAAGCCCGTACAAACTCACGTCATTCGCAAGATAGATAGATAGATAGATATATAGATAGATAGATAGATAGATAGATAGATAGATAGATAGATAGATAGATAGATAGATAGATAGATAGATAGATAGATAGATAGATAGATAGGTTCAAAACGACTGAGTTCGCAAAGAATGCTATTCGCACTAAATAAAGAGCAGAAACCATCCCCAACGATGATCTATGTCAGTGAGAAACAATTCTCTTCTGCACGTGGTGCAAAGCCCGAACGAACTCACGTCATTCCCAGAAATTGCCGCATAGAGTTAGATATGAAATAGTTGCTAATAAAGTACACGTCTGTGTCCCGCACATGGGGCTCATACAGTCGGTGCCGCTTGATGTCGGCGGCCTGTTCAGCGGCGGTTTGTTTCGCGTGTCACTGTCCTACCACGCGTCGCAGCTCTTGCTTGTGTCACACGCCCGCGCGCATCCTGCCGGTCCCCCACTTCGCCTCCTGCCTATCCACTTTGGTACGCACCGCATACCTCTTCTGTCCCTGCAGGCCATTACACTCTCTGCTTCCTACTTTTGCGGGTTAAATTTTGTACCTCCAAATGGAGGCCTACGCGCCGCAATCTTGTGCAGCAGAGCCGCGTCTATTTGAGGCGCGCACACCCGTTCTGGCGCGTATTGCAATGTGAGAAAGCGCCAAGCGAATAGCGGTGTGCGAGTGGGGGCGTCAGAGAGGGCGCGCATGCACTCGGAGAAAGAAGGGGCCAAGCCAATAGCCGCCAGCGAGCGGGCGCAGAGAGGTGTGCGTGCATCAGCGGCAAACTATGTGACCTTGGACGGCCTCGCATTTGACCTTAGCTTCCAATAGGCAAATAAATGCTTCGCATTTAAAAATTGCCGCAAATATTTTTGTCGGCTCGATGTTTATAGGAAACTTTGGGTGCCGCGTGTCATTCAACTAGCCAAGCGAACCTCCAGCACAACTTAGGACTAGACGTTGCTTTTAAGCAACAATTGTTGCATCAAATTCAGCGCAGGACCTCACAAGTCTGTGAAATGTTCAAAATGTCTGCGACAGTTTAGCATAGTACTGTTGCTTGTCTTCCTTATTATTGTGAATAACAAACGCTCACCTTTGAGCTAGTGCTATTTAATAGCATGTCGTTGAGGGCAAACCAGATGAGCACTCGGCAGGAAATAATATCAAGACGAGCCAAGAAGGGTTTGAAAAATCACCAAGCCTTCCTCTAGCGGCAACTGGTGCTAAGCGAACGTTGTCCTACGTTCACCTGACCTTCGTCAAGGTTATGTAACCGACAGGTAACGGAGCCTGGTTGCTTCGGCCTGCCGCTCCCTCAGTCTGGGATCTTCTCGTTGGTGTCGGATTGTCTGGGCTTGGGCTACTCTAACGGCTGGATCGGCGAGTTCTCGCCACTGCTTGTCGAACGCTGCCCATTCGGCCACGTCAACGCGTGGCCGTCCCATTCGTTTTCCGAGGCCGAACTGAACGGAAACGAAGCTGGCGCGACGCGCGCGACACCCTATCCTGTCCCTCCCCGGCTGAAGCAAAATGACTCTGATTCGTTGCGCGCGTGGCGTGAGCGTGCGCCTATGTAGCTGGAATTGTTGCTAAAGACTCACGCTGAGGTGCCGGTGCAGCTGTAAATTCACCAAACCGCCCTTTCCTGCAGCTGCTCTGCTCTGGGAGCAACTGGGTTTTTGCGTGACCATGACAACGCCACTTCTGAGCCAATACAAGCTTTGCTTGTAAAAGTCACCACCCAGGCACTCCGTCGAGATGGGTAACCAGCGAAGCTAAAACGTGTGGCCTCGGTGTTTATCACTGGGTCACTCCCGACGGTTCATTAAACGACGGCTTGGTAGGCTGCCGGATGCTCCGTATGCAGTTACTCCTTGCACTCGGCTGCACGAGCCTGTTCTCGTGCCCTGGCTGCAGCATCGGCACGGTGTAGACCAGCTCGTTCCCGGTTCTGCTCGCGGCGTTGCTGATCGAAAGCTGCCTGTTCTTCGGAGTACGTGTGACGCTTGGCCTACCCATTTCGGAGGCGGAGAGAAACTGCTGCTCGCGCGCTAGGCTGCGACGGACAGCAACGACGTCACCTTTGCTGCAGCCAATCGCGCGCCACTCTCTTCTTTTTTCACTCATGCCGATGGGGTTGCGCCGGAGGTGTTTTCGGCTTACAGGAGAAAGACGCACGGACGAATCGGCTAGTCATATACAGTTTCGCTGTAAAACTGTTTAGTAACACAGGCCTGTGCACATAGTAGTCATAAGTCCTTCAGACACGTGTGTGTATGTAATCGAATCCTACAGCCTATCATCTTCACCATTAACTAAGATTCATGATACATTTGCTTTGTTTTCACTCTTGTGTCTCTTCGTAAACTTTCTTGGAGGAGGCTGGAGGTATAGTGCATGAGTACCGAAACGTTATATAACCGCGAAGTACAAGCATTCTTGCGTTGAGAAGTTAAAATTTTTGGCGCCTGAGGTATTTTAAGTATATCAGTAATCTTCCCCACTGCTAGTATGTAGGACATACAAAATTTGATTTCTATAGCGATATAAATTATATGCACTTTCCAGGGGAACTTTCGTCATCGTGGTCACCATGGCGTTCCGTATAATGCCCAAGTGCGGTAACATTGCGGCCGCGCGCCTTCTGCTATTGGTGCTAGTGAAAGCTTGAGAGGGTAAGCGGAGATGGATGATGGCTTGATGCTGCGGTGTCTTCCCGCGCTCGCAATGGCGGGAGGCGAATAGGAGGCGCGCTGTCTTCTCACGGCCACCAGGTGGGGAGGGGAGAGATGTGAACGCGATAATATGACGGGAGGGGGTCAGGTTAGTGCGCGCCTGTTCTACGCCACCTGTAGCAGCTGAGCACGGCTCTGAGTGTCCCCTCTTGAGGGCAATGTGCACTGGGTCCGAAGACTAGCCGAGCCGCTAGTTCGACACGAGCGCCTAGTTCGCTCTGAAGCGACAGGCAGCGCGAGGGTATTCGCTCGCTGCTGCTGCGCTCTACAAGCCAGCGTTCTGATATCGCGTGTCCGCGGTCATCGAGTGAGATGTGTTGGTGTTTGTGCGTGAGTAGCAACTTGCCTGTTAATTTAGTTAGCAAGCGAATGTATACAAAAGTTTATGCAGCTGAATAAACGACTAACCTTACTTTGTATTATCTGTATAATAATTTGCTATTGCAATCAATGCTTCGCCTGCCGGGTGAAACTATGACTTTTCTTACTTCACAAACTTTTCCTCTTTCACAAACTTTACACAAATTACGTCACCGCAGACGAATTATCTGTCCAGGAGGACATTATTTGCTCGTAAACGCACTACAATATTTTCATAACTAAAGCTAAGCGCAACAATTCTTATTTACAGACCTACACAGCACATGTTGGTATTGAAAAGTTAGACAGTCGTCATAATAGGCTAACTCTGTGTTTACCCATTTCAAAATGTCCATGTAGATCAAAATGACTGGAGTAAAGTGATTCATTCATTATTACCTAGTTACTCATCAGGCATCGCTAAGCATGGCTCTGCGTCCACTGCACCTGTAACTTAAAACTTGTGGAATCGTAGAAGGTGCCGTCGCACTTCCCTATTCCCAGGTGCTTTTTCTGAAATGCGCTATGCAGAACTCTCGATTAGGCGCATAGCCTGGGCGAGGCAGACCGCTTTTCGACAAGGTGCGGCGAAGCCCTAATTTACGCCGCCATACACGTCACAGGGAGATTGCACCAAAGGCCGCACTTCCCCATGCAGCTGCGTATTCCACCAAATTGAACCAATAATTCCACGCCAGTTAGCTCGGTCTACATGGCCATTTTGAAATGTGGAAACACGCCACTAGACTGCTATGACATTCCCTCGAAGTTCCCACAAAAATATGGGGCGTAAAGTTCTTTACGAACTTCATTAACGAAATTAGATTATATTAGTTAAGAGATTACTCTGATTTTTGTGGTAAATGATGACCGCTTGTGCGCATATTTCCTTGGTATTGATGCGATTCACGCAAATTTTGTAAGGTTTCTTTTAAAAAAAGTGGGCTTCGAACTAAAAGAAGACACTGTATGTAAGAGCAAGTGAATTTTCTACTAAGTGCAAAGGTCACTTACAGGTGTTGCCATGCAATAGTGACGCGCTGGCAACCTCTTAACAAGGATTGTTTTTCATCAGATGGTCAGATTTTCTTTCTCTTCTATGAATTCTGTTGGAAGGAAGTTGCAATGTTTCTTTTTTCTATGTGTTCGTGTTTTGCTCTTTTTGGCTGGCCCCATAAAAGTGCGCGGAGTCATACGAGAGCTCCATATTTTTCATCGCGGCGCTGACACAGGGTAATAGAACAATAATATGCCAAATTTTTACCTAGCTTATCATAGGCTCGTGTATGTGGGATGCAATCCAATAGGGGATGTTTGTAGAAGAGAACTAATTTTCTCACGAATGCAAAATTACACGAATCACGAATGCATAGTTGTATTAGCATGCCAGCAGTATAGTGGCACAGCGCATTTATGAAATCATGCAGATTTAAAACTATTAGTAGTCGTACTGAAACTTCTTTTGCTTCGGCTATATGCGACATACTTTGTCTCCAATGTCAGCCTACTTTATTATGGCACTCACTTGCCAAGGTCACCCATGAGAATGACAGCATGAAGACGGCTGTATGACGAGGACGCAGTGACAACCATGCAATGACCAAGAAGGAATGAAGTCAGTGAAACGACAAAGGCGATATGACGACGATGGCAAGACAAAAGTCTGATGGCGATTCAGAAATGGTATAAGTACGACAGCGTGATGACAACGGCATGAGGGCAATGAGATGAAGACTAGCGTATGACGACGAAGGGCTGACGACGACGGCATCACGCAAACTGTATGACGAAGTTGAAGTGCTGACAATGGCGTGAACACGACGGCAGGATGACGACGGTATGACAATGGCTGCATGAAGACGACTGCGCAACGACGATGGCATGACAACAATATGAGGAAACTGGGACAACGATGGGTGTATGACGACGAAGGTATGACAACGGATGCATGACGACGACTGCACGATGACGATGCAATTACGACGCCAGCATGACAATGGGTTGACGACGAATGTATGACGGTGATGGCGTGTCTACGACTTTATTAGGAACAGCGTCTGGTAACGACGGCCTTACGAGTTGGATGACAAAGGTGCAGTGACGACAAAATGGAATAACCGCGATGGCATTCGACGGTGGCATGAAAATGGATGCATCACGACTGTATGCTAACGACGGTATAACTAGGATGCCGTGACGAGCTTTGGATTACAAAGTTAGAATGAAGACAATGCACCGAACACGATGACATCATCCCCCCGTGAACATACCTAGCTTTTAAAGCTATTGACAATTGGAACTATCAGGCCGGTGTAGAAAGCATGACGACGACGGCATAGCGACAGTAAGATAATGAAGCTCCAATGACGACGAAGGAACGTGCACGATGGCCTCAGGACCTCGATCACGTACATAGTAGCCCAAGCAGGTAGCTAACTAGGTACTGTTTAAGCGCAGAATTTACAACAACCGCAAAGGGACACGAACAGGGCAGGCACTAACTTCCAACCTACGGTTAATAGAAGGTGTCGTAAATATATACAGAAAGATAGACAGAAAGAAACGGAAAAGAAAATAAGGAACATGGCTAATCATTTGATCGCATGGTCTAACATGTGCGCGTAACTAAACAATTGTCACCAACTGGCCTCAAGAAAATGTGTTTCTTTGGCAGATAACGAAAGAGACGCTGAGCTGACGCACTCATAATAATCACTACTCATTATTGCAACTTCCGCGATTTCGCGCGCGCGCTGATTGTTGTCTCTAAACAATACTGCAGTGTTGTCAAGATATGGCTTGCACTTACAGTCTTGGCAACGTCACGCCAGGTGTTCCTGTCCTCCCTTTTTCATCTTTCTGTAGGCCTCTCTTAACCATTCGTTTAGGCATTGTTCCGTCTGCCCTACGTAATGTTTTCTACACGATAGACGACACCTTCGGCACATGTGACAAGTTGTTCCGTGTGCTTTACTTTGCACCCCTTCGTCTGGCTTTTCTCCGGTGATGTAATACTGCCTAACTTACTTAATTTGTCCGGGCTGACATGACGAATTTGACGCCTGCATTTCACGCCTGCAGATGCAGGCATTTATTCACACCAAAGGGAATCGCACTAAAATATGCCGGTAGCCTAGGGCGCTGATCTTTGCCAGGGCACGTTACGACAAGACAGTGTGTGCGTATACTAGGTAGAAGGCAGTAAAGGTCACCTAACGCTTGTTTTTTAGTAACAGTGTGTTTAGATTGCTATCCATATAGGGCATTTCTGGCGTGGTTCTGTAGCTCGTATTAGCAAATAAGAAACGCAGTGCCCTCTTCGGGCGCAAGAGATTCATGGATGAGGAGCCGTATTGGCTTTCCTGCTGAAGCTTTTCCGAATGTACATAATTACTACAGCCGTCAGATCCGTGTGACGTGAGAACAAATTTTTAAAAAGATATATGAGGAATAGTCACCCTATATTGTACAAAAAAGCATAACGTCTTATTTAAATGTTACCGCTTTGTCATTCGTCAAGAATCAAGGAAAAGTTCACTCTGACATATACATCTTTTTTTGACATTTGATTCCTGCGCAGGGAACTTGGGTCATGACATCTACAACGACTGTGTGACGAAGCACTTGTTTTGAGCAAATGCATTCGCTCGACTGTAAGAGAGAGTACTGATTACTTCATCCTTAAAAGGAAAGCGACCTGTTAATAGATAAGATAATTTGGATAATATTTAGCTTGCTTTATATGTGCGTGTATTTCTCTTAAAGCTCTCAGGAAAGTAACCGGCATCGATAGTAAGCAATGTGCATTGCGAGCATGTACAATGCGGGTGCGTGCCGTTCAATAACAGTTCTAGTGCTCGCACTTCTCTGCATAAGAGTGAGTGCCAATACCAGTTACCGCGAAACAGATGCAAGAAAGGTAATTACGCTTTGCTTTCTTGGTACCTCATCCCACTTGCGTTGTCGAAATGTGCTCTTTGATACAACCTAAGCTCGTGCTGGTGACATGTTAGCTAATTTTCGTTGCAACGTTATTTCATGTGCGACAGCGCTTAAACCGGATCGCAGTCGAGTCGACACCCCAAGAAACTCTTGCAGTTGGATCACTCGCTGCGTTGGCTTAGTGACCACGGCGTTCTGTTGCTGAGCACGAGGTCGCAAATTGTACTCGTGTGTGCGCTCAAAGCGATTCAATGCGGCCGGTATGCTGAAAAATTCGTGCACGCAGATTTGGGTGCACCTTAAAGAACCACATGCGGCCTAAACTAATCCGGAGCACCACACTACGGCGTCTCTCATAACCCACGATGCAGTTTCAGGATCGTAAACCATACAATTTAAATCTACTGTTTCTTGGAATAAGCAACAATTATTTCATCTCGTGGGGATTCTCTCGAGTGCAAAGAGAAGTGCTCTAGATCTTTATATTCAGGAATGTTGCAGGAATTCGAGAAAGTTTGCACTTTACAACGCTAATTAAACATTTTCTGACAGTACTGATAGTAAGCTAATGTACAATTTTACGTATGCTTCCTCTATTTCTACTTGTGCAATTATTTATCGGGCTGAAGTACGACTAATTTGCTTTCTTTGATTAGTCAGTGGCAAACGCTGCAAGCCAATAATGAAATCTTCGGTGTGTTCCTTGTCAATTAGTGTTCAGCTAGAAAAATATTTCAATAAATTTAAATCTATTAGCTCTATGTAATCAACTTTTGTTGCCACTGCAGAAAGCGGTCTGTGCGGGTGTTCCGAAATGCGCGTTTTTTTCACATTTGAAGTTCCTTTAAAGAATAATATAATTTAGGAAGCAATGTGTTAAAAGCTTGTGAACAACGCGCACTCTGGGGGAAGCATAGCCGTTCGCGAACGATAATGGCACTCAATGTACTCTGCGAAAACAAATCATGTGACATCATTTCATTTCTTTTATTATACCCTGCATACCGCAAAAGCATTACAGAAAGGAGTGGGGTAAAAAGAGTAAAAAGGTTACAAAACAATAAAGGACGGCAGCAAATCACGCAGTGATAGTGATGTAAAGTCCGAAGTGATGGTGTCGATCACGGCCGTGCGAAATGGTGCGTGTTCTCAATGGCAATCATCGCGCCGGGAATGTGCTTCCATTTTTGACAGGTCCTGGGACTCGCGACAAACCCTAGTGCAACACTGCAAACCTCCAATTTTGTGATGATGATCAATGCGAGGAGATATGTGGGTTGGGGATGAAATAAGATTTTCGGGCAGATATGAATTCTGGAAGTATATTTTACGAAACAGAGTTGCGGAAGCATTTACGACGATCAGAAAGCCGTGGCAGTTGCAGTATGTTTTTCACAGAAGTTACGCTTGCCGTACGGTTATAATTGCCTAAGGCGAAGCGTGAGGCACTATTTTGAACACGTTCGAGAGACTGCGCGTTGGTGTTTCAGCATACGGGTCCCAAATTGATAAAGTGTATTTAATTCTGCGTCTAATCAACGTCTTCTACAAAATTAACTTTAATGATGAGCGAGGGGTAGAGAAGTTTCGACGGATATAACCTAACATTCGATTACATTTATTGATAACGCTGTCGATGTGTAAAGACCGGGAAAGTGTAGACGTTAAATGAAAACCTTGGCATCTGTAAGACGTAACGTCTTCCATGGTACTACTAAACAACCTTCAAGTAGAAGCAAGCAGTGATTATAACTCATTACGAACTACCTTTACTTCATTAGAAAGGGCGCATGTAGTTCCTAAAAGAGCAGTCCCTTACATTATTCGTACTGGACAACAATATAGTACGATATGCACTTTATTAACCAATTATAATGTTGTACTGCGCTTATCTGAGAGTACTGGAAACTCATGAGCGGGAACGCCGCAGATATTAAGCAGCGCTGCAAATACGGTCTTGTAGCTTTCGCTGAAGCAGGATCCAAAATTCATAGATGAAGATTATATATATATATATATATATATATATATATATATATATATATATATATATATATTGTTACGAAGAGTTGCGAAGAAATGGTATTGTTTACAGGAGATGGACGATGATCGTAGCACGATCGTAGCGCAGCTCGGCCTCTCAAACTCCTCGTTCTCTTCGTGTTCTCTCTTGTCCGCGCCTTTCGTATCCGTTACATTTCCCCGCAAGCAGACGAAGCCCTTTGGGCGAGTCAGGATGGACAAGCAGGGTAGAAAGGCTTCAGGCGAGCTATATAAGTCAGCTGAGTTCTGCTTGATCGCCGGTCATTGCACCGGAGGCGAGCTATGACGTAAGTGAGTTCGCTCAGGTGGTCAACAACTACAAATGGGCCTGAATATTGTGACAAGAACTTTTGGCACAATCCACGCTTGCGTTGCTGGGTCCACAGAAGGAACAAGTCACCTTTTTCCAACGATACTTGTACGTGACGGTCGTCGTATCGCTCTTTCGAACGACTTTGCGAGGCCAGAATACGAAGACGAGCTATTCGATAGGCTTTTTCGGCGAGACACAAAGTCTTCGATACAGAATCGTCACTGTGCAGTACGAAAGGTAAGAAAGCGTCCAGAGGGCTTCGCGGTAACCTTGCATACAGGAGATGGAATGGGCTATAGTTCATGGTTTCGTGTTTCACCGTGTTGTATGCGTAAGGGATGAATGGAAGCACGTCGTCCCAGTTCTTATGATTAGAGGAGACGTACCTGGCAAGCATGTTGGTCAGCGTTCTGTTCGTCCTTTCAACGAGGTCATTGGTCTGTGGATGACACGGCGTGGAATGACGTTGTACAAGCACCGCTCCTATCCCGATTCCACTAGCATCAGTTTGAACTTCAGTCGGGCAAGATGGATCGAAGTGACGCAAGAGGGGTGCTGACGTTAGTATAAACTTCAGTTGAGATAATGATGCGTCACACTCTGGTGTCCAATTGAAGAATGAATTTTGTCGCAAATTACTTGTCAACGGGTAAGCGATGTCGGCGAACCGGGGAACAAAACGACGAAAATACGAACATAGGCCAATGAATGAGCGGAGTTCTCGTGCTGACTGAGGTGGCTTGAAGGAGCTCACCGCTTCAATCTTCAACTCCGGTGGATTCCGTGGGAGTCCAGCAAGGCGACGGCTCCGTCGAATAACTTGTGGTTCAGTCTCTGTCTTCGGGTGTCAATCACCCCGCATCTTCCACCACAACTGTTACAAAGAGTTGCGAAGAAATGGCTTTATTTACAGGAGATGAACGATGATCGTACCGTAATCGTAGCGCAGACCGGCCTCTCAAACTCCTCGTTCTCTTCGTCTTCTCTTCGCTCTTCTTGTCCGTGCCTTTTGTATCCGTTACTATATATATATATATATATATATATATATATATATATATATATATATATATATATTTGTCATTCCGCGCCAACTGTCCCGACCTTGGTGCCGAGGATGACGAGGCCGCCTTTGACGAAGATAGGTCCTATTGAAAAATACCAAAGTCAGGCCACCAAGCAACTGAGAACCCACACCCATACAGAAAATCCGAATCTAAGCCAACTTCAGACAACAGCAATCTTGTGCAAAGTATAATAGCGCAACTCCTTTTCAGCAAACAAATCACGCAAACTGAATATGGCGTCATGATGCCCAAGAACCAAGAAGCAGACCGCTTCTATCTTCCTCAAATGAATAAGGTTCCCATAGAATAAATAGTTACAGCAGTAATTCCACGTTGGCTATAATCTCTAATAAGAATACAACTACCGAGTCTCTACCTAAATTAATAGATCGCCACCTGTCAGACATCTCCACCACCTTGCCGTCTTTTTTTCAAGACATGGCCCACAAGTTTCGAATTATCTACGACATCATCGC
The DNA here is from genome assembly GCF_023375885.2 of Dermacentor andersoni. NCBI lineage: Eukaryota > Metazoa > Arthropoda > Arachnida > Ixodida > Ixodidae > Dermacentor > Dermacentor andersoni. Next base: position 198,278,540 of record NC_092815.1, read on the forward strand.
CAAACAAATCCTTTCCGACCAGGCTATTCTAGTCAGTTTAGGTGTTTCTACCCTTTCCATTAACATACCCGTGAGCGAAGGAAGTGATGCCTTATCGAAATCCCTCTCACTCAATCCCCGAGTCCACGCTAAGGCACAACACCTGTCTCTTCTTAGGTTAGTTCTCACGCTCAACTATTTCGAATGCGATTCTATGCAGTTCGTGGCAATTTTTGGCACTAGCATGGGAACACCATTTACTCTTACGTATGCCAACATTTTCATGGGACGGCTTGAAGGATACGTAATAAAATAATTTCCTTTATCACGCCACACCTGTGTGCGTTACATTGACGACATATACATATAATTAGAGAACATAGCACAATCGCGTTCACCAACCCAATTAGCCTTTTCCGCCACTTTCACCCGAGTATACATATTTACTACTCACCACTCTCCTAGTCAAACCAACTTCCTCGACACGACGGTCTACATAGAAAATGGAAAACCTCAGAACTACACCTTAACGGAAGCTTGCGAATAGTCAGCAATATTTATACTACACCAATTATCACCTGCAACATTGCAAGGAAGGAATTTTTCTTAGACAACAAGCTAAACAAACAAGAAGAATCTGAAGCGAAGCCAACAACTGTATCCGCCACTTCATGACCTTAAAGCAACGCTAGCAGAAAGAAACTATCCATAAGTTCCATTTGACAGAGCTTATTTCGTCGCTTCTAGATTGAAGAGGCAGTCAGAATTAGATAGCAGCCTACACCAGAATTTGAGACACCACAAGCCTTTATAAAAAATATTCTCATGCCCTCCTGAATATAAATATCATCCTACAAAAATACCACCCAATATTACCAACCAGCGTCTCCAAAAGCTTTCACGGATTTACAAAGCGTTAGCTATCGCTGCAAGAGAAACATTAAAGATATGTTAGTGCACTGAAAAGTCGGCCAAGATCATTTCCCTGTAATAAAAGCACGTTGTCCCCCCAGGTGCAAACCTGTCGGTGCCTTCAAAGTTACATTAAAGTTAAAATAACCGCAAATAGTTTATACACACGGAGTGACAAGTAGCTTTACTTGCAGTACGTTCGATGTGATTTGTATACTTCGGTTTTCCTTCCGTAAGAAACAATATATCGGTGAAACGGGGAAAGCAACGAACGTGTGTTTGAACGCACATCGCGTGGACAGAGCTAAAAGGCTTCCCAAAGCCTGGCGCCAAGCATTTCAACCAACCAGGTCATAAGTTAAACTCTACATCCTACACCCAAATTCCCGTTCTGCGCGCGACAGAAAATACACGGAATTATACGTTAACCATAAATTCAAGACATTTCAACAATTAGGCATAAACGTCTCAAAGGCAGCTTTAGAGTCTATTCGCTATGCTAAGTGTCAATCTATAGGAAACACCGCTGCGTTATTTTCCTTCACTTAGTGTTTTGTTTTTCTTTCCTTTCCTCCCATTTTGGTTTATTTATGTATTTATCAGTAATATATTTCCCCACGACCACCTTTTCCTGCCGCTTCTTTTATGCTCTCTTTCATAGAGATGATATCTAACTGATCTCCAGTGGAGCAGATAATTCGCCCCCACCCCTCCGTCATCCAGGCCCCTTCCACAAAAAAACACGCGCCCGGCTCACAAACGGTGCTACCTCACATTCCTCCTCCCGAGTTGAATAGCACACCTTTCCCTTTAATGCTATACCCTCGCTGATTACTCACCCTCTGTCGTTGCCTCGTCCACCTGCGTTACCCCATCACCCCTTTAGAAGAACCGTACATATAAAGGGTGTCCCACATAACTTGAGGCAAGAATTTAAAATTGAAAGGCGCGCCGGAAACGAATCGAACCGAAGGCATACTATTCGCAATAGCCTATAGTAACTCAGATATTTTTTCCGCATGACTGACTGATTAGTTAAGTTTGTTTACCCAATTTCTAATTATTGGCTGAGGACTCCAAATATGATACGCAGATTTATAGAGCAGCTTCAGAAACCACCGATCGAGTTGTTTCCTTGACGATACGTCTCATGTAGTCCTTTCTTCCGGGTTGCAAAGAAAGCCTGCGAAATATGAAAAAACCCACGTCGCGGAGTGCTTGCACAGCGGTATTGTGCTGTTCCAAGCGTGTGTTCGGGGAACAAGGTTGGCTGCATCGTGAGTTGCGACGAGGAAGCGACAAGACGTTCTTTATCTCATCGGCAGCACTCGGCCAGCAGCATAGGTTTTCGCCGTCATCCGATCGGAGCCCACCTGACGGCAGCATAATACGCACGCTTGAGAGCAGCATGATACCACTGCAGAAGCGCTCCGTCACGTGACGTTTTTTCATTCTATTGTGTTTCTGGTGCGATCTAACATTTGGCGCGTACATCGCCAATATTATATGGATGAAGCGGCTATAGCCCACCGTTATTCTTTACAGGTGCTACATCCTCCACATGACTACTGGCTTTTGAGGCGAAGCCATAATGCGAACACTACCTTTGCGACAACGAAGACCTGCGTTCAGTTAGAATACATCGACATGAATGAGACAGCTGACTTAGCTATGCTGGATGCTCGCAAGAGCGGTAACGAAGAATGGTGTCTGAATTATTGTCTCCCTTGATAACAAATTTTTTCATCACCTTCAAAGAGGAATAATATAGATTTACATAGGCACGTGAAATAGGACAACTAACGAAGTACGATTACAAGTAACGAATGGCTGAGTAGTAATTGCTAAGTAACAAATTGGAACCTAATTACAAAGCCTTACACAGAACTTCTTCAAAATTTATTTTTCTTAAATGACAGAAACCAGAGTACAAAAAGGAAATAGTGTCGTAAATTTTTCTTGCGTAGCTTAGGTCCTATAGAATAAAACACTATTTCAAAGTTTAGCTGGACCGTACCGAAGTTTAGCAATATTAAAGCAATTTTACTTAGAGCTTATGTACACTTAACAATGTCGATAGTTAATGAAACTAGAGGTTTTTCTCGTCGCTATTGGGACCCATGAACTGAGTAAGGACATATCGTAACAAGAGTGCTTAGTACTGACATGGATGGAAAATCTGGTCACCTTAAGATGCATATTTTCATCCACCTTCACAATAATGCTCTGAGAAGAACGCAGTTCTCCAACGGGCATGTATGTACAGCCGCATCAGGTTTAATAAATTAGTAGACAACTTAGCAAGTGGCAACTATTTCATTGTCGTCTGGCCCTGCTATTCTTTTTGTGCACTTCATTCTAACAATATTCAGTGCTGTGAACAAAACCATAACGTGCAATCTGAAATAGCTAGTTATCTACATCGCATTATTGTTTAAAGTTTACAGAGAAAATAAGCAGCAGACCGGATGCTTCGCTTCGGCGACACTGTAGTACAGTTTATATATCGAATACCTAGTATTAAATGCAGCTGAAGATAGAAATGTGTTCCAATAAATGACCATCAGCACAGAGAAGGATCACTGAATGATGTCATAACGGAAGCAATAATATCGAATTTTTGAAGGGCCGTTATGATACAACTTCTCGTAATCTAAGACAGAACATTGGAAGATTTTCTATATTAATTTCTCAGAAATGATATATTTCTGTTTTCTTTAGAGTGACATTATGCAAAATTAACACTTCGGTGATTTTGAGGCTCATTAGGCCAGCACGTGCATAAGAAATCCAGAGGTACAGTGCATCATTGTCCTTCTTCTCAACTATGACGTGCTTTCAAATGACGGAAAGGGCTTTGACTTATTACAAATGCCAGAACTCGAGGCCAAAGTTCAGTCAAAACATACAACTTTATCAGGGACATCTAGGAAGGGGCCTACGCGTGTTGCACAGTTATCATGTACGTTCAGAAGAAACTAATATCTCGTGGTTACAAGTGTTTTGAAGCGATAATATATGTCTGTGTTAAGGCTGCTTAATTTTATGTAGCTGTGTAGAACAACGCAGATAGGGAACTACTGTGCGTAGAAATAACGGGACGTATCATGGCAAGCGTAAAGTGGAAAATGATCTTATTCTATTCAGCAGCGCAGGAGCTGACACGTAAAAGCACTTCAGACTTCATCCACCAAAATTTGAAGGTGAATACGTAACTTAAATGCACGACACAGCATGCTCCTCAGCCTGGAAAATGAATAATTCGTCCTGCATCTCGGTACACCTCTAAAATACTTTGATGAGTTTATCGAAGTGCAGAAGAGACAAGAGTAGCGAGAACTATCCGAGTCCTAACATATTCAGAAGCTGTGAGGGCAACAATTGACAAGAACGAATAAGAGAAGATCACAAGCGATGTCTACGAACTCAAGCTCTATTTAAAACGCGTGGCCAATATGCACAAAGCATATTTCACCCAAGCTGGAAAACAAAAAATAAAACCAGTACACCTTGCACAACAGCAGCACCCAGATCATGAGTGATTAAAACTGATTGAGCGTAAATCAGCCGTCCATAACTTGAGCACAGGATGAACTTAACTTTTCAAATAAGGTGATGTGGACGCGCGATGTGCGCAGTTTTTCGTGTACACGGTGTTGATGGTATTATTGGTTTTACTACTTTGGTGGCAACCACTTTGCACATACTGGCCACGTGTTTGCATTCAAGCTTGAGTTCACTGACATCGCTTGTGATCGTCTCTTCCCATTCCTGTATGTCTGTTGTTGCACTCTCACATCATGAAGAGACAAGATAGTGACACATGCACTTCTTTATAGGGTGACCGCGTTGCATTGTCTAACATGTTAACCCTCAGCGCAGGACGCGCCTGCATGTATTGGAAGTTTCTGGATGGTTTTCGATAGTTCTATCCACTGTCTGTTGTCACCGAAGCTTCTGTAATCTGTAATCTGTAACTTTTCTGTAATCTGTAATCTGTAACTTTTCGAAAGACACGTGGGCACCAGCGATTACTCTGGAACCTTCGATGACTCATGCATAAAAGACGAAGCCCTTGACCCGCTTATCAGATTTTCGATGATCGCCGACCGTGTTATCTGCTGTTGTTGTGTTTTAACTATAACTTGATCTTGTGGGCACAAGTTCGCCCAATAAAAAGTTAGATTCGTCGTCCACAATATTACCGCCGTATTATTCGCCGTCACTACTACGTGACAATAGCGTGATCCTGGGAAGAAAGCTTGAAACAAGTGAAAATTGTAGTGACGTGTACGTCACACAGATTCATAGTTAAAATAAACCTTTAGGAAATTTCATTGAAATACAAAATAAATAAACGTTTCTGGCACCATAGACATAAAATGTTGCCAACCGCTTGAATGTACAGGCAATGATGCGATTTACGCGCCAAAACCAGGAACTGATTATAAGGCGCGCCATAGTGGGCGACTCCGGAGTATTTTTGTCCACTTGGAATTCTTCGACTTGCGCCTAAATCTAAGCACACGGGAGTTTCTGCATACCACCCCCATTAAAATTCGGCCGTCGCGACCAGTATTCTATCCCGCGGCCTCGTTCTTAGCAGCCCTGTTGCGTAATAAAGACCCCTGCCCTAGCCCACGCACTCCATCATTTTATTCTATTGGTCGTGCCAGTTTTCTTTTTCCTTCCCTTCTCCTCTACCTCCCCGTCTGTCGGCAATGATCTTCAACATATTCCCTAGTGGCCAAGGTGACCATCGGTTGCTGGTTCTTCGTTGCTTGCTTCGAGAACGTACAACTTCTGAACGGGCCCTTTGATCGCCGATCCAAAAGCTAGTCGAAATGCATAAACGCGCGCAAGACGGTCATTTCCTGGGTACACTGACAGAACTCTGCCCATTTTCCATAGCAGTGGATGTGCGATGTCGTCACGCAGAAGCACGACGTCACCTTAGTGTACCCGAGGTAGTTCACGAAGGGGACTGTTGTGCGCAGACGGAAGTAAGAGCAGGTATGACCGCTTCCATCGGTTCTATTGCTCCCCTGTGAGACGATCACGATAGTGCGCGCGGCGGAGTAAGCCTGCTCTTGTCGGTGACATCCATTCAGAATTGCTAGCTTCTTGCGGAACGCTTACGAACGTCTTTCGAGGAAGAAGTGCGATGGAGTCTGTGTGTTGCAGTTCATCCGGGTCGCTGTGGAGATAAGTAAGAGGTCTGCTGTTTATGACCACCTCAACCTCGCAGAGAAGGGCAGAGAAGGCCTTGGCGTTGATACTGTCGTTTCAAATATCAAGCACTCCATTTTTATACTATCGCTCGTGCTCTTTTTCTACTTCCTTCTCTTCTCCTCTTCGTTGCCACCTGTCGGCAATGATCTTCAACAAGCCCAACACCATAGCCCCTAAGCAACCCGGGCGGGTCGCAGGAAGCTGGTCTATTACATAAAGTGGCACTAAAGGCAAATAATAAGTCGACGTGGACGTTTTAAATATAATTCCAGAAACCTCTCAACGCTTGTTTTCGTGCCAAGAAAGGACTTAGTTTACGAGAATATAGTATCTGAAGAGTCGGAGAACCTTTTTCAAATTTCAGATCTCCCGCCACCCAACCGCGGGAGGGGAGGCGTTGCATACGCCATCACCGCCCTTTGCTACCGTCGGTCACTAAAACGGCGCCCGACACGCGGTGGCACCAAGCCAAGACATAGCGGTGGATTCGGCGCTACAGCTGCTTTTTCGTCGAGTTGGGTAGACCGTTCGGGCCACCCGCGACATCACATGGAAGTTCAATTCTCAGCTACTTGCAGTTTGTACGAGTTTCGCTAGCCAGCGAAACCAGCGCAGCACTACGCGATAACGAAGCTGCTGAAGCGCGAAAGCGTGGGCGGCGCAGAGTTGGGCGAAAACGAAACTTTGCGACCGCGCACGTCGTTGTCAAGGTTAATTCCATACAGTTCTTTTTGTAAAAATGAAATAGGACTGAAAAAGTAGCATTTTATTTCGTCGTATTATAGAATACAATAATGTTTTTGTTTTGCAGTTAGTAGTTGAGTACCAGAGGCAGAATTTAACTGAGGAGTGCTTTCGTCATCGGGAAAGTGCTCGAATGTCCCGGGGGTGTCGATAATCATGTCCTGCATTTACCTCAGGTTCTCGATTGTTAAGGCCCTGTTCGCGATGATATTGACGCCTTTGAGATTCTCCAGCACTAATCTATCACTTTACCTTGACTTAATATTTGCCTTTAATGTCCCTTTAAGTGAAGTGATACTTGGCAATTAATGGAATGCGCTGAGAGAAAAACCGGTGGTCTTAGAAATTATAGGTTGGATGTCAGGGCAAAGAACACCTGCCAGCAGTCGAGACAAGACAAAATAAAATATAAAGAGTTTACTACTAGCGAGTGTAAAATATATACGGCTTACGCAGGCCAAATGGAATTAGAAATTGTTTTAGGTGGCCATCATGTTGATGCAGGCATAATCAGGCTGATGTTGTTGACAACACAGCAGTTGCACTCTTTAATTCGTAGAAGTCGCAGCAATACACAATATTCCATCAAAATCCAGGCATAGTTCTACCGATTGATGACTGATGCTGTCCTAATTACCTTAGAGAATCTCCCTTTGACATTGCAGTCGCTGCCAGCGGGGTGACATAACTTGCCGCGCAGCGCATGGGCTAGCTAAGTGAAGGCTGTTGGACATGGGTGACTGTGGCCGATTTTGTTGAATGGCGTGATTCGGTAAACCTAACTTGTTCTATTGGTTATGAAATATTCTAGTACACTGTAGTCTGTGTGACTTTTATCTGTCAAGCCATGTAATTATGCAGAACACTGGCGGTCTTCTCGTGAAAAGGTAATCGGCCTTTGTTGTAAACTTGATTGCGATAAATACCAACTAGAGTGACTCATTACTGCATTTGTCTGTTTACTTTTAACGTTGTCATTGGCTACATTCTAAGTTTATTACACACAAAGGCAACGTGAGCCTCAGCTTGTGAGAACTAAGCATTTTTGGCGTATGATTGCTGCAAAAATTGCAGTGGATTGATGGATGGATGGAGAAATTTTATTATGCTCCATTAGGTCGCACTGATTTCCTAGCCCGAATCGGGCTACTCCCATGTTGTGACCGAAAGGCCAAGCCATTCGGCCGCTTCGTGGGCGCGTTGACATGCCCATAGCTGTTCTTCGAGCGTGATACTGTGTAGAGCTGCGTCCCACCCCTCTTCAGTATTGTGTTTCTCGCTGCGTAACGCGGAGCAACGCCAGAGCATATTACTAAGATCTATTGTGCCGTTACGATTATCGCATGTTGTGGGTGTAGAGAATTCCGGATAGATCTTCTTGATGGGAAGCGTGTTCGGGTAGGTTCTTCTTTGCAAGAGCCTTAGCGGGATGGCCTGAGCTCTGTTTAGTTTACTGTGCAGAGTGGGGAAGATTCTGCGCGCTAGGTAGAGGAGCTTGGTTAGCTCGTTGTACATGAGGAGGTGGTCCCCGCAATCTAGAACCTGAGCATTTGCTTGGCTTGTGGCTGCACGATTGGCAAGTCCTCGTGCAACATTGTGGGCAGATTCTTTGAGGTTCGCGGGAGCACCGATGATTTCTCCCATATGAGCAAGAAACCAGATGATGTTGTGGGGTTCGCGGCCTTCTCGTCCAGAAGCGCCAGGACTTGTCAAGGGATGACTCGTTTGGCAAGTGCTCGGACGGCTGCGCTAGAATCGCTGTGGATCCTGGATGTCCTTGGCTCTAAAAGTACAAATGCAATGGCTACCTATTGTGAATTTCTGGTTGTGTGGTGCACGTGCAAGCCGCGTTGACCACTTCACCTTTGCCGTTCAGAAGAACCACTGTGAAGGCTCATCTATTTGACATGAAAGCCGCGTCGACGAACGAGCTTTCTTGAGCCTGATTTTTAGCCTTCTCTAGTAGGGCTTTGCCTCTGGCTTGCCTTCTGTCCACGTAATGAATGGGGCGAACATTCCTTGGAACAGTCATGACTGTGATATTCTTCTGCAGGTCTTAGGGAATTTGTCTATCGTTATTATGTAGTGCTGTAATTTTTATACCAATCCGTTTGAGGATGTGTCTTCCTGATCGTGTGATGGAGAGCCTAATGAACTCTGCTCTTTCTTGTGCCTCGGCTATTTCATGCACTGTATTGTGCAGCCCTCGTTGCATGAGTTCTTAGTTTTCGTGTACATAGGTTTTCGTGTACAAGAGCTACGTTATCTTCCTTAACAATACATTGAGTTTGTCTCTTTCGGGCCCCTATCACTCGTACATGTCTGCTACGTAGGCGAAGTGACATAGCACAAAGGCGTGAACTATTCTGACGACGTTGTCTTCTCCAAGCCCATGTAGGCGGTTAGTTACTGTTTTGATGAGCCTGATTCCGTTGTCTAAGAATAAGAATAATTTGATTATTGGACCCGTTGGCTTCTATCAACAAGCCCAGGACCAGTATTGAGTCCACCCTTGGGATGACGCTTCCACTCCTGGTACAGAGCGTTGTGTCGTTCTCGCCAGGAGGGCGTCATCCCCTAGGTTTGGCGGCCTTGTCTCTTAGGTTGGTATAGAAGGAGCTCCGATTTCTTGGTTGAGCATCGGAGTCCCATGAAGTACTCTTCAACGACGTTTATGGCGTCCTGTAATATTTGTTCGATCTCTCCGTCGCTGCCTCCACTACACCATATTGTGACGTCATCCGCGTAAATGGCGTATTCTATGCATTCGATGTATTCAATTCTTCTGGCGAGACCTATCATGGATATATTGAAAAGAGTGGGCGAGATGAGCGCTCGTTGGGGTGTGCTTCGGTTACCTAACTCCATTGTATCTGATGTCAGGTCCTCAGCCTTGAGCGTGCCCATCCTTCTGCAGAGAAAGGCTTCGTGATATTGATTAAAGTGAATACCCAGACCGAGTTTCAAAATTGTTTTGAGTATAAACGTATGGAGGATATTATCAAAGGCTTCCGCCATGTCTAGTCCCAGTATTGCTTTCTTGTCGCCAGTCTTCTGGCTGATTATTTGATTCTTCAGTAGAAGCATGGCTTCTGGCGTAGATAAACCAGGTCTGAAGCCAATCATCGTCTGAGGTTGTACCTCGTGATCTTCCATCTACCGAAATAATCGATTTAGTATTGCATGTTCAGCAATCTTTCCCACGCACAATGTGAGTGAGATCAGTCGTAGATTCTCGAGGCCCGGGGTCTCGCCCGATTTTGGGAGTAAAATCGTGTGCGCCGTCTTCTATTCGCCAGAAACCTTACCGCTCTTCCACAACTCGTTAATTAATTGTGTCAAGTACTCTATGGAGTCGTCATCCAAATCGCGAAGCATCTTGTTTGGTATCCTGTTAGGACCAGGAGCAGTTCTTCCGCTGAGGTCGTGGTAAGTCGCCCTGACCTCTCCTACTGTGAACTCAGCATCTAAAGTTGGGTTCCTTGTTCCCGTATATTCCAATCGAGGAGGGGGTGGCTGCTGCGTGTCCTCGACGGATAGGTACCTATTCACTACCTGTACAATAACTTCTGACTTGGATGAGTCATTCTTTGCCACATGCAGGATTTTACTTAACGTGTTGCGTTGATTAGATTTCGTATTGGTCTCATCGAGTAGGTGCTTCAGTTAATTCCGGATTCCTCTTTTCCCCATTCGGCCATCTACAGAGTTGCATACTTCATCACACTGTTGCTAAGAGAGTGTTTGCAGTGCTCTTCTATCGCTCGATTGGTTTCGGTTGAGTCTCTGACCCTTCCATCGGCTGAGTAGGAATTTTTTAGCTTCCAGGAGGTGCGCCAATCGGCTGTCCATCTTGTTGATCGGGAGATCCGTTCGCACATCTTTGGTTTCGGCGCCAACGTCCCCCCTTAGTTATGCGGTCCATTGTTCGAAGCTTAGGTTGACTTCCCCAATCAGCCTTTTATTTCTGATTTTACGGAGTTCGTCCCAATCTAAGACATGAAGTTTGCGTAGTCTCTTCTCCCTAATCGATAAGTTGATCGTTAATATGTTATGACCACTACCGAAGTCTTAGTGCAAGATAGCCCAGGTGGGTTCCGAAGCGTTGCGATGTTGCGAGCAAGGTCGGAAGTGGCGTCTCGACTTGTCGATGTAGCGCATCTAGTTGGGAATGCTGGGTCCGTGATCAGCGTTAAATCTAGATTTGTCACTTCGCGCCATAGACTCTCCCCTTTGTTCGTATTGTAGCGGTAACCCCATGCATGATAGGGGGCGTTAAAATGTCCGGCAACGATTAGCGGCGAGTCTCGAGCTAGTATGACTTCTTTGGTAAGTAGGGCCTTAAATATTTGCTTCAGATCCTTAGGGTTGCTGTAGACATTGAGAATAAAGATGCTGTCCTGATTGCGAGTTGAATAGTTTCGAATGATTTCCGTCATGATGTATTCCATCTTGTTACCAGTCATCATTAGATCGTGGCGAATGTGCGTAGCGCTGTTACTAACTAGGGTTGCGATACCCCTCCACCACTCGTCGCTCTTCATCAATATAATATAATGATGGTGATCACGGTCACTGACCTAGTATGATTTATAATCCGATGTTTCGGAACGGAGTACGGGTACCTGATTAGCTGGACAGGAAATCGTCGTCACTTATGTAGCCACCACGTGACGTAACAAACGTGCGTAAACGGCAGGCATAGTACCTGGTGTCCGTTTTATCGTAGCTGGCCTCGATTGAATGATTAGCGATTCTAGCAGCCGCCGGGATGGCGTGGTCTTTTCTTTGGTAACAACAGTGGCATTGTCCGAGTCAGTGCTCGGCAATGGCGTTCGTCGTGCGACTATTATTTCTTTCATCCCGTTTACGGTCCTTGAGGCATCTGGTGAACTTCCGTGTTTCACCAATATATACTTTGTGGCAATCAGCGCATGGTATCTTATACAATACTCCTGGGAATGATTCAACAGGTAACCTGTCTTCATTCATTAGCTGGTTCCGGAGCTTGCTGGTCGGGATATAGGCAATGGGTACGTCCTATTTTGAAAATACGCGCGACAGTGCCTCGCTGGTTCCTTGGACGTAAGAGATAGCTGCACGTGCACAGAGTGTCGTGGTGTTCTCCGAGCTTGGCTGTAATATCCACTTCTCGGTCCTGCACATGAAAAGACTAAGGTAGCCGTTGGGGGTTGGCTAACGGCAGATCGTCCGTGATTTCTTTTTCCGTGCATCGTCTTCTGAGCAGACGCGCATGGCGCGTGTTATCAAGGACGACACTACGGACGTCTTGTTGCCCACAGGATGACACGAAGTAAGCCTGACGTAACGACCTGTGTGCGTAGGCTCCCTGCATACTGAGAATTCGAGAGCGCCCTCATCCCAACGAACCAGTACATCTAAGAAAGGCAGCAAGTTGTCCCTCTTGTGTTCAATGGTGAATTGTATGTGTGCATTTCTGGCGTTCAGACAGTCCAGGAAGCGTTGGATGTCTTGCTTCTTCAAAATACAGAAGCAGTCATCTAAGTAGCGATAAAAAACTCTACCTGGCGGGTTGAATCTGCGTAGCGATACCCGGGCAAAGTGACGTTGGGGGTGAGCGTTTCTTGGAGTAGGGTAACGTGGTTTCTCAGGATGGAATCAAATAAATTCCTGCAGGGGCGCTTTTTATGTTGGTGGCCCCTGCACTTCCAATGCCACATTTTGAATTGACTAGCTAACAAAGCCATTTTGCCTTAGCTGGGGTGTATTATTTAGTGTATAGTGAGACTGTTAGTCTTCGTGCGTTGTGCGAGAGGTTCAGGGGCCTCAAGATCTAGAGCTGCAACCACCGTATTGTTAAGATATGCTTACATCTTGAGGAATCTACCATTTGTGCGCTCTTCGATGGCTGAAATACCTGACTTGAATTGCACCAGCCTTTCGTGTATCTGCTTGACACTCTCGCTGAGCGGTGCGAACATTTCTCTGCCTTATCGGCTGTAAGGTGTGGTCCTCCGCATAGGCCACATTTCGGTGAGTATTGGTGGGACTCCTCTGGGTTGGGTCTACCACATCCTCGGCACGTTGATTCTTCGGGGGTCGGACACACATCCGCTCGATGGCTCAGCTTGCCACATACGTAGCAAGCGTCCACTTGCATGCGTTAGGGAAAACATGTCACCAGGGTCGGACCGCACCTTACGAAGTTTGGTACTTTCTTGTCGTCGAGAGTGATGATCACTGCACCCGTGTGCTTAATGCTCTTCGCTGCTAGAGCTAGCGGGTTTCTGTCATTCACAACGTTTCTTTCCAGGACCGCAGGACCATCGTTGATGTCAATCTTCCCTATCACGCCCTTGCACGGGGTGTGTGGAGCCGTTTCGTAGGCGCTGACTTCGAAGTCCTTGCCTCTAATTTGGATCAGCCTAATTCTTGATTACTTGGCGACATTGTGCCTCTCAGTTGTGCTGGCAATCATGATAGTCTGCTGATAGTTCGGGGAGATTACGTCCTCGCAGGCCTGCGACGGGTTGAACCCTACCGCTTCGACGATGGCCCTCCCGATGACGGTGGGCCCAGTATTGGTTATATTAGGTCCTCCCCTTGATCGGAGCACGACTTTGATGTGTTCCTTCGGCATCGGTGGGTTGTGGGCTGCTCTTACTATCCAGATCTTCAATTTATCATCGCTTGTCTTCATCCTGGGCGACCCGCTGACGCAATGCCCAGCCTGGCTCGTAGTGCCTACGCTGCGGTCGACTCGCCCAGCTACGGCGCTCCATCTCTTAGAAGACGCTGTTTTCCAGCCATATTCCTCAGTAAGCTCCGCCTGGGGTAAATCCTTCCCTTCGACAATAATCTGCACCATCTCCAGCCCTTCATGCGACAGTGCCGTTTGGCGCGTAGTCGGCGTTAACCCTAGCAGAGCGGCGGCGTGGTCCGATCAAAAAAAGTCTCAACAAATGGGAAATTGTCTACCCACCGTGAAAATATTGGTATCGGAGTAATCCACAGCGCTTTACACATCGATGGGGAGCATTAGATTAGATTAGATTGGGAGGAGCATTTCTGGGAGGATTAGAAGTGATTTGGCGGCTGTAAATCCTTAAGAAAGTGGTAGTCGATGTTTCGACAGCACTTTTCATATGTTTAGAAATTGCGGGGTCCTTTCATAGAAGGCCGGCGAGAAACGCTTGGTGCGACATATTTCTAAAGTCGCATGCTGGAGCGCTGACCTAAAGAGCACAGAGAGGTAGCTCCATTGTGCACTAAGTTACAACACGCCCGTTAAGGTTGAGATCAACCACAGTACATTAGTCGGCTTTCCATAGGTATCGAAAACGAACGTATACAAAAACTGTATGACGACGGCGTCATGACGACGACGCAATGACGATGTTAGCTTGACAATATTGACATGATGAGGATTGAATGACGACACTATGATTAGGATGTAAAGACGAAGACGGAATGACAATTCTGATATGACGACGGTGTGACAACGTGGACAGGAACACACTGCGATGATTACGGCGTTATTACGACAGTGGCGTGACGGTATCTGTATGGTCTAAAAGTACTTTCAAGTGGCAAAAATGTATTCTAATATTTCGCAGTGCGGTTCATCCAGTTGCAAGGTTCAGGCGGCCCACATATTGCACAGAAATGGGATCAGACACCTCACGAATTGCCAAATCGCGGTGTAGAAGGCTATATCTTGCTCTAATGCATGGCCACCTTTACATGATCCCGACGCGAGTAGGTGTAGTCAGAAAGAGCGCTGGCTGAGTCCGAAGGCATCATGTTTCAAAGAACTCCCTTCTGAAAAATCTGGACAACCACGGCCCGCGGCATCGAGACGAGACGTCAATACGCTCAAACTGGGCTTCCAGCTCCCGTATCCATGTGCAACAGCTTAATTTCAAGGTACTTATCATTATAATGGAGCTTGACTGCCCGTTGCCAGTATTTGCCATGTCTTGATACCATTCCCGCTGCCGTGGCATATCGCGGCGTCAAAGTGGCGCCACGCAAATCTCAGCCTTGGCTGGCCCCCCAGGTTCCCGGTTATATGCACGTTGAAAACTGCTCGGGCTCACTCAACTTACCCTATGCAGTCGGGCTCAGTTAGCCCGGCGGCACGCGCGTTCGGCCCAACCTGCTGTCATTTACCTAAATTGTACAGGCTCAATCGGGCCCGACAAACCGACTCGACCTTCTTCTATCGGGTTCATGCAAATGCCATGAAGGCTTTTGCGGGTTCTTCTCTTGCTTATTATTAGGGCAGCTATTTTGTAACGCTTGCGGTAGAGTAAACGTGCCCTAATCAACTTTTGGCGACGAGGAAGTTTCGCCTAAGAACATTACTAGCGGTATTATATTGTTGATCCTCAAATATGTATGTTTCTGTTTGTTTTCTTTATGTTTCTTGCAGCGTTCATTAGAGTATTTTGGTACATTGGTAGATGAAGTAACTAATTTAGGGCAATGATGACTAAAGCTGTTGCATTAAAGTTCGTGTGCGCATAATACCAGCGTTAGCCTTGAGGTAACGTACCTTCTTCACCTCTTCTTCTTCAACAAACAATGTCCCTCGTGTTACGCTATTTCTGTTTTCAGCAAATGTTTTATGCTCATTGACAAGCGATAAAACATATGGTGGACCAACAACGATGCTACGTTTAGAGTGAACCAAACTACTATACCCCTCCGGTCAATTTTTTACACATTTGCATTTCTACATTGAGTCTTATTTACTGCTTCCACGGTAGTATTATGAAAGCTGTGTTCAATTATTGGCACGCAATAATTTCTTTTTGCTTCTTATCGCATTAAATTCGAAATTATGACCGAGTTTATAACTGTACCAAATATTCTAAGGTTAAAATTACGAAACCTTTTTAGGAGCCCTGTCATGTATATCGCCTCCGCAATTGCTGGGAATGAAAACAAATACGATATTCTGCAATTCAGTCCATTTGAAGACGACAGCAATGCAGGTACGTAAAATTTGTCTTCGCGAACATTCTCAGGCGATCCTTGTAAGTGACCTTCACAGGATATATGCTCTAGTGTACAATCTGCAGCCCCTTCGTTGAGTCTCAAAAGTCCCCAACTCACCATTATTGCTTTACTGCTGTTCGAGCACTGAGTGCGCATTCTAAAAAAAGCTCGTACGCTACAACTGTACGTGAGAGAGGTTGTTAGGTAATCGTCATGCTTGACCAATATTAGTGCAAGTCACTACTAATGCAGTCAATGGCAAGAACACTCAGTAACAAATTGATTTTTGAAATCGGCCCCAGGTGCTTTACGTAACGTAAAACTCCACTCAGTTACTTTGGCAGCGGAGCCAAGGCGACCGTCTGCCTTCCGCTACCGAGGTGAGAGTTGTATGTAGGCGCATTGCCGTCCCATTGGGAACGTGTGTGCAAATTTTTAAAGGCACATTGGTATGAACGGTGCTGACATTAAGCGTCCAGGTAATACTTTCTAATGACACCAAATAATTCATCGTGTTTACCAAGTGGGCCATCATCCCATGCCTGGTATACGATTTTGCTTGCCGGGGCTGTCCGCCGCATTTTTCTTGAACCCACCATATTGGAGGCCCTACACGCGCTCGAAGCTTGTACCTGAATCTAAGCCCGTGCTGATAGTCAGGCCGTGTGGAGAGCCAGAGCGAGCAACTTCACTGAGTAGAACTCTCGATGGGGCAGCTCGTCACTGCTACACCTAATTTCTCTACAAGGAGGATATCACCACTGCGCGACCAGCGAAAAAGGCGAATCATACTTTAGAGACCGGCTTGCGGTGGCCCACCATATCGCATGGCATAGTTCTTTTGTTTTGCACGATGGTACTGCTGCATTAAATAGATTGTCAACTCAACACTAGCAATTGAAGTTAAATTGAAGTGCACAACAGATATTTCTTCAGTAAATTAGATAAGATTGTTCTCTTTCAATATTATTGTTATTATTATAGTCAATATAATTATTTTTATCGTTGTTGTGATTAGTAGGTTATTGCTGTTATTAAAATCATAATTTCTCCGTGCTGTTGTTCCGAGTAACTTTTGGAACCCAGCGCTCACACGCAACACTTTTGTCGGTTCTTAATGTAAATTTCAGGCCCTGTGTGCCCTATCGCAACGCAACATTTGCCAGAGCCAGCAAGCACTTATGACCTACGTCTACTTAACAAACCATTCTCTCAACATTGTTGCTGCAACCGT
Source organism: Dermacentor andersoni (assembly GCF_023375885.2). Lineage (NCBI taxonomy): Eukaryota > Metazoa > Arthropoda > Arachnida > Ixodida > Ixodidae > Dermacentor > Dermacentor andersoni. Next base: position 198,295,626 of record NC_092815.1, read on the forward strand.
GAATACACTTGCATCTGTAACCTGCATTTTCTGATTGCTGTCGCTTTGCTATATTGTGTCCGCTATAATGGGCCGGGCTTCGCAGTGTTACTTTTGTTTATCCTTCTGATCACTATTAGACCCGCAATCATTTGACAGCCACGTAAAAAACAAGACAAAGCTAGTTGGACAGCACTTGTATACTAAAATATACGCAACGCACACCAGAGCGCGCACTTTCAACCTAGTCGCTGGGTTTCCTAGACGCACCCTCCCAGACTTTGCTGACGGCTTAAAGTGCTGTTTGTTTTCCTGCCGAGTAGCTCACACATACGGCAGCACTGATGAATAATCTGGCTTACATAAAGCCCAATCTGCAGTGTACCTACCAGTGACCGGCTATGTTCGCTACGAAATTATGCAGTGAAACCACAAACGGTACCTAAATATTCCGAGGACAACAAACAGATTTTGAAGCGCATACTTACATTATTAAAGCGGAGCATTCAGTAAATTCTTTCCCGTACCTTGACGCATGGGCTCGGTCGGGTTCTTTACGTCAAAGGTGGGTTGGACCTAGAGGTAGTGCAATAGTAAACTGAAGTGAGCCTGGAAATAATGCGATCAAATCCGGTCGTTGCCAAAGACAGTTTAATCCACGGTCGCGTAGATCACGTGGGTGGTGCGGTAAAGTATCCGGCGTCTTGCTGATAGGCCAGGTAGGCACATAATCGCTGTGCTCCAACACACAAAGCGGGAGAATAACAGTTTATCGCATTTGCTGAAATGCATCATGAGAGTTTTCGCTTCACTATTAAACACCACAATGTGCTTTATATGTGCATATTTATTTTAAATTCCTTCTTGGTTAAAGAATTGGCGCTCTGAGGACGCCAAAGGGGCTTAGCGCCTTCGTTACGCCTTACATATATGTGAATGGGCCCAATTGGCCTAAACGCCAGGGCGTAAATTAACACGATATATGTAATTAAAAGGCACCACCAGAGCAAAGCGTACAACGTTTCTGACTTCGATTTAACTGCTAATGTGGCACCTCGACCATAAACCCCCACATATGTGCTTAGCCGAGGGAAATCACATTAGTGTTGGAGTTTGTAAATATGTTAACGTAGCACCAGTTACCTTGAATATTATGTATTTATTATTCACAACCTCATGTATTCACAAGGCTGGACACAATAAGTTTTATTTTATTATGGCACGTGATATCTACTTAAGCTTTCCAACTCTGCAATAAAATGAAAGAGTCTATCTGGAGCATCTACTGCGCCGGCCGGTATTCGCCGGCAGTAAACTTCCATATTATCTTGCGAAAGGTAATATGCGAAAGGAACATTATAGCTTTCTTTTTTCAATTTGGCCGATATTCCGGGTATATAAAAATAAAGACCACTGAGCATCTCTTTTCCTCTTCATGCTTATTTTATCGAACTATATTTTTTTCATTCTTTTATCTATTAAAAACACTTTGGCTGCAAACATGGTATTCTAGTGTTACTGGTGACGCATAGTTATTTCTTTTAGTTAACACCTAGATATAAGAAATAGAAAAAGAAAAGGTTTTATTCAGCTGAGAGATATATACAGTGGAGTTGTACGTGTCAACTGAGTCCTTAGCATTCCTGCTAGTCATGGCACTATGCACAATTTATGCAAGTATAAAATAACTCAAGCACATTTGTAAAATATGTGTAGACGTGAATAAGAATAAAAAAGAGAGAGAAGGATAAAGCAATGAAAAAAATGAAAAATATTTTCACTTACACGTACATATATTCTAGAATTCAAAGGTAAAGGTTAGGTACAACGCATAAAGCGGTGCAATTTTAGTGCAGCATTAGTGCAAGATAAATAATTACCTAGGAATTGCTTTATGTACGCTTATCCGTCATGTGATAGACGAAAAGTTCGATACGTTACCATAATTTTTAGTAAAAGAAAGTTCGACTTTCCTTTATCGTAAACGGAATACTATTTCATAGATTATTTCCTACATACTTCATTGTGCATTTACCGTATAGAATATATACTGTTGGAATGTTGAAGGTATTTTGAAACTAGCTTTCAGTGTTTCTGTCTGGCGTTATGAAGATGCTGGAATGGTACAGGCCATTTTATATGGGCTACTGTGCCTCAGACAAGCAGTTTTATAAGCTCGTTCATTTTGAAATGGCATTATCTCAAGTGATCATAACAATAGTTCAGTATGTGCTGCAGATCTTGAAGAGTTCACGGTCCAAAGTGCTCTTTTTCGTAGTGTAATGTGTAGCTGCGAATATGTCCCTTATGAGCAGGAGCAGGAAGTTGGCGATTGTCTGAGCCAGAAAATGGTGCAGTGGTGCGGCTTCGGACTAACGACTAAACATGCACTGCACTCAGTATTTACATAGGAGCAATTACGCTACAATGTAAAGGGGATAAAAGTGTAGCCATGTTGAAATGCGGAGACAGCTTTGCTCAAAGTGAACAGGCGAAGAACACCTGCGCACAACACCCAATATTAGGCAATGCAGTGACCAGTCAAACGTGCAAATACCACTATAGCCAAGAAGCATCCACGCCTACCTTATGAGACGCGTGCGCGGCACACTGTGTTGTGGAGTGCGCACAACGGCCGCGGACACGTGACGGTGTTCTTACGGCTTTCTAAAGCTGCGTTCACAAAGAAAAAAAGAAACACAGCGCTCATTTGGCCCTCTGCTGAATTGGTGTGGCCAAAAGCAAACTCTGTATACTGTTTGTTCTTTCGCAAGTCATGAGAACAGCGTCTAAAGTGTTTTTACTCTCTTTCTGTATTACTATTAATTAGACGCGCTCATCTGTAGCTCCAAACAGTTCGTCAAAGCGGCCCACGAACAAAACAACAGCATCCGATTTACTGATCAAAGAACTAGATGGCTTCTACAACGAAAATCTCAAAGATTGCGATTGCCGTGCTTGACTGCTTGTCCTCATCACACGTTCGAGAAAGTGTGTCGCTTTCATTTTCTTCCAGAAATTGTCACCTTTAATTACCAAGTCCTACATGTGGCGCAGAACAGCTGCTACATAGTGGCGAGGCTCGAGGGAAGCAGCGACACACTTCCTGAACATGATAATAAACGGGTGCACAGTGAGTATGAATCTAATTAATACATAGCTTGGTCAAAAGGAAAATAAAGGCTTATGAGGGCAAGTAAGAAACGATAGGTCGAGCGCTGAACTTCAACTGATTTTATTGCTCCAGCAGAGCAACGACAATCAATAAATGCGCATGCGTGCATCAGTGTTGTCTAGAGGGATTACAGTGACGTTTTAACAGCTGCATATCTTTGTCAAATAGAAAAACAGTCGTATCACTAATAAAACTCGTGCTTCTCTCTTTTATGTGATATCCCTACGAAATCTCGCTTGCTAACGTATCAGCACTCCTATCAAGTATCTGAAGCTCACGCAGTAGTGGCTGCCATCTTCCTGCTAAGCAAACCATATAATGCGCAAGTAAACGTACATTACCTTTGTTAATTATAGACAATTCATGCTCCCGGGCCCGGTTATTGACACATCTCTCCGTTTGTCCCAAGTAGGACTTCCTGCGTTTTAGCGGTATCTCATATAATACAACACCCGTCGCAAATTTCACGTACAGTTTGGTGTGGTTTTTCTGGCATCCTGACATTTCGTCAACGCTGCTTAGGGGCTATCACATTAAAGCCAACTTGCGAGGCGCCGATAAAACAACTGGCACCCAAACCTAGTAGCGACTTCCTTCAAGTTGTGGGAAAGTATGTGGACATATGGAACCACTGCGAATTTGCATCCCTTTTGGGCAGGGCTAGGCATAGGCTTTTTTTTTCTCTTGACCTTCTGGAGCAATGTTTTTTACACCGCCCCTACGACCGAACTCGGGTAGACGGCTGTGTGTAGCCTTGCCAATTGCTTATCAAAACTAGCCTGCATCGCCTGAAGACACGACTTCATGAGAGCAGATTCAATGCAAAGAGTGGCTATTGCTCTTTTGACTAACTTTGAGTGTGCCGAATCGTACCGAATGTACCGAATCGCATGCCAAGACTGCCCTTTTGTGGATATCATCGAACTACTATGAAACACATACTTGCCTACACGGATACACGTGTCGAATGCACATTTTATATTGGACTTCTTTGGTGAGAGACCCACCAAAGCTGGATTGCAAAAAGACTATGCAGATCCCACGCACTGCGCAAACAGATGTTAAGCGAATAATTTTGCAGCTACTTGGACGCCAAGCATTGTTTGACGGTTCCATAATCGTTACCAGCTGGACCAGCGTGTTTTTCAAATCGAGAGGGTGTGTGACGTGAGCGTACGTTTGTGTGACGTGAGCAGGAAGGTGACTACGTTGACAGCGATCATGGCCGTAATGGCATGAGTTCTGGTGCCACCGTTCGACGTGTTTTTATACATGCGGATTATTGAGTTCCGCATAAGCACGCAATGGTCCTTAGGGAGAGAAACTCAGATTGTAACGTGATTTGCGACTGAGTGTTATACAGTGTCTCGTATGTTTGTTTATTTCATGCGGTCTACGGTGAAATGACATTGGAATATGTACTCCGGCAAACAAAGGTAAAAATATCAATAACTAGGGTGATTATGTAGTCGGTACTAGTTCATAGAGTTCCTACATAGCGTTAGCTGCTCGAATAAAGCACTACTGAATGTGCGCCGATCTCATAGATTGCGCATTCTTACACAACGCCACGAAACGCAAGGCGTCACGAGGAAATAAAACGACAAAGTCTACGGGATGCAGATGCCAAATGTTTCGAGCAGCTTGCTTGCTTGAAAACGAGAGGAGCGTGCATGTTCCACTGTACGAAGTTGTTTAGATAGCCAATGATAAAATGTATCATTTGTAAAACGTTATCACGGCGTAATGGCTAGAGCACAAGTCTGGGGTGTGCGACGGCAGACGTCCGATAACTGCATCGGGCAAGCAAACACCTTTTTTTTACACTTTTATTTATGAAAGAGACTGCAATTGATCTTTTGAAATACCGACCTGGGACCTACATGTACGTTTCCTCATCCAGTAATAACTTTCGCTAGAGCCAAAATTCCGTTTCGATACCGTATTATACGAACCTGTCTTCTACAACTACTTTCTACACACCTTTTGGTTTCGGTGGAGTGGAGGCTACGAATAAATAACGAAGTATGTGTAGTAGCTTGACTTATAATTCGTTCATTCTTGCTTTTTCATTACAGATTGTGAGCTATGGGTGAAAAAAGAGAAGTATACTCCAAGTGAAAGCAGCAGTGTCACTGCCGACAACAGAAAGAAATGCATTCGTCAATTTAGAGAGTTGTGTTCGGTTGGTAACAGACTATATTCTAAACGTGCTTGTGAAAGCTAGCAAAATTTATAAAGAGACGCCGCCATCAAGTCGATGATTTATTTTTGGCATGCCGAATAGAGCCTGGTTCTACTAATAAAAGGCAATTACTGATTTTGAGTGTATGCTTGTAGTTATTGGTTCATAAAGTGAACTGTCTTAGAAAATAGAGAAGTTGTTAGATGCTAGAAGCTAGATAGGTGTTCAACGTATGTAGATTTTCTTGAGAAAACGAATGTTCTGTTTGCGTGCACCAGTGCGCAATTTCCAGCATTCCTCGCTGCTGCACAACCTTCGTGTGGCTGAAGCGACCTTGGCAACCTCTCGTAAGGTGACTGACAACTCCGTATCTAAAGTTTAAACAGTAGTGCAAGTTCCGTAATGTCATTATGAACTGCATTAAAGCGAACGTTCTACGCACAAAGGTTGTTTTAAGAACCGCACAGCACCAAGGGAGAGCGAGACTACAGTTCGGTTCCAACTTTTCAGCGGCAGCAATTTATTTCATCAAGGTAAGAAATGTCATTCATAGTATAGTTTGTTAAGTTTCTCCTCCGCAACACGAGGAGCTCATAGAAGGTGTGTAATGTGTGCTTCTAACTAATGCATTCAAATGCTGTCGGAGAATTGGCCTCAAGCATTGCTTAGCTTCAGTACAGTGGTTACTCACCGACGTGCACACCGCCCATCTACATCTTCGTAGCGAAACGCGTCTAGCTCCACTAAGGTACAAGTTAATTCATTGGGAAAGTAATGTGCACAATTTTAAGTTGCATGAGAACGACCCTTGCGAAGCAACAGTCTTATGTATGTGTCCTTTCAGGTACCATAGATAGGCCGTAATACATTGTTAAAAAGGAAGCCGTTCAATGACCAAAGGTAAATACAAATAAAATGACGTATCGTGGTCCGCACGGATCCCTTATTCATATTGGAATGTCGACTAAGTACAACGTTCTTCAAAAGCATTGAGCACATGGTGCAAAGTTCAGGGGTACGCGTGGTTTAGAGTGCCATGTGATCTATTTATTGCGTTATTTGTCGTTTCAGTTATTAGTGACTCGATATAGAGCCTCATTGTCAGGTTCTTCTCTGTGACCACGGTACGCGCGTTGTCTCACTTTATCTCGTGACCCATCTTCTCGGCATGCTCAGAAAGGGCACAGGTCACCGCTCGATCTTTGGTGACATTATTCTTGTACTACCTGGGACGTCTGCAGAAATTTCCTCCTTCGCCATTATACACCGATTCGCAATCGGCGCCTGGAATCATGTATACCACGCCAGGAAAACGTGCCCGAGATAAAGGACCCTTGGAAACGTGAATCGGTTTCAAAGCATGAAAACGAAAAATAGACGCTATGCCCGAGTCGCCAACATACACTACATGTGGCTGGCTCGCGCTACGAAATGCGCTCGCCTAATCATGAGTTATAAACATTTTTGTTTAAACTTACCGTTCAGTGTAGCTGACGTGTGATTCCTCTAAAAACGTTGAGTACAAGTACACCAAGGTTAAGCAGACACCGCAGCAGTAAGTGCACACTTCTCTGGCGAAATCGTTCAGAACTAAAATTGCAGCCATCAGATGGCGCGCCACCACTGCTGCCATGTTCGCAATAGGGGGTCAGGAAATTTCGTTGGGTGGGTTCATATTGGTTTTTTTCATTATTTCTTTTTTAACCTAGGTAGGACATTAGTCAGTATAATAGCAGGAGCTTGGTGGCGGAACCCACCGCCCCGTTCCAAAGGAGAGGCTCATAACATCCATCCATTCATCCATCCATCCATAACCACCACTGCTCCTTTGAACTTGCTTCTGTTTTTGATTGGCTGATTTTTTAGCCTTTCAATAATAATTTAGCAGTTTTCTTTTTTTTTGTCGCTCTCTTTTCGTGTGCGCGGGTGTGTTTCGTGTACATTTGGTTTTGCAGGATATTGGAAGCATCCTCTCGCGCGACGTGCTTCAACATGTGCTACGGGGTGGGGCATTAAGACAGTATACCCTTTAAATTTTGGCTTGGAAGTCGCAAGTCTAATAGCTATCTGCGTTTTTACTGTCTCTGTTTTGGTAGGAAAGTAAGAGCATGGCCACGGGGTTGAACACGTGCGAAAACGTGGCATCCCTTAAGTCTCTGCGGCATTGATTGTTTTTAAAGTAATGGCTAGAATTTGCGACATTTTAAGGATTTACATCTTGTGCGTATCGATTTTTGATTGAAGGCACATGCTCTTCTTCATCAACATCATCAGCAGCAGCAGCAGCCTGGTTACACCCAATGCAGGGCAAAGGCCTCTCCCATTCTTCTCCAACTACCCCAGTCATGTACTAATTGTGAACATGTCGTCCCTGCAAACTTCTTCACTTCATCCGCCCACCTAACTTTCTTCCGCCCTCTGCTACGCTTCCCTTCCCTTGAAATCCAGTCCGTAACCCTTAATGACCATCGGTTATCATTCCTCCGCATTACATGTCGTGCCCATGCCAGTTTTTTTTGTTGATTTCAACTAAGGTGTCATTAACTCGCGTTTGTTCTGTCACCCAATCTGCTCTTTTCTTATCCCTTAACACTACACCCATCATTCTTCTTTCCATAGCTCGTTGTGTCGTCCTCAATTGAATAAAACCCTTTTCGTAAGCCTCCAGGTTTCTGCCCCGTACGTGAGTGCTGGTAAGACACAGCTGTTATACACTTTTCTCTTGAGGGATAATGGTAACCTGCCGTTCATGATCTGAGAATCCCTGCCAAACGCACCCAACCCCATTCTTATTCTTCTGATTATTTCTCTCTCATCATCCAGATCCGCCGTCACTAACTGCCCTTAGCATGCTTCGCAATCGGTCTCCTCAGTTACTAAGCAAGGCAATATCATCAGCGAATCGCAAGTTACTAAGGTATTCTCCACTAACTCTTATACCCAATTCTGTCCAATCGAGGTCTCTGAATATTTCCTGTAAACACGCTGTGAATAGCATTGGAGAGATCTTATCTCCCTGCCTGACGCCTTTCTTTATTGGGATTTTGTTGCTTTCTTTATGGAGGGATACGGCGTCTGTGGAGCCGCTATAGATATCTTTCAGTAATATTACATACGGTTCATCTACACCGTGATTTCGTAATGCCTCCATGACTGCTGAGGTTTCGACTGAATCAAACGCTTTCTCATAATCAATGAGAGTTATATATAAGGGTTGGTTATATTCTGCACATTTCTCTATCACATAATTGATTGTGTGAATATGGTCTGTTGTTGAGTACCCGTTACGGAATCCTGCCTGGTCGTTTGGTAGACAGAAGTCTAAGGTGTCCCTGATTCTATTTGCCATTACGTTAGTAAATACTTCGTAGGCAACGGATAGTAAGCTTATAGGTCTATAATTTTTCAGGTCATTGGCGTCCACTTTCTTATGGATTAGGATTATGTTAGCGTTATTCCAAGATTCCGGTACGCTCGAGCTCATGAGGCATTTCGTATACAGGGTGGCCAGTTTTTCTAGAACAATCTACCCACCATCCTTCAACAAATCTGCTGTTACCAGATCCTCCCCAGCTGCCTTCCCCCTTTGCATATCTCCCAAGGCTTTCTTTACTTCTTCCGGCGTTACCTGTGGGATTTCGAATTCCTCTGGACTATTTTCTCTTCTATTATCGTCGTGGGGGCCACTCGTACTGCATAAATCACTATAGAACTCCTCAGCCACTTGAACTATCTCATCCATATTAGTAATGATACTGCCAGCTTTGTCACTTCACGCATACATCTGATTCTTGCCAATTCATAGTTTCTTCACTGGTCTCCGTTCCTGAGAGCATGTTCAATTCTATCCACGTTATACTTCCTTACGTCAGCTGTCTTACGCTTGTGGAATAACTTCGAAAGTTCGGCCAGATCTATTCTAGCTGTAGGGTTAGCGGTTTTCATGCATTGGCGTTTCTTTATCAGATCTTTCATCTCCTGCGATAGGTTACTAGTATCCTGTGTAACGGAGTTACCACCGACTTCTATTGCACACTCCTCAATGATGACCAGAAGATTGTCGTTCATTGTTTCAACACTAAGGTACTCTTCCTGAGTTAAAGCCGAGTACCGGTTCTGCAGCTTGATCCGGAATTCCTTCATTTTACATCTTATCAATAACTCATTGATCGGCTTCTTATGTACCAGTTTCTTCTGTTCCCTCCTGAAGTCTAGGCTAATTCGAGTTCTTACCATCCTATGGTCACTGCAGCGCACCTTGCCGAGCACGCCCACATCTTGTATGATGCCAGGTTTAGCGCAGAGTATAAAGTCAATTTTATTTCTAGTCTCGGCATTCGGGCACCTCCACGTCCACTTCAGGCTATCCAGCTTGCGGAAGAAGGTATTCATTATCCGCATATTATTCTATACTGCAAAGTGTACTAATAACCCTCCCCTGCTTTTCCTAGTACCTATGCCATATTCCCCCAATGACTTGTCTCCAGCCTGCTTCTTGCCTACCTTGGCATTGAAGTCGCCCATCAGTATAGTGTATCTTGTTTTGACTTTACCCATCGCCGATTCCACGTCTCCATAGAAGCTTTCGACTTCCTGGTCATCATGACTGGATGTAGGGGCGTAGACCTGTACGACCTTCAATTTGTACCTCTTATTAAGTTTCACAGCAAGACCTGCCATTCTCTCGTTAATGCTATAGAATTCCTGTATGTTACTAACTATATTCTTATTAATCAGGAATCCGACTCCTAATTCTCGTCTCCCCGCTAATTCCCGGTAGCACAGGACGTTCCCGCTTTTTAGCCCTGTATATGCTTCATTTCTCCTCCTAACTTCACTGAGCCCTATAATATCCCATTTACTGCCCTCTAATTCATCCAATAACACTCCTAGACTCGCCTCACTACATAACGTTCTAGGGTTAAGCGTTTCCAGGTTCAGATCGCAATGGTGGCTCGTCCGGATAGAGGGATTCGTAGCACCCTGTGCTGCGTCACAGGTCTGCCCGCCGCCGCGGTCACTTGCTTCGCAGCTGCTGGAGACTGAGAGCCAGGGTTTCATTCTTGTATTCATATAGGAGGTTGTGGCCAAGTACTGCACCAGGGTGGTCGATCCATTATTCATTATTATAATATTATAGAATCATAGTATTTGCATTAGAAAAAGCCGTGTAATACATGGCAATTAAGCCGGGAAAGAAGGCAGTGTGCGGAGGGTCCCTCAAGACAGATTAGTGGACGAATGAGAAGGGAGAGGGAGTAGAGTTAATCGGCAAACACTGTGATGCCGATGCTAGGCTGAAGAAAATGGAGGCTTTCCAGGAAGTGCTTGTTAAAGAGGTTGAAGAGCTCAAGAATGAGCTAACTAGGGAGCGTGGTACACGCAATGTAGTGGAAGAATGGTTGAAGCCACCGAGGAAAAGCTGAATAGGGCCGTCATTGCGAACGAGAATGGTCGGGACAATGAAACGCAGCCCGCCGAAGAGGAGAAGAGGGAGCGCCAGAAAGTACGTGGAATGCGTACAGCGTTGCGAGATGTTAGCTAGAAAGAGCGGCACCTACCTTGAGGCCGCCACGCGGAAAAAAGAAGGATCGCAGGGGTCAATACCCTTTGTCACGAACGAACCACACAGAAAAGGACAAAGGGAAGAAGGGAGAAATAAGAGAGCGTGAAATGGTGATTATGACCGGCGACTCAAACCAGACTAGATGCTGAGAAGCAATCGTGGAGGGAGTGAAAGGCGATCAAAGACTGGCGGTAGGGACATTTCCAGGGCGGACACTGGGTTCTGTCATGGAGTGAGCAAAAGAAAAGCTCCCGGGAAACGCTCACGTGCGTAACCTTGTAATAGTGGCAGGTGGGCTAAATGAGGTCCTAAACAGGACAGGGACAAGACTAGCCCAGAGCTTGGCGAAGTGGGTGCACGACTTGCGCGAGCTATCCCCTCAGGTGCAGATCGGGGTGTGCACGGTACCGGTAGTGCCTGTGTGTGACAGCCACGAACAAAGAGCCGTAGTGGGTGCTAATGTAGCGATATGTAATATGAGCCGTGAGAAAGGCTTCGAGGCTGTCGAAGCAAACTGGGAAGTGAGCAGCTGTGGTGGCTTTCAAAGAAACGGCGATCCTCTCAAATTACAGGCTTGCATGAGAAGTGGGCTGACGTCTTGCTGGTCGCACTGTTGCTTTTTTAGCGGGCCCACGGGCGCTCAGTAGGCCAGAGTAGGTAGTAATGAAGAAGGTCCCCTAAGGGAACCTCTGAATAGCATCGCTGTCAGTAACAGAAAAAAGAGGAAAGCAAGAAAGAATGCTCGCCATGCAATAGCCTACATAAACATGCAGGGCGGCAGAAGAAAGGAAAAGTGGGCAGAGGTGGAGGAGCAGTTAAATAGAGAACAAATAGGGGTGTATAAGGTTACACAAACGCCCTTTACAGACTCTGAAGAGCCGCCAGTGAATGAGAATTATGTTTGGTAAGGGTGCAACAGCACTAAGTCGGAAAGAAAGGGAGGTGGAGTCGGAATGCTCATCCATCGGGGAGCCAAATGGAAAAGAGTAAACTCAGAATGTCAAGAGCATCTTTGGTTATCAGCTACAATGAGTGGGAAAAAAATTTGGCTAGCTGTTACGTATTTGTGGACCAGAAATATTTGCACAGAGAAGAATAAAGAGTTAGTAAAATGCATATCTGCTGATAATAAGGATTTCGGGAATGATGCTGAAGTTATCGTAATAGGTGACATGACTGCCCATATACAAGATTTAGATGGATATACCAACAACAACCGTAAGGCAATGCTAGACCTGTTTGAGCAACATAACCTCGTTATTGTGCATACAGGGCCTATGTGTGAAGGGCAGATCCAGCGGGAAGTGGGAAAGCGGCCATCAAGCATTGATTACTGTTTGATGACAGAAGGAATTCATGATAAGTTGAGAGAAATGGTCATTGATCAGGAAGGGTATATCAGCATAGGGAGTGACAATAAACGTGTAATATAGAAAATGGGATATGTAGTTGGGAAATAGAGCAAGGAGTGCAAAATGGCCAGTCCGAATTTGAGCGCTGAGCAAATAACAAATATAGTCACTAGAGTCGAGGAAGAACATTGCAGGTGGCCTAATAAAGAGCGGGAATATGGTGAGCTTCTTAGTGTAATAACGACAGAAATACGGAAACAGAAACAACATGTTCGTTGGAAAGGAAAAACCGAAAAACCTAAAAGCTGGTGGAACAGGGAGATACGAGAAGTGATCGCCGAACGATAGAAAGTATCCCAATAGCGCAGGCAGGAAAAGAAGGCTTAGCTGACGCAGGATGAAGTAGCAAGAAAATGGGAAATATACTGGGTGAAAAAGTCTATGGGTCAAATACTGGTGCAAGCAAAAATAAAAATGAAAGTGAACGTTAGTTGTCAGAAATACGTGAGAAAAAGAAGGCCCCTCCTATAGTATTTTGCAACCACATAAAATTATTAGACAGAATGTCAACAACAATACAAAAAGATATCCCAGACGAAGATGGAAACAAATTGGAAGGGAAAGCAGCATTAAATAGCATCCGAAAAATAACAACCGAATCTTTCCAAGGCAATGACGAGGTTGTATTTCAAGAAAAAAAGAGCACGAAAGAAAACTAGATGGAAAAGGAGCTGGGGCTGACAGATTTCAACTGGAAGACAGCAGTAGAGAAAATTCCTAATCGTGCAGTAACAGGGCCATACGAGGCTCCTGTTAGGCTGAATAATGAACTAGGACCAAGAAGTGAGGAATCTCTGCTGAAAAGAGTGGAAGAGACTTTAAAAGATAAACAAATAACAGAAAGTTCGCGAGAAATTACAATGAATTTGATTTGTAAAGTCAAGGGGGAGATAGGTAGAATTCACTCTTATAGACCGTTGACATCGGTAATATATAGGCTAGCAATGCAGGCAATCAAATAAAGCTGCAAGCACGGGAGGAGAATAATGGCATTTTGGGAGAACTTCAGAACGGCTTCAGAATAGGTAGGTGTTTGGATGATAACTTATTTGTTCTTACTCGGTGTACTGTAATATCAAGAGTAGAAAGGCGACCTGTATATGTGGCCCTTTTGGACATTAGAGGAGCATTAGATTTTCTTGATCAGTTCTATAACGCATTTGCGGAGCCTGCGTTTGAGACGCTGGCTCTTCCATCGAATCAGTAGAATCCATCTTTTCGGTGGGCATGTCCGTACTGACTGTTTTCATGGCCTTACCAACGTCGGCTTGAGCTAAGCCGTCCACGTCTCGAGGTATGGGGCATTGTCGGGAATGGAGTCGTGCAGCGTGAGTCTAGCGAAAGAGGTCCAAGTCGACCCACGTGTACGACTTCGGCTTCCTGACGACGGTTCGTAATTGCACGGCCTGTATGAGATAGTCGCTGCCAAGATCCTCTGCGAGATTTGTTCAGCAAGCGTCGGCTGTGTTCTTTACGGAGCAGAGATCCGGGGTGGTGTCTCTGTGGGTGGACGACCAATGTGAGTGGGGAATGCCTTGTCCGTCACTAGGGGGAGATGCAGATCGCTCACATGCTGCCACAGCGCGCTACTATTGGGGGTGTTATACACGTAATTCAAGTATGCGAGGCTCAGTGGTAACGTCGCCAGCTCTCACGATCAGGTTTGAGCCTGCAAGACGGATGGCTGTCTGGAATAGGCGACGGAAGCGTTGACTCTTTTGTCTAGGGCCACTGTGCAAGCTCATTATGTACAAACTTATTCTGGATGCGTCACTTGGGAGAATCTCCTTCATGACGTTGTCCACGTCTCAGGTGAAGCAGGTGAGTTTTTTGGCTACCAGTGTTGCGTTACCGCGTCCGCCCACGACGCGTGGTAACCAGTAGTAATTAGTGAACGTGGCGGTGTGTGTGGGAGTTGCTTGTAGTAGGATTACGTGGGTATCGGCGTCGTGGCGGCGGAGATATTGCTTAAGGAAGGCTTTCCGCGCCGCGACACTTCTGCAGTTTCCCTGCCAGATGCGGAACAATTTATCTGCCCGCGCAATCTTGATGCTTGGTGTGGTCTGTCCGGGTGCGGAACGGTTGGAAGGAGGCCGCGTGGGGGTGGGCTGGGCGTGGGGTGTTGTGGCGAGACCAGCTTATCCCGTAATGATTTCGGGGGCTGCGACTTGTTAGAAATAGTGCTGGACTGTCCCCAACTGATTGCCGCCAGACGGGAGGGTGCACTGTACGAAATGTTTCCTTAAAAAAGAAATTTTCTGACAGCTCCTTTGTGAAAAAATTTCTGTAACGCTATGTTTTATATTTTTCTGTTTTTCTCTTACTTAACAAGTGATTTCTGTTTTGCATTAAGAGAAAGTTTGCATTTCAAGACAATTGCTTGCTTTTATTACAGGAAAGTTCTCTGTCGGGCTGAAAATTTCTGTTAAATTAATATTTTCTGTTTTTTTTTACAGCAAATGTATGTCTAAAACAATTACCCATATTGAGGCACAAGAAAGTACTGTTTTCTGTTGATATTCTTCTGTTACTTATCATCTTTTCTGTTCCACTGTACAGAAGTGTGATGCGTAAAGGCAATTCTCTATCATTATTAATAACGGTCGAACCACAACTGTCACTGGAGCTAACGCTTCCAAAGCGGCCGCCCGCAGGAAGAGAACTTTCTTTCGAGAAATGTTAACTGCAGCCGATATTCCTTGTTTGACCACAGTTTAAAATTTCTAGCCTCCATATTCATGTGAACTTCTCTCATTTCTTTTAATTTCTGTCACACGTCACATAACCATTATAAAACAACAAATATCAAATAAATATGCAGCTCGTCTCAAAACGAAAATTGCCCTGTATGCTGAAAGCTGGAAAATGTTCAACTGAAGCGCAATAAGACAAAGGTCACACGTAGCGCTCATGCGTGTCTCCGTTTTTACTTTACTCAGTTTTCTTGCGTTGCTGTTAAATATGGTCAACAATTTTTCTCTTAGTGGCTGCAAGAAATAATCTCTAATTAGAACATTGTAGAAGAAAATTAATTGTTCTTTTATTTTACATCAAGACATCACTGGACATATAGATATGAAAAAAGGTAAGTTAATACAACTGCTTATGCGCACTAGGTTCAGAAAACAAGCAGCACCGCTTTTCCTCTAGGCCTTATAACATCTTATAAGTCAATATCACACGCTATAGATAAGCTTCCGTTTGCCATCGATCGCGCGCGTACGTAGAGAAGGAAGAACAGGGGACGTATTCTGAAACGTTCGCCGCGGCGAACGTTTCAGAATACGTCCCCAGGAAAAAGTCCATACTTCTTCAAAGCAAGGCAAGTGAAGTAAATAAATACGCACATCTTTGTATATAATCGTTTCGGAACTCCCCCGTCCCTGTCGGTAAATTTGTTTTGAATTAGTCATGCCATGTATTCATGCACAAATTTGCGACACACCGTTGCATCAAGGTCGGTGTGCAGTGTCTATGAGGCATCATAGTACGTGTGCATAATGTCACAGTGTCTAGATACTGTGATGTGCACATTGAAGAGATGTGCGTATTTTAAATATGCAGATGCAATCGAATGCATTTCGATGTAAAAAGAAACTGCTGTGTGAAGTCAGATATTGGTTCAACCATCGTAGCTGAGTTATCACCTGAAGATTGTTTAATCTAATTTCACTCTAACGCTTTTCTTTTCTATAAATGATTTCTGAGGTGTTACCTGCAAAAACCATGATTTTATTATGAGACCTACCGTAGTGTTGGACTCCGGAATAATTTGGATCACCAGAGAATCCTTAACGTGCCTCTAATTCACGGGACAGGGGCGTTTTGGCATTTAGCCCTCATCAAAAGGCCGCCGCCGCCTCGAGGATTTTATTCCGCGGCCTCGTGCTCAGCTGCGCAACACTATAGCCACTTCGCCACCGCGGCAAGTGTTTCTTTTGTTTTAAGTAAACGAAGGAACCAGTTTCACGGAGTCTTTAGTGACCACAAGACAAGTGTTTTAGTTTAAAGCAAGAAAAAACTGATGGCTAAATAAGCCGCACAAAAAGAAAGTAGAAACAGCGAACTTCTTACTACAGTGCAAGAGAACCAGCTTATAAATCAAACTATAATGGTAGAGAAAAAAAACTCACAGTGGCCTCGGCATTACGTTGATGAAGAATTTCGCTTTAAAACTCAGTCGTCAAGACATCTGATTATGGAGACAACATTTCGTGCAAGGCCATGCTGCTTGCTTGGGCCCTGGACCATGGTTCCTCTCCCAGGGTATCGTACTGCGACTGACCAGAAAGCAACAGTGGTGCTTTAATATACACATGGCAGTAGCATGATTGTACACCGCTCAGTGAAGAGCTATAGCACGAGGTTTCTTTTTTGGAAAAGTGGTCAAGAAACCCCTGCCCTGCACTGTGTGCGTATGTGAGTACGGTGTGGGAGGCCAATTCCAAACATTGTTTATTCCAGCCAGACGACTTTTTCGCTTCAGCTAAATGGAGAATATAAGTACGTGGCCAGTCAGTGGCGCCGTATACACTTTGAAACAAACAGTGGTTACCATGGGACACGATGTACACGCCCTGCCTTCACCCCACACACAACCCACACGCAGACAACAAGTACGCAACAGACACACACACACGCAAACAACAAAGAGACACACACACAACTCCGTGTCGGCGCTTGCGGTTTCTTCCAAAAATGTAGAAGCCTATACGGAACATTCCACAGAGAAGCTTCATTTTATTATTGCCAATATGCACTAAGCAAGATTATATGTGGACCTCAAGTTGTTCGAGGTGTCTGTGTTTCTTTTTTTAAGTACATTAAGCGTACAAAAGGCGACGCATTCAGAATGCCTATTGCTTCATTTTAAAGCAACAACACTGAAGGCTTTCGATGGTTGACTTCACTAAAGTTATGTATTACCGTGTTTGTTCTTTTAAATCGCTAGTACATACCCTGCGTAAAAAAAGCGGTAACATGTCAGTTTTCCACGCAAAGATAAGAAACTTGAGAAACAAGCAACGTGAAACCGACATTTTTTCAATATCTTGATTACAATTTTAACTTCATAGCATTTACGGAAACTTGGTTTCAGAATGTTCATGGTGTACACTTTTCCGGCTATATGTCTGAGGGTGCTTATAGATCAGGTCGTAGAGGTGGAGGAACATAATTGTATATTAAGGATGACATTGCCTATGATGTCTCGCCTGAGTTTTCTGGTATTACCACGCATCATGAATCAATCGTTATTAAGAGTGCTGGAACAGTCATTGCTTCAATGAATCGTCCACCTTCTTAGGAAGCTAAAACATTCTTTGAATAAATTGCGTCCGTTTTTGTAGATGCGTCCTCTGCGATGCTTCCTATTGTCCTGGTTGGCGATTTTAACATTGACTTATTACCAGACACTTCACAATCTGGATAATTTTTAGACATAATTGAGTCATTCTCTTGTACAAATGTTACACGTTCGCCGGCAAGAATAACAGGATTAAGTGAAACTGATTGATCTACGTATAATTAGTCATGATGAAATTGATGTTATTTCTGGCATTTTTTCAGTCGATGTGTGACCACTTACCTGTATTCTGTATCTTTCCTCTTCAAAAAAAAAAAAACACACACACACACACCCCGCTTGCATTCCCCCAGTTCCTTATCGTAGTTGTATTCAACTGAGTCTCTGCTTTTCACTCGTTGATCGAGTGTGTCGACTGGTCGGATGTTTATGTGAAAGAAAACGGAAGAATTTCATATGACATCTTTCTACAAATCGTTAAAGGTTGCTATCAAGAAGCATTTCCTTTGCGTTAAACAAAAAAGCACAAAACTTTTGTAAAAGAACATGGGTAACAAAAGAGTTATTTCAGAGAATAAAAGCCCGTGATATTATGTAGCGTCAATTTCTTAATCTAAAGATATGTCTCTTCTAATTCAATATAGGAATATTCAAAACAAGTTAAACTCTGATCTCAAGAAAGCTCGATGTCAATGTTACAAGAATAGGTTTATTGCTGTTTCTGATGGCCCCTCCAAAAAATATACAGCACAGTACGATTCCTTATTGGTCAATAACAGAACAGCATCCCTGGTACACTAATTAATTACTCATGGTGTCGAATGCAGTAAAGAGACTTTATCAGATAAATTCAATTCCCACATTTTATCTTCAGGCGCATATTCAACTTCGGGCACTCAACTGGATGCGCAGAAATAATATCCTCTTGCATTACGAATTCTATATTTATGTCCCCTTGCAGTGAATTAGAGATAAACTCTTTTCTTAAGAAGCTAAATAAAAATACTGCTGCCAGTAATTATGACAATAAAGCTACTCCAATTAATTTCGTTGCTAACATATTATCAGCCCCTTTGCTACATATTTGTAACAGAGAATTACCAACAGGCATTTTTCCAGTTATTAAGAAAACAACTAGCGTTGCGGTCTTGCATAAAGGTGGTCCTATGAATAATCTTAACAATTATCGACCGATTTCGGTGTTACTCTTATTCTCAAAGATATTAGAGCACATAATAAAAACAAGACTAACCAAGTTTCTTGATGAACAATTTTGCTTTCGCAAAATAAATCTACAGAAACAGCTTTATTTAGTATCAAATAAAAGTTTGCTAAGAATATTGATAGCAAGGAGTTCACCCTAGGAATATTTTAAGACTTCCGAAAGCATTTGACTCGGTTAAGCATGATATACTGTTTGAAAAAATACCACATTGCGACATTCGACGGGTTGCTCTAAAATTAATGCGCAGTTATTTGACAGTTAGGCTGCAGTACACGTCTCTTCACGGGCATAAATCTGAGCTACAGCCTTTGAAATACGCTGTGCCACAAGTTTCTATACTCGGTCCACTATTTTTTATTGTCTACATAAATGATATCGTGCCAGTGGCGCAAACTTGCTCTATAGTTTCGTATGCGGATGATACCAGCTGGTTTTTCTCTGGCAGCCGTTTAAGAGATTTAGAAAAGCCGAACAAGTGGTTGATCTCGCTTTCATACTTGCTTGAATGTAACCAGCTAGAAATAAACGTTAGTAAAACTAAATATATCTTATTCAAAGGCAGAAATAAGTGCGAAGGTTACACCATTTCTGTTCGATTTAAAGATAATGACATCGAGCGTGTCCCGCTGTTTAAATTCCTGTATGTACTTTTTCATGAAAATCTCAGTTGGATACCGCAAATCAGCAAAGTACGTGCCAGTATGTCTAGATCAATTTCTGTTTTATAGAAACTTAGGTTTATATAAGCCTAAGTTATTGTATTCACTAGTTCATTGTCATTTCGACTACTGTATCTTAATCTGGGGTAGGACTTCAAAAACGAAGCTTGAAAGGTTAATAATTGTACAAAAGAGAGCTGTTCGCTGCATAGAAAATCTGGAACCAACTGAACGCACTGCGCCGTTTTTAACAAGCTTAAATTGCTTACTGTTAAGCAACTTTACAACCTTAAGCTCGCCTTGTATATTCGCAAGGAAACTGGAAATGAAGTGAGTAGTTATATGGCTCAGTGCTACCCTGCAAATGTTCCGTATGATCTGGGACACGAACGATTTAGAATACCGTTATTCAGAGCCATTTACGGAAATCAAACATTCCTCTACCTAATAACTAACCTTCTCCGCAACAATAGTTATATGCACGAACCTATTGAAAAATGTACTTCTCTGCACAGTGTAAAGGGAAATGTTACAATGCACTGTCTGGTACTGTGTCCTAAATATGTTCTTGAGTTAAACAATTTTTATTGTTCTATAAACTTTGCACCCTGCTGCATTCTCTAACAGTTATACATTGCTAGGAATGGTTATGCTCCACTTTGTGTAACGCTTGCACAACGTTGTACTCGTTAATATGTTGCCACTTATGTACGCGTTTCTTCTTGTTATGGGTTATTGCTGTTGCATTATTGTGTGATTCTCTTATTCAATTTAGGACACCTAATCGCAGTGCTGCTTTTATTCTTGAGCAGTTTTTTTGTAGTGCTCTATTGTACAAAGCCATTGTTTATTTATTCTCACTGCTTCTGAGCTAATGTATGGGTGGAGGGACTTTAGTCAAGCAGAGCCCATCTGCCTGTCGTCTTTGCAGCCCAGGCAATGAATGTCTGAATAAACTAAAACTGAAGCTGGCAGATTACTTGGGCCACTGGGTCGACAGTGGCGGCTAGATACATGTATCTGTTTGTAACCGGAAATTATTGATTGGAGTCCCGGCGTCTTCACAGGAACAGAGAAGCTTTCTTGACTTTATTGCGGAAGGGTAGCGAGGAGTAGGCCAATGTGCTATGCGAAGCTTTCAAACATTTGAGTCAACGCGTACAGTAGTTGCACTGCGCTACGAGAAGCCCCGTGTCCATGTTTGTCAGCAGAAGACGTACGCATGGCCTTCGTGAGGGACTTCAGCATAGCAATCACTTGCGTTTCCTTGTCTCGCATGCGGACCACTGCAGCGACATTGAACTTTATTTTGCAAAGAGTCACGTGTTTGGCGTGTCTTAGACAGCGCTGGCCACACCTCACTTGATAAAGCATCAGTGGTATGGCCGCTTGTTTAGCTCTAAATTGAATTTTGTTGGAGAAATATGAAAGAGGAGGCACCGTCGCTGGATGAGATATGTCGTTGGACCCGGAAGAAGATATTGTAGACTTTAGTTTTTGGTGAATGATGTCGCCTTATTGCAGCAGCCGCATCCCTGGTTGATGACCCGTCTCTAGCCATCTTCATCATGATTCTCTGCCCTTTCTTTATGCGTGGATAGTCTTACACAAATGCAGCGTATGGCCATTGACAATTTGCGCACTGGAGCTCCGTTGCACAGCAAGGGTCAGCGTCGTGTTGTTCGGAAAATTATGGGCATACCATCGGATTTCGGCAACCAGTACTCACGTGTACGATCCGCTGGCATCTTCTGCACTGAAGTCGTTGGGTACGAAAGACCGTACCCGTGTATTCGTGTTATAGTAGGCCGTCACATTTGAAGACGAGCGTTACACAGCTCCAGTTGCTAAGGCACTTAGCTTGTAGTAAGGCCACACCATTTGTCGCAGGTTTGATTCAAATTGTAAGCTCGCTGTCGCTAATTGATGCGATAATATAATGAACAACACCAGCGGTAATATAGTTGTCCTAAAGAACGAGGTAGGGGATATTAATGTCGCCCAGGAGCTTCATTGTCATCAAACCATCAACCACGCTTCGGTTATGGACCGGATGGCTCCTCCAAGCAAAGGCAGCAGCGCCACATGAATGCTGCACACTCCACTACGAAAGAAAGCTTCAAGATCAGGTGGTACGGAGGTCGACTAAGGCGCAGATCGATCCGTGCCGTCCCCTGGAGAATTTTTCGAAATTTGCGGCACTATTGCCGTACCAGACAATATAAGTTTATCTCAAAACACTGATTGGCGCCTACAAAACTGAACTAAATTAGCGCTACACTTAGCCAAAACCCCGCGAGCTCACTGTTGCGATGCGAACAAGGGGTGGAACCGCCGGAGGGATATCCTCTACGATGGACAGCTTCTTCTCGCGTTAGTCGTTTCTCTCTTACTGGTCTACGCCTTTTACGTGCCCTTCTTCGTTAAGAAGAAACCACACCAACTCGCCCATTTCTCAGTTTTGGTGAATAACAAATGTCAAACGTTCTCGCTCAGCGCAAGAGGCGTATGCATGATTTGGAAGTTACGCGAATGGTATCGTTCATTGTATGTGTAGTGTATGTCCTCGCTAAGCCTTGTTATATCAGACTGTAGTCTCGACACGAATTGTGTAGTAGTTCGTAGAAACCAAGCACGCACCAGTAACTACAGTAGAACCTCCGACGAGTAATGTATGAAAGCCGACGCGCATGACCCGCTGATCAGATTTCGACGATCGCCGACTGTGTACGCCGCTATGGTTATGGTTGAGTGCTGCCTGTTGTCGGGGCACATGTTGTCACCCGATGAAAACTTAATTTTTGTATTCATAGTTTTGCTGCTGTCTTCTTCATTGTCACTACGGCGTGACAATATTAGCTGGGATGACCATGTATAATACGCTCTAAGAAAAGCCTTTTACCATATGACTTTTCGCAAACAAAGCTATTCAAACAAGCGATAGCTTTGTCGTGCCTTAATTCAGCATTGAGGAAATTTTTTTTTGCACAAAGGTCGCCGCGAACAGCTTTAAAATAAGTGTGCCACGTTTGGAAAGCTCTAGTTCTCATTTTTGGAGTGTTCCCTTTTAAATAAGCAATACATTGCACTCACCGCAACCACATAGGAAAAGCGCAAGCCGACAAAGGTTGTGGCGATGCAATACATACGTGCAGTTTTGCGCAGCTGGAGGAAAATCAGACGTAAGCACGGAATAGCCGTTGTTTTGACAGCGCGTTTAAATCCCTCTAGGCTGTCCTCCGTAGTGCATCATGAGATCAGAAAGAAAAGCCCAAAACTTCCTTGTAGAAAGAGACGTGCAAAGCCCTAGTTGGCTTGCGCCACTGAGGTTGTTCCCTAGATTCCGCTTTTCTGTGGCTAAGTATATATGGCTAACTACATCGATGCTCGAACGACCTTCAGCAAGCACGCATTGCCTTGGATGGCTGTAGCGGGTGGCATGTACCTACCTGCGCAGGTTAAGGATTGAAGGTTCTGCTCATTCTTTACCAATGCATTGATTGTGAGCAAGTATAATGACGTAATTGTGAGGGAAGCGGCAGAGGCTGGTGATCTGTGCACATAATTAGCCACGTGCGTTAGCATCCCGTCAGTAGCACTGGCTGATAGAGAAATACAGTATTTAGTAGGCGTTAGGTTTCGCATGTGAATCTATATGAGTCTTGTAGCCACAGTTCGAGTGCGCATGCGCGCCCCGTCCGCCTGCTTATAAAATATTCGTTAAACATTAGTTGTAGGTAAGCGTCTGGCCTGCCCACATCATTTGTTCCTGCCCTTACTCTGCTCAACGACACATGATGCACCACCTGGCCCAACAGTCACCGATGCGGTTCAATGAGCAATGAGACGATCCTGAATGCCAGGTGAAGCCCGCTTTTGCTGTCTTTTACCGTGAATCGCCCTATTTTACGCGCCTAACATCTGAAACATCGTCCACTTCAGCTATTAGATACCGCCCCAAGAGTTGCAGGAATATCATGCGCGCTTTCAATGTGCACGATGCTCAGTGAAGCGCTTACTTCACTTCAACTACACGAATTTAAAACCTATCTAGGTAAAATATCTAGGAATGTCTTTAGCAACGCTCGTTAGTGTATCTGTCTTCTCAAGGTCGAGTGCGGTTTCCCAACATAGATAACAATACCATTCAAAGTGTCATTTACAATTCAGCCACTGCAAGACTTAGCGGAAATGCTACTGAAAACACCTCGAAAGATGTCGCCAGCTTGCGACAGTTGAAAAGTGACTGTCATGCTCGATATACATTGTGTCTTGTACCTACATGAAATTCGCACAGTGCTAGGCGTTCAAGCGCTGCTCTCAGCACCAAACAGGCCATGCCGTTTCGTAGACAAGTTCAGTTTCAGAGACCCAGAAGAGATGCGTACGTCATCACGTCCACAATGTGGCACGTGATGCGTGCCATCTGTGTCTAAGAAATTTCATATGAAAGTTCACTTTCCTGCGCGAATGCGTAAATCGGACACATCGGACACACTTGCCTAGCCGAACACTCGACCTTCGCTAGAAGCAAGGAAGCGACATGGCTTCCATGGTGGTGAGTATGGATGCACATCACACTTACGAGCATGAGCGATAATCACAAGATAACGACAAGTATACGCACGTTTGACACCTGAAGCACAGGAATGCACAAACAGGAGCTGCATATGTTAGCGCGTGTTTAGTATGGGCTAAGTAAAAAAAAAAAAAAAAAAACAAGAAAGGAATTAGGGTCCAGGTAGATGCACCTTATATTGGAGGCATGAATATTTCTATCTCCATGAGAAAGCACGCTTCCTGGAAATGTATTTTATCCGGAGTAGTAATTTACCTGTGCATTTTTTCGTTGACAAATTCTACTGCTTTACGTGCCAAAACCGTAATATTATTATGAGGTGCGCCGCCGAGAGGGACGCCGCATTAATTTTCACAGCATGAGGTTCTTCACCGTGCATCGAATGCACGGTACACGGCTTTGCGTTGAACGAGTGTCACATCCTATGAAGTTTTACTGAAGAGCCACTATTGTTAGTTCATCATTCCTTGTCGATGAAATTTGTGCGCATGTAAGGGACTGTACTCGCTACATATCGGTTTGGTGCAATGAAACCATTTTTTGTAGGTGCTTCTGTTGCCTTCTACGCAAATTGCGTTGGTTGTGAAGCCATTCACGACCATCTACTCAAAGTTACGCTCTGATGTTCTTGTGTTGTCTCGGATTCAAGCTGCTGAGTTTGATGTCATAGGTTCGATCTCACCCACAGCGGCCGCTTCATAATTCGGGCGGGGTGCGAAAACGCTCGAATACCGGGTCCATTGCGGGCACGTTAAACAAACTCAGGTGGTCAAACCTAATCCATAGCCCCGTGCTACTACATCCCTGTAATGAGACCATGCTTTCAGGACATAGGAAAAGCCGTTATTACTTTTGAATTTTATTGCTATTCAGATTCCACCTGATAACGTACAATGGTTTAGGGGAAGACATGACATGCTTCTTTCTTCTGCACAGCCAGCAGCTTCAAAACTCACTATAATATTACATGCGTACCGTAATTTTGCTTCTAATTCATTTTCATATGCGTGTTCGGTAGCACCAGCTGATGCCGAAAGCTAGCCAAGTCGCGCTGGGAAAAAATACTAGGATTAATGACGTACGGAAGAGGTGCCTACGTGACCGTGATAGCGGGCTTGTGCGGCTGTACAAACCACGGCTACAGCTTGATGTTTGATTATCGTGCTGGGTATGTCAGTGACTACAGTTTAAATAATAAAAATACAGCAAACGCCGCGCATCTGTGACACAAAGGTATCAAACGTGTATTTCGTCCTTGAAACAATAGCCAGAATAAGATTGTTCTAATCGTGTTGACGAGCGAGCACTGTACGTGATGATTCGAATCGAAAAATTGACTTTGGGGAACACAACCATTTTGAAAAATCAAAATAGCCCCAGATGCGGAGGCTCTACAATAACTGTTCCGCTGAAATGGCTTTTTTAGAACGTTCTCCATATTAAGCTTCAATACAGCTCCATCTAACAAGCTGGTTGCAGTGCTGCCGAAGGTTCGATGCGTACACGCGTAGCTGATGAACAAAGCTATTTATAATATATTTACGCGTAATCCAACGCTGGCCAAGATGGCGACCCTATATCAATCGGGAATGGATCGTGTTGCTCTTCAGTGCGGCCATGCTGTGGCGGCTGTTCCTTATCATCAACCGCCGGCAGCAGAAGCACCTTCCCGGTGTTTAAACTACACATCCGTGGTGAAAGGTGTGTCATTTAGCTTAAGTCTTGCTACGTGAATGATGTCGCTCGCTGCTGACGACGATGAAGAGTCGGCGGGAATGGTTTCATGTGAGACATCGGTCACTTGTCGCATCACACGGTATGGACCAGTGTGTAGACCAGGTAGCAGCTTGTCGGCAAGGTACATACGGCGAATGGGTGACCAGAGAAGAACCGGAAACCCCGGAGAAAAGTGCACGTCATCGTGGTGGCAATTGTAGAGGCGTCTCTGATGCTCCTGTGAGGCCTGTAGAAGGGAGCGGGTGAGCTGTCGCGCGTAGTCTGCGCGTGCGCTCACGTCGCGGGCGTAATCAGTAGCGTATTCAGTCCCGTCTTATTTAAAACTAAGAAGGTATACTCTTGCAATATCCTTACGCAGCGGTCTATAGTTCCGGGCGTAACTGGCTGATTATTGGCTAAACTAGAGTGTTTAATTTTTTCTCGCTACATGATACGGTACAGCAATAGGCTACTCGCTAGTACCTTTGCGCGTGCATGTTGTATAACGAGGATTACTGTGCCAGTTGTCGCCTGTAACCGTAGGAGCTACCGTAACCGTGGCAAAATAGCAGCGCCCATACATTGCCAGCCATCCGCTTCGATCCAAATTCACGCTTGGTACTGCCTCTCCTCCCTGTCGACAAGAAACTAGCGGCAAAATCCGTCATCGATAAGTCTCATCTAAAGGTGAGGTCAAAATCATTGGGCATGTTTTGTCGTAATAATTGAGATCGGCTCTTTGTCTTCACGCTGCTAGGATTACGGGCATGGCACCAACCCGTAAAACTGGTTTGATTTCAGGTTAGGAGAGGGCGCCACAGCATTAGCGTTGGTGATGCACTGCATCATTAATCTACTACACCGCTCTAGCATGGCGCGCGATGAAAGTAGCGATCAGACAAGTCGACGACTAGGAGACGCTGTGGCGCAGGTGCACATTTGTAAAGGCCTTCGCCCATACTACTTGATAATGAGGCTGCAGGGTAACTGCAGGCACAGCGTACTGGTAAAGCGAAGCCCCGCGGTCTCATGTACGTAAGAGCAGCTTATAGGTAGGCGTCGAAACATTTTAGGTGTCCATCCACCAACCATGGAGCACGTAACAGGATGGCAAGCAAGCGTTGAGCACACGAGCCTCATATCAGATCATGGTTTTGGAACGTAAAACCCCATACTTCATTTTCCCTTCAGTTTTTAGAACTTGTCGGCACGCGGCATTTTCCACATTTCATTTGCTTCGCTCACTGCACTGAATAATAAATAGAGCTACATATTGTACTTAAAAAGCGACACTAACCACATATGTTATAGAACCCCTTCCCATGAAGTCCTATGAGAAAGATCACGAACCTCGTCATAATTCTAGCATGCGCTCCTGAACAGATAACCGCCGATATTTCTCAGTGGTAGAAAACGGGAAAATAGAATCGGAGCATCAGCACGTGAATGTTGGTGCGCCAAATGCAAAAGAAGGTACTCTATTTTGTGCAGGCACATAATTCTTCATTTCGATATGTGTATCTAGCTCTCTTGCACATTGTCACTGCACTCTCGCACCTCTATATCACCCATTCCATCCTGGCCAGCGTGCCGTCGCTATGCACCATAATTGGTACGCGCTCTGATCCTCGCCACCTTCTCACTCAGTGTCGGACCCTCGGGGTTTCCGGCAGGGTGCGTCGTACACGGGAGGCCGACTCACTCCGCGCAGCATCCCGCCATTTTTTGCGGGATCATCTGAGGCAACAAGTACCACCGCGTTTTGCCTGCAATGATGACTCCGCTCCCGCAATGCGATCAATCGCATGCATGCAAACCATCATGCGTAAGATGCCACTGATCGAGCTTCAATGCGAATCAGTAAAGCTCGCACAACAGGGAAAAGTACACATAAGCAAGGCCTCGATCGAAAATGTGGTGAATACATATGGCTTATTATCGGTCGCAACGGTCTCTTTACTTCGGCAGAACTATACATGTAATCTGAATGCGATGACGTTGGATTGTGAACCCATTACAACTCGCCCAAAGTGCGGAACCCATGCTTTGCAGGAAACGACTTAAGCGAAACAAGCATTCAGAGATAAATGTGACCAGAGATAGAGGCAGAGCGGCTGAGCAGCCATGGAGGCCTCCATTTGAGCAGCCAGCAGCTGCCGGCCGAGCCCGCACTGAATAAAAATTACCGGCAAACAAACCCCTCAGCAAATCTCAAATTTGCTCCGTGATCTCGACACAAGAGGTGACATATTGGGAAAACACTTTGGCTTCACGGAGCATTCGCTTGCCAGAGCTGGGTGCGTGACGTGATACTCCCTCCTAGCTCTTTCCTTCACCCATGCGCCCGGGCTTGGTGAACTGCAATCTTCGCTCGTGCAGCCGCCCTGGATTTCAGCTGCTGACATCTTCTAGTCTCGAAATGACAGGTTGCCTCGGGCGTCGATCATGTCCTGCGGTGCCTGGTTGGCTGTCTTGGTCACTGGCTGCGGACCGTTGGTGTTTCCATGGATCTCAGCCGCGTCGGTTGTCGTTGGCTATTGGCCCCTGCCTCTCTTCTGCAACGTTCTGTCCCCTGCCTCCGGTTGACTTGCCATTACACCTTTTTGCGCATACGCTCCACAAAAGTGGTGCTGTCGGCTTTGGAGCTAATAGAAGACCATCACTGATTAGACTACACAACGCGCGCACGTAGTTCAAGCTCGACATACTCTGCCACCACACTTCGTTTTCGTCGCTTTGTTCCCTTCAGACCTGCCGTGGTTGCTTAATGGTTATGGTGTTGGGCTGTTAAGCATGAGATCGCGGGATCGAATCCCGGCCATGGCGGCCGCATTTCTATGGGGACGAAATGCGAAAACACTCGTGTACTTAAGTTAAGGTGCACGTTAAAGAACCCCACGTGGTCCATATTCCTGGAGTCCCCCACTACGGCGTTCCTCATAATCAGATCGTGGTTTTGGCACGTAAAACGCCATAATTCAATTCATTTTCCCTTCAATTTTCAGAACTTGTCTACACGCGGCACCGCACTGAATAATAAATAGAGCTACATATCGTACTTAAAAAGCGACATTAACCACAAATGCTATAGAACCCCTTCATGTGAAGTCCTATGAGAAAGATCCCGAAACCTCGTCATAATTCTAGCATGCGCTCCTGAACAGATACCCGCCGATATGTCTCAGTGCCTATGGCATCTGCTGCTCCACAAAAGGTCGTGGGTGCGATTCCCGGCCACGGCAGCCGATGATAAAGAACACCCGGCAGTGAAAATTAGATTGACGTGGAGTAGATTCTGACGCTTTTGTCGATTTAAGCGTTTTCTGCACGCATATTTCCGCTCTTATTGTTTACGCAAAGGTGCATTATCACGGCCCCAACGGAATATTCGTTCGTTGTGCGTATGCAGCTCATCCAATGCTCATCACGCGTCTTTCCTGGCACATGTACAAGTTCGCGCCTCGTTGCCGTTTTGTGCGTTTTTGCGCTGGTAACATCTTGAAGAGGGACATTCGTACGACGGCAGGAGGAGACGGAGACTGGAGATAGGAGTCGCTGGCCAAAGGGGGAGAGGGGGATCGCCAGAAACTGTTGGAAAGATGAGCCCAAGGAAAACGATTGGCCTACTCGTTGGCGCAACATAGAAGTTGCCGAGGAAATTGCGATCGCATTAGCTTGCGCTGGAACGGACGCGAAATTTGTGATCAGTGACAGCAAAACTGCCATACAAAATTTTAGCAAGGGAAGGATCTCGCCCTTAGCGGCCAGAATCCTAGGCCAGAGAAAGCTAGATAGAAAAATTCAAATAATTTGGACTCCGGCGCACGAAGCCGTCCCCGGCAACGAGGCGGCCCACGAGCTGGCTCGAGATCTCTACCGCCGAGCCGCTACGGGGCCCCTCGATGACCGAGGGAGCGGCGAGCGCGTGCTAAAATATGGGGAGATCACGCAGCATTATAGATTGGCTCGTAGACTGGTATCCCCGCCAGACCCAAAATTAAACAACACACAAGCAGTCGCGTGGAGACGACTACAAACTTATACATATCCGCACCCGGTTATGGCGAACCACATGTTCCCCGAGGCCAGGAGCGATAAATGTACTCTTTGTGGGGCGAGAGGGACCCTCGACCACATAATATGGGAATGTCCGTACTCTCCCGGGGGAATACACAAAATAGATAGTAGAGACGCCTGGGAGACCCTGCTGCGCAGCTCGGACTCTGAGCTCCAGCTCCGGCTCGTCCAACTGGCTGAAGAGGCTGCTGGGACCCAAGACCTCCCAGCCTGCATCTGAGGCGGCGGCACTCGCCCCCTGCCCTGCGTGTCGGGGGGTGGGTAGATCACCTAATCCGTTGGACATTAAAGTTTATTCTATCTCTATCTGGCCTACTCGTTGATTGCTTTTCATCGCCTGCTTGTTTTGAGCATAAACACGCCACTCGATGAGCGCGCTTGAAGGAGGCGCGTCTGCTTCCCTTCCAAC
Source organism: Dermacentor andersoni (assembly GCF_023375885.2). Taxonomy (NCBI): domain Eukaryota; kingdom Metazoa; phylum Arthropoda; class Arachnida; order Ixodida; family Ixodidae; genus Dermacentor; species Dermacentor andersoni. Next base: position 198,325,913 of record NC_092815.1, read on the forward strand.
AAATCTGTTGCACCGCTCATGCAATGCCGCCGGAGCTCTAACAACGCAGTTTACCCAAAAACGCGTTCACCACAGCGTCGGTTTACACTCACGGCACCTGACAGCATCTGCGGTTCTGTTTAAGGAACGCAGCAGCTCATGTATCGCGTGCTTGCTACCTCTGTCCCTACATTGAGGAAAATCGTAATTAACTAAAGAATGCGCATATTTATTGACTCATGTTTGCGATCGCGGTTCGAAAGCTGCTCCTGCTCATTAGAGTAATCGTTCCACTTCCGTGCTACAGTGAAGCATTCTTCTGAAAGAGGGGTCAACTGATTCTATTGCAAATGTGTATCTAGCGAGTGCAGGAAAATACGATTTTCACCAACGTGCGTAGTGCGTCTCTCTTCTTTTTGTCCATGTCAGTGTTTCCTGTTGGATTTTTTTTTATCCAGTTCACCAGGGCATCGGTCCAGGTATTGCACTTTGCAGCTCATATTGGTCATCACAAGAAACACAGTGCTTTAACGCCATTCCTTTCAGTCTCGCGAATATTTTTTTTTTTTTTTCAGAAATGACTTTGGGTAGCCTGCCTTTTAAAATTTTAACATATGCACAACACAATGCGTTAATTGTTGACTTTTACACTGGAAATCGAAGAAACCTTGGTTAAGAAAGTATGACCACATTTCGTACACGCCTACGGCGCTATATTTTTCATAATGTGCTCTGAATTTTCTTTGTAATATCACTTCAGTGCTTCTTATATCTTCGGCAGCCGTATCACTCTTATAAAAATATGCCCTATTATTATGGTTATCCAGCTGCTCGTGTTTTCATGCACTATCTTTTTTACCCTCTAGCTCCGTGCGTAAGGACTAGCAGCTGTAAACCAGCGCGTCTTATTTGCTGAGAGTTTCCGGACAGGGAGCTGACAACCATTATTCAAAAGATGAGGGCCATACAGAAAGACGGCACATTCTGTACCTACTATAAAAGAGCCCATGTCGTCCTTGCGATACTCGTGCCTACATACCTACATCGAAACATGCGACATTTCGTAGAGTTAATGAGTATCGGCGTATTAATTATAGGAACGACTCTGATACAGGAGACTCCTGGTAAAGAACAGCGGTCAAAGAGGAAGCGAAGCTTCGACGTTTGCGCGGAAAGAGTTGGTAAGGTGCTCCTTCGCCTTAATTGCGATATTTTATGCTAGCTCCGTCGGTGTATAGATTGCTGAAAAAAAAACAAATGCGCCGATTCAACCGACAAAGTCCACTTTGAACAATATTTATGGCTGCTCAGCAGATAAATCCCTATGACTGTCTATAACCAAATATTCTGCTAAGCCGGAATAGCGTAAATTAAAAGAAATTGAACCATTTTACGACCACAATTAAGGTTTCTACCTGCATAGATTCCCGTAAACACCATGATTAAACTCAAATGTCATCTACTCAAGCAATTATTTGTAACTTGTGAAAAGATTATTTGTAATTTAAATGAAGAGCTAAACATTGTCGACTGCTAAAAAGCATTTTTGATTTAGATACAGAATTGTTTACAAGCATGGCCAAGAGACGCTTATGAAAACTTTATCGTGAAACTTGGTGCACCGTCGCTATTATGTGGAAATGCTAGAATTCTGTAACGGTACCGGTAAAAGCGTGCGATAGGGGAATTCATCACATATTACTTCAGTGGATCAGTGTAATGACTACATTGTTTATGTGAGGTCAGAAGAGTTCGTACTCAGCAATTATTAGAATCATTTACACCTCTGTATGTGATGGTGTTGATTATCTGATGAAGATGTAAACACGCGTGTCCATATTCCTTCCCCTAAGTCGCGCATAGTAACGATGCACTATTGAATGTGGTTACAAAAATGAGAAGTAGAGATGAGAAAAAGTAAAGCACGGAAAAATGAACATAAGTAGCGTCCATACGAGATTACAGAATAGGTAGTCATCGTGAGTAATAGGGATTCTTGTGAACTACGTGCACGATTTCAAATACAGGCTTACGACTGGAGCGCCGCGAAAAGTCTACTGGGATCACTCTGCAGTTCACAACGTTTAGGCATTGTATAACTACGTATGAACCAAAGTAGCGGCGTACGAGTTCTTCAGAAAGGCCTTGTTGACGTATCCGGCTCCACAGCCAGACCTGACCACCAAGCTGTTACAGGATCTCTCGTTGACCAACGTTCTCACGACAGGCATCAAAGCGTTCCTTTACTGAATACGCAGTCTCGCAAGCTGACGAGCTTCTTGCACCCGTTCGGTGGAGGAGTTTGCATCCGGGGAAGAATTGTGCATGTGTTAGGCAATAACATTGCGTCCGACGTTCTGGCACTAAGGGTGATCAAAATGTTTTGCAGCTCGCATATCAGGAAAACTGCCGGACCTTTGTAAAAAAAATTATTTTTTAACATAATCTCCCCTCACACTAATGCGCTTCTCCCATTTTCCTAGAATGCTTTTGATGCCTTGCAAAGAAATTCTTCCTGGTTGCCAAGGCACTCCTCTGTGGCACTTTGAAGCGAGTTCAAGTCATCAAACCTTGTTCCCTTGATGTGTTTCTTGAAATTCGGGTGTAAATAGAAGTCTCTCGTGGCCAGGTTGGGACTGTAAGGTGAGGGGTCCAGCTTTTCGAAACCGCTCTCACGAGTGGAAGCCTGCACAAAACGAAACCTCTGAACCGGGGCATTTTCGTGCAGGAGGAGGACAACTCTTGCCCCTAATCTTCACCGATTTTCTACGATGACCTTATTCACTTTTTGAAAGAACGTTGGCGTACGATTCGCCTGTAAGCGTCCTACTGTTTTCAGGATACCCAATGAGCAGGATCCCCTTTCCGTCCTGCAATAGTGTAGCCATGGCTTTCTCCTCAGCATTATGCCTTGAATTTTGTCGGGGGAGAGGACCCCGAATGGCTTCTCTGCATATACTGCTGTTTTCTTTCTGTATCCCACTCATAAAGCCACGTCTCATCTCTAGTCAGAAGGCCGGAGAGAAAACGTTCTGGGTCGCTTGAATAGAGGTGCAAAAGCTCCCTCTATGAATCCACATAGTGATGTCGATCGTGCGCTGAGAGGTTCCGTGGCACCCTTCGCTCCTGGTCCTTCGTCACACCCAAAACATCGTAGATGATAGTGAAAACACTAATTACGAATTTGATAATTAAGAATTTGAAGCCTTGGTCGAAAAAACAAATTCTTAATTATCCATCGGCCCACTCGAACTCGTAAAAAGAGCTATAGACAAAAACTGACTCCGCTGTGCTCTAGAGAAGTCATGGGAACATCGAGTTCGTGAGAGCGACGACGCCCAGCTAAGGCGTCTGGAGAAGTCTGGGTTCCACGGAGAAAGCGTTGCCTCGGTGGTAGAGAGCCAGATTCGCGAGCTAAAGGTTGGTGGGAGGCGCAGGCTGAAAAAAGACGCCCGCCCGCTAAAGCGCCCTGTCGTAGTGCCCTCTTGGCACCAGGTTTCTCACCACCTCAAGAAGGTTGGCCACAGGTGCGGCGTGTGTGTTGTGTTTTCAGCACCGGAAAAGCTGGGACAAATGTGTCGCCTAGTAAACGAATCCCAGTAGAGGCCAGCCTGCAAAATAAAGCAAACCAAAGCCCTCGTTGAATGTGACGTCGGTGTTGTGTATAGTATTCCCCTCGCCTGTCGGAAATGCTATATTGGCCAAACCGGGCGCTGTCTGAATGAACCCCTGCTAGAGCATCGCAGGAATGCTACTTCACTCAGCGGCGCTGGCCATTTAGCCGACCACATTCGCCGTTGCTCGCGCAAGCCAGCATGCAAGGCGTTTTTCGAAGGAACACGTGTGTTGCGCAAATATAGCAATCAGAAAAACCTGGAAACTTTTGAAGCATTTTGTATCTCCAATGAAAACGATTACTGTGTCAGTGTTCCTTCTGTTGTACTAGGGGAAGAAGAACTTGATTATCTCAGGGCAAACGGGTGTGTCGAAACAGCTAGGTAGGGCGGGAGATGGGCAAGATTGCACTAAGTAATGTAAAAAAGGGGGGAAGAAAAGGCAGGGAAAGGTTTTGCAGAACTTCCTTCTATGCAGATTGGTATGAAGGTTATAAACAGCGATAAGGTACCGCAGAAAGGGTGGCCAAGGCTTCAAGAGGAGGACCTATCTTCGGCAAAGGCGGCCTCGTCATCCTTGGCATGTTAGTATTAAAGGGTTAGTGCAGTGATGTCACGTGCGGTTGTTGTCGGTGGCGGCTGGTTGTAAAGGGAGAGACTTCAAAGAAAATGAGCGCTGTCGCCTGACGTCAGTGAGCGTGGTTCCCAAGGCGAGGGGACAAGAGCGGGAGAGCGGGAAGGCGGAGAGAACAGGAAAAAAATGAGAGAAAAGACGGGGGACACCGCAAGGAAAAAAAATTAAAATATGAAAGAACAAGAAAAGAAAAGAGGGGCACGGGGGGGGGGGGGGGGGGGGGGGGCGAGAGGTTAGCAAGCATTCAGGGATGTCGTTGGCGGCATGGTTTCGTGGCTTTAGAAGAGCCGGCTGGCGGTCAGTGCGCGAGTAACAAAAAAGACCCAAAAAGACACCAGTTAAAAGAGTGACTTTAGTAGAGCAGAAGCAATGCATCGAGCAATTTTGAAAGGGTTAAGATGGCAGCAAGGAGTGTGGCGTGCAACGCATAGGGTAACTAGAAAGCAGCGGCATGGTCTTTCCGGCGACGTTAGCCCCAGTAGCTCAACGTAGGTGTCGTTACGGCGGTATACAGAAATAGCGATACCCTGCGTGTCTGAGGCGCCGAAGAAGGCATACTGGCGCCTGGGACTTTCGAATCTGTCGGTGAGGGTGTTCGAAAAAAATATATATAAGAAAAAAAGAGACAAAACAATAAAAGGGGGGAACCGATACCGGAATAAGAAATAGGAGGGTGACGTGCGCAGAAACGGACGGGTGCAGGTGTATTAGGGAAAAGGGGGTCGTACAGTTGACATAAACGTAAGAACATGAAAGAGTATATTAAATTGTGTAGTAGGAAGAAAAAAAATTCTGAAATAGAGGTATAGGTAAGGTTAAGAATTAAGTTTAGGTGGTGGCATAATGCGTTTTGTGCCTTGGTTGATGATATGAGAATGTCAGATTTAAGCTACCGCTTTTAAAGATTCTTAGTTATATATACGAAATTATTTCCCGTTGGATGTAGGCAATAAACTTGTGTATGAGGTAGGATTCCCTATTTTTCCTTTCGCGAAGTGAACGGAAATGTGTTTGCAATATATAGATCCTTGCTTTGTCGAATATATGACCATGTTCATTAAAGTGACTAGCGACTGCTTTGGGTAACTTGTGTTTTGTATCCGCGCGGTGGCCGTTCACTCTTGTATGAATTTCTTGTCCAGTCTCACCTATGTATTGTTTGCTACAAGCGGCACATTCTAGACAGTAGACTACGTTGCTTGATGTGCAGGTGAAACCAGAAGTTACCTTTTGTGAGTAATTCGACGCTGTACTTTTTACTGTAGTAGAATATTGAATATTTTTCTATGTAGAGTACTTGGGGCGGCCACAGAGACCGCTTCACAATTTCGTATTTGTCCTTAGTTTGGCATGCAGAAGAATATCTTTAAGATTAGTGTTGCGTGTACAGGCTACTCTGGGCGGGCCGGGAACGATCTTGTTAAGTTTCTGGTTGCTCGTGAGAATTGGGTAGTATTTACTGAGGATGTTGTTCATGTTTGTGAGTGCGTTTGAGAATTTAGTAGTACGAAGAAGCATTGTTGTTCTTGCGATCCTCAGGTGGGGCTTGAGGACCTTCGCTCGATCAAGTTTGGCTGCAGGGTGTAGGCTTTTTGAAGGTTGCTGTTTGGGTGGTTCCTGTTTCTAGGGTTTCTAAGGTGATCGAGTCTATCTATGTAGTCCTGGTCTTCAGCGCAAATGCGACGTAGTTGTGTGGCTTGGCCTTTAAAGATGCCTTGTTTACAATTTCTGTGATGGTGGCTCATATTCTAGGCACTGTTGTTCGTCGAAAAGTTTTCTATGCAGCGTTGTCTTTAGCGCCCCATTGTCAATGTATGTTGTTACGTCGAGAAAACTTATGAGCTCAGTTGAAGATTCTGATGTGAATTTTATAGTTGGATGAAAAGAGCTTAGTAATGCTACATATTTATCTAGACTGTCTTGACCATGTCTCCATATTATGAACATGTCGTCTATGCATCCTACGTATGTGTGGCGCTTGTCACTTCAGCGCGATAGGAAATCTGTTTCTAGAACCCCCATAAATATGTTCGCGTAGGTTGGTGCAAAAGGTCTACCCATGCTTGTACCATGTTTCTGTACAAGCATGAGTTTCTGTACTATCGGTAGGTAGTAACTCTCCTCAAATTTGAAGTAGCTATGTGTTAGAACTAATTCAAGGAAAGACAAGTAGACTTAAGTAGAGTGTTGTGCATTGTGTTTAGACAGCGTTTGTATTATTGAAGACACACCATCAGTGATTGGAATGTTGGTGTACAGCGCCGTGACGTCCAGTGTTGCGAGAATTGTGTTGAGGGTAGCGTGCCTTTAGTATTAATGTCCTCTATAACCTTCAGCAGGTCGGGCGTATCTTGTACAAATTACGGAAGTGCTTTTGGCAAGTCACCAAGGAAGTGGTTAAGGAAGTGCAGACACTCTCTGTCGGGTTATTTGATACCATCGGGTGACCTGAGATAATAGCGGTGTATAGTTCAGTGGATGGAACTTTATGAATTTTTGGAAAGAGGTAGAAACGCCCGGCAGTTTTGTTGCTTGGTTTTAAAAATTTGTATTCTGACGGTGTTATCAATTCATCAGCCAAAACTGATTTCAGTCTGTTGGCAATTGTCACTGTCTAGGACAATGTCGGATCGTTATCTTAATTTGCGGTAATCTTCTGGGTCGTTTATTTGTCTGTAAGCCTCGTGCTTGTAAGATTCTACTGACCAAAGAACTACCATCCGTATCTGCTTCCTTAATAACAATGTCGTTCGGGCAACTAAGATTTGAAATGATATGACTCTCCGACGCAGTTATGTTTTTAGGTCGCTTAGATGTCTTGGATTGGCTTATAATTTCTTCAGTAACAGGTTTAAGGTATATGTCAAATTCTATGGCTTATTCTGGTACGGGGGTCCAAGTGGATTGGGCTCTAAGGGGTGTCGTCGTGGTGTCTGGTGTGTCTGATACGCATTCGTCGGGAGAATTCTGAGAGGTCCTTGTGAAACTCAAATTCAGTTATTGTGTTGTTCGTGGGACAAAAGTTTAGGCCCTTGCTGAGTACGTCCATTTAATTTTTAGTTAATGTTTTTGAAATGTCTATAACATTGGAGTTGTTTAGTTTTGTGGAAGTTTCCGTCACGGCTGGTATTTCTAGACGCGAGGTCCCTCTTATTGCAGTGAGGTGGCTCTTAGCCTGGAAGGTTGTTTTCCGAATAAAGTAGCTTTTTTTCTTTGTTTTCGAACTAATTTTCTAGAGTGTTTTTCGTCGTAATGCTCTAAATCTTTTTTCTCATTCAGTGTCGGAGCTATGTTCAGAAGTCTGTGGCTAAAATTTTCGATTTGTTCTTCTCAATGTCCTCAAGGAACACTGATTGTAGAAACTATATTTTTCTCTGTGCAGATTGTGTAAGTTTTCAGATGGAAGGTGTAGCTCGCATGTTTTTCGCAAGTTTTGTAGCCGGTAGGAATTCGGTGCTTAATTTGCGATGGCTGTCATTTATTTGTCTTTTTGCAGGTAGATTTGCGTGAGGTGTGTTTCTGCTTGGCAGGTTTATTAACCCATGCCTGGCATAATTCGAGCTTGATTTCTGTTTGACTTTGTGCGTGTGCAGGCAGGCGTTTGGGCGTCTGTGTTAAAACTTGGGTAGTGGATTTTCTGTTGTCTGTTACAGTTGTGTCTGTTTGCACTGTCGTTGATGTCGTTTTTGGAGTAGTGTGTGTCTTGTCGCTCGTCTCACATTCCGCTGTCAGTGTTCCGAGTGTTCTTGAGGTGACTGTCGCAGTTGTCTTGTTCGGCGTGGCACGGTAGGCAGAGTCGGTGGGGGTGGTATTTGAGGTGGATTTACAGTGTTTTTCTGTACTTGTCCTTAATAAAGGATTTCACCGAAAAGAAATTTCATAACGCTCCATTACCCGAGCTTCAAATCGTGGGAGGACTCCATGTTTGACTGACTGATCTAGCCGAAGTAACAAACTGAAAGGCTGGATATTCAGACATTCCTAGGCTGCAGAGGTGACCTAAACAAAATGTAGAGAAATTCCATTGTCAGATATTTGGTTGTACCCAAGTTGCAAAATTATTTGATCTCTCGTAACTGCGTGTGCGTACAGAAGCGACATGGACTGAATCCTGTGGTTTCCTGAAGCGCAGTAGTATTAGCGACTGTTATGTTTGTAAGCACATCATACCAGATCTTGTGTTCATGGGCGACAAACATGGACACCATGTAAGCAATTGTCTTGTTTAAGCACTCGCTTAGGTCACTGGTTTGCGGTTGGCACACAGTGTCTTTTCGTTTTGCAGTGCCACTTCCTTGCATGACTCCGTACACAAGCTTTGCTATAAAGGCTATGCCGCGATTCGTGATAACTACGGCTGGCGTACCAGGGTGGAGGACAAAGTTATAAACGGAGAATAGCGTACTGTCAGATGTGGTGGCTCGCTTAACTCCCTTCGTGTTGCCGTACCGGGTAAGATAGTAGGTGAGACCACAATCCATAAGTTGGCCGCACGCGCATTGGGATCAAAGTGGCTCAGTACCGGAGGGAACTTGAGGAGCCGGCAAAGCCTTGTAAATGAATCGTCACACTAGAATCACAAGTCGAGAGGTCAGACGTGCCAGTAAGAATCTGCATCAAAGGTACGATGAGCGTGGCGAAAAACGCCGGCAATAGGAAGCTAAACCGATGAAGCTCCGCACTACCTTTGGAGTTGTGGGCACAGGGTACCCAGCAACAGTACGAAGTTTGGCAGTATCTGGCAGAATTTCCTCTTTCAAAAGAAAATTCGTGGCCTAGGATGGTAAGCTTACGGGCACCATGATGACATTTCTTTTCCAACCCAGCTTTCACGAGACATACACGAGCTCGTTTAACGCGAGTGAGATGAGGATTCTAAATTCGTAGAAAAGACCACGATGTTGTTCAAGTAGCAAAGATATGTGAGGCATTTATGACCCCTCAGAATTGCGTCCACGAGTCTCTCAAAAGTGGCAGGCGCGTTGGAAAGGCCGAAAGGAATTACACTGAACTCATATAACCTATGGGGAGTTACAAAAGCCGTTTTTCGACGGTCGGCTTCATCCACAGGCATTTGCTAGTAGCTGGAGCGCAGATCCAGTGAAGGGAAGAACTGAGCTCCTTGCAGGCAATCCAGGGCGTCGGCGATGCGCGGTACAGAATAAGACATCTTTTGCGCGTAATCTTGTTCAGCCTGTGGTAATCAACGAAAAATCTCATTGAGCCACCCTTTTTCCACACCATCACGATCGGAGACGCCCAAGGACTGCGGGAGGGTTGGATCACACCTCGTTTCAGCATATAGTCAACGTATTCGTCAACGACGCGGCGTTCGGCTGCGGAAACACGGTATGGACGCTCGCGCAGCGGTGCATTCTGACCAGTGTCAATAAGGTGAACCACTGCTGCGTGCGTCTCTAACGAAGGTTCGCTGAGGTCGATAGATGCACGGAAACGTTGAAGTTCAACAACTTGACCGTAATCGCCTCATCGACGGTATGCAAGAAAACATCTGCGGAATGTGAGGCTGGTACGTCAGCAGAAGTGACGGCACCGATAAGCAGCGTTGCCTTATTGGAATGTAGGGCACATGGAAGAACGACATCAAAAGCGTCGAGATGCCCCACACATCTACCGTGTAATAGAGCTGAAAAACAGGGAAATGGATTGCTCGCATAAAATGTAGTGCAACAATCCGCGAGTGTAACAACGGTAAAGGCGAGGAGAAGGTTCCATCGACATGTATAATCTTCAGATGGTGCAAAAAGGGCAGTGGCAGTCGTGGCGACGGCACAGTCGCTTGAGACGGGCACAAAGGGGGTCGAGAAAGGAGAGATAATGAGGGGGGCGGCGACCACTATAGGAAAACACTTCCGGAAATTGATGTTAGTGTCAATGAACGGAGACAGAGCCAGTTGCGTAGGGGAACACTCGACAACGACATGATGCGCGGAAAGAAAGTCTTAACCTAGAATAACGGCATGTGAAGCATGGCATAGAACGACTAAGTCAACAAAATATAGTACATCCTATATCATAACACGAGCGGTACATGAGGGCGAAGGCTTCTCTTGCTGCGAGCTTGCCATGCGTAGTGAATTTTTCGGAAGCAGGAATCGTCACTTTCTTGAATTTGTGGCAGAGGTCTTCACTCATACAGAAATCGCAGCCCCTGTATCGACAAGAGTGGTTGTCGCTACGCTTTCGGCAAAAATTACGCTTTCGTTAGGAGGCTAAAGCTTAGGCCTTGAAAATTTCGACGACGACACAGTTCTTGCTTCAGGAGCTGCGGTTGCCAGTTTTCCTCCTGACGAGGGCAGGAATGGTGAAGAATGGGTGAAAGAGAACCACGGCAATGGGAAGGAGACGGACGTGAGTTGAAGGCGGGTCGACGTGAATACTAGTCGGAGGTATCAGCGATAGAATGGCGCGAATGTTTTTGAGAAAGGTCGCTTAGTTTCGAAGCGTCATAACGAAAATAAAGTCCATGGCGGTGACAGAAATGCGCAACATGGCCCCGGAATACCGCATGCAAAGCAGTTGGGGCGGTTATCCCACGTGCGCCAGGGGTTAATTGAAGGCCCGAAAGGTGACAGTGGTATTTAAACCGGGCGCACCGGAAGTGGCGACGAGTACAAACTGGCGGCTGGTCTTGACGTAGCAGGCGTTGGTCGCACAGGGGGTCGGTTGAGAGCGGCAGAGTAGGTCAGAGGTGCAGTTACAGGCGATGGTTTAGAAGGGCGTGAGCGCACCTCAGCAACTTGCGCCTGGATCACACAACAGAGCGGCGGGTCTAGTGTGGAATATGGCTCAGTAACACACGCCACAAGAAATAGCTGGCGAGCCCCTTCTTCCCGAATGTATTGCTGAATCTGCGGCAGCAGGCTGGAATGATCAGCTCCATCGCGTCCGCTCTACAAGGCCGAGAGGTCCGCGGATTGCAAAGTTGTGCCACGGGTGGAAAGGCGCTGTTTACGAAACTTGTCGAACCTTTGACAAAGCTTAAATACTTGATGACCAGTCGTATGGTTCTTGGCCAAGAGCGCTATACTGCCTCTTGATGCAGTCAGTTCTGCCATCGCACTCACCGAACGTGACCAAGACATCTTTTCGTGCGTCTTTTGACCTCGACCGATCTTCCTTGAGGCGCACGTCTGCGGTTGGTCACCGTATTGACACTGGTGACCGTGAATCACTACGCCAGCGTCCCTAACGGGTATCACCGAGCGAACGCCACTTTATCAGCGACCACGGTCGACGACATGATAACGAGTGGCGTGATTTAAGAATCCCACAGTCCCTGGGCTTCTCCGGTCGTGCTGGGGCGTAAAAATGATGGTTCTATCAGGTTTTGCGTCGATGACTGCTTACTCAACAAGAATACACGCAAGGATGACTATTCGCTACCGTCTATTGACGTCACCCTGGATTGCCTTCAAGCAGCCGAATATTCCTCTTTGCTGGATCTGTGCTCCGGCTACTACCAAATGCCCATGGCTGAATCCGACCACCCATAAACTGAGTTTGTCACCCCTGACGGTTTATGCGAATTTAATGTGATGCCTTTCGCCCTTTGCAAAGCGCCTGCAACTTTCAAGAGGATGATGGACTATATTCTCGGAGGATTGAAATGGCAGAACGGTCTGCACTACTTAGACGAAATAGTAGTATATTTTGCATATATTTCAGCTATCATCACTCGCCTTGACGAAGTTCTCGAGTGTCTCACTACCGCCGGATTACAGCTAAACTTGAAGCAAATGTCATTTTGGCGGCGGTAAACATATTATCTTAGTCCACGTAGTCTCGAAAGAAGGCATCTTAGCGGATCGTGCGAAGCTTCGTACGCTTGTCGATTACTCCAAGCCCTGTACTCTAGAGGAGCTCCGTAGCTACATCGGCTTGTGCTCGTATTTCCAGCATTTTATGAGCAATCTGGCCTCCATTATTGCCCCCTTGACACAACTTCTCGCCGGCAGCACTGATCTCTCCACTTGGAATCACGAGTGTGATGAGTCATTTACAACGCTTTGCCGACTCCTCACATCCCATCCAGTACTGCGTCACTTTACTCCTACCGCAGCTAGTTAAATCCACACGGATGCTAGCGGTATCGGACTTGGTGCCGTACTCGCCCAATGCAAGCGCGGCTTTGAGGAGTATGTTGTGGCATATGCCAGCCGCAGACTAACGAAGCCAGAGTCAAATTCTCGGTCACGAAAAAGTGATGCTTCGCCATTGTTTGGGTAATCGGCAAATTTCGTACTTACCTTTACGGTCGTCAGTTTGACGTTGTCACCGACCATTATGCCTCGTGTTCGTCATCATCGTTGAAAAATCCTACTGGACGCCTAGCTTTCGCCTACGCCTTCAGGAATATGATATCCGTGTCATTTATCGCTTCAAAAGAAAACATTCGGACGCTGACACCCTCTCGCATTCGCCCTACCTTCTGAACATGTTTGCTCAACCACTTAAACCTGCGATTCGCCATCCCTTACCATCACTGACATGCCGGCGGAATAGCGCAAGGACCCCTGCATCGCTTCACTTGTCGACTATATATCTCGATCTTAGCCTTACTCGCCCTCCCGCCCCCTTCGTCTTCAAGCGCTACACTTTGCCGTTCGCGAAGGCTTGTTGTACCGTCGCAATTACTTAACCGACGGCCGCAGGTGGCTCCTTGTTATTCGTCGTCATCTGCGCTCGGACATTTGCAGCGTTTTCCAAGATGGCCCCTAATGTCTCCACGCTGGCACATTGAGGAAGTACTCCCGCCTGCGCCTACGCTGCTACTGGTGTGGCATCTATTGCTACGTTATTCTGTATGTTCGATGATGCACTAAGTGTCAGCGCCGCAAGACACCTCCCCACGGCACAACTGGTCCTCTACAGCCATTGCCTTGCCCGGCGCCACCATTCGGCCACGTTGCAGTCGATCTTTTCAGTCCCCTTCCGAACACTCCTGACGGCAGCCGGTGAGCCATTGTCACCAGTGACCACCTCACACGGTATGCTGAAACACCGGCGCAGCCAACCGCCACTGCGAAAGACGTTGCTTATTTCGTTCTTCATCACGTCCTTCTGCGACATGGTCCTCCACGTGAATTCCTAAGCCACCGTGGCCGCGAGTTTCTCTCAAACGTCATCAAGGGCATCCTTAAGAAATAATAGATTGTACATCCCACCGCCTCAGCCGACCATCCTCAAACTACCGGCATGACGGAACGTTTCAGTCCTACCTTCGCCGACACGCTAGCGATGTGCGCATCCAAGGATCACACTAACTGGGACCGGGTACTTCCATTCATAACGTACGCCTATAACTCTACCACCGAAGCCACCACTGGTTTCTCACCGCTCTATTTTCTCTATGGACTTGAACCATCATACTGCATAGACACAATTCTTCCATACCGACCTAGCGTTTCTGAAGCGAAGCCTATTTCTGAAACGGCTGCTTATGCAGAAGAATGCCGTCAACTGGCGCGTTTGTTTACAACACAAGGCCAGTGTCGTCAAAAATCTCGCCATGACGTCTCTGCATCTACTGCCCACTATTCCCCCGGGACGCTAGTTTGGCTGTGGGTTCCATCCATCCCTCTCGGGCCTTTCTACGAACCTCTTGTCCAAATACCACGGTCCTTACAGAGTCCTAGAGCAAACGTCGCCAGTGAACTATGTCATCAAGGCGGTCGAGCCAGCTCCCGACAATCGTTTCCGAGGATGCGAAACAGTTCGCGTCACAGGGCTTAAACCGTGCTAAGACCCGCCGGTGCTGTCTTCTGCCTAGGTGGCCAGGTTGGCTCCTTTCTACCCGGGGAGTATTTTACCGGACCACTTCCGCGCCAGTTCTATGCCAGCCCAAAGAAATTTGTTGACGTTCGTGTGTGTCTCGCTCGGTCGGTTGTTCGGGCTGTGGCTGCCTTGCGTTAGTGGCTCTTTTCCAGACGCCGTGCCCTTCTTGTACTTTAGGCCACTGGGATTGTGCACATGGTAGTAATGTAGTCGTGACCGTTCTATCACCGTCATTCAAGGTTCGACACTTGACGTCGTCTTCACACCGTCGCCGTCCTATAGTTTTTATACAGTTTATAACTATACCGTAGTTGTAATGCCCTCGTGGTCATTTCATCGTCGTAACTTCAGATATGTCATCCGACCCTCGTCTAGCTGTTGACGTCACCTAATCGTTGTTATACAGTACTATATAATCGTCGTCACGCCATTATGATCCTACGCTCACAGTCATCCCATTTCCTCATACCGTTGCGTGCAATCGTCAATGCGTCGTCGTCATGCAATCATGGTCTTCCATCGCCATCTATCTAGCTTCGTCATGCGGTTGTCGTCTTGACGTCGTCGTCTCACTGTCATCGTTATACCATCGTCATGACTTCAAGAACGTCATCCCATTCTCCTCATGCCGTCGTCATCATACCAGCTTAGTCGTTCTATTGACGTCAATCATTGCCATACCGTCATCCTGATGCCACCATGGTAATCATATCGCCGCGCTGTAGCTTTGTCTTCCGACTCTTGTCATGCCATCGTCGTCAAGCTATCGTTGTCAGGCCATAGTGGTCTGGTCTTCCTCATGCAGCCGCCGTTCCCCTATAATTTCGATAGAGTTGTCGTTATTCCATTCTCCATATATCAGTGCCATGCGATCGTCGTCATGGTGCTGTCTTCATACGATCGCCACCACGTCTCCAGGGTCCATCCTCGTCATTCTGGTGTCGTCATTTCGATGTCATGTCATCTTTGTCACGCGACCATCGTCACAAAGGCCTCGCCAACTATCACGCGGTGTTTGTCCTACTACCTTCGTCGTTACATTGGTGTCAACCTTTCTTTGTCATTCTATCGTAATCCTGTTGCCAGACATTCGCGTTGGCATGGCGTTGCCTTCATTGCGTCGTCGTCAGAAAGTCGCGGTCATATATCTCTTGTTTTACTGTCACTGTCATGCCATCGTGGTTTCAGCTTTGTAATCTGGTCATACTGTCGTCCACATGCCATCGTCGGCACTCGTCGTCATTTCCTTGTCCTCATGCATCGTCGTTATACCACCGTCATCATTTCAGAATCGTCGTCTCATTGCCGTCATGACATGATCGTAATGACGCCGGCCTAGGTTCATTGACGTCATTATTCAGACGAAATCCTTGGACGGCACAAGGGAAGAAAAATCCAATGTCCGGCGTTATGGCACCCAAATTCATAGGGAGTCGAACCTTCGGCCATTGTTGTTAATTGGGGTGTATTAGGCCATCAGTTTCTTCACAAGAACTCGTGAAGCCGAAGTAAAGAAGAAGCGTTAGCGCGAGCTTTGGTGTTAATTGAGGCAGAGGTAATTAAGCCACAGTTGATTAATATAAAGTTTTTTACGCACTCGAACTCACAGCGTTTGGTGAGAGTTTAACCCCCTCGGAGACATTAGCGAAGCAGCCACATCTAAAAGTGGCAATCCAGTTGACATTGTGAAGGTAGAGAGTCGAACCCACGAACTTTGGTCTAATTAAGGCGAATTTAATTAAGGCACTCGCATCAGTCGAACGCCCGACCTTTGGTCGGAGCGTAATCCACGAACTGGGGGGGTCAATTAAGGCAGTTAATTATGATACAGTACTCGACCCTCGACCTTTGGGGGTAGTGAAACCAACTTGGAGATATGGGTGCAACGGCGATATCTGCAAGTTGGATTCCAATTGACACCGTGAAGGTATAGCGTCGAACCCGCAACCTTTGCTGGGAGTCTAACTCTCGACATCTGGTAGGAGTCCAACCCACGATCGAACGTGGAGATCTAGGCGAAATGTCCGTTTCTCAATGTAGGATTCCCATTCCCATCGTAAAGGTATAGTGCGAAACCCACCCCCTTTGGTGTAAATCTAACCGTCGACCTCTGGTAGGAGCTGAACTCACGATCGAACATGAAGATATGGGTGAAATGTCCATTTCTTAATGTTGGATCGCAATTGACATCGTGAAGGTATAGTGTCGAGCTCATTACCTTTGGTGTAACTAAAGCGTAGTTAAGACACAGTAATTAAGATAGCGGTAATTAAGGCGCTGGAGCCATCGACCTTTGGAGGGTTGACCCCGCGACCTCTGGTGTTAATTAAGTCTAAGTTAATTAAGGCACCAGTAAGTATTATTCACTTAATTAGGGCAATGGTACCCCCGATCTTTGGCGGCAGAAAAGTAACAACGTATCAGAAATAAAATGGTATCTAATATAACGTGTGTCTCGTGAGCGGAGAGACTTTTACCTTCATCTTCTTCAGCCTATGGTAAAGTGACTGTCAACATTTTCTTCGTCATTCTATCTCGGTCAGTGCCTCGTCGCTATGGAGTTTTCATGCTCATGACCAACGCTGGCAACTAAGAGAGAATGTAAGCTTTATTCAAAATCCTTGCGGAGGTTAAGGGAGGCGAGTGCCGGAAGACTAGCCACACCGGGGCCCCCCTTCCTCAGGCGGCTGCGAGACCTTCAGTCTTGGCGGTGTCGTCGACCACCCGGACTACCCAGATTTCATCCTCCACGCATTCGCTGAGCAGCATGGCCTCCCACTGCTCGGGCGTGGTGATTCTGAAAGTAGGATTGGTGCTGTGTTTAATGGTGTATGGTGCTGCGGGGCACACACAGATAATGCGGTAAAGATCTGCAGGCGGCGGGTGGCATGTTTTGCAGCTCCGTGTGAAGGCATCGGGGTAGATATGATGATAAAGTGGCGGTGCAGGAAAGGTATAAGGTCTGTAAGAGCCGCTACTTGGTCGATTGATGTTCGTTGCGAGACTTGTCGGGAGGGACGTATTTGAGGCGGGCTTTACGGTAGTACCTGAAGATCTCGCCATCGGGGATCATATGTTCGCGTGCGTGGCTGCGCCAGGAGGCTGCGGCCTCATGATCAGGAGGCTGTATGGAAAGCTGCTGGCCCGAAGAGGAGTAATGTGCCCGGTGGATGCTTCCTCGGGCAGAGTCGTGCGGGCACTCGTTTACGGTATGGCCTGCGTGACTCGAGGTCCGGATGAGTGGACGCTGCGGCGAGGGTATGGGAGAATACGATGCTCTTGGAACGAGACGAGGGCTCTGGTGTAGTCATCTAGGGCAGCCTTGGAATCAGTGATGATGGACGAGGCAGTAGTCGATGCATAGGCGAATACTATAGAAGCCTCGTCGTCTTCTTTAGGATGAATGCTGCGTATGGAACTGGCCATTGGGATATCCGGATTTGAGCCCATGACGACGGCAAGTGTCATGGCCGAGGAGGTCGAGTAGTCCACGGCGCCGACATAAATCACGTGCAAAGCATTGTCACACCTATTGCTGAGTTGCTTAGCCCTAGTGGTACGACGTGCTGTATTATAGTCAGGGTGCATGTTCTTCGGGAGAGCGGCAATCGTGAAAGTGTTCCGCATGTCCGGCGGTATGGGGAGGTTGTCTCCAGCTACGAGAGGTAAGGGATGACCACCTTACTGAGCACTTGAGGTCTTATCGCCATGGGGAAGAGGCGTTCGTAGTGAGCTACACACGGAGCATCGATCAGCTCGTTCAGAGTATTAGGTAACCGCAACTCAGCCAGCTTTAGATTGGTAGAGTACACTCTAACATTGGCGGTGTTGGGCGAAAGGTATAGTGCTTGTCTGTATGCTTTCTAGATGATGATATTGTTACAGAAGGATCGAAAAGAAGATCGGGAGACGCTGGCTGCTGCGTGTTGTTGCAGGTCAGCTATGTTTAGCTACACTCACTCTTATTATGTATGTACTGTAAATACAGTCATTCTCTACTCCCAACAACACCGAAACAAATTGGTGGGTGGTGCAAGGTACCACAGCTGAAAACGGAGCTCCGCAGTGGGCGTCGCATCAACGTCCCCAACATGAATGACGGCGAGCACGTGGGATCAACATCGCTGCAGCCACAAACGTCACTGTCGCAACCTTCGTCGCTTTCCCCTGTGGATGTGGTTGTGCAACCCGAGCATCCAGGAATTTTCCACGTGACCTATGCCGCCGACGTTGAGGAGTGGGTGCTATGTACGAACCCTTGAGTGGAATGAACAGACGGGACCCTATGCGTATGCTAGCTAACATGTTGTTCTGCCTAAGAGGCACAGCAAAGATGTGGTAGGAAAACCACGAAGAGGATCTAACCAGCTGGGACCAAGGCAGATAGAAGTTGATAGAGTTCTTTGGCAAGCCAGATTGCCGCAAAGTCGGAACTGGCATCCCGTGCCGTGAGCTGCGTTACCACGGCTGGTAACGCCGCTCCGCAGTAGACTTCCCATCACCGTCCGCACAATGAATTACGGTGAGCACTCGGGATCAATGTCGTTGCCGCCTCCTACGTCACCGTCGCATGCTACGTCGCTCTCTTCTTCGGTTGTCGTTGTGCTACCCAAAGATCCTGGAACTTTCTGCGGGACTGATGGCGCCGACGTTGAAGAGTGGCTGGCCATGTACGAACGCGTAAGTGCAATCAACAGATGGGACCCTACGCTTATGCTAGCTAACCTGTTGTTCTACCTAAGAGGCACGGTAAAGGTGTGGTAGGACACCATGAAGAGGACCTAACCAGCTGGGATCAATGCAAATAGAAATTGACAGAGTTGTGCGGCAAACCTGCCGGCCGTAAAATTGCCGTGAAGCAGGAACTGGCCTCCCGTGCCCAATCCCCCCCGCCCACGGAGTCCTATATCTCGTACATCCAGGACCTGCTGGCGCTTTGTCGTAAAGCCGATCCCATGAATGAGGCTGAGAAGGTCCGGCACGTGCTCAAGGGCATTGCTGACGACCCTTTAATGTGCTCATGTGCAAAGGCTGCTCTACAGCTGATGCTATCATCAAATAGAGTCGATAATATGAGGACAAAAGCCGACGCGTCTTGCAACCATTCGCCAGAATTCCCAATACTGCCGCGACGTCGACGTGTGAAGAATAACCCGCAAAGCGGCATGCCTCTCCATCAAAGGACGTGGTGCGAATCGTTCGACGTGAACAGGATGCAATGGCGCCCGCAGCTCTTGTTCGCGTATGCCTCACGCTACCACTTTTTTTGTTCCTCTCGTATAAGTCATCGTTCTCCAAGAACTTGAAAACATACGTTTACATTCTCTATGTGCTGTCGCTAATGCCAGAGTTAACGAACGCCGTTCTACTATTTTGGCTCCACCCCGACGCTTCTCTCCGCGTTATCGCAACCCGACCGAGTGGAGAACTGTGGACGACCGGCCGATCTGCTTCACCTGGCAGCGCATTGGTCATGTCGCCGGATACTGTCGCAACTCGTGGCCCTCAACATTTCGCACGCCGACCAGCCTGAGCCGTTTTTATGCAAATGCCAGCAGTATTTCGCCCACTGTCGACACTAACAGCGCTGACAACTGTGCTAGGAACACATGGTACAGTCGGTCACCATCGCCGCGCAGAGAGCAGTCTCGTTCACCGCAAACGCGTCCACATGTTGGCGTTCGCCGCAGCCATGTCGCCTTTCGTCTCCTGTGGCTTTTGGCCGCACCCTGTCAGAAAACGAAGAAGTGCAGCCCTCGCAGGTGGTGCTGCAGTGCTTACTTACTACTGCAGCAAATGCTCTGTCTGTGCCCACAAAGAAAGTTTAATTGACGTTAAAATAGACGGCGTACCTGTCCAAGCACTAGTCGAAACTGGAGCCCAGGTTTCTGTGATGCGTGCTAGCCTACGTAGACGACTAATCAAGGTCCTCGGCCCAGCAGCTGCCCGAGTGCTTCATGTGGCCGACGGCGGCGTGCTGGTTGTTCTTGGAATGTGGACTCTGCGTTTAAGTATAGCTGCCCCCCTACTTCTGTTCTCTTTGCTATGATCGACCACTGCCCTCAAGAGGTTATTCTTGGATTGGATATTTTATCCGATCATTCTGATCTCAGTGACTGCGGAACCGTCGTTCAGTTAGAACTGCCTGAACTGGCCGATGCTCAGAGAAACGCTAGATAAACGAATCCTATTCGTCGGCGTCCTTATCGTGTATATCATGCTGAACAAAAAGTAGACAAAATGCTCCGTAAAGTGGTCATCGAACCATCAGTCGAACCACCAGTCAGATTCGCATAAAACCAATTGGAATATTTTTACGTTATACGTCCACGAAATTTCGATTTCGGCGCCGTCAGATTACCTTGTTGGACACCTCAGTGACGCAGCAGTGTACAACTAGATCCGGAAAAAGTACGCGCATTTCAGTTTCTTTGTGCCACTTTGTGCCACTTTGTGCCACTTTGTGCCACTTTGTGCTTCTCACGTGTGCTTCTTCGTCGGTGTGTGTTCGTACTTTCGCCGTTTCGTCATAAACTTCGCCGACCATGCTCGGCCTTTGACAGGGCTTTCAAAGTAGAACACTCCATCCTCAGGGGTCCTGGAGCAGGCTCACGCGTTCGCCAGTATCATCGGGGTTTTGACGACCCCTCCCATACTTGCCCACTTTGATTCATCCACACTGACCGAAGTCCACACTGACGCAAGGGGCCATGGCATCAGCTCTGTTCTCGCCCAACTACAGAATGGTGCCGAGTGCGTGATAGCTTACGCCAGGCGTCTGCTCTCACCTGCTGAGAGAAATTACTCCATCACAGACCGAGAGTGCTTGGCTTTAGCTTGGGCTGAGACGAAATGCCGGCCATATTTGTACGGTCGCACGTTTTCGGTCGTTACAGATCAACACGCCCTTTGCTGGCTGTCTTCCCTGCGGGAGCCGACAGGATGGCTTGGTCGCTGGGCTTTGCGGTTCCAGGAATTTTCACTTATCGTCAAATACAATTGGGGACGCCTCTACAAGGACGCTGACTGCCTCTCTCGTCACCCCGTGGATCCTCCTGATCCTGCTGGGCATGATCTAGTAAGCTGCGTGATAGCATTTATTGACATCATCGACATGCGCGCTCAACAACAACGCGACGAATTCTTACCGTCCATCATCGCCTGAGTGCAATCTGGCAGCGACGGTACGTGCCGCATGTTCGTGCTGCACGATGGCATCCTCTACCGCCGCAATATTATCCCTGATGGCCCTGATTTGCTTCTCCTTCCTCGTCATCTGCGATCCGTCGCTCTCGACCAACTTTACGATGCACCAACGGTGGGAGATCTTGGATTTTTGCGTATATACGGGCGTGTACGACGCCAGTTATACTGACCGGGTCTCTACCACTCTGTGCGTCGTTATATCGCGACTTGCGAATTCCGTCAGAACCGACAAAAACCTCCCCTACCACCCCTGAGACGACTCGATCGAATTGAAGTACCCTTTGAACATTGCTTTCGCGTAGGCTTTGACCTGCTTGGCCCTTTTCCGACGTCGACTAGAGGGAATAAGTGGATCGCCGTCGCTACTAATTACGCGACACGCTACGCGATCACAAAGGCGTCGCGCAACAGGCGTCGCTGGTTTTCTCCTCCACGACGTCATTCTCCACCACTGTGCACCTCGACAGTTACTTACAGACCGCTGCCGCTCGTTCTTGTCTCGAGTTGTCGACGACCTCCTCCACTCTTGTGCACCTGAGTTCTGTTCGGGGCGGGTGTCTGCGTCCTCTGGTCTGTGGTCCGCCGTTGCAATCTGGTCGTCTTCAGTCGTCGCTGGGGTTCGGCGTCACCGATGCCCCGGCCGACGTGACGAATGCACAGTCGCTGAGGAGCTGTCGAGCTCCGGCAGAGCAGGACTCCTGCCGGCTGGCGCTCCCGGTGCGCGCCGGCCCAGCTTAGTTCCCTAGACGGGACGGTGACTGGCTACAGCCAGACTCCGCGCGTCTACGTTCAGCGGCGTAAATGCTGACGTGTCCTGGCAGGTAGGTCCGCGCCAGCGGTAGTTCCGGCGACGTCGGTCATCTGCTCACCGAGCCTGGTACTCGGGCGGGACGTCGGTGCGTCGCCTAGGAACTGGGGCAGGACCCAGAGAGGCGATCTCCGGCCGTCTTCTCCTGCGCCCCGTCCACCACGTCCTTCTCTGTGCGCGCCCCTTCTTTAAAATGGCGGCACCACGCGCTCGCTTCACTGCTTCTTCCTCGTCTTCTTTCGTTGTTGATGCTTGTCACTCCTGACATCAAGATACCGAGGTCAATTATGAGATTTTGCCGTTACAGTTTAATCCTTGCTCAAGTGCAACGCCAATTGAAATCGTACACGTTTCGTAGCTGAAACCACACTTCGTTCGCATTCTTCGTTTACAATGCGTCTATACGGCGCTTCAGCACCAGGGTGTCCTGTTACGAAAGGCTAAATGAAGAGAAAGGAAGAGAAAGCTGGCGATACGCTGGCTGCTGCATGTTCCTGCTGGTGAGCCGTCATTAACTACACTGACTCTGCTCGTGTATATATTGTATATACAGTCGTTCTATACTCCCACCTTCCCCGTAACAATACTTGAGAAGTTGAATAATAGGACTAACAATCTAATTCGGCGCAATGAAAAAAAATCATAATACTTCTATCTCAAAGCGACGGCAAACAACATTGCGTTGATTCTGTCCAGCTACGTAGCATTTACATCTCTTAAAGCACTGGCTAAATTCCGCTGATCATGCGTCATCTTTAGTTAGGAGAGTGTTTCAGAGCTCCTTTAGCCTCCCAAATTGCTCAGATACGTCAGTAACTGGAAAGAAGAATCGACTTGTGCACACATACGCCATCAACAATGTTACATTTCAGATAGTTGACGAATTCAAGTAGCCTGGTGTGATTATGAAAGAGCACTTAACTGGAACACTCACGTAAAGTGCATCGTATCAGCACAAGTAAATATACTGTGGTTGCTACAACACAGCTAACGGCACTCGCAAAAACAAAGCTTACAGCTTACACATCGTTAGAGAAACCAATACTCGAATACGGTGGCGTCGTGTCTCGCACGCATATTTAAACAAAGGCAACTTACACTAATTTCATACGAACAAAACTACTTCGTTTCATTTACAATGCTTACGACCAAAATACACGCGTCAGCGAGCTCCAAAATCTAGCTGGCCTTCCAGCACTGCAATCACGCCCTAACTATCAACAATTACACATGGCGCACTGCGTTATATAAACCGGGAAAAACGAGACTTTTACGCCTACGCGCAGTTCAACTGATCAAGACGCACTGGACAGAAGCACGACAGTACAAATTTTATGCCACGAACACAAACTTCGGCATAAGATGTATCGTGGAAGGTTATGCGCTAGCAGATGTATGAAAGTTCCGAAATGTGGCAGCACCGTTAGCTACTCTCCGTTGTCGCATTTGAGATATCAAATTTACTTGTTGCAACTTTCTGTTTTGCATCAAATCAGCGGCGCACGCTGCGCGGCCTGGTAATTATCCTCTTATTTATAATTTCTCTCTTGCTTATTCCTGGACCTCTTGCCATTTGATCGGCTGTTATGTGCTGTAACTTGTTTACACTGTTTCATGCAGGTACGTTATTCTCTTCAAAATTAGTTTCACTTTGCGCTTGGTTACACTCGTGCTTTATTGCCTGCTCGGAATTGTCGCAGAATAAAACATGCTGTCACAAGACAACAATTTTCTCTATTATCCAAACATCTTTAGGTTCTCGCCATGACGACGTGTAATGTTGAATTTACTTTTTTCGTTTTCTTGAGTCACATGAGCAGCGCATGCTTAGTGGTCTCGAAATATGTAGCGGAATATCGGAACGTAGCCGGCAAGTAGTGGCAGACCAAAGAATGAATCTTTATTGTTTGGTGTTGCTGGCTTTTTAATGAAACCGCAACGGTCACATGACTGGTCATGATAAGCAAGTGTAGGACGCAAGTGAACCGTCCTGCTTATGCTATACATCAGCCCTCGCGCTTCATAACACTACATCCCTTACGCCTAAGCTGGAGTAAGTGAGACGATCTGGCGTCTTCCGCCAGTGAATCGAACGTTGTGGTGGTTGTTGGTCTTCGGCTTCAGTTTCAATTTCAGTTCATTAGTCTTTAAATACAATGAATGGGTAAGAGGCAATACGAAGACGAGGGTCCCAAAGTCAAAGACTGCAACGGGACCCTCGGTTAATAATAACAATTGAGAGAGGCACTGAAGATGAACAAGCTAAGTTAAAGAAACAAACACAATCGCAAAAAATACAGCATAGAAAAATTAACTTAACGAAAACAAATTGTCTGTGTACAAGCCTATAGTGCATAAAAAACTGTCCATACATACAAATGGCAAATCTAGTCTAAAGATTACGTAAACTTAGTTATAGATGTAAAAACGCCTAAGGGCATGACTAAATGCATGAAAGAATGAAGATTTAGTGGTGTTACATAAACCATTCCACAGTTTTATAGCAGCGAATGAGGATGTCATTTTTCCATAATTAGCGTGAACCATAGGCAGTAGAATATTGGTGTTACGTGCAAACTTGGTAGTATGAATCTTGATGAGGCACCTATAATCAATGAATTAGTATGAAACCTGTTTAGTAACTAATTTGTTAGAATAATTATTTTATTATACTTGAACAAGTTCATTGCAACAATGATGCTATTGTCACGAATTAATAGAGTAGCACACGTGAAAAACCCGCTGTTAGGGATAATGCGTATTGCTTGGTTTTAGATAGAATAGATGAAGATGTTCATAGTGATTCATAGTGATTTACATTAACAAAAAGATCAAGCCTACGCTTATATTTTTTATGAGGTAGTAGTAGTAGTAGTAAACGACATCATTGGGGTCCTGAGGATCTAGGCGGGGACCTCCAAGGTAGGTCCCTACCCAGCCGTTGGCTAGCCTCATGTCGGAACAGAGAGACCTTGCCTCTCTGATCGTTTACGGGCCTCTGGACAGTCAGGAGCTGGGCGTCTTGTTGCGGGTCTGGGATGGCCTTCGTCCCGTTTTCTTCTCGGTTAAAATCCTGTAACACAGGGCACTGCCAGAGCATGTGACTTAATGAGCTAAATTCAGAGCCACATACTGGGCACAGAGGATCAATGTCGGGGTGGAGCATGTTCAGAAAGGCCGTAGAGGGGTAGGACCCCGTCTGGAGCATGCGGAGCGTGCTAGCTTGTGGCGCCTTGAGATTATGATGAGGGAAAGGAAAACTCTGCCTATTCCCTTTGTAATGAGATGTGATCTCATGAAAAGTAACTAGAGGATCACTGTGCACGGGCTGTCCCGAACTCACCTGAGACACCATCCCTTCGCGGCGTATGAAACCTCGCGCATGGTCGTGGGCTATCTCATTGGGGTTCAGGTGACCCGGTAATACGTCTGGTCCCATGTGAGCTGGTAACCATACAATGTGGTGAACAATGTCAAAGGGGTGTTTGCCTTTCAGAATCCTGGCTGCCTCTTTGGCTGTCAATCCCGATTCGAATGCTCTAACGGCTGCAGGGAATTCCGTGTACACTGTAGTGCGTTTTCAGTGCAGTAATGCGAGAGGAATAGCAGCCTGTTTCGCCACATCGACCGAGGAGGTCTTCAAGGAGGCTGCGGTGAGGAGTTCTCCCCTGTCATTGACTATGACTACGGAGAACATGTAGGCACTGGCGTGTCGCGCCGCGTCAGCAAAGGTCTCCGTTCCGGATGTGTTCTTTAAGAAAGTTCTAGCCCTCGCTAACCTTCGACCTTTAATCTGTGGGGGGTAAGCATTTCTTGGCAAAGGGTCTAAAATAAAGGAGTTCATTGTTTGAATATCAAGTTGAGTGGTATCTCCTTGATTGAAGCTAGGACGGAGGCCTGCCGCATCCTGCAGTCTTCTGCCTGCTTTGGAGTTTGATAATTTAATAATTTGTGCTTACCTTTGTGCATCTAGTTACTCTGAAGTTGTGTTGTGTACTCCCAACATCATGAGCTTCTCTGTGCTAGCCGTAATTGGAACGCCGATCACCCTTTTAACACTTTTGCGCATAAGCGTGTCTAGTTTACCTATTTCCGTTTTCGTCTAATTGAGGGCCGCGAAGTGAAACAAATATAGTGGAACCACCGTATCGATCCGAAATACCATGCCAGTATTCTGCTTGGTATGGACAAAAACCGTATAAATTGCTTTCCGCATCATCAAGGCATGTTGTTGAAGCACAAATAAATGAACATCTGTGACTAACTGAGTCAGTAAATACAGAAATGGTATCATGGTTCTTGCGCAAATTTCGCGCATAGATATAAAGAATAGAGATATTGGAAGATGTAAGCAATGGTTTCACTCCATCTGGTGATAGCAAAGATATGATGAAAAGTATTCGGGGAGGAGTGTGCAATCACTCCATGGGACATGAAAGGTAGCTATAAGCTGCGCCTACGCGAAGATCCGAAAATCTACTCCGAGTTTCTTCAGAAGACCCTGCTATCGGTTGATTTACGGGCTTTATTCTGGCAGTTCTCAGTCCATAAAAATGCCATCTGTTCTCTTTCTTTAATGCAAGAGCCTTGCTGAATAAGCACTTGTTGCCCACTGTGAGGTGTTCGGTAATGTAAATGGGACTATCTGTACTACCAGAAAAGCCATTCTGGGAGCATCGCAGACGAGCTTTGCGACCCTTCCAAATTTATTTTTCTTGCCACGTGAACAAAAATGAACAATGACGTTCCAGTACGACATCTTCCTGGGCACGCAATGAACTATGTCAATCTCTGCGGAAGAAATTGGGCACTCAAATGCATCGGCAACTGTCTTAAAGATCGCAGAGCATTCCTTTCCTTGTGATTATGGAATGCCTTTAATTTTAATGTTATTCATCCTGCTGTACTGTTCCAAGTCGGAGATTCTTTCTGTTAATGCTTGATTCTGTGAAGTTAACACTTTGTTAGTAGTTACCAGTTCATTATTTGCAGCTTTGAAGTTGTCATACTGTTCGTTTATGCAACGCAGACTTTCAGCTAGATAACCAAGCTTTCCAATTCCCTGATCATCAAACCTCTTCCCAATCTTGGCAGCCAGATTGTCGACAAGTGAATCAAGTTTATTGTTAAGCAGTGATTCGACATGCCCAATTTTTTTGCGAGTTCAGTGTCGGTGGGCCTTACAGAAGAGAGACCAAGAATGAGAGACACACTTGGGAGCAGCAGCCGCAAGAATGACGTAGGACGCAGTGAAAAGTATAAAAACTAATATGCAGTAGAAATAGCAGATGGTTAGAATGCGTGCTGTCTAGTTACAGCTGCCGCTCAGAAATGAAGCCGGTGCCAGGCTGGTCCCCCATTAATGCCTCTCCAGCCCAAAAAGCGTACGCACCGTAGGTCTCCAGGAAAGCCGCTGAGTCAGCCTGCAGAATGTGCGCAGCACCCTGCTAGGCAGCACACAGGATGAAGGCGTATGCAGGCGCCAGAGTGGAAGCACGCAGATATGGTCTGCCGTAGATGACAGCAGCAATCGCAAGAATCTCGAGCTGCAGTATAAAAACCAGATGGATAGAATGCGTCCTGTTTAGTTGCAGCAACCGCTCAAGAGTGAGCTGACTTTCCGTGCGTCCGTACCTTGATGAGCTACTGGCTGCTCCGAGCTACATCGAGCCATGGCCAGAGTTGGTGTACGTGGCGCCGGTGCGGTCCCTCCGGTGTATTTAGTGTAACAATGCGTGCTCCCGTAGTGGAAACCACTGTCTCAGGCATCCACTTCCGAGCAGACTGAAACTGGCACGACCATACGTGCCTTCCAGGTTGCGTAAAACCCCATAATTTATTACTTAACATTCCTTAAGGATGTCCTTGGGTGTCGCCCAACTCTTGAATACAAGTGTCAGGAGCTGACCGCGAGGCCTTTGAGCATGTGCGTAGCCTTTATGGCACTCGATATCTACTAGTCTGCATTGCGGCTACAATGTAAAGGCGGAACGGCAACATGGTAGAAAATACGGAGAACAGCCAAATCCCGCATATATTACTGGACAATAATTTTAAATGGCGGTCTTCCTTCACGCACGTGGGCAACCGTGACAAGAGACTACTGTTCTAACTGCAACTGCTGTATATGTCATACCAAATGTTGTACATGGCCGACTGGCCAGTAATGTCCTGGTATTGAGAGCAGCTTCGGCCATAGCATGCTAACGGACAACCAAAAAGTGACAGTTCGCACAATTTTTGTGTCGTGCCTTCTGCCTGAAAGTTCAAAACTAACAAAACCATGTTTATATATTAATACTTAAGCACATCTCAATTTGCAGCAGCAGTGGTAGCACATGATTGCGGATAAAAGTCGCTAGGGAAATAATTGGGTGCACCTTAACGAGATCGATGGGTCAAAATGAAAAGCTGTCCATGACAGCGTCTCTCGTAAACGATGTTCGAATGTTAAGAATGTCTGCCGACTGATGAAAGGCTGCCACGGAGCGCTTTTGGCTATTACCCTACCTTGTTTACTCCATAGCATGAAAGAGAAAAAAAGAGAAAAAATGAAGAACCGCATCATAGGCCAGAATCAATCAACGCTCGTCACATCTAAGCACTTTTAGAATGATAAGTCGTTTTCAGTCGACGAGCAGGTACGCTTTATCAAGGACACTGATAACGCTCGTGAGGCAAGCATTGTAGCTAAGTTCAATTAGCAGGAAAAGGTTTTAATTCTTTTATTTCTCTTTTGTCGACGTCATCACCGCGTCTCCGCGGGAAGTTTGTAAAGTTTAAGGTCAGTACGCCACGTGGTGGCATTCACGCGAACTAAACCCTCGTGTCAAGAAAAGCTGGATACGGGTGCGCCTAGTGCGCACGTCATTGCCCAGGACGCTTCGCAGCCTGGCTGACTAAAGGTGCGGCCTAGTACGTGCGTGAGGGGCCACGTGACGGCAGAGTCAATGAAGAGGAGCTGGCGTCCCGTCTTGAGCGTGTCAAATGAGCGCGCTGCTCCCCGCGCGTCACTTGCTGTTCGTATTTCATCGGTACTGTGTTTACTGCGATTGACGCTCGACACCACGTCATCAGTGTATAAAATGAGATAGTCTGTGGCCAATATATACGCAAACACACACACCGAATTAGCAGAAAGAACTTTAATGCGTGTCTAAGGAATCAGTCGAAAACATTTCACCAAAGGAACTCTGATTCTTTCGCAATCCCACAGGTAATCAGCCTTAAGTGTCACTGACGAATTTTTTAACGGGCAGTCAATGTACGGTGGAATAATGCTTTGCCATTCCACTCCATCAGAGGGCAGCCTCCGTGGCTCGGGCTGAACTCACGACCTTGCGCTCAGGAGAGCAACGTCCTAGCCACTTTTCTACCGCAGCAGGTCTGCAGAACCCACAAGCTTACGGTTTCCGACACTTATTAAGCTGCCAGTTCGCTAGCTATTTTGAAAATTACGTCAGACATCACAATAAATAAATGTAGCATTTTTATGCTTTAGACTTAACCTCAGTAGAGACGGAATATTAGAGGACACTCGCGAAAGTACTGATTATTACGTGTCTAAATAACGAAACAATCGTCTACCGCGCTTTCAGCCTCGTCACTAACAGTTTTACGTTGTGTTATCGATTGGAACGAAGATTCGTGCAGCGAAGTCTCAGCTTCTGAATGATTTGTCGCCTGCCTTACTTCTTGTTCGGATCTCTCCTTTATCGTCCCATTTTCGTGCCTCTTCTAGGAGTCGTTCAAAAAGCAAAAGGGGCACAAGTGGCTGCAGCTATGGTGCACAAATGTTTACTTCCAGTATTCGGCAAGTACAAGTTTACACTGAAGATGTTCCAGAAGGTACGTACTGCTGACCATCGTGAAGCTTCAGAGCTGTTAAAATGCAGCGTCTTTCAGATTAGCAGCCCATGCTCAGAAGACACTTAGAAAGAGTTCCGAGAATAACTCCTGTAGATCTAGCTTACTATACTTAAAATTTGAGTTTCACTTCCACGTGTGCTTCTTTTTCTGCGACGTCTCCATGAAAAGAAATTTTTACTTGATGAAGGAATCCTTCCTTAATCATAATCAGATAGTGCCATCATGCAATTACCTTGCTCGATACAGCATCCTGCAGCAAAAGTACGTTACAGATATTCTTCCAGGCAGGAAAATAGGAACTATACATCATATAAATTCTTGCCTGTAAAAGAGGTAATATGCCAGTGTCATAAACATGAGGCTAATAATTTGTGCTATTTCCATTCGTAAGCATTTCTTCGACTAGGGTTGCTACCTTGTCGGTTTTCCATCGGCAACACCGGTTTTTTCGCGGTTCCAGCTGCCGGTTAGAGGTCACTACGGTGCACAATTTGCCCGCTTTTCGGCACTTATAAAACACTTTCAGCATGCCATCACCATAATACCTAATATCATGTTCTTTTTATAGCGTAAGCATTCTTAGGCGAATTACTCAGGAAATCTGTCCGTCCGTCCGTCCGTCCGTCCGTCCGTCCGTCTGTCTGTCTGTCTGTCACTCGGTCCGTTATGCCTAACACGATGCGCGCCATAAAGACAAGAAAACAGAAAGAAAGTCAAAAGGGAAACGTTGGCGGGCTTCGAACCTACGATCCCACACTTAAAAGTCGAGTGCTTTGCGAACTGGGATAAGCACTCGCTTTTTTTCTATATTGTCGGAAAAACCACCTTCCTTGCTTGCACAAGGTGAACATATCTGGACTATAATATCTTGTGCTGATGCTAGAAACCAAGTGTCCAAGGGAAAGGTTGCTACGAAGGCTTTGTTGAAATATTTGGTGATAGTCGAATGAAGTCCATCTGTAGGAGCACACGTAGACCCAACTTAGAGCCTTGTAGACATCAGATAAGCTCCGGTTTTGCCAAAATTTAATGCCAACTACGCCACGTCTTTAATGCATTTCGGTGGTTGCCAGCACGCCTTCCTTTGGGGCATTCTTTCATCGACCCAAATAGCACCCATCTCAGGGCTCACGCCGTTTGTGCAGCGCAGCACAGATAACCAGTCATTGAGTTGATAAGTATGGTAAGGAGAGATGAGGGGTCATCACGGTTGATTAGGTTCCACGCAGATTGATTAGGTGCTAAAGAGCAATACGGGATTATATTGGTCGCAGCAATCCTGATAAGGTTTATAAGGACCGATACGTGTTTAAGGGATCCCATCGAGCTCGATAAAAGCTGACAGAATTGGTATGAACCGGTTCATATTTGATAAAGTTGATAAGGACATAAAAGGGTAGATGAGGGTCGCATCGACTTTGAGAAGGTTGGTAACGACCAATAAGATCTGATAAGGGTCGGATCGAATCAGGTAAATTTGATAAAGAACAAATAGGGGCTGATAGGGGTCGGATCAAGTACGATAAGGTTGTTAATGACCGATAAGTGAGAACTGCTAGGATCATGTTTTATAAGATTGATAATGATAACTCACTGCATGGATATGAGCAATTAGAACAATAATTACGTGTACTTAGACAACTGCAGTGGAGTGTTTTCATGATTTTTACTGTTTGAGCTTTTCATACGCAGTCCTTATATTTTTCTCTCATACCCCCACACCTGCGTCGTTTTCGGTGGCGTAAGCTGTAACAAAAACGCACCCATCCTACGCAAACCTAAATGACGTTGCTTAATAGCGTCCTCGATTTCCTTGCCCCGGTGTTGCCCGAAAACCAGAATGGTGCGCTTTGCACCGCCGTGGTGGCGCACCGCGGAGGGTCGAAATTGAGGACAAACCTGCACCCCGAGCAGGGTGCTTGCATGCAGCGCTACTTTGCCCCTGGTGCGCAAGACGTGCGCGAACACGCGCGCGCGCACATTTTATTGTTTGCAGGTGCTGAGCATCTGCGGCAAGCGCTCGAACCTTGTCAAACTGCGTGCTCCGACATACCTGGTTGCAAGCAAACACCAATGGATTTTATAATTAATCCTGGCGACCCGTTCCTGACGACCCCGTTCAACGAACCTGTCCACTTTCCGCCGCTCTTCACCACATCGTTTTTGGATGAGGTCGATCAGCATGCTGTTTTCGCTGTCAGACGAACTTGAAAAAAGCTCATCGATTGCGGCAATTAGCAGCGCTTCCTTTCTCATTGCCAATATCTCCACGAGCTAACTCCATCAACTCCGTTGCAACCGCAGCTATCGGGGCGAGAGCATCCGCGGTTCTGTAGTCGGCAGTGCGCGCGCGCGTCCCGCAGTGCTTGCGTGGATTGCACCCCGGCGCACCGCCTATTTTAACGCAACAGCGTTAAGGAGCTCGTGTCGCAGAAAAGCCGGTGTCGTCAGCGTCAGCGGCGTTGGCCGTGAGCGATAAATCCCAGAAGGCACTTCATAGATAAAAAACATCGTGCAAGATCGGCTGGTGGGAATCGAACCAGGGTCTCCGGAGTGTGAGACGGAGACGCTACCACTCAGCCACGAGTTCGTTCACTCGAAAGAGGACAAAATCGCCTCTAGTGAATGCGGTGTTGCCTTAGAAACGTGCCGTAAAAAGTTATACTGCGGTGTATATCGATAATTAGGACAACGTAACTTACAGAAGTCGCAGGTTCACGAGTAGCTAAGTACGTTTCCGCTAAATTTCTTCTGCGCTCTGCGCATACGCAGAGCCATCTTGCGGCAAACACAGAAGACCCCCTCCTCGCAATGCACGGCGCTGCCCCGACACGTGGCGCGCCACTCGCCCCATTACCGCGTCCGCCTTAATGGCGCGTCGGGGCCCGGCTATCTCTGCCGATCGCGACGTTTGGCTGGCGTAGCGCGTTTGAGCAGGCGATGCGAACGGGGTGTGATAGCGCTATCGCGTTCCACTCTTGAAGGTGAAGCTTAAGCGTCCTCCAATTTTTTCTCGGTGCGAGACGGGGCAATGGAAAACCGCTCCAACAGGGTGCGCTTCCGGTGATCGAGGATGGTCAGTGCGCACCGGTGCGGTTGATCGAGGATGAAATGCGCACCAAGGCGCCCCGGTGCGCACCGGTGCGGGTGATCGAGGACGCTATAAGACATGCTGGTGGGCTACTTGGTATAGTGAACAGATATGCGCGCTTACCTACAGCGCTCATATTTGTTCACTCTGTGTTACGCCCTTGTTTCTAAGTGCGCTGCAATATTAAATCTTAATGACGTGAAACACGTTTGAGTCGCCGAGGTGGCAGCAGTAAGACGAGAGCTCGACCGTGGTATGTTTTAGGTGTCTGTGTCATGACAACGAAAGCAATGAATGAAGCTTGTAGAGTGAAGAATGTAGGTAATATGTGTGTACAATGATGTGCGGCACATATCCGAAACACAGGCATTTTCGTTCGAAGGGCGAAACCTTAAGCTTTATTTGCGTATTAATTTCAGTGTCTAAGGGCTCTATAGTGGTCATTCCCTAGAGGGTGGGGGAGGGGGGAGCCTAAGGTGCGCATCCGTAAACATAAAGAAATACAAGGTCGTATTAGTAGCAGGAAGTTTTATCGCTGCGTTTAACACTTATTATAGTGTTGGCCTCATGAGCAACACAGTTGCGATGCTACAGGCGTCCCGCCTCAAAAGGTCTGCGACATGCGACATAAGGAAAGCGTCGGTGCTTATTAGCGTCCAAAGAAAGGCTTAGATCTGTTTGCGTTGATCTTTACTGTCCGTTCAGCTAATACCACTATATTTACCATGGTGTGGTATTACAGAGCTACTCAGCAGAAATGCTAATCTGTGTGTGCGAAAGGCGCATGCCAGCAGCGGAGTCCGGCTAGGACGCTGGTCTGTCTCCGGCAGAGCCGATTGAGTGGAGCGTCAAAAGACGTCTACATGGCTTCGTCGCTACTACAGCCAAATCTACTGCGCTTGTATAGAGCCCATCTAATTCTACACGTGCAAGCTGGGCTTGCATCATCGTTACTAGGACAGCTCGACGGCGCCGACTATGCCACCAATGCATCTCGAGCGTCCATATCTTTCCAGTAAATATATGCGACGTATGTATACTGTCATGTGGTATTAACGGTAAAGAACACGGTAGCGATACTGTGAAATACGAAACTAACTTTTATTGTATGAACCTGTGCCCACAAAAACAGGATACACTTATAGAACAACGATAGCAACGAACACAGTCAGCGATCGTCTAAATCTGATCGGAGGATCAAGCGAGTCGGCTTTTATACATGAGTCATCGAAGGTTCCAAAGTGATCGCTGACAAATATAAGAGAGCGAAGCGCAAAAGGACACTTATTAAACAAAAGTTAGAAAACAATAAAGAAAGAGAGCCCTAGGTAACACAGTCCATAAAAAGGTCCAAAGTTCAGCTATGCAAAGCCTCAAAGTTCGTTCGTGCTAGTGAAACGGCTTAAGTCGCACAACGTGGACTATTTCTGGTTGTGAGCGGCGCCGCTATGATAGCGAAATGCCGTTTGGTACGACCTCATAGTCCAGTATGCCAATGCGTCGGATGATCTTGTAGGGTCCGAAAAAGCGGCGTAAAAGCTTCTCGCTAAGTCTGCGTCGGCGTATTGGGGTCCAAACCCAAATTATTCGACGTAGCGTCATCCAAGGTTATAGTGTCAGCTGTCAGTCATCTCCTGGTTCATGAGCCGCAGGCGCGTGAGCTGTCGGGCATCATGGGTACGCTGCAGATAGTTGGCAATGTCAAGATTCTCATCGACCGTGACGTGCGGCTGCATGGCATCGAGAGTCATCTTCCGGTTCCTACCATAAACCAGCTTGAACGGCGTGATCCGTGTTATTTCTTGCACCACCGTGTTGTGAGTGAAGGTTACGTACGGCAACACAGAATCCCAGGTCTTGTGTTCGACGTCAACGTACATTGCTAGCATGTCGGCGAAGGTCTTATTCAGGCGCTCCTTAATACCATTCGTATGCGGGTGGTAGGCAGTTGTCCTCCTGTGGCTTGCCTGGCTGTATTGCAGAATGGCCTGGGTGATATGCACTGTAAAGGCCGTTCTTCTGTCGGTGATGAGGACTGCTAGGGCGCCATGTCGCAACAGGATGTTCTCAACGATGAATTTTGACACTTCGGCTGCGCTAGCTTTCGGCAGAGCTTTCGTTTCGGTGAAGCGGGTGAGGTAGTCCGTCGCCACGACGGTCCACTTATTTCCGGTTTTTGACGTCGGAAAGACCCCAACAAGTCCATCTCGATCTGCTGAAATGGTCGGTAAGGAAGGTCGATGGGTTTCCAGGCGCGGCCAGTAACACATTTCCTGCATCCTCGATAGCGTTCGACAGAATCCGAGGTACCCAGTGGTCAGATCGTCATGTAGGGCACGCAGTACTTCTGGACGCAGCGCTGAGGGAACAACACGAATGTAGTTGGTGCGAACTGGTGAGAATTTCTTTATGAGTAGGTTGTTTTGAAGCGAGAACGAAGACAATCCTCACCAAAATACCCTAGCGACAACGTCAGAGTCTTTTTCCAAATACTCGACGAGGCTCTTTAGCTCCGGGTCTGCCCGTTGCTGTTCAACTGTCTTCCGCGCTCATTATTCCAAGGAAGGCATCGTCATCTTCGTCATCTCGCAGCGGCGGGTGATTGGGGCGCTTGATAGGAAATCGACATCGGAGGCTCCACCGCGCTAGCCGTCGTGAAGGGTCCTTTAAGTTCGCTAGCCAACACAACGCGTGAGGGTCGCTGACGACTTTGAATACCCAACCATATAGGTGCAGGCGGAATTTCGCTGTAGTCCAAATAATGGCGAGGCATTCCGTTTTAGAATAATTCCCTCCTGCTTTTGCCAGCGACCAGCTAGCGTACGCTATGACCCGTGCAAGTACGTATATCCTCTGGACTATGACGGCACCGAGGCCTAGCCTACTGGCGTCAGTGTCGATTTCGGTATCGGCGTCCTCGTCGAAGTGCGCCAGTTCTGGTGGCGACTGAAATGGTCGTTTCAGTTCTTGAAATGCGTCGACCTGCAGCGTTTCCCACTTGAACTCGACATCACATTTTGTTAGATATGTCAGCGGCTCAGTGATGCGTGGGAAGTCCTTGACAAAGCGCCTGTAGTAAGCACTCATGCCAAGGAATGAACGCACTGCCTTCTTGTCGATGGGCTGCGGGAACTTTATTATGGCAGCTGCCTTCGGTGGGTCGGGCGGACTCCATATTTGCTGATGACGCGCCGAGGAACAGAAGCTCATCGTCAGCGAAGCGGCACTTTCCCGGCTTCAGAGTGAGCCCTAATGACATGATGGCCGCCAGTACTGTCCCAAGTAGCCTGAGGTGATCGTTGAAATTTGCGGCGAAGACGACGACGTCAGCCAAGCAAACAAGACACGTCTGCCATTTCGATGCTGATAAAACCGCGTACATCACGCGTTGGAACATTGGCAAAATGGCCAAACACTAAACTCATAGAGGCCGTCTGGCGTGATGAACGCGATCATATGGCGATCTCTCTCGTCGACTTCTATTTGCCAGTAGCCAGACTTGAGGTCCATCGACGAGAAGTATTTACCCCCGTATTCTTAAACACGCCTTCACTTGAAGCTTCTCCTCGACTCAGCCAAGTCGAGGCGACGGGGATTCCTTCACTCAAGGCGCCGTTGCG